>NC_137776.1:127395004-128595004 GCF_963455305.1 Plecotus auritus | reverse complement strand
TAAAAAGAAAAAGTCGATAGAGATAAACTTAAATTTACAATATCATTGCCTGTATAGTTTAATGTTCATACCCAATCAACTAACAATCTACTGGAATACTCTTCCAGCCCTAGAGAGAATTATACTCTTTGACCCAAATTCTGGAAGCATGTCTTCTCTTCTGAGTGGAGGCAAATAGGATACTCAATTTACACACTTTATTGCCCAGGTCAGTTCTCGATGCTCTAGGTCCAGGAGATAAAAACAAACAAACAAATACCTGACACATGTGCCATCCAAGAAGTTGGTGAGACAGAACTCAGAGAGAAAAGAATTAGAATGCTCTAAAGAGAATACAAAACTAATGATATCAAATATCTTGCCCTCATCTAGGCACTATTGTTATTCACATTTTCCCTCCAAAACCAACTAAACCCTCATTTCCCCCCAAAACCAACTAAACCCTCGTTTACTCTGGGAAGCCTTCCCTGAATTTTCTAGCTCATATCTACCACATTTTTGTCTTTTTTTCAAATCTTTGGATTTTTAACATGTGCTAACAAATAACTTGTTTTCCCATCTAGATCGTAAGTCTCTTGGTCAGGAACCATATATGATTTTTCTTACATCTGCATATTGAGTCACTTTGTTTTGCACAAAGATATACCACTGAATTTTTACCTAAGTATCATTAAAATGATGACAAATATTAGTGGAATATGACTTCACATAATGGAACAACCATAGAGGCAATATTTATATGAGGTTATTATGTTGCAGGCACAATGGTTACTGTGACTCTGAGCTCCTTAAGCACAAGCATAGGTCTTTTCCATGCTTATTCCTTGTGTTTGTCCTAGCATGATGCCTGACACAGTAGAAATGGCAATGTTTGACTAAGGAAGGAAAGTTGGAAGGACAACATTGAAAGGAGGGAGGAATGAATCTGGGTATTGAAGAATGGACTCAAATATGAAAAAAAGTGAGGAATTCCAGACAAGAAGGACATTATCAGCAAAGGCATATGGTTAAAGCTGGCCGTGTGGGAGCCTCTGTGTGGGTGAAACTATGTGGAAGCTATTCTAACTGCAATGAGAAATTTTCTTTATGATGGCTCGGCACATCTGCAGAATAGGTAAGATATTTTTCATGCTGTGGAGATCAGAATAATTTAGAACTCAGGCCAGAGGTAATGGAGCCATTACAGATCTTAAGAGGATGAAAAGCATTTTTTAAATTAAATATCTGTACTTTATTTTTCTTTGTATCTATTTTATTTTTTTAAATTTCTTTATTGATTAAATTATTACATATGTGTCCTTACCCCCCCCCATTACATCCCCCCCTCTTATGCCCTCACTCCCCTGTTGTCTGTGTCCATTGCTTAGGACTATATGAAAAGCATTTTTAGGAAAACTACTTAGAAACAGCATTATGCAAGGTGGAGGAGAAAGGAAACAGTAAAGAAGGGAAATCAGTTTCGATTCAATTGTGATCATGTAATCATGAGGTGATGAGCCTGATCACCAGATAGAAAATCTTTTTTTTTTTTTTAAAGTCAGTGGGGTTTAATGATTGACTGTAAGAGTAAAAGGGACAGAGACACAGCAAATATCCCCAAACTCCTAAATGTGTGAGAGAGGTTGAGCTCATAAATTACAGTGCCATAAATTAAAATAAGGAAGTACAGAAAGTAGTTGGCTTAAGGAAAATGACAATTTAATTTTGTACATGATGATTTTACATAGCACAAGGTAGTAGAAAGAACAATTATTATTTTAAAAATATATTTTTATTGATTTCAGAGTGGAAGGGAGAGGGAGAAAGAGATAGAAACATCAATGATGAGAGAGAATCATCCATCGGCTGCCACTTGCAGCCCCCTACTGGGGATTAAGCCCACAACCTGGGCATGTGCCCTGACCAGGAATCTAACCAGTGACCTCTTGGTTCCTGGGTTGATGCTCAACCACTGAGCCACACCCAGCTAGGCTGAAAGAACAGATCATTAATGATAGAATAAGCAAAGCCTCTAGTTCTGTGCAGAGCATGACAAAGGTACTTGGATGTTCAATTTTTTTAAAATACATTTTTATCAATTTCAGAGAGGAAGGGAGAGAGATAGAGAGATAGAAACATCAATGATGAGAGAGAATCATTGATTGGCTGCCTCCTGCATGCCCCCTGCTGGGGACCAAGCCCACAACCTGGGCATGTGCCCTTGATCAGAATCAAACCCAGGACCCTTCAGTCTGCAGGCCGACGCTCTATCCACTGAGCCAAACCAGCCAGGGCTGGATGTTCAATTTTTATTTTTATTAAATCAATGGACATATCTGGGTATTTATGTTTCCTAAAATATTAAAAGGGCACATACATTCCTGCTATAATTATCACACTGTGTGCATAAAATAAGATGGTGATTGTTAGAACTGTTATTGTCAAATAACAATTGTCAAATCTTTTCGTAAGTTATAAATCAGAGACCAGGGGCAAAGGTATATATTTTTGCCTGATCCATAAAAAGGTAGTTTTTCTCCTCTTTCTAGCCTCTTACACAATGTTGCTCTCCCATATTCACTTTCAAAGGAATGAAAGATAACAAAACTACAGAGAACACAGAATTTATTTTCTGGGGGGACAAAAAACAGAAACCCTAGGACAGGCTGAGCTTTCTTTTGTCAACCTATTACCTCTATTTTCCTAACTACAAAATAAGAACAAGACATCCCCTAACCATGTAACCTACCCGTTCTACAAGCTTTAGCCAACATGAGAACAGGTATGCTTAACAGGTAGAAGAGGGGGGAAAGTGATGCTGGCCTACGAGGACATATGGCTTTCTAAATTATAGCAGATCTACAAGGAGCTAGAACCAAGAACCAAGGAGAAGGAAGGGGCCTGATCACACGGAATTTTTATTAAAAGGGGAGAAAGCACTCAATAATGATTAAGTGCATGGACTCTGGAATCAGAGAGAAAAGTGTTCATCTTAAAATAAAACACAGCTTCTAGCTGTGGTGGCCAAAGGAAAACCACTGAATTTAGCTAAGCCCACAAATTGTAATATGGGTACAATAAGAGAATCTACCTTCTATAATTGTAGAAAGTAAGTACTCAATAAATGCTAGCTAACATTATTTAAAAGGAAACAGTGTGAAATCTACTTTAATCAGCATGAGGACACCACTAATTTCTAGCCTTTAAATATAAGAACAGAAAAAGAAAATGAGAGAGAGTGTGGGGGGGGGGCAAGGTAAGGAAGAGGAGGAAAGATAAGAGAGATGAGACAAGACAGCAGCAGGATAGGTAAAGAAGGAGAAATGTGATGAAAATGAGAAAATGTGGGAGAAAGTGACAGAAAAATTTGAGAGAACAGTGGTAAAAGGGAACCAGAAAAAGATAACACTCATAATTTGAAATTTTCATATATAATTTCTTTGTTACTTAAATAGAAGCAGGACAAAATAAAATACAATTCTGAATGAAAGTGGGAACAAATGTTAATGGAAAACTCATTGGAAAGCTTAATTGGGGAGCGAAGGATAGGGGAGGAAAGGGCCTGGGTGTTGGCCATATGAGAATTGATTAATAGGGTGAAATATGACTTCATCTCATTCTTTCCTATGCCTTCTTTTTTCATATTTATATAGCTATATAAAAACGCTTGTTTAAATAATGTGCATTGCAAGCCTTCTTAGTCAAATATGGTTTGCCCTTTATACACTATTTTAAACAAAGTACACTTATATAATTAGGAATAGTATGTAATACAAAGTAAAGATATTATATTACACCAGGAAACTTACGTTCTATAAAACAGAGGCCACATTCCAGCAAACTAGAAAATCTTTCTTTATAATCCCTATTCAGACACAATTTAGAATGAGGTAATGCCAGGTTATATGTCAACTAAGCCATTCTTTCAATGAATCTCTGACCCAAATGCCTAAGGAATCTGTCTGAAGTTGATGGCATGTTGCAGAAATGAATACACTCTGTAGTCTATTTATTGTAGTTTACTACAGTTCTCACACAGGAACCAAAAATAATTTAAGTTACTCACGTTATGCTCAGAAAATAAATATGAATGAATGATGACAGTTCATTGAGTTAGGACTTAATGCAATTTTTTGTGAGCTAAGAATATCTTCATACAGATTGAGATTTACACGTTTAGTGACCAGAGACTTTTGCAAACTTTTAATGTGTAAGACATGAACATTCAGGGTTGCCCAGAGGGAAAACTGTGTGGTATCTGTGTTATATCTGATGAGTCATCACATCTTAGCCCTCTCTACCTCCCACACACCCAGATGTACCGACCCAAGGACTCACAGTTTTGGCTTGATCCTTTTCTATAATATTATCTTGTATCTCAATCCCTCCTTTGCAATTATTTGCTACCCAACATAGCATTAACACAAACCAGACTAAAGAGTTCCTGAACATTCATGGATTGAATTTCTAGCTAATATATTTAAAATTGAAAGGTATTGTTCTTTTTTTTAAAAAAAAAATAAAGTTCAGTGGCAGTGCTGAGGGGAAGATAATTTTGCTAGATCATCTATAATAATAAAAGGCCAGGCGTCATGACCAGAATGACCAATCTAGTCACTAGTCGCTATGAGGTGCATTGACCACCTCTTGGGGCCATCACTGGATGGCCAATGGGGAACCACGGGAACTGGGCTGGGTGGCAGTGGAGTGGGACTGGGGACTGGACTCACGGGGCAGCATCAGTGTCACGAAGGGTTGTGGGGCAGCGGTCAGCAGCGTCGCGGAGCGGCGGACATGGCTCTGATCTCAGGCTAGGCCTAGGGACGCTACACATGCATGATTTCATGCACTGGGCCTCTAGTTTATTAAATATATAGAGAACTCGTTATTTTATGTCACATGTAGCCTGCTTTTGAATATTTTATTCCATGTTGCATCAGGCAATAATCCTGCCCAATTTCTAGAGTTATCCTCTGCTCCCTACTTGAAGGAGTTATTCCAGTCAGACCCAGAGTAGGCAGCCTCTTCATCATGGGAGAAGTAGAACACAAATTTGCCATGAGGTAGCCAGCGATCAATGATAGTATTGGCACTCCATAGCATTAGGGTTTTCATAGTTATATTAGCAAAGGCTACTTAGAAAACTAATATATTAAGTTATTAAATGACATTTGCATTTATTAAAACACCCAGGATTCCCCTTAAAAATATCCCACTTAATTTTTTTCTTTAGGGTTAAAAAACCCAGCTGTTATAAAAGGCATTTATAAACATGTAATAATAAAATGGAAAGCACTAAAAAAAGATTTTAAAGCAATCTTCTGAGAACCTTCCCATAATTTCACCACAAAGTGAAAGCTTCTTCATTATTTGATAACTATGCATATATATTTGATATGAATTTAGGTGACTATTTTATACCTCCATGTATATGTGTATGAATATGTGTGCATGTATATATATATGTATATGTGTGTATATATATTTGAACATGTTATGGACACGAGCATTTTTTTTAGTTCTTTAAAGATTTAACAACATACTGGCAATATTTCTCATTTTACTGTTAAGTACTGTTACGTATTTCTATTATTGGTTGCAGAGTTGTCCAAGCTGGGGCTATACACTATACATAATTTATTTACCTAATTGCTTATGACCAGACATTTATATAGCTGCTTTTGCTTGCTTGGTTGTTTTTCTTTGGGATTTGTATTGAACAGATTTATAAATAAATCTCTCTACATATTGCTGATCATCTTTTTAGAGATAAATTTATAGAAAAGAAATTGCTGAGTCTAATGGTATGCCTGATTTTAAAATGTGATCATTGGTCCTCTAAAAAATGTTACCAGTTTACATGCACACCAAGAATATATTTCATTTACCCAGGATATAATCACAACTCAGGAGTTTTTTAAAATTTTAGGTAAGTTGTAAGAAAGTAAATACTTTGCTTTCTGTTTTTTTCTTGCAAAGGAATTGTAACAACCTACTTACAAGTAATCAAAATTTGTCTTTTCCGAATCCCATTATTCACCCTAAATCATCTCTAGAAAAAAAAAAAAAAAACAGAACTGAGAGAGAAAATGAGGATGAGAGGTGTTTCTGTTCCAAATTTTTACACAGCTGTCAAATGAGATTGGTTGCTATTGTAGCAAGAGCGACCATACCTGTCTGTGTGAAACTGTTGGGTTTTCACCTGTCAGGAGAGCTCTCCCATTTTCTCCCACACTTGCTCTCTCTCCCCTCACCCTTTTCTTTCCTCACTTCCTCCCTCCCTCTCCCCGTCTCCTTCTGAGGCCATATCTTGTGCTATGGCACCTCCAGTACTTATGATCACATCTCTTTAATTGGCCCCTAAGAACCAGCATTGACTCACAAACTCAATCGAAATATGAAGTGGTTCTGGTAGAACATAGTGAAGTTTAAATGACTTCAGCAATGTTCTTAAAACAAACGTCGAAGTGTTTGAACTACCAAAGTATAGCCTAGGATTATAAGCAAAAGGTTACTATGGAATTGAGGGTCTGCTACCACAAAATCAGCTACAACACATGGGTAAGCAATTACACTCTCACTTCCTTTTATTTTCTGAAATGGCAGGGTGCCGTGGGTTCCCCCCACCCCTGTGACTTTGCCATGCCCTTGGCATTTGCCACATCAGACTGGCAAGGGAAGTTTCCCCGGTCAAAAGGTCATAAAACCTTCTGCTCAGCCAAGATTATTGCACAAGCTCTCATACAGCACCCTTTCATGAATGCTTTGCTCCTCCAACTCTTCCTTTTCCTTTTGGGCCATCCCCTTGTAAACCAAAGAGTTAACCCCACACCTATTCAGATCTGGGGTCCACTAACTGCCACATTCAGTCTCAAGTCCTGGCCCTGCGCTAGAGGAGGAAAGGATGATTCATATAAAATCAGAGGTGGAACATGGGAACAGCTCCATAGAATATCCTAATATTCCTTAAGGAGTCATTATATATAAACCTTCCATGAATGCACTTACTTTTAAAATCCATTTTAAGTTTTATTTCTACCTCACTTAGAATATGAATTCCCCCTAAACATCAGAAGCAGTAACTTGATATTGGCTTCTTAAAAATATAAGTTTGGCCCAGCTGGTGTGGCTCAGTGGTTGAGCATCAATCCATGAACCGAGGTCACCAGTTTGATTCCCGGTCAGGGCACATGCCCAGGTTTCAGACTCGGGGGCACGCAGGAGGTAACCTATTGAAGTTTCTATCTATCTTTATCCCTTCCTCTCTCTCTAAAAAATATTTTTAAAAAATGTTCAGCAGTAGACACACTTAAAAATTCTGAAGGAGGGCTCATGCCCATCTGTAAGTAATGGAAAAAACATGAGTTGGGGAGTAAAATATAACTTGAGGCAAATCCCAGCTTCCCCACTTGATGCCAGTGAACACTGGGCAAGTAGTTTCACCTTCTGGGGCTTCATATTAATCTTATGAGAATAGGTTAATATCACTGTTTCTCTGTGTTGTTATGAGGACTAAATGATACAAAATCTGTGATTTGTGCTGCTCTGATTTAAAAGTGTTTTTCTACTTCAAAAAATGTTCTTGCTGATGCATCAAATGAATATAATAACCAGTAACTACCTGCCTTAATATTTTAAAGACATAATTACAGTATTTATCTTTTATATAAGGTACATAGACTCAAAAATATCTCATTATGGTCACAAAAGTATTCACATTGACTCATACCTACTTCTGGAAGAAAAATGACATTCATATTCTCTCTCTTTCCCTCCTCTCTCTCTCCATCTCCCTTTCCCCTCTCCATGCATCCAGCAAGGCTATTTAATAGCTTAAGAAGGCTAATTTTCAATTGAAGAGTAATGCTCTTAACTCATAATACTACGATCTGAAATTCTAATATGGGGACTTGCTGAGTTTTAACTCCCAAATAATGCTAACTTACTCATGTGTGTCTTTACATAGAATCTCTGTGATGTGTATAAAGTTTAAAAAATGCATATAAACTTGTAGTCCTTATTCTCTTCTTTTCAAGACTACCGAAAAGCATTTCTGCCTTGCCTTCCACAACTATAGCACTCTGGATAATGAGAAGCTAGAAGCCTAAACTATGGAGAAGAACTGAGCTATTCATAAGACACTGCCAGAAATGGGCATTGAAAACGAAGCCATGACCTCCATGGGAATTCTACGGCATGTGCTACATCTACAGGTCAAAACCTTTTGTGGAAAATCATAGGTCTCTCTGAACTTCTCAGACACCATCCTCTCTGTGCATGGTCATCCTGCTTTTCTCTGCCCTCACTGGGGTTCTAGTCCAACATGCTTAGCCTCCATGCTGTATAAAATCAAACACTTCAAATAAAATCTGTGAAGTCTTTTTCATATCAAATCCAAAAGGATGTCTCTAAGCTAGGACATGGAAATAGGAGATTTCTTTAGGCCCTTTATGTTTGTTTTCATACTTACACTATCTATGGTTACCACCCACCTCATATTTGATTTTAGAAGTCAAGGTGTTTGGTAAAAGATATGAAAGGTGGATTCTATAAATTATGTCCATAACTATGCCACTGGATTACAGGATAAGATTATTTCTGTGATCAAAGTTTTCTAGCCTATAAAAAAGCATACTTTAATAAAAAGCTGATAGTTGTTATTATCTAACCATAGGTGATTATGACTAAAGGGATAAACTAGCCTGTCATTTTTAATACCTTTTTCCTGATTAGGAAAAAGCCCGTTATCTATTTCTTCCCTGTGGCTTTACATAAGCATTCAAAGCTGCCTCCATAGCTTGAAATCAGCCACAGTGGAATAGTTACGCCATGAAAATTGTCAAAAGCTACAAATCAGTTCTTTATATATTTTCAGAGAGATAGTTATAAACATTTATCAGCATGCCATTGAAATACAACCTATAGTCTATTTTATAAGCCAAACTGGGATGGCTACAAAGGAAGAGACCCAGGTTAGCTTCACTGAAGAGGTCTCTTTCCTGGGCCCTGGCTTTGCGTATTTCAGAAGGAATTCAGAGCTCAGCCAAACATGTAAAAGCAAATAAAGTACTCTTTACACATAACGAAGGCAGAGAGATTTGACAGGGATTGAGAAGAGGGGATAAGGCTGACTTAGATGCTGGTGACCTACTTTTAGTATTGTCTACTAAATCTCTCAGGGAAGTGTTTAGCTCTGATTATAAATATTAATTAGATTCCAATCAGTGTACTATTTAAAGGATCTGTGCTTCTTAGGGAGAGGCATTTCAGATAATAGATGATAGATAGATAGATAGATAGATAGATAGATAGATAGATAGATAGACAGATGCAGTGATATATATATACACACATGCATAAGTAGCTCAGGTTGGTAATAAACTAGATGATTTTATGCTGTAAAAGAGACCCAGCTACAAAATAGGTGAATGAAATCACCCCATAAATAGAATAAAATCTTTGCAGCTTTAGCAAATATATGTCTACTATGTATGGAAATGATCAACATTCTTTAAGGTTTTTTGTTGTTATTGTTTTGTTTGTTTGTTTTCATATATTTCTATTGATTTCAGAGAGGAAGGGAGAGAGAAAGAGAGATGGAAACATCAATGATTAGAATCTTTGATTGGCTGTCTCTTGCACACCCCTACTGGGGATTGAGTCCGCAACCTGGGCATGTGCCCTTGACCGGAATCAAACCCAGTTTGCAGGCCGACACTCTGGCCCACTGAGCCAAACCAGCTAGGGCAACATTCTTTAGTTTTGTATGACATCTTCCTCGTTAAGCACATCATCAGCTAAACAAAAATATTTATAGAAACAGCATCCCTACACATTTAAAACAAAGATCCAAAGAAGCTGATACCCACTAAATAGTTACTTGAAATTCTTAAGAGTAATTTGAGGCAGTAAGCTGCTTGATATTATTCTGCACTGTGGGGAATGGAGTCTCAGGTTAGAGAATCTGCCCTAGTCCTTGAACTTGGTGCCAGCAAGATCTGGGAATGCTGAAAACCTTGAATCAGTGCCTGGGAGAAGGTGGAAGGTCTTTTTTCTTTTAACCACAATGCCAGCAGAGTAAGGAGTGGCATTACTCACACCATACAGTCTTGCTGAGTCTACTATTGCTATAAGTCTCATACCAAAAAATGTTCTAAGCGTGGAATGTGTGAAGCATACACCACATCACTCTGTTTTGGGAGGAATGAGACATTCTTTTAAAACCTGTCATCTGAGTTCAACAATGTTCCTATTAAATTAGACACTGGGTTTTGTTGTGTTGTGTTTTTTGAAATGATAAATAAGAGGCTTCCTTTCCTCCTCTGGACACACAATTCAACTGAGGAAGAAATTCAGTTTCTTAAATTTCTCCATAGTTTAATACCCATGCTTAGATTCCTTAGTTTAAATAGAAAAGAAAACAAAGGCAAATCTAGTTCATATATAAGGCAGTTAGAAAAGGAAGCATATATAAGGTAGTCTGGGTTTAAAAAATGTACCACAAACACAAAAACAATAACTACTTTCATAAATTTATTTTTCAACATATCAGCCTTGGAGAAACACCCTTAGGTTGTTAGGTTGTTGCTGGCAGGTGCTCTTAATTAAGGATATAAGAAATGATTAGAGATGGACAAGAAAGGCTGAATCAGGAAGGAAGTGCTGTTAAGACTGACTCATCTATATATATAAAAGGCTAAGTGTCCTTCCTTCCCTCTGACCGGTAGCTATGATGTGCACTGACTACCTGGGGGCAGATGCTCAACGCAGGAGCTGCCACGAAGTGCACTGGCCATTTAAAAATAAACAGCACCATGGAACCTGGTGCTGAAAAACCAACACTCGGCTTCCCCCAAGTGGGACACAGGCCCTGCCACCACCCCGGTGCGACACCCCACCAAATCGCAGCCAACCTTGCCAGAGCCCATGGTGCAAAATGCGGTCCACAGCCCAGCCCAAAAATGGTCACTGTGGTTGCCAGGTAATGATGTCATGCAGCAAGCCCAACTTCCTCTCCCTATCAACTAGCCACCTTGGAGTTTCTTCAGTCCAGGAACCTGACTTACTTTATAGCCAGGTGCAAACATTTTACAGTTTAACCAAATGTTTGTGAAGCATTTTCACATGCCTCATCTCATTTGATCCTCACAGAAGTCCTGGAGTAGGTAGATAGGAGACTCAGTAGAATCCTGATTGTGAATTTGGTTGACACTTCTATTATAGAGAAGGGTTAATAGCGATATTAAAATATTTCTTCTAAATAATTTCCTTCCAATGTGGACAAATCCGTGCACTGGGACACTAGTTAAAATATAAAATGGTTGCTCTGGTGCCCTAGCTAGTTTGGCTCAGTGGATAGAGCATCATCCTGCGGACTGAAGGGTCCGGGGTTCAATTCTGGTCAAGGGCACGTACCTAGGTTTCAGGCTTGACCCCTGGCCCTGGTCAGGGTGCCTGGGGAGACAACCAATCAATGTGTCTCTCCATTCAATGGAAAAATATCTTTGGGATTAACAAAAAATAAAAATATAGCCCTGGCTGGTTTGGCTCAATAGATAGAGTGTTGGCCTGCAGACTGAAGGGTCCCAGGTTTGATTCCCCATCAGGAGCGCATGCCCAGGTTGTGAGCTTGATCCCCAGTGGGGGTGTGCAGAAGGCAGCCAATCAATGATTCTCTCTCATCATTGATGTTTCTATCTCTCTTTCCCTCTCCCTTCCTCTCTGAAATCAATAAAAATATTTTATATATATATATATATATATATATATATATATATATATATATATATATATAGTTGCTCTGAAGGGTTTTTCCTTATTTCTTTCTCAGTTCTCCCTGTGTGCCCTCTTCATCTCATTGATACCCTCAATCACTCCTACCCCTAGTCCTCATCCTGGACCAAGTTCTTGCAACTAATTCCTCCAATCAAGATGTGCAATTAACTTACCAGGATAACAGCAATGGGTTAAACTCCTCACACATTTTCTTTTCTTAATCATAGAAGAATCCTAAAAAGAAGCAAAAAATAGTCTTAAGACTCAAAGATAAAAAGACCCTTATTTTTTTAACATTTTGGATAAAGAATGTCTGAGATCAGACTATATAAAGCAGTAATGACAGGGTTAACACAATCTATTAGAGGCCTAATAAGAGTTCTCTGATTCTAGTATGTGTTTTTGTAAATATATATATATATATATATATATATATATATATATATATATATATAAATTTCAGAGAGGAAAAGAGAGGGAGAGAGAGAAAAACATCAATGATGAGAGAGAATCACTGATTGGCTACCTCTTGCACGCCCCCTATTGGAGATTGAGCATGCATGTGCCCTGACAGGGAATTGAATCATGTCATGACCTCCTGGTTTATGGGTTGATGCTCAACCACTAAGCCATACTAGCCGGGTTGATTCTAAAATGTTTTGAAAATTAGCATTTCAGCATTCAAAATGTCTCTATATTTTTTTTAAGTATATACTTATTGATTTCAGAGAGGAAGGGAGAGGGAAAGAGAAATAGAAATATCAATAATGAGAGAGAATCATTGATCGGCTGCCTCCTGCATGCCCCCTACTGGGGATCGAACCTGCAACCTGGGCATGTGCCCTTGACTGGAATCAAACCCAGAACTCTTGAGTCCACAGGTTGATGCTCGCCACTGAACCAAACCAGCTAGGGCAAAATGTCTCTATTTTAAATATCATAAAGCATTAAACTGAGAAAATGTAAGTCTTAACATTTATTGTACTGGCACAAAGTATTACTTTCAATATGGGTCATATTTTTAATTTCAGAGGAATTTTCTCTGCTGACCTTTAAAAGGCAAATTTGTTTTTTTCTATTTTTGAGTTTTCACCAGTATCAAATACTAATTTTATTGTCTGTGACTCACAGCAAAGGAAGTGTTCCTTTTTTTGTAGATTATATTGATGATAATTTGACAATAAACTTTTTAAATTGACCAAGTTCAAGGTAGATAGTGTATTTGTAAGCTACTCTTCTCAGCCAACTCTGTTATGAACTTTGTAAGGGTTTTATAATTTTTAAAAAACCTGTTCTTGACTGAGATGCAAGCCTTCCATAATTACATGTCACAGTGCAATTCTTACGCAATGGGCCTGTGGTTTTCCAAATTTAGTACAAAGCATGTAGTTTTATCAGTGAGTTGAGATTTAGTCTTGTTCTCCTTTGATTCCATAAATGGTTGTTCCAACTTTAAAAAGGGCCACCTAATTTACAACTATTCTCTATTTTTTTAAGAGTGAGAAATAACAAAAATATTTGACATGCTGACAAGAGAACTTCAGCAACTTTCTCCCTGACATGAAATACGTCATTCAGAAGCGCCGTTTCCTATCCCTAGACTTTCTAGATGAGTCTAGAAACAAAGTCTCAGAAATGTCTGCCTCTGAACTTACAAGTGTTGACAAAACCCGAGTGATGTCCCTGGGAATGGAGGTCGGAAGGACCGATACCACAAATACTTATTTGTCCCAGAAATAGGAGGGCCATATTTCAAAATATTCCAATGGAACCCTAAAATTAGACTTTATTGTATTGAAAATGGTATCCTCCTCTTGAAGATATTAGCATAAATTCCATGTTGAATCAAACCTATCCTAATAAAGAGGGAATATGCTAATTAACCATCACTCCATCACAAAGATGGCTGCACCCACAGCTGAGGCCAAGTTCCCATAAGGAGCCTTAACAAGCAATCAGCAGGGACCTGAGGCTACACCCTCCCCGCCCCTGTGGGGCTTGACGGGGGACCTCAAGGTGCACTTCCCATCCTGGTGCTGGGCTAGGGGACCTCAGGCTGCTCCCCCAGCCCCAGCTCCAGGCCACGCCCCCCACCAGGTGGGGCTTGACAGGGGACTTAAGGCCACGCCCCCCACCCTGCACCAGGCCTGGGGACCTGAGGCTATGCTCCCCTGCCTGGCAGGGCTTGACAGGGGACCTCAAGGTGCACCCCCAGTGCTGGGTCGGGAGAACTCAGGATGCGCCCCCCGCCCAGGGGGGACCTGAGGCTGTTCCCCACTCCCAGTGCTGGGCTGGGGGACCTGAGGCTGTGTGCGCCCCCCCCCTCTCCCCCCGGCGGGGCTTGATGGGGGACCTCAGGCCATGTCCCACACCTGGTGGGGCTTGATGGGGGACCTCAGGGCAGGCCCCATCACCCTGGTCTGGTGGTCTGGGCTGGGGGACCTCAGGCCACGCCCCCCGTCCTGGCGCTGGGCCAGGGGACCTGAGGCTATGTTCCCTGAGGGGCTTGACAAGGGTGGGACTAGCCAGGTCTGGATCTATCCCAATGGGTGGGGTGGGGGGGCGGCCCGGTCTGGGTCTCACGCGATTTTGAGGCGCATGTGGGTGGGCGGGGACTTGACTCGGTCCCATGGTGCGCCCCAGACTCTAACAGGAGGAAGGTTTTCATATACATTTTACTAATTTTCTTTCATCTCTGACACTTCTATTATAGAGAAAGGGCAAATAGCAATATTAAATTACTTCCTCTAATTAATCCCCTTTTAATGTGCACCGGGCCACTAGTAATCCATAATAACTTCCTTGGTAAAAGTATCTCAGATCAACAGATGGCATGCTCTTATATAGTTGAAAATACAAATTATCAAAGACAACTTTTTGACTAGTTATGCTCAATATTTTCCCTCCATAATTAAAGTAAAAGCATCTCAGCAACTTCCCCCTTTTAAAATCCATAGCTATCTTCAGTAATCATATGCATTATTCTGGCTATTTAATTCTTCACTTCTGCTTGTGGTGACATACTGTTACATTAAGTAAGACCATTAATTTTTGTTGTGCATTCTCACTTGGTTACTTTTTATTCGTATAAAATTATTAGAAAAGGCTTTTAAAGTTATATTTTTGCCTTGGGAAGATGGGGTGGGGTGGGGTATGACACAACCTTTGAAGTCATTATTCTGCCTCCAATATTCGCTGTTGTAAAGGTTGTAGGTGCCAGGCAATTCCGCCGGGAAAACTGAAATCTAATACTCCTATTAGGAACTCCCAACTAAAACAGGGCGCTGAAACTACCACTGGCAGCAGGGGTGCGGAAATGTGTTGCTCTTCTTGCCTAGGATATACGGTACAGGGGTACAGGGGTTGGCCCTGGCTTGGTCCACCTGCCAGCGCAGTTTAAAGTTTCTGAGGCTCGCAGGAACACAATGACTTGGATCAAACAGCCTAAATGGCAAGAAGGGTATTTCTACTGGAACGAGGAAGCCCTTAAACTCCTGCGTACTATCTCCTTGTATGCGTCCGTGCACTCGCCCGCCCTCCTCTCTCACTGACCAGAGATGATTTCTGACGATCCTTTGAAAGCTGGGCGATTTATGGCTGGAAAATGAAACGACGCTGGAGTGTGGCCACATCATTATTTTGTGTCGCGCGGGACCAGATGGGCAGTCAGTGAATGGCGCAGGGATGTGATGGACAGTTTTATAACGTGATTTTCCCCCAGAAAACTAGAGCAGGCTTCATTTCCCTCTATTTCCTTTCGGTCTGTAGTACTTGCATTCTCCCCCTCTCTGCAATATCAATTAACTCAACTTCGCAGTGGAGTGGCCAAAAGGGAAGAGGATGAATTGGTCTCTATAATCTTGGTAAGAGTCGGAGGAGTTACCACGACCAGGGGACTGCGGCTGGGACCCTGTGCGTCCTGTGCAGATTGCAGGGTGGATACGCACAGGCGGTTATGGAGCGGATGGTGCTCTGGATCCGCCGAGGATAGACACCCTGGCGGCTGGAGGGGCCCTCTGACCTCGGGCCGACTTAGAAGCCGCTGCCACCTCGCAGGCGCAGCATTTTCCTGCCATTATCATCGCTCTTGAAAAGTCATGGAAGACGCGACAGTGCCAGACCTCAGAGACATCGAGCTGAAGCTGGGGCGCAAAGTGCCAGAGAGCCTAGTGCGCTCGCTGCGTGGGGAGGAGCCGGTTCCCCTGGAAAGGATCAGGGACCCCTGTGGGGGGAGCGGCGGCGGCGGTGGTGGCTGTAGTAGCAGCAGCAGCTGCTGCAGCCTCCCTCCCTCCTTGTCGTCCTCCTCTTCGTCCTCCCCAACCTCGGGCTCCCCAGGAAGACGTAGCCACTCCAGCACCCTGGAGAGGCTGGAAACCAAGCTGCACCTCCTCAGGCAAGAGATGGTGAGTGTGGTGCGCCAGCTGTGGGGATGGGGGCCTCCCCGGCCAAAAAAAAAAAAAAAAAAAATGCGGAGATCGGAGATGGGAGGATAGGGCCTGAGAGAGGGTGGCCAGGGCTGCAGGGGTGGGTTGCGATGCGTGGGAAATGAGGGGGAGAGGAGCACACAGGGGGTGCAGGTCTGGAGGCAGCCTCTGCAAGGCTTGTTTACCCCGGACTTTGCTCGGTTCACAGTTCGCCAAGAGAGCAGAGCCTGCTCTGTTCTGTGTACTTTCTGATTGCGAGGACTTGGTGCTCCCTGGCTCTGACCATTTAGCGGCCAGAGCGCAGTCTTCCGGGCACCAATCCCCCCAGGGTTTGCGGTTACTACAGAAGCATCTGGGGCCTGCTAGGAGCCATTCACACTTGAGGTTCAAAAAGGTGGCTCAGGCCATTGCACTTATTACGGAAACACTTCCGGGTTTGCCGAGAGGTGGCGCCGCGGGGTCCCTGCAGCCGGCCTGACTAGCTCTCTCACTCCTCTCCCACCTCCGTGGCCTCCGCCCCTTGGTGCAGCTGCTGTTCCAAGGCCACTGTTGAGCTGATTCTCCACAGCTGGTTCTGAAAACAATGGCCCACTCGTCCTATCCTGGATGTTCTCATGAATAGCTTGTTACACTGTTTTGATCCAAGAGAGCAGGTGATCTCCAGGCCCAGGGATTTGCTAATAACCACTTCCTACCCTTCCCCCTCAATTCTCAATCTGCAACAGTGTTCTGTGCTGTTTGTAAATGTTAGCCTAAGAAAGGGAGGGTGGGAGGAGTACAGGGACAGGAACACTACTTATTCTGGATGGATTTAGATAAAGGCACTTGCCAGAAGCTCTTGTGCAAGTCACTTCTATGTGGCCTCAGTTTATTTGTACAATGAAGTGATTGGAGGAAATGATTCCTTCCCGAATATTTTGAAGAAAATGACAACAAATCAACAGCATTTTCTACCAGGTTGGGGAGAAGGAAAGTTGAAACAGAGGCCTTCTCAAGGGATGGTTGGAAGGATTTTCTACATAAATGATGCTGTCTACTGGAGCTTTGCATTAAAAAGAAGTAACCAGAGGTGTTTCCCTCCTCCCTTTCTGCAGTTGGAACACTCTGGAGGGAATGAATTCCACAGCCTAAAGTAATCTTGGCAATCATATGAGCACAAAAAGCCAGTCTTCAAGATATGTCCCATTTTCAGAATTTTCACCACATGAAGGCTCTAGGAAACACTCTAAAAACCTCTCTCAAGTTCTTTAAAGCCATTCTGTATCTTTTATGTCTCAAGTATTCATTTTCTCCCAACATGGAATGCCCAGATGTTTAAAAAATATATAGCAATAGCCCTAGCCCCATGCCTCAGTTGGTTGGAGCATCCTCCCGTACACCAAGAGGTTGTGGGTTCAATTCCTTGTCAGGGCACATACCTAGGTTGCTGGTTTGATCTCCAGTGGGGGCCCATTTGGGAGGCAACTGATCAATGTTTCTCTCATATCCAGGTTCTCCTCCCTCTTTCTGTCCTTCCATCTTTCTTTAAAAAATAAATAAAATCAGCCCTAGCTGGTTTGGCTCAGTGGATAGAGCATCGGCCTGTGGACTAAGGAGTCCCTGGTTCGATTCCGGTCAAGGGCACATGCCCGGGTTGCAGGCTCGATCCCCAGTAGCAGGTGTGCAGGAGGCAGCCAATCAATGATTCTCTCTCATCACTGATGTTTCTCTCTCTCTGCCTCTCCCTTCCTCACTGAAATCAATATAATACGTATTTAAAAATAAATAAATATAATAAAATAAAAACATATCCTCAGGTGAGAAATATATATATATGTGTGTGTGTGTGTGTGTGTGTGTTGCATGCACACACAACACATGAATGGGTAGTTGTATGTGTATATATTCATACATCATATGTAATGCAAATGATTTTATACTATATTTATGTTTCACTGTCCAGACACACAGGTTATACATATTCGTTATTCAACAAGTATTTACTAAGCATTTATTATACCTGGTAATTAACTGGCTGCTGAAAATACAAAATGAAAAAGTCAAGGAACCTCTCTATTAAGGCTCTCCAATTTCTTGTACTTATTTGCCATTTATTATTTTTAGTGTATCAAGCCAAATGTGTTCTGTAACTCTGTAGGGTAAAAAAAAAACCCACACATCTGGTTATTAACAACTAAAGACACTACTAAGGAGGAAAATTTCCTCCTATTCTTCTCGGTTCTTTGGCTGGTCTAACAAGTAAACTGACATAAGACAGATTAACAGGAGAAAAACAAATTTAATTTCATCTGTATGGTAACCCCAATAAAATGTGCGACACAAGGTCAAGTTAGGCAGTTGAGGCTTCTTTGCCTCTCTGAGAAAAGTAATGGAATAGGGCCCTAGGGCTTCAAAGGGGAGAAAGGTAATTCTCAGGCCAAGAAGAAGAGCAGATGTTTGGAAATTAGATGTTTGCCTGGCTTACAGTTGGGTTATTCAGATAAAAGTTATCTCTGGTAATAGCTCTCTTTCTGAACCAGGCCCCCTATCTAAATTCTTTCAGGTAGTTAAGGGAGAAGTAAATTTTTTTTCTCCAGCCTGCTGGGTCTTGATTGTCTTCAGCTCAAAATAATCCAAATTCCAAAGTGGTATATATAGAGGTCATGTATTCTGTTCCTCTTCAACACTTTCTAGATATATCTGTTTTTCTTAATGAAAATGTTATAGAGTTAAAAAAAAATCAATTTCCCCAAACCAGATCTTGCTATGTGTATTGATTATGGTATATTAAGAAATAAACTTTAAAAAGCAAATAGAAACAGTAACAGCAGAGGCACATTGCAAAATGGACTATTCATTATATTTTCTATGTGAAGCATCTATGTGCTTAGGAGAATTCATGCCAGAACAGATTTCTTGTGTTCAATTTTGTGCTCTAATAAAGGTCTCCATGGAGCACATGATAACACTGGCCATGAGACGTGAGAGAGAAGGGACTGAAAACAGGTATATTCCCTGACCAATGAGAGAGTTTCCCCCCATTTTACATAACTCTCTGGGTGCTTAGCTTTAGCATAGTTGCAAAGCAACAGATTTGTTTTCATGTAGACTTGGCAGTTTTCTTATAAACACTGAACAGATGCAGTTCTTCCTATCTTCCCTAGTGTCTCCATCTAGAGAAGTTGAGCTATGATCTCTTAATCATGATTATTATGTCCTTGTCTATCCTCTACCATGAGCATTGAGTTAAGCTTCGACCCCATATTTCATGCTCATTATTTTGAGTTGTTCACAGATTTTTCTTCTGGATAGTCTAGAATTATCAGGCTTTGGTCTTGCCTTCATAATTCCTTCCTAAGAAATACCTTAGCCATGCACACACCTTTCTAGAGACTTCCAGGAATTCGCCTCCTTCTTTTCCTATTAGAATGGATGTGTATACCATGGACACAATACAGCCTAGTCTTGCAGGGAAGTAGTCCTAAGATTCTTTACATGCACATGACTTTATCATTGTCTCTCTCATCTCCTTTTATGCTTTTATGAATCATTTCCTTAACTCTTATCAGTTAATGTTATAATCCATGCTCATAGAGGCCTGTGAAATGCATTGTAGTGGAAGAAAGTTGAAAAAGATTGAAGAGGGGGGAGAATCTGTTTCTGTAATCAATTTTCTTAATGTTGAAACTCTTATTAACAACATAAAGAGCACCATACATAATAGAGGTGTAGGAAGGAAAATATTGCAAAAGAAATTTTTCAGGAATATCAGGATATTTGGGGGAGGGAGCAAATTTTCCCAATGTATAAAGTATTTTTATTTTTAATTTAAAGATGAGGAAAATTGACAATACAATAAAAAATGAAGAGTTGCACATAGGAAATGTATGATAAAATTGGAAATAGATTTCAGAGCTCTTGTACAAATTAAGCTCAATAATATTTGTTCACTACTTTTCAGTTCACAGAGTGTTTTAATATCTGTCATATCATTTGCGTCTAAGACCATAATGGGAAAGGAATTCTTTTCTTTCATATTTTACAAATATGACCATTGTGGCTTAGAGAAGGCTGAGAAAGCAGGCCAAGGTCACACAGCTAATTAGTGGACAGAATCACAACTTAACTCATATCATCTGAATCCATGTACTGTGTTTTTGTGACCATTCTGGTCTGTATCCCAATAATTTCCCTTCAAAATAGAGTTTTTATACATCTGCTATATCTTATCACCCCCTAAAGTACTAAGAGACCAATCAAAAGAATCCTTCAGGATGTATGCCCGGGGTTGTTTCAGACAGGGGTTCATTCAATAACCAACAAATATTTATTGAGCGCCTACTATGTACCAGGTCTGCCTCTAGACCTTGGGCATATAGAACAAAATGCCTACTTTAAAAAGCTGGTCATGCAAGGTCTGTTATATTTGAAATTTTCTTCCTACTCTCTATGCAAAGACTCCTTTTTTTGGAGGGGGTGGCACCAATACATTGTTATGAGTATTATACTTCAGTGCGTAAAGGTTCCTTTTGCAAAATTTTCTTAAGAGTGGGACTTTAAGCATTACTTATCAAGTAGTATTACTCTAAGTTCTAGACTATCTCAGAATATTTTCCAATAATTATAAATAATCTCTGTCAGAACCTGCATTTTATTTCTTAATGATTAATTTTATATTGCACTTTTACAATATGTGTGAAGAGTTTTAGTGCTACTTCAATGCGTCCATATCGTACATCTAGCTTGAGAGTGAAAATTATCTACATCAATTTACTCTGGAAGAAATTTGAAATGCAGGAGATTATAAAAGCAATTACTAAAGAACTAGAACCTGGAATTAGAAGGAGTCTAATACACCTTCCACATTTGCCTTCCTACGTAATTACTGTTTACAAAATCAAAGTAGAGTTTGTAAAGAAGTACGTATTACTTGTAGATGCCATATTCTGGATTTTAGTCAACTCTTTATTATGTTGGGATGGTTACTGCAGTGCCACTATAAAAACTAATTTGAAAATATTGTGTCCTGATTTCCATATTTTTGCCCATTATTTGCATAGCAGCTATGTAGTAGTGAGGTAAAAACAATCTCAAGTTATTTTTTCCTACTACTAAAGCATTTAAATACCTCACCCAATTCATCAACTCTTGCTTTAATAAAGTTTTCTAGGCAAATACAGTAGTAGACACAAATGCAGACATATCAAGTAATACTGGAACATAAATCAAAATGTTATCTTTCAGAGGGAAGGCGGGGTGGGAGGGTGGGGGAGTGATTAGTGGGGAACTCATATGCATATATGCATAGCCCTTGGACACAGACAAATCTTGTGAAGGCCTGGGAGGGGCAGGTGTGGGGTGGAGGGGTTTCAACGGGAAAAACAAAAAAACAAAGGGGATATCTGTAATACTTTCAACAATAAAGATAAATTTAAAATAATAATAATAAAATAGTAAAAAAAAATGTTACCGATACTTTCTCTCACTGATCTTTTTCATGTGTGTACCCTGTGTTAAATGGCTTACTTATTTTGTAGTAAAAAGAAAAAATTATTGTTTTAACTGGTTTGGCTCAGTGGATAGAGCCTCGGCCTGCAGACTGAAGAGTCCCAGGTTCAATTCCGGTCAAGGGCATGTACCTTGATTGTGGGCACATCCCCAGTAGGGTGCATGCAGGAGGCAGCTGATCTATGTTTCTCTCTTATCAATGTTTCTAATTCTCTATCTCTCTCCCTTTCTCTCTGTAAAATCAATAAAATATATTTTTATTTAAAAAGAAAGAAAATTTATCTCATATACCCTCAAAAAGAATTTTACTACATGAACGTCACACTTGCATCAGCTATACTTCAACTTAAGTAGGCAACAGATTTATTTATATCATTGGTGCTAAAATTTAGTTATTTTTTAAAGTTGGACAAAAACTTAAGGAAAACCCTTTGATATATAATTGAGAAGCTGAAAGTAGAAGGCAACTTCCTTGATGAGTTCACAAGAGAGCTGAAAAGATAAAATGGGAATATAATTTGGCCAGAGAAAGATTACAAACAAATACATCAGCAGGTGTGTGATGCCATGGTGGAGATTAGACATAAATGTTGAGACCAACAGATAAAGCTGAGGAGATTTCTCACAGCAAATGTGCCTTGTACAAGGAATTAAAAGTCCTAATAACTATGTAAATTATAGGCTTAATTAATATTAGGGATAAAGACATAAAGGAGATCAGGAAATCTGATTCCTAACAGTAGTTTCTTCTGTCATGTTGTGCATGGAGTATTATTAAACTTCCTTACTCTAGTAAACAAATCTTGTTGAAACATGTTTCCTTATACAGTGGCTCAAAATTAAAGGCAGTGCAGGCAAAGATAGTAGTAATGTTACACAGACAGAATGCCGAGGATTTATATATAACTTGAAAACAGTGACATTTCCAAAAACTGATGAGCCCGGCCCTGTCCATAGGAATGTATGCTGAATGATTGGTACACTCATGAGGAACATATTCTGACAAAAAAGAATTACCTTCCACTTTCATTCAAGTTACACAACCATACTGCCCTGACCTTGAGAGACCACATTTTACGCCAATTTTAAAACTGGTTATGTTCACTTGGGTGATTGCATAAAAACACCTTTTTACCTTCCACTTTGTAGTGGTGAGTCACAATTAAAAGACTTTTTCACACACTATAAGACTTTAGCTTTTAAGATGCTACTTCTGAAACTGGGATTTATGTCTGGAGTCTCTGGGATCCCTGAGAATGTGTTTCTATTTCTTTGAAGGACATTTTTTTGTTGTTCTTCTTTAAAGGTTGTTTATTCACTACTCATGTGATGGACCTCTGGTTTGCTGGAACCTTCACCGGCTTTGGAATCAGACAAGCTAGGACTCCAGTCACGTCTAGAACAAGACAGGATATAAACCAACAGGGCCCAGCAGGCTGTCTGGGCCTAACACTCTATCCCTGCAGAGACTTTAGCTCTTCTTCCATGGTCCCTCATTCTAGCCTTGGCTCTCTCACTCACTGGTATGTGGCACTGAGCAAATTATAATACCATTTCTGAGCAAGTTATAACACTATTTCTTTTTCACATAGGGATAAAGGCATCTACCAAGGCACTGTGTTAACTCAATGACATAAGGAAATCAGTTATTACATAGGCACTCACAAACAGTGAGAATGGTGACAGCTAACAGGTACTATGTCAATTACAGGGCTGTTCTGTTGACTTTAGACAAGTAGCCCTAGGTGGGCAACGCGGCTTTGCAACAGATGAAAGCTTAGGCGCCTCTTCTACCAAGCTGACTATCATAGCATCAACCATGTCATTAGGTCTTCCATAGGGACCACATTTCTATACAAAAGCAAAAAAGAAATGTGGATAGCCTTTTCCCAGCTCCAGTGCAAGCAGAGTATAGTAGCATAGGTTAATGAACCTAATTTCCAGTATCCTAGGTAGTCTGAGGAACTGGAGACTAATATTTGGTCACTTATAATGAGACCTTTCATTCATTCATTCATTCATTCATTTATTGTGAATTTATTTGGGTGACATTGGTTAATAAAACTGTATCGGTTCCAGGTGTACAATTCTATAATACATCATCTATATATTGTACTGTGTTCACCACCCCAAGTCAGGTCTTCCATCACCATATAATGAGATCTTTCTATGTGCCAGGTACTATGTTAAACATGTTATACCTTATAGTTATCGTAACTAAACATAATTTCCACAGTTATCTTATAGATAAAGTATTGAGGTTTATTGTTGATGCTTAAGATTACCAAGATAGTAAGGAGATGAGCTAGGTTGTAGTCAGTATCTGAGCTTTTTTAAAAAAATTTACCTTTATTGTTGAAAGTAATATAGATGTACCCTTTCTCTCCCTATTGACCCCTTCAAGCCTCCCCTCTCCCCCCAGGATCTGAGCTTTTAACCGACAGTGGTATTACATTTCATGCTTGAGAGTACGTCTATGCTTTTGTTGACACCCAGGATAAATGTATATATCTGCTTTTCTTTCAGAATTTCAAAATATTAAATAGTTTAAACTGTATGCTTATTTACCATAAGCTCTCCCAGGAGGAATAGCTAAAGACATGGATGTTTATATGTAGCTATTTTTTATTATTATATTTATTATCAAATTTCTATGTATTTAAAATGGCTATACCAACATGTACTTTTTTCACCAAAGTTAGACATACTTTATCTGTCATAGAAAAAAATTGGTGCTACCAGCCCAATGACTCTCTTTAAAAAATTTATCTTTATTGTTAAAAGTATTAGAGATGTCCTCCTTTTCCCTCCCCATTGACTCCCTCCACCCCACTGCCGCCCTCCACTACAGGCCTTTACTGCACTCGTCTGTGTCCATGGATTACACATATATCATATGTTCATTTTATAGATAAGGAAACTGGCTTACAGAAGTTAAGTAACTTAACTAAGTCACTAGAAGTGGTTTCTCAGCCATTTATTCAAACAAGAACCACTGTGAGCCTGGCTACATGGTGGATCTAAATTACTCACAAATCATTCTATATCTGAGTACCACGAAGTGTGCTCATTTATTGTGAATGCACATTTTTACAGTAATTTCATCTCACATCTACCAATGGATCCTTTGGTATTTCTTCAAAAACATTATTGTTTCCTTTTTTAAAATTAAAGATATGCTCTTTCATTATAAAACTTCCAGAAATATAGACATACTGAAAAAGGAAAACAAAGGTCTCCCTTCACTTATCCTCAATACTTTAGCTCCCCCATATTACTCTATACCCCAAAGGAAACTGCTGTTGAAGTTTGGTATGAATTCTCTCAGGTCTTTCTCCATGTCTTTGCCTGCATATATACTGCATAGTATACGTACACATTCACATAATTTTGGTGCTATAGATTTCATTTTCCTTACTTTATTAAGTCATCTGACATGCATTGGATGATTACATTATGTCATTTAGTACTGTGAACGTTTTCATGTATATGTTGTTATATTCTTATCCCTCACCCACTTTTGAGGTAGGCACTGTGGGGTGTTAGGTAATACAAACAGATTCCTGACAGAACTTAAGAAATGTTTATCTAGTTAATTTTTATCCTATTTTGTCACTTCTCATATAAACCTCAACCAGTTACTAATTAAAAACTGCCTTGGTTGGGTCAGGCAGCATGCCCACTGCAGTTAAGCCTATATTCTAACTGACACCTCTTAGTCTTCAAAATGTTAATCCCAGAGAGGATCCAAGATGGCAGCGTAGGTAAACACCTAAACTGCTGCCTCGCACAACAATTTCAAAACTACAACTAAAAGACAAAACATCTATCACCCAGAACCACAGGAAGGCTGGCTGAGTGGAAGTTCTACAACTGAAGGAAAGAGAAAAGAGCAGTGAGACGTTTACAAGTGCTGAAAAGCTGAGGTACAGAGGCGTGTGTATTGGGCTGGTGACGGGCGACTGGGAGCGCTGCTTTTTTCAACCCGAAGGGAGATAAGCAACCGATTGCTCTGAACTCCAGTTTCTGGGGAGATTCGGGGGACCCAAACTCCTACGGGGAGAAGCTGGACTGTCTGCCATCGGGTCGGAAAGTGAGAGTGGCTTGCTTGCAGGGCTGCACGCAGGAATAATTGTTTACTGCACTGGGGTGCAAGACTTGGGGACGCAGTTGGAGACACAGAGCCAGCTTACTGGCAGCCATTGCTGTTTGTCACGCCCTAGCCTAGTGACGCCCTGAGACCCCGCCCTGCACAATCTACAAACCCACCCAAGCTCCAAGCAGCAGCTTTAGCATATGAATGGCCTGCTCTATCGCAGCTTAACCTAGCAAACTTGCAGCCTGGGTCAGACAGCTCCAAAACCTCCAAACCCCAAGCAAAGAGGAGAAAACTGTAGTTCTCGCTGTAGCTCCTGCTGGGTGGCCTCAGACAGTAGCTGACCTGCACCCCATTGGAGATCCAGAAGCCAGTGTACCTAGTGGTAGTGTGAGACACCAGATTTCAACTCCTCACATCCATAAGTGACACATTCAAGAGGCAGACTCAGTGAGCACCAAAGCCCCACTGAAACAAGTCCTGCACCATAAGCGTGGCTCCAGCGCAGCAGTTCTTCCATTATAGACACAGCGGGTCCTCACAGCCAATTGGCCTGGAGGTCAATTCCTCCCAGTGTACCAACAGCAATCAAGGCTTAACTACACCAAGACTTTGCACTCAGCCCACAAGGGGGTGTACCAAGAGCATCCTCCTCAGGTGATTGGGGAGGCTGAGCTACTGGCCCCTATAGGTCACCTACCACACAAAGCCACTCCCCACTCCATCAACACAGGGAAGAAGCCAAAATGTGGAGACAAAGAAACATGCCATGAATGAAAGAAATGGAGGAAAGCAAACTACTGGACAACATAAGAGTTCAGAACCACATTTATAAGGTTACTCAAGAATCTTCTAAAAACCGCTGAGGAACTTAGTGAGAACTTCAAGGACCTTAATGAGAATGCCAAAAAAATGGAAAAGGACCAGTCAGAAATTAAGCATACACTGTCTGAAATAAAGAATATACAGAAATTCTACTGCAGATCAAAGGACCCCAAGAATCAAACCAAAGATCTGAAATATGAGGAAACAAAAAACACCCAACCAGAAAAACAAAAAGAAAAAAGAATCCAAAAATATGAAGATAGTGTAAGGAGCCTCTGGGACAACTTTAAGCGTACCAACATCCGAATTTTTGGGGTGCCAGAAGAAGAGAGAGAGCAAAATAATGAAAACCTATTAGAAGAAATAATGACAGAAAACTTTCCCTACCTGTTGAAAGAGATGGACTTACAAGTCCAGGAAGCGCACAGAACCCCATGCAAGAGGAATCCAAAGAGGACCACACCAAGACACATCATAGTTAAAATGCCAAGGGCAAAAGACAAAGAGAGAATCTTGAAAGCAGCAAGAGAAAAACGGTTAGTTACCTACAAGGGAGTACCCATACGGCTGTCAGCTGATTTCTCAACAGAAACTATGCAGGCCAGAAGGGAGTGGCAAGAAATATTCAAAGTGATGAACAGCAAGAACCTACAACCAAGATTGTTCTACCCAGCAAAGCTATCATTCAGAGTTTAAGGTCAGATAAAGAGCTTCACAGACAAGAAAAAGCTAAAGGAGTTCATCACCACCAAACCAGGATTACATGAAATGCTGAAGGGTATTCTTTAAGAAGAGGAAGAAGAGGAAAAAGGTAGGGATGAAAATTATGAACAACAAAATGACATCAAATACATACCTGCCAACAAGTGAATCTAAAAATCAAGTGAATAAAGAAATCTGGAGAGCAGAATGGACTGGTGAATATAATAGAATCAGGGACATAGAAAAGGAGTGGACTGACAATTCTCGGGGGGAAGGGGATGTGAGGGGTGCGGGAAGAGATTGGACAAAAATCTTACACCTACAGATGAGGATGGTGGCGGGGGGTAAGGGCATGGGGTGGGGTGGGTTGGGGAATCAGGTGGAGGGGAGCTATGGGGGAAAAAAAAAAGAGGAACACCTGTAATAATCTGAATAAAGATTTATTAAAAAAAAAAAACAACAACAACAAAAAATGTTAATCCCATCAGTCAGGAGTTGGGCACACTGGACTGTCTTTAGGGGTGATAGTTGAATCCTGACCTCTGATGCCTTATGATTAATTTCAGATTTTCAGGGGATAATCATTCGCTCATTTCTAAGTTCTAGAATCACATTCACATGCATGTCTCCCTCTATTATCTGCATCAGCTTTTCTTGAATAATTTTTAAGGTTTTAAAAAGATTTGGTACGCATGCATATAAGCATAACCAATGGATAAAAGACACTGGGGGTGGTGGGGCAGGTAAAGGCATGTACTGTGGGGAAGGGGAGAGTGGGGGGAGGTCAATGGGGGAAAAAAGAGACATATGTACTACTATTTCTAATACTTCAAACAATTTAAAAAAATGTAAAAAAAATAAAATAAAAATAAAAAAATAAAATTAAAAAAAAAAAAGATTTGATGGATACCATGGATTCTTTTTATGCAAACTAAAAAAAGAAAAAGGTCAGAATTATCTGTTTGTAATTAAAATTATGAAATTTTCTCTCTGTGTGTTAACTTTGGACTTAAGTCTCCAACTTTCCATATATTGAGAAGAAAAGTCCCTCCTCACAAGTCACTTTATCACAAGTTGGTGATTAAGTCCAACTTGGTTAGGCAGTTAGGCAGTAAGGCTGCTCAGTTCAGATACCAGTAGTTCCTTTGCTGACAATTTAATGATAAATAGCTCCTATTGGCTTTTTATTGGTGTGAAGTTAACTCTGTTCCCAAATTTTCTCTTAATTTCATAAAATCTTAAATTATGATAAATTTTTACATGCAGTCATTGAAACATGCCAACAGTATAAATGATCTAAAGTGAAAAATAGAAGTTCCCCACATCCCTTTACTCAATTTCTCCTCCTTAGAGACAACTACTAAGAATAATATTTTATGTACCCTCCTAGAAATTTTCTGAACACATGAAAGCATACCTTTGGTTTCTTACATACTTTAGCTATAATTATACATGTATTTTTGTGACTATACGTACATGCATACTTTTCAAATTAAAACTCTCAGGAGCTCATGTTGCAGCTAATCTTCTAGATTCAGCAAACACTCTGGTATTGATTATAGATATATATTGCTTCAAAGCATAACTTACAGTGATGCCACTTTGGATAGATTACTGACAAAGTACAGCAGTCAGAGAGAATCACTCTATTTGTATAAAAATATTGCAATTGATGAGGCGAAAATACAGAGTCAATAATCTCTAGAAATAGAAAAGAGCATCATAGGGTGCTCTCTCTCCAGGGGTCACTCCCACGCCATTCCCTCCCCCGTCTCCTTCCCACATAATCACGTATCTCCTAAACTCCAGGGGACCCCATGAGACTCGCAGCCAGGGGAGAATGGGCAGGGGCAGCTAGGTCCCAGGCTGCTCTCCCTCTAGGGAGCATACCCAGGCCATTCCCTTCCCCTTCTCCTTTCCCCACAGGTGTGCATTTCCTAAACTCCAAGGAACTCTGCGAGACTTGCAACCAGGGGAGCAATGGGCAGAGGCAGCTCCTCCCAGGCTAACCCCCTAAACCTGACTCCAAGGTCCCTTTTTCTCTGACTTCCTGGTGAGCCAAGGCAGCCCAGCCTAGGCTCTCCTGTTGCTTCTTCTATGCCCTTCTTTGTTTTATTGCCCTATATATATTTTTCCGGTGGTCAATAAATTCTTGCTTGCTTCTCTACAAATAATAGTAATAATAACAACAACAACGAAGAAAAGAGCATCAAAGACCTTAAGGTAGAAAGAAACTATAGAGGTCATCTAGACCAATTCCCTACTGGCATGCTAGTCAGCTGATAATTTCTTTTCTTCAACTTCTTCAGTGATGGGTACTTCCCTGGCTCACAAGACAGAACATTCCATGTCCAGATACTTCTATTCATTATAATTGTTAATTGGCAATTCCAATTGTTCATCAAAAAACAAACTCTACAATCATTCACTATGGGGAAAAATGCTCTAGCATGTGTGTCTACAAGCCATGGATTTATAACCTAAGATGAAAGCTCTCCAGTATAAAATACAATAAAAGCTCAATGAGTTCCTCCTGGGTTTCTGTGCATATGTGTAAAACAAAGGACTTTCTTACCAAATGAGAAAAGAATGGCAAAGCCATGTCTTGGCAAGAGTGGAGAGAAACAGGCACTCTCCTCACTGCGGCTAGTAGTGTGTATGCTCAAGGTACCGTTAGAGGTAAACTTGACACTGTATTTAAAAAAGGAAAAAATATCCTTTGACATAGTAATTCTGGTGCCAGGAATACTTAGGATAAATATAGAAATTTACTTGCCCTAAGGAAATAATGAATATGCACACAAAAATATAGTCTGTAATTTTGGTATTATTCATGATTGAAAATAAAAATAATCTAAATGACCAATAATGGTGGGTAGGTTATTTATGTGCATATGATAGAAATTTGTTTAACTATTTAAATTATATTATAAAATTATTTATGAACAGCGAAAACAGTTTTGGATATAATATGCTTAGGAAAAAAGGTTGGAAATAAAAATATCCTATAACATTCACAGTGGTATCATTGGATGGTGGAGTTATGGATGATATGTTTTTGTTTTTTCTGTTGAGCTCTTGTTTCATCCAGTTCCTCTACACCAACCATGTCAAACTTGCGGCCCACAGGCCGCATGCAGCCCTCAACGAATACTCATGATCAATTACTCCTTTATTTCAGCCCTTTGTATTCAGCATGTCTCTATCGAAATAAACCTATGTTGCTATGAAAATTGAAGCTTTTGTTTTTTTGAGGCCCACATAAACTTAAACCTTGTTTATTTGGCCCATGTTAGCCTTTGAGTTTGATATGCTTGTTCTACACTGAGTATATTTTGTGTTTTGTTAAGAAAAAAAATGATAGAATTTAAAAAATAAAAAATTAAAGAATGTGTGCTTCAGAATAAGGTAGAGTTGAAGTCAAGAAATTATAGCTCTTCCTTTTATCAGCTAAGTGCCTTTAAGCACATAGTTTAATATATGTAAAATAGCTGGGATTCGGCCTGCTACACAGAAAGAGCTCATTAAGCATTAGTTTTTCTGTCCTTCCCATTTGATTATTAGCTTAACACTTTGGTGCTTGTAAGAAAAGATGAGATTAGAATTGTTTCTACTACTCATTTTTTCTCTTTCTTCCCTTTATTCCATTTCAAAGAAGAAAAGAGTATGATTACATGTGAAATAGCTTCTTGTCCTACACATACTAAGTCTGAGTTGCTAAGTTTGGCACTGAGCGCCCTTGCACAGAAGTAACACCTGGAATGCTTAGTGCCTAAGTAAGTATTGGCCACTTTAACTTAGGAACGTCCTCTCTATTGAATAAGGTGCATTAAAAACCAACGGACCCTCAGGATTTTAGTCACAGTAGCTGATGCTAAACATGGACAGGTTCACCAAAGGAAGGTAATGAAGTTGACCGCTACTCTCAGAAATATTTACACACATTCTACCGTCTCTTCACAAGAGTGGAACATATTAGGACTGGGATAGATGTTTATATACATTTTTAGAGAGAAAATTAGTCACAGTTCAAAGTGCAGAAAAGGATAAGGATTTCATGGGTAAGAATCTCAAACCACTTTCTAGTCTTCTATCATTTTAAAAGGTGATAATAAAATTGTATTGCAAAGAAATAATACATAAGGAACTACCAAGTATAACTTAATTTAATGACTGAGTTCAGTGATTTTAGTCACACTATAAATCTTAATGATTTAATGGTAGAAAAGAATATTTCTGCAGTAAAAGCACATTTACTAAATACATTTATAAATACATTTATTTATCTCTAGGGCTAAATGTTTCCATGGGGCAAAAGTCTGACAAAATTCTATGTACATAATTTCATTTGTCACTTTCCTATTTTGCAAGTTTTAGGCTATATATTTCAACTTGGTGAATAATATTACTATCTTTTTCTCCCTCACTATTATCACCTTGAGGGCAGACGCTATGACTAATCAATGCTTATCCTATCTAATAAAAGAGTAATATGCAAATTAACCACCACTCCACTACACCCACAAACCACGCCCACCAGCCAATCAGGAGCGAGTATGCAAATTAACCCAACCAAGATGGCTGCAGCCATGGAGCGAGCAGGAGGCTTGGGTTTCCCGGCAATGGAGGAAGCCAAGCTTCCTGCACACCCTGGCCAGCCCAGGCCTGCACTCAAGGCTACAAAATTTCAATTATAGAAGATAAATAAATCCCAACAAAAATGGTGGCAGCCACGGAGCTGGAGAGAGCAGGAGGCTTGAGTTGCCCCGGTGATGGAGAAAGCCATGCTCCCACAGCCCTGGCCTGTGCTCAAGGCTACCAAGTTTCAATTATAGAAGATAAATAAATCCCAGATACCAGGGCCTCCACTTGGGTTGCCGGGGGGCATGGCCAGCCGGCAAACCACCACAGGCCCCTTGCCCAGGCCACCCCACACCCAAGGGAACCCCTACCCTGATCCGGGACACCCTTCAGGGCAAACCAGCTGGCCCCCACCCGAGCACCAGGCCTCTATCCTATCTAATAAAATAGTAATATGCAAATTGACAATCACTCCAACACACAAGATGGCTGCCCCCCATGTGGTCAAAGAACCTGCCCCCATGTGGACACAAGATGGCCGCCACAAGAGGGCCAGCAGGGGAGGGCAGTTGGGAGGGTCCAGGCCTGCAAGGGAGGGCAGTTGGGGGCGATCAAGCCTGCAGGGGAGGGCAGTTAGGGGTGACCAAGCCGGCAGAGGAGGGAAGTTGGGGGCAACCGGGCCTGCAGGGAAGGGTAGCTGGGGGGGACCCAGGCCTGCAGGGGAGGGCAGTTAGGGGTGACCAGGCCTGCAGGGGAGGGCAGTTAGGAGCAAACAGGCTGGCAGGAGAGCAGTTAGACATCAATCAGGCTGGCAGGGGAATGGTTAGGGGGTGATCAGGCTGGCAGGCAGAAGTGGTTAGGTGCAATCAGGAATGCAGGCAGGTGAGCAGTTGGGAGCCAGCAGTCCTGGATTGTGAGAGAGATGTTCTACCGGGATCGGGCCTAAACGGGCAGTCGGATATCCCTCGAGGGGTCCCAGATTGGAAAGGGTGCAGGCTGGGCTGAGGGACACATACCCCTGTGCACGAATTTCGTGCACCGGGCCTCTAGTCTATATAATAAAAGCCTAAGCGACCTTTATGGAGGAACGACCAGAACGACCAGTCACTATAATGTGTACTGACCACCAGGGGGCAGGTGCTCAATGCAGGAGCTGTCCCCTGGTGGTCAGTGCACTCCCTCAGAGGGAGCGCCACTCAGCCAGAAGCTGGGCTCATGGCTGGCGAGTGCAGCAGCGGTAGTGGGAGTCTCTCCCGCCTCTGCGGCAGCACTAAGGAGCAGCGAGCCGTGTGGTAAAGAGCAACGAGCAGGCAGGTGGTAAGGAACAAGGGGTCCTGGACTGCGAGAGGGTGCAGGCTGGGCTGAGGTACTCCACTCCCCCAGTGCATGAATTTCATGCACTGGGCCTCTAGTATTTCCATAATGCCCAGCCATTATTTAGGGATCGAGCACTGAACATCTAAATTAAAGTACACCTTAGTCCTGCTTCTAAGTGTTGTGTTTGGAATGCATTAGCAACATTTCCTTTTTGATTGGAACATAGAACCACAGTTCCTCCCCTGCCTCCCACTAGCCAAACCCAGTCACCTGGAATTTAGGTTGTTGGTTGAAGAAATATTAAAACATCTTTTGAGTGTTTGTTATTGTTTCACTTTACTGAAAGGGGTTTTTAGGGGTAAAATAGGCAGGTTTAGGAAGTTTTAAGAATAAGGGGCTCTATGGGAGAGAACCACATGGCTGTAAAGCTGGGAGCTGCAGAAGGTATACATTCACAGAATAAGGGAACTGCCAGAAGGTGTACATTTCCATAGAATAAGGGAGCTGAGAGCTGCAGAAGGTATACATTTACAGAATAAAGGGAAGGAAGCCACTCATTCAGAGAGGGAAGAGGAAGCCAAATGGAATAGAAAAACAATAAGGGAGAAGAAGAGGAGCTGCTATAGTGACCAATCAGAGGGGATATCAGGACACAAAGAACTGCAGCCTTTATAAACCTTAGAAAAAAGAGACTTAGTGGGACTCTCTCCCCCTCCCCACTGGGAGTCTGTGCTTGTTTCTCAATAAATTTCCACCTTTTCCTATACCACCTTTTGTCCATGGTTTCATTCTTTGAACCCACCTGGACAAGGACCCAGGAATCATCCTGCCCAGAGGAACACCATGCATTCCAGTTCAATTTTCGCGTGTCAATGCTTTAAAAAAAGAAAGAAAAAGAACTTTTCTGCCTTTTTTGAAGCAATACAGCAGAATTTCTTCCTGGTTGCACAATCTACTCTTTCCCTAGACACTGTAAGTCTCAAGAGTCACTGCTCTCAGGGGCACTACCATACCAGAGAAATGAAGTTCTTTTTCTTCTCTGATCAGTACACCAATAAATGATCATTTATTTTGGCAGCCTTGTTTAGTACCTGGGTAGCATCCGTCATCAGGGCATTAATTATCTGACTCATCTTGGCACGGGCCTTGGGAACTCAGGAGTACAATGTGACCTGGGCACACTGTATCTTATATGTTTGAGGCAGTTAAGCAAACTTCAGTGAGCATCACATTATCAACATCCAGATGGGTAAGTTGGATGGACAGAATGAAAAAAGCTCCGTGTCCTGAGTGTTCATTATAAGATTCAAAATGGAAAGGAGTTCCAAGGAATCAACCCATTTTTCTGTTTTTAATTTGGAACTAGTCTCAAAAGATGAAAAAAAAAGCTATCAAATATTCCAGTATTGCTACTAAAACAGCAACAGTCCGGGCTTCCTTCTGGATTGGTTTGTCCCTATGTGAGCTTTTTAAATCCTCGTTTTCCCAGTGGCATTCTTTTACCACCTTCCTAAAGCTACACTAATAGGCTTTTGCTGCTTTTAATCTTCCTCTTTCTTATGTATGTTATCCACATCCACAGGAGGAGTTCCAAATATGTGGCAGGCATTTTTAAAACCCTTTTATTTTAACATAATGTTAGATCTTACATAAAAGCTACAAAAATAGTATCCAAAATCACTATATACCCCTCATCCAGATTCTCCCACCTGTTAACAATTTACATTGACCTCATTCTCTCTCCTCCCTCCTCTCTCTCTCCTCTCTCTCTCTCTCTCTCTCTCTCTCTCTCTCTCACACACACACACACACACAAATTCCTTAAAATTTTTCGCCACACCTTTCTTCCCTAGTAGGCGTGCATCTTGACTTTTCTCTCCTAAAACTCTTAAGGGTCCCAGGAGACTTGCAACCAGGGAAGCAATGGGCAGCAGCAGCTCATCTCAGGCTTAACCCATGAACCTGGTTCCAAGGCCCCCTTTTCTCTGACTTTTCAGTGAGCTGACAGCAGCCCTGCCGAGGCTCACTTCTTTCCTATAATGTTTCCAGGGAGCCAAAGCAGAGCACCACCCAGGCTCTCTCCTGCCGCTTCTACTCTAAGCCCTTTCCTGTTTCGCTGTCCCCAGCTTTCATAAACATACTCTGCAAATTGAAGAAAAACGTGGCAGACATGCTATTACTTTACTTCTAAATACTTCAGTGAGTATTTCTCATAAACAAGAACAGTTACGGGGCATAAATGTCCTTCCTCCCTCTTACAGAATCGCAGTCATAATGAATGACCTCCATCCTTTTCCTGCTGAGTTCAGACCTTCCCTAAGAATATCTTTGAAAGAATGCTAGAAGTGGCTACTTCACATCGATCAGACCAGTATTCAGTTAGACAATATAACAGGGTCTACCTGAAGCATACTAGGGGCAATTGGAAAATGCCCTCAACTTATCACCTTCCTGTTGACTTAATGCCAGAAATTCTATTCTCACAAAATCATCTTTTCAGCCAGAGCTTATGTTCCATATGAAAATATGAAGTAGCAGCTGGAAGATTTTGGAGCATAGATGGCACCCAGTAAATACATTTGAATGCTGGATATAGTAACAACACTATTGCCTTCTAGTATCGAACTGTATGGGAACAAAGATTTGAAGAGCCAGTTTTGTTAAGTGAGATAAAAGGTCACAGGAAAAGAATATAACATTTTAGCATTTTGGTCTAAGAAAAGATGTCTCCTGTGAGTCATTATTTTGCACTATACATCGTAGTTTACAGCATTTTCACATATGCTATCTTCTTTCCTCAGTCCTAGAGTTAATGATGTTATAATGCTTCAACAATATAAACACTTGCTACCTATGTTTCAATGCAATGTCTGTAGCTATATTTGCTAGAATACTGTATTTGTCCAATAAATGTGACTATTAATAATAGCCTTCTGCCTAATAATATAGTTACTTAATCAAAGAAGTAATGACTTAAGCTATACTATCACTGTCATCATGTGCTAAACTCCTTTTGAGGGTTACATTTAATACTAATATCCTTATGTTGAATTAACTCTTGAAAAAAATCCACTTGTTTTTCCTATAATCTGGCTATGTTCATAGTTTGCCAGGAACCGTGGCCCTGACAACTCCGATGAAATGAAATATAATTTTCACTTTCATATTCTACTTCTTAACTTTGAATTTATTACTCCATTTTTAAATTTGTGTTTGTCTTTGCTTTTTGATGTAGTATTTGTTCCAATTATCCCTTACTTGGGAGTTCTTAAAAATTAGTTTGGGAATGTCAGAATGTGTATGTAACAAGAAAGTCAGGATAATTAAGAGATTCATGGTCTTCTTTACATGTGGTTTTGTCAGTGGGCAAAAAATGAACTACAACTTGACAAAGATTATTTTGGATTTCATGATGAATGCAGATTATGCCTTGTTTTAATAGGGACCAAACTTAAATAAAGACTCAAGAATGGATCATAAAATTTCCCCCCCCACTCTTGTCAGTTACATTCCTTCCAATGCCATCCTTCAGTAGTAGTCTTAGAAATTATGTAAATTTCATGTCTATAAACATGTATTCTGCTTCAAGGTAATCTTGCACCACAGGGAAATGAAATCTGTACTGTCTACACCAGTACACTCAATGTAAAATAAAACTATTTTCTTAGATGTTTGTATTGGTATGATATCTTTGGTTTATCACCTAATCGAGTTGTTTTTTATTAGCAAACATATTTGTTGTCCATGATCTTGATCTATACTTTGGAGTACATTTAAACTGATAAGCATTCTTTATGTGATGCTAAGCATTTTTTGGATGTATTTGGTTATTCAATGGGAGTAATTTTTTATTACTCTCCTTTCCAACCATGTTAAAATCTACATTTATAAGTGGAATTAAAAGACTAATTTTATATAACATGGGAATCTTATTTAGTGAAGCAACTGACTACTTGTGCTTATATGTGCATTCTTATGTGGATTCATACATGATGAGGTCAGGAATTTTGAGAAGATCTTAATGGTTGTCATGTACTATATTGATGTACACTATAAACTTACTATAATTATCCTATCTAATAAAAGAGTAATATGCAAATTAACTGTCACTCCGTGACAAAAATGGCGGCGCCCAGAGACACAAGATGGTGGCGCCCAGTCCTCTCAGGCCTGCCAGCGTCCCCCAGTCCCAGGGAGGGCTGCCAATGAGAGCTGGCAGCGTGCGGCCTGGGCCGTCAGCCTGCGAAGTGGCCGCGCCACTCTCCCCCCCCCCCCCACCGCCCCGCCGCTTTGCGATCCACTCCCAGCCCCTGCCCGGGCCGTCGGCCTGCAAGGCGCCCACGCCCCCCCAGCGTGATTCGCTCAAAGCCGCCGCCCGGGCTGTCGGCCTGCAAGCTGGCCGCCCCCCCCGCCCCCCGCGTGATCTGCTCCCAGCCACAGCCCAGGCCATCGGCTTGCTAGGCGCCCGCACGCCCTGGTGCAATCTGCTCAAAGCCATGGCCAAGGCCGTCGGACTGCAAGGCGGCTGCCCCCCCGCCCCACCCGGCACGACCAGCTCCCAGCCCCGGCCTGGGCTATAGGCCTGCGAGCCGGCCATGCCCTTCTCCCCGCCTTCCCCCACCCCCACGCGATCTGCTCAAAGCTGCAGCTGGGGGTGTAGGTCTGGGAGGCAGCCGTGCCCCCCAGAGCGATCCCCTCCCAGCGGCAGCCTGGAGTGTCAGCCTCCAAAGGGCCTGCGCCCCCATGGAGTGATCCCCCACCCCCCAACACACCTCTAGCCTTGGAACTTCCCTTGCCCCCAGCCCAGTGATTGGACATGGGGGGAGGGGGGTATCTGGGCAATGCTGCCCAGCAAACCTCTCCCATTGGGAAGAAACTTCTGACCAGGTTAGGGAGGTAAATGGGTTTTGTTTAAAATCTTTAGAAACCGCAAAGGAAATGTCTGAGGTAGGGTTTCACTTCGGAAGCAACTTACAACTAATTTCTGAAGGCAAACGGGGACATTGCAGTTACATTACTGGAGAGTACCCTGAGGTCCAGAGGTTGGCTCTGCAAGGGCGGTGGTGGGTGCTCCCCACCCTGGTTCCTCAGCACCTTGGGCAGGGCTTGAGCCCACCCAGGAAGGCCTTTTCCCCTACAGTTTTCACCAAGGCAGGGAGGTTTTGTAGACATGAATAAGAAGTGCCCATGCACAAGTCCTGAAGATGCCAGGGCCGGCAGAACTGACAAACCGGGAAAAGCAAAACCGGAAACACCACCGATCCCAACATAGATCATCTTTTTCTTCAGATGATGGTGTGTTTCCCTCTTCTTCGTCTTCTGGAAGCAAGACAGATTCAAGTATTGACGATTCTACCAATGGAAAAGTTAAGAGAAAGAGAGGACAGAAAATGAATAAAAGGAGAAAAGAAAGAAAGGACAAAAGATGAAGCATCAAGAAAAAGAAAGAGAAGGAAAAAAGGAAGAAACAACCACATGATATCACCTTTCCAAGGTCTCATGAAATTCCTGTTTAAGGAGTTTATTTTATGACACTTTTAGCTTGGGTTTACATTTTTACGGGTTTGTCAAGACCACGGCAGGTACACTGTTCAATATGTTAAAGAAAAAACCCTATCTAATAAAGAGGGAATATGCAGGGGAGGGCAGTTGGGGATGATCGGGCTGGCAGGGGAACAGTGAGGCGTCGATCAGGCTGGCAGGGGAGTGGTTAGGGGGTGATCAGGGTGGCAGGCAGAAGCAGTTAGGGGCAATCAAGCAGGCAGGCGAGCAGTTGGGAGCCAGCAGTCCCGGATTGTGAAAGGGATGCCCGACTGCCTGTTTAGGGGATCAGGCCTAAACAGGCAGTCGGACATCCCCTGAGGGGTCCCAGATTGGAGAGGGTGCAGGTTGGGCTGAGGGACACCCCCTCACCCAGTGCACGAATTTCATGCACCGTGCCTCTAGTATTATTATAACGATGAATACTATAACTTTAAAGAGCAACTAACAAGGCAGTGAAAAAGCTTCCTCAAGCAGTGCTTCTTTCAGCCATGATAGAAAGTAATCTTTTTCATGAACCATAGCTTTATTTGGCATCAGACATGGAAAATCAGCATGCTTGGAAGCACATTGCCAGCACAAAATGGAACCGCTTGAACATTTTTATTTAATTAATAAAGAAATGAGCTCTGAATATGATCATTAGCAGTCAAAAAATAAATAACAAGGATGAACTCATAAATGTATGCTACTTTCTGTAATGGAGCCTTTTAAATAATCATAGCACAACCATCTTATCTTATTGGCATTAATCAGTAGGTTGAAATGATTATTGTTAGACTCTGCAACACTGTTTTATTTAAAACCACTAACCATTAAGTCTCATAGGAGCACTATCAAATGCTCACATTGCTGAGTTGAAATTGAGATAGGCAGTGATTTACAGTCGATAAAGACAAGGCCAGGATTTTCTACTTTGCAAATTGGTTGTTTTGCATGTCATGGAGTGGCCAATATAAATAGAGGAAAAGAATTTGCATTTACACTTTAATTCCAGAAGTCCAGACATCATTACTGGGGATGCTCAGCAATTTCATAACATTAAGGGTTGGGTTATTTTTGTTTTCTGTCAGTCTTAAAACAAACTGATTCTATTTGGATTTAACCAAAATTCTTCAAGGAGTAATACACTTTTACTTTTTCTTTTTTTACATCATTGAGTTAATTTTGTGACAACAGTATCAAATCACTTGAAAAAGTTATCCTCTCCATGAAAATAATCCAGTGCCTTTCTGTAAGCAGATTTTGGTGCTACTCATACTCTCCAACTCTTCTGAGAACAAGTAAGTACATATTACATGATTCACATACTTGGAAATGTCTAACAAGAATCTATTTGCCATCTCTTGACTTTACACATGAAATTAATTTGACTCAGCCAAAAACTTTGTTTGTTCCAATTAAACACTGATGATGCATATCTATAGGAAATATACATTATTTCCAAATCCTTACCCCCTGCTGGGCCTTAAAGACAGATGGAAACTCTCAGTTGCACACCATTTAACTATGTAAATATCCACCCTGGGCTCGGTTCACCACCTCTGCTTCTAGAAATGTTACTATAACAGTAATCAAGTGAATGCAACGCATATTTTTAAGCACCAACCACATACAACTCCAATATAGGCCCCAGAAGAAATACAGTTGAAGACATGGATTTCAGATTACTTGCAAACCAATGAGGTTATTAGTAAAACAACAGCAATATTTAACCACCATGGTATTAAAAATTCTGGTCTAATTCCAAAGGCCCATGATCTGTAATAACATATAATTTTTATATCAAGCAAATTATATCTATCATAACCATTCAATACTGTGCCTAAGACCTGGTCATTTACATCTTCATGTACAACTCCAGCCCCACCTAAGTTCCTCAGATGTGCCATGTATACTCTTATTTCTTGACATTTGTATAGGTTGTTCTTTATGCCTGGATATTTCTTCCTTTCCCAGTGCTGTCCCTCACACCTCATCCAGTCAACTCTGACTTTTCATCCTCCAAGTCAGACCACGGGTAACATTGTACTATATATTTTTTCTCATTTTTTACTTTTTATATCCCTCTCAAGAATATAAGTTCTTGCACAGCTAAAGCCATGTCCGATATATTTCATCTCTATACATTTAGCGGAGTATAAGAGCTCAGTACTGGAGAAGTAAATTAGTAAAGGTGTCTAGAAAGTGCCCTGCAAAGAACTGGTTAGGTAGGAGGGTTACCATAGGTAGAGGAAAATTAGCCTGGGCAAATGTGGGGGTAGAATAAGCCCTTGTTACTTAGGAATCTGTAACGGGAATGACTGAGGTGGGTGAGAAGGTTATGTGGGAATTAGTGTACTGAGATAGGAAAGGGAAAACAATCACAGTTAATAGAGAATTCTCAGCTAAGAAGCTTAAATATGGTTGGGTAGGCAATAAGGACCAACTGCAGTGATTATTTGAGGGAAGTTGTGTAATAAAAACTGTGTTATATTTTTACATACTGACTCAATTTTTTTCTTAAGATTTTCTTCTTGAGAACTAAACAGTTCCATGTGTTTTTTATTATGGGATCCTTAAAGTATGCTGTACTTTTGAAATACTCATAAACAAGGAAGCATACTGTTGATTACTAAGGAATGAAAGTATGCAATAAAATAAAAAATGACAAAAATATTTTTGGAACAAGGAAAGCGAGAAGGTTATACTTGTACAAGATATAAATATTCCAAAATGTTTGTTCTCTTCCTATCAGATATAATTCCACAATTCCATAGGTTTTATAATTACACAATAAATTAATGTAAATTGCCTTTATTAGAATGTTGATATTTTCTAAACAAAAAAAATTAATAATGTAATGTTTTAATCATTCAAGTGGCATTGAATGATCAGCTATTTATATAAATTTCCATGATTATGATTATGTGATTTATCTTGTCATTAAGGTTTTTCTCATTAAAATGTAATAAACACTCCTGATAGTTATTTTAGAAAGTACATAAGTGGCAGACAAAAATAATGATTATATTACTCAAGGCCATTATTATATAATTTTTGTGTTATTATATTCAATTATTTTTCTTCTGTCATTTTCTTTTGCAGTGTTGAAATTATAATATATACCTTATATATTTCTCTTTTGTAGAGCCTATATTTTTGCTTGGCATTGTATCATAAACCTTTTCCTATGTGATTTTTCTAAACCTAATTGTTATTGCCTGAGTGAGATTCCATTTTTTTGTGCATTTCTCTGATAGTGGATATTTAACTTGTTTCTTAGATTTCTGTTGTGATGATAAAACAGTTCAGGTTATTTCCTTAACAATTCCTAAGCTGAGGGAATAAATGTCATTCCTTTTGCAACATGATTTTCTAGTTACGTTTTTGTTGTTTTTTTGTCAGACCGAATATTCTAGTAGGTTTTTGTTAAGTGGTTCATGAATGCTGTTTTCTGGGCTCTTGCATAGGGAAAGGAAGCATGTAGGCCATGGCATTCAGAGCCAGGTAGATCTAGGTCTGAATCCTGGCTCCATCATGCCATAGTTGTATGATACTAGCAAATTACAGATCCTCTCTGAGTTGCAATTTAATAAAATACACTGTTAAGAGTTTTTATGAAGATAAGGTGAAAAAAATATATGAAGTACTTGGTATAGTGCCTGGAACTAGTGCTTTATTAAAGGCTAGTTATTACTGTCTATGCTATTATTAATGTTGTTGGAATTCTTTGCTGTCACTATGGAAGTTAACCTGGATTAGTTAAAATTTTCTATGTGGGATTACAAACACAATAATTAAAAGAACAAATGCCTTCACTATTGCTAAAATGCATTGTTACCAGGACTCTTCCTATATCTGCCATCAACCCCGGGGCCTTTACCTGTGAGAACTATGGTTATTTCCTAGAATTCAATACATCACCTCCAGGTGTTCTTTACCTACTTCCTGCACAGTGGATTCTGATATTTGCAAAACCAGCCTAGAAAGACATTATTGTTATTTCCAAAAATGGACAATGGCAACCACACTGATTAATTTATAAAAGCAGCACATACAGAGTGTTAGGAGAGACCAATGTCAAGTTTTAGGTGATTGCAGAAGTTTCATTTCTTTTTTTTTAAATATGTTTTTATTGATTTTTAGAGAGAGAGGAAGAAAGACAGAAACATCAATGAGAAATGAGCATCATCGATTGGGTTCCTGCTGCACTCACCCTTACTGGGGATCAAGTCGGCAACTTGGGCATGTGCCCTGACCTGGAATCGAACCAGTGACCTCTTGGTTCCTGAGGTGATGCTCAACCTCTGAGCCACACCAGCTGGGCAGAAGTTACATTTCTGAATCAAAAGACAGATAGTAGGGAAAGAAAAATGGATGTTCTATTTTACTAGTAGAGACACCCAAATACAATACTGCTTACACTTTTTAAGCTGCATCCACCAAGATTTTAATTAATAGAAAAATAACCTTGAATTCTAAGTAAAGTTTGAGCTTTTATTACTGTAACTTTGTCTTCCTTTCTGTATTACAATTTAGAATAAACTTTTAAGTTTTAACTTTAGAAAATTCTTTAAGGATTTTATTTGAGTAGGAATCATATATTTTCTTTAATAGAGAGAGATTAAATCAACCCAAATAGAGCCTTATTTAGATAATTCATACCCAAGGGAAATCATGAACTGGCATCATCTTTGCTAATTATATGGCAAGCAGTTATATCCAGTAAAACCCAGCTATTATTTAGTATAATGTGTATGAATATAAATACTTGGTTTTCTTTTTTATCATCTGCATTTATGAATTGTATTTATGGAAAGAATTCCAAGTAGAAAATGGAATATTCCTTAAAAATGAATAGTTATTTAGGGGCTAGTTGACTGGGTAAGCATTCCATCGTGGGGTATTTCTGTAATGTTTTATGGGTATTGAGTCAAAGTTTTATCATAAGCATAATTCTTATCTTATCTAATAAAAGAGCAACATGCAAATTGACCGTACCTCCACTACCCCCACAAGCCACACCCACCAGCCAATCAGGAGTGAGTATGCAAATTAACCCAACAAATATGGTGGCAGCCACAGAGCTGGAGAGAGCAGGAGGCTTGGGTTGCCCCCAGCAATGGAGAAAGCCAAGTTTTCCACCCGACCTGGTCTGCCCTAGCCTCCACTCAAGGCTATAAAGTTTCAATTATAGAAGATAAATAAATCCCAAAAAAATGGCGGCAGCCACGGAGCTGGAGCCAGCCGGAGGCTTGGGTTGCCCCTGGCGATGGAGGAAGCCAAGCTTTCCACCTGCCCTGGCCGGCCTTGGCCTCTGCTCAAGGCTACAAAGTTTCAATTATAGAAGATAAATAAACCCCAGATACCAGGGCCTCCACTTGGGTCGCCGGGGGGCATGGCCAGCCTGCAAACCACCACAGGCCCCTCGCCCAGGCCACCCCATGCCCCAAGGGCACCCCACCCTGATCCGGGACACCCTTCAGGGCAAACCAGCTGGCCCCCACCCATGCACCAGGCCTCTATCCTGTCTAAAGAGTAATATGCATATTGACCATCATTCCAACACACAAGATGGCTGCCCCCATGTGGACACAATATGGCCACCAAAAGATGGCCAGCAAGGGAGGGCAGTTGGGAGGGACCAGGCCTGCAAGGGAGGGCAGTTGTGGGCGATTAGGCCAGGAGGGGAGAGCAGTTGCGGGGGACCAGGCCTGCAAGGGAAGGCAGTTAGGGGTGACCAGGCCTTCAGTGGAGGGCAGTTAGGGGCAATCAGGCTGGCAGGGGAGCAGTTAGGCATCAATCAGGCTGGCAGGGGAGTGGTTAGGGGTGATCAGGCTGGCAGGCAGAAGCAGTTAGGGGCAATTGGGAAGGTAGGCAGGCGAGCAGTTGGGAGCGAGCAGTACTGGATTGTGAGAGGAATGTCCGACTGCCCGTTTAGGCCCGATCAGGCAGTCGGACATCGCTCGAGGGGTCCCAGATTGGAGAGGGTGCAAGCGGGGCTGAGGGACACCCCCCCCCCTTGCACGAATTTCATACACCGGGCCTCTAGTGTTTAATAATAAAAAGCATGTGTAATTATAACAAAATTTTAAATGCTTCATAGATGAAATTTTCAATGTAATGTTAGGAGAAATCATCATCTGAGCAAAAATAGTAAAACACTTGGTATTGTTATGAATCTGGTTGTCTGGACCTGTCCTGATGCATTCATCATGTACCATCTGCTCCAATAATTCTTGCCATTGGCTGCCACAGCTTGTCAGTAGGTACTGAAGATTCCCACCTATATATCTACCTTTATTCATTCTAGGATGGATTTTTCTACATGGCTGTGACATGAAACATACTAGCAAACTACAAGTCCTATATTTCAATTGGACATTTAAAAGCTATAGGAAAATTAGGACCCAATTAAGTCTGCATTGCCTTGTTTTCTTCCCCATACTTTCCACCTTATGTGATAAGAACTGAGAAAAGTGAACCACCCTGTTCCCACTAGTTCTTTTTAAATGTGGTGTGACCCGTCTGTTGCCATATGCCAGGCATCTGCTTTTATCATCCTCATTTGTGATTAGTCAAAGATAGAAGTGATAAATTAACATTGAATTTATGCTAATTTTTACTGCTACTGCAAACCATTTAATCTGGCAGCAGTGATTTTCAGATATAAGGAAATACAAGAGAATAAGAATAGAAATGACAATGTATTACCAGCTACGTTTTTTGAATAGGTGTACAACTTTTAGATAATTGTAGTATCTCCATAACTCCATTTTTTAAACTTTTAATTTATTGGGGTGACATTGGTTAATAAAATTATGTAAGTTTCAGGTGTACAATTCTATAATACATCATCTGTATATTGTATTGTGTCTTCTTCCATCACCATTTCTCCTTCCTATATCTACTCTTTTATCTCCCTCCACCCTTTCCCTCAGATAATAACCATATTAGTGTCTGTATCTACCAAGTTTTTTCTCTTTGCTTAATCCCTTCACCTTTTTCACCCAACCCCACAACCTCCCTCCCCTCTGAAAGCTGTCAGTCTGTTCTCTGTATCAATGAGTCCATTTCTATTTTGTTTGTTAGTTTATTTTGTTCATTAAATTCCAGATGAGTGAAATCATATGGTATTTGTCTTTCTCTAACTGGCTTATTTTCACTTAGCATAATACTCTCCAGGTCCATCAGTGCTGTAAGATACCCTTCTTTTTTTATGAGTAGTCCATTGTGTAGTACCACTGCTTTTCTATCCACTCATCTACTGATGGGTACTTGGGCATAGCTCCATTTCTTTAACAGCAAAATGTGAGGAGTGATTCTTGATTGTAAAATATGTTGAGATTACATCAAAGTAAATTAAATCAGAGTGGTATCATATCGGGTGGGCAAAATAGGTTTACAGTTGTGAGTACATGAGTTTATTACTTATTAAGTATTGTTTATTTTCCTTATGAGCAACTGTAAATCTACTTTTGCCCCTAGAGTTGTTAATAAATACTTATGCAGGCCAGTGCCTGATTAATCCAAGTTGTAGAATTGTATCTTTATTTTTTAATATGTTTTTTTAAATTGATTTCAGAGAAGAAGGGAGAGGGAGAGATGGAAACATCAATGATAAGAATCTTTGATCAACTGTCTCCTGCACACCCCCTACTGGAGATTGAGCCCTCAATCCAGGCATGTGCCATTGACCAGAATCAAACCTCAAACCCTTCAGTCCACAGGCCAACACTCTATCCAAACTGGCTAGGGCTAGAATTGTATTTTTTTAAAAAGATGATTCATTGTTAACCAATCCTAAATTGTCAACTGAAAGTTGATAGAGTATTAAAGGCTAATACCACACTGATCAGACCACAATATAGATTAGAAAATGGATGTAGAGAAAATATTAAGTAACATTAAAATCTAAGAAGCTAATTAGGGGAAAAATTGCATGATATTTCTGGTTTTAAATATCCAAACCCATATTTTTTTTTTAGGGTACCAATCTGTCTGGATACCATTTTCTTACACTGTTTTTATTTTGGACTTTATAAGAATATAGCAAAGAAATGCCCAAACATACTGAGTCAAAAAGGAAAAAACAAAACCATATATATATATATATATATATTTAGTTTTATTTGAAAGCACTCAGGTAAACTATTTCTATATGATTATAATAAATTATATTATGATAGAAAACATAATATTAAATTATATTGTGATTAGAGTGGCATAATCAATGTATGAACAAGAATCTGTTAAGATCTTCTGACTGTCTTATATCTTTATAATTTTCACAATGGAAAAAAAACAGTGTCTGTATAGTAGTTTCACTTGACAAGCTCAAACAGAAAATAAAATTTAATTTTGACTAGGCATAAAGGTAATTGTGATATCTAAGGTATAAAAGCAACTGAAAATATTTAGAGTTTTACATAATGATAATTATGTACTTCTTGTTGCCACAGAAATATTATCCTAATGAGTTGTATAAGCTGAGAAAGTGATCTCCTATTATTATAATAATCATACTGCAATTCCACATAGCACCTTTCATTCAAAACCATCTATTACTAATTGTTATAATTATAAATAATCATCACAAACTATGGATGTAGCTGCATCTCTCTGAAGTAGCATCGGGATATTATTTTAATGGTAGTTAAGTATAATAAAGATGGCAAAAGCTGTTCAGAAACTTGCTCATGAAGTGAATTAGGAGTACCTAGAAGTATTTCTTAGGAATATGTATCCTGTTCCTTAGCATGGAGCACCAGACCATTTTTTTTTCCTCCTAAAGGGAAACATGGGATTCTCTAATCATCCATCATTTTAAGAAATTTTTACTTCATTATCTTCATTAAACTATTAGAATACAGCTTACAAAGGAACGTTTGTTTTAAGAACATTTTTAAATGGACTCAACTAAAACAAAGTGTGTTTAGCAATTAGATGAGGAACAGTTAATGTAATTGCATTTGAAAGGCAAGAAACAAACTTCTTTTGTGTCCATTAAAAAAACAAAACAGGAAAAATACACAGACCTTCAGAGAAACATAAGTATGTCCCTAAATTGGGAGAACAAGTCAAAACCCAAGAGGAAGAACATATTTGTCATGAGAATTTTAAGAACAATGTGAGGGGTTTATGGGCAGGAAATGGAAGATCAGAATAAGAATTTGGAGTCAAGACCTCTGCCTTTCTATGTCAGATACTTGAAAAGCACTTCACCCCATCTTTGCTTCTGATGGAAAAATAGCCTTGCTTCACATATACAGATGGACTCTGAATTCTCAGCAGATTCTCCCCAAGACTGAATCTACCACTTTGGATTCTGGAGAATGAAATAATCGCTTACTCACAGTTTAGCAAAATTATTCTTGGAAGAGGTAGCATCTGTTCCAGAAAGCAATGGCCTCATGTCAATCTAAGCTGCAGTCCTTGTCTAACTTCCTTAGACAGTCAAGTTATTTTTTCCTTTAATATCATTTTTTAAAAATATATTTTATTGATTTTTTACAGAGAGGAAGGGAGAGGGATAGAGAGTTAGAAACATCGATGAGAGAGAAACATCGATCAGCTGCCTACTGCACACCCCCCACTGGGGATATGCCCGCAACCAAGGTACATGCCCTTGACCGGAATCAAACCTGGGACCCCTCAGTCCACAGGCTGATGCTCTATCCACTGAGCCAAACCAGTTAGGGCTTTAATATCATTTGTTGTTGCAATTAGTAAATGTTTGCCCAAACAGGTCTGAGATCATAATGAAACCCCCTTACGCTCTTTTGAGGTCAGCTCCAAGTCAGTAACCCAGATCTCAGCAGTGAGGTAGTACTCTGACAAAGAGCTTCTGTTGAAGACAACGTGGTGAGCTGTTCTATGGGATGGACCATCACATCATTGCTGAGTGATCCTTGCTCAACACTTCAGACATGGCATGCCTCCAGATTACCTTCCCACCACATTCTAGATCCTCAGTCTCTCTGGCTGGCTTGCCACTTCCTGAGCACAAAATGAACTTTTACTTACTGTATGTATGTATGTATGTATGTATGTATGTATGTATTGAACTTTTACCTCTTTAAGCCTTCGCTTATTTTCCTTATTGCAGCTTCAAATAATTAGGTCTTTCTTTGCATAGGCCACCCCACCCACCTCTCTCTATCCAGATCCATTTTTCAAAATTATTCAACTGTCATATATTCTTTTCCCACAGAACATTAACCCATACTTATCCTCTGCTACATTACCGCGTACATATGTACCTGTTTTTTCCTCTCTCATCCATTTCTTCACTCACCACATGTTTACTGATTTGCCATTCTAAAAGAGTAATATGCAAATTGACTGTACCTCTGCTACGCCCACAAGCCACGCCCACAAGCCACGCCCACAAGCCAATCAGGAGCGAATATGCAAATAAACCCAACCAAGATGGCTGCGGCCACAGAGAGAGCAGGAGGGAGGCTTGGGTTTCCCTGGCAATGGAGGAAGCCAAGCTATCCGCCTGCCCTGGTGGGCCTAGGCCTCCACTCAATGCTACAAAGTTTCAATGATAGAAGATAAATAAATCCCAACAAAAATGGCGGCAGCCACAGAGGTGGAGAGAGCAGGAGGCTAGGGTTGCCCCTGGTGATGGAGGAAGCCAAGCTTCTGCAGCCCTGGCCTGCCTTGGCCTCCGCTTACGGTTTCAAAGTTTCAATTATAGAAGATAAATAAATCCCAACAGAAATGGCTGCCACCACAGAGCAAGCAGAAGGCTTGGCTCCACTCTAGGCTACAAAGTTTCAATTGTAGAAGATAAATAAATCCCAGATACCAGGGCCTCCACTTGGGTCGCCAGGGGGCATGGCTGGCCTGCAGACCACCACAGGCTCCTCGCCCAGGCCACCCCACACCCCAAGGGCACCCCCACCCTGATTTGGGACACCCTTCAGGGCAAACCAGCTGGCCCCCACCCATGCACCAGGCCTCTATCCTATCTAATCCTATCTAATAAAAGAATAATATTCAAATTGACCATTACTCCAACACACAAGATGGCTGCCCCCATGTAGTCAAAGATGACTGCTCCCATGTGGACACAAGATGGCCACCACAAGATGGCCAGCAGGGGAGGGCAGTTGGAGGGGACCCAGACCTGCAGGGAGAGCAGTTGAGGGGGACCAAGGCTGCAGGGGAGGGCAGTTAGGGGTGACCAGGCCTGCAGGGGAGGGCAGTTAGGGGCAAACAGGCTGGCAGAGGAGCAGTTAGGCATCAATCAGGCTGGCAGGGGAGTGGTTAGGGGTGATCAGGCTGACAGGCAGAAGCGGTTAGGGCAGCCGTGTGCAAATTACGGCCCGCGGGCCGAATCCGGCCCGTTTGGCTGTTCTATCCGGCCCACGGAGCCGAAAGAGCAGAGGGTTCTCTTGCTCTCCCCTCCACTCCTTTACTTTGAATTTATATTAGTTCACACAAACACTCCATCCATGCTTTTGTTCCGGCCCTCCGGTCCAGTTTAAGAAACCATTGTGGCCCTCAAGTCAAAAAGTTTGCCCACCCCTGGGTTAGGGGCAATCAGGAAGGCAGGCAGGCGAGCAGTTGGGAGCCAGCAGTCCTAGATTGTGAGAGGGAGGTCCTACTGGGATCGGGCCTAAATGGGCAGTCGGACCTCCCTTGAGGGGTCCCAGATTGGAGAGGGTGCAGGCTGGCCTGAGGGACACCTCCTGCCCCCGTGCACGAATTTCGTGCACCGGGCCTCGAGTGTACTAATAATCCTAGTTAGGAACTAAGATTGATGACCTGGCTGGTGTGGCCCAGTGGTTGAACATCAACCCATGAAGCAGGAGGTCACGATTTTATATTCCAAGTCAGGTCACAGTCCCTAGTAGGGGGTGTGCAGGAGGCAGCCAATTACTGATTCTCTCTCATCATTGATGTTTCGATCCCTCTCTTCTTCTCCCTTCCTCTCTTTGAAATGAATACAAACATATTAAACACACACACACAAAAACATACATGAAAGAAACAAGGATTGATGGATAGGATAGACCCACTGCACTAGAGGAGTTAGTTCATGCTTACCACTTTTTTGTCATTTGTCTGTATATTCAGTTGTTACCTATGTGCTTGTTTCTCCCATATCTTTAAAATTTCTCTATCTTGAAAATTCCCTTGTTCACATGTTATCTCTTTCTAATGTAGTCATCTCTCAGAATTAAACTCTAAGATCATTTTTACTATGCTCCATTAGACACATAGATAAATCTCATTGTTTGTGCAAATTGTATGCTGACCAGACACTGTTAATGTTCTATACCCAGAAATCGAGACATTTTAGGGCTGGAAGGAATTTTAAGGATGATCTCCAGTATTCTCATGTAACAGACAGAAAAACAGAGGCTTGGGAAGATTAGGTTGAGTAACTTGTTACAAGTCACTGGTTGTTAGTAATGGAACCAAGACTAGAACCAAAATTTTATTTTCCTTGCTAGTCTCACTAAATTACATCATCAATTGATAGTTGGGTCTTAGGCATCATTGGTGTAAATAAATAACAATTAGCCATCACCTCTGTTTTAAGTTTCTTTGATTATCATTTCTCCTGGAAATGGATCTATATAGATATAAACATGACAAATTACATCACATTCAAAGGAGAGCAAACTCTCGCATATACAGGTAAAATCATCTACATTAATTAGAGTAAAAATTTAGGAGAATACTAAATTGGAGAAAAAATGAATGTAATATTTTAGGCAACGTTATTTTAATGTCTGTGATACATTTTATTTAAAATAAATCAATAATTTTTAAATGGTATCATGCAAAGGAATAGTTTAAACACTTTCATTTTAAAAGACTAAAGAGAGTAGCACATAAATTTAGTCCTTGACAATCTGCAAGTGCCAGAGATATCATTAAGCTATTCATGGAAAATAAAATGTGGACAGCTCAGGAAGATTATGAACACTGAGTCATCACAATACTTGGTATGTGCTGAATCACAGATAATCAGAGAGATAAATCCACTGGAAATAACAAATCCATTCCTTCCTCATAGAATTCACCTTGGTTCATACTGAGAAAACAGTTTATTCTTATTGGAAATATTAAATTTAGGGAATTAAATGTTCTCTTATGCAATACAGGTAAATTTTTTCCTTAATAAATAGAAGATAAGAAGTGATTAGAGGTAAAAAAAAAAAAAAAGTTAGAACTAGGGACAGATACTTAACAGAAACTTTTGTTGCAACACTTTTAAGTTTCTTTATATCACCTGTGTTATCTGTACTGTTCTGGGCCCAAATGCCTTTGTGCCAGATCTAACAGATTTCTGTCTGTGGCTACCTTTTTCAAAACAACAACAAATTAACAGTCAAAAACATGACTCATACAAATAACTCACATATATGCTAAATATTTATTTAATTCTTTAGTGAGGTGAACCATCAGGATGGAAAAGATGGGTAAAGGAAGGAATAGAGGAGCAGAGAACAAACAGTCCACTGGAAAGATATGCTGAGTTAATAAATTCACTAGGAAGCACCTTTTTTTATACCTGCAAGACTGGGAACCAACAGCAACAGAATATCTAACTCCAGCTTGCCTGTTTTTGTAAAAATGTTTATTGGAACACAGCCATGCCCAGTCATTTACCAAGTCTGCTACCTACCAGTCATCCAAGGCACGTGCCCAGGGGCCTTGCAGAGACCTCAAAGAATAGCTTGGGGGTAAAAGACATTTTAAATGATTTCAACCTGAATTTAGGGTTTTTTCTTTGGAAGGCAAAATTAAAAGGGTTTAAGTGTTACTTGAGTAGATTTAATTATTTGATGAAAGCACTCTCAGATGTGTCTGAAAACAAGGAATGGCTATAGTTTGGAGTAAGATTACAACATAATTTTAAGTAACCTCCTTTTTTTCCATCTCTCTCTCTCTCTCTCTTTTGAAGCCAGGACAAAGCACTGAAACTTTCAGGTTAGATAAGGAATCTCTGCTATCTGAGCAGATAACAGGAAATAATAACTTTATACTGTCTCTCCATAAGAGCAAACTAAATTCTTCTAAACCAATTTTTCATCCCAACAGAGGACAAAGAAAAGAAAAATAGTCCTAGCTTTTCATTAATACATTTATTGACAAGCTCCTTTGAAAACTTCTCCCAATAAGTCCACCTAAACTGAGCAAATTTTACCAACATTTTTATATATTTTATTACTTTCAGAATTATTCTTTGTAGATATTATGATTCAAGGCAAACACAGATTTTGTTTGTTTTTTTGAATATTCAGTTTTCTATATCAAGTCAAGTTCTGTCCTTCACTATGTTCTTTCACATTCTGAACAATTTGTCTGGTCGGCATGGCTCAGTGGTTGAGCATCAATCTATGAACCAGGAGGTCATGGTTCAGTTTGCGGTCAGAGGGGATGTGCAGGAGACAGCTGATCAATGAGTCTCTCCCATCACTGATGTTGCTATTTCTCTGTCCCTCTCTCTTACTCTCTGAAATCAATAAAAATATTTTTGAAAATGAACAATTTTAATTAAGAACAATAAACTCTCCTCTTTGATATACAAAACCATATTTTTGTCACAGTTCTTTGCCATGATTATTCCCGGTGTAGTCTCAACTACACAACTAAGCTATCATTTTTTAATCAAATTTACTAATCTTTCAGAGAGAAACTGTGGAATAATCACAGTCTGTCATATACATATTAGCATTTTAGCAGTCCAGCGAAGTTTACATACTACATTATAAGACCTCCACAGCCAAAAACATATTTTTCACACCTTTGTAGATGGCAAAATTAATATGTTCATTAAAATGACCCAAAGATATAGTCACTTTATTACTTTAAATTAAAAGCAAAGATATAAGCCGGAGTCAGTTTGGCTCAGTGGATAGAGCCTCAGCCCAAGGACTGAAGTGTCCCTAGTTCAGTTCCAATCAAGGGCATATACCTCAGTTGCAGGCTTGATCTCAGTCTCTGGTAGGGTGTGGGAGGCAACCAATCCATGTGTTTCTCTCACATCTGTTTCTCTCTGTTTCTCTCCTTCCCTTCCATGCTCTTCAAAAATCAATGGGAAAATATCCTGAGGTGAGGATTAACAACAACAACAAAAAAACAAAGATATCAATAACAATTGGTGATCAGTGTTTCAATAATCTATCCTCCTTAGAAATTATACACATACCCATATGTTTTTGTTTATTAACTTGATATTACTCTAAGTTCTAAATTAATAAATATCTTGCAAATTATGTTTAACCTGATACAGTACAGAAAATTATTACAGTTGAATTAAAAAGACAAAGAAAGAATTATAATTACATATATTTTAGAATACATAATTGCATTATTTTCTTAATCTTACATAATATATGGAGGTCACATTAGCTTATCAGTAAACCAGTATAATAAATTTAGGAAGTTAAAATTAACTAGTCTCCTTATTAGATAATAAATCCAAATCTCATAAAATATGTTTATTCCCCATACTGAAGAAATCAAGAAAAAGACACTTAGCTATTTATAACCTAAAATTATGAAAACAATTCATTTCTAAAGATTCACTTTGATTCTTTTACAAAAATGCTTCTGAGTTAGTATTGTCTGTAAGGAAGTTTTGTTGTTGTTTCTCCTTTAAAAGGTCAGTGCATTCAGTGTATTAGCATTCTTTTTTTTTTTTTCTTGAAATTCTGGTAATATTAAATTTTTGCAAGTATTTGTTAGCCTCTATAATTAGAAAATTCTTTTTCTTAAGAGACTGTCTAATTTAATTTATTAATGTACTCTAGAAGAAGAAAAATATTTCATTTTCTAATCATGAGCAGTAAAAGATTTTTTTGATTAAATGCTCGACCATCAACAGGACTTGAAACTTCAATTTTACCACCTAAGGCACAGGGCACTAGAAAACACAGAACACATATTCTCAAAGGCTTGTTCTCCTAATCCGTGGAAATAGAATATTTTCTACATGGATTTGAGCACACCAATAGACAAACAATATAGATCAACTGTTGGTCAAGAATCTGAAACAACAGCAGCTAAACAAACCAGAACAAAAAGAATCAGATCAGAAGAAAACAGAGTCAGAAAAGGTCAAGTTCTGTTGCTGCTGATGAGTCACTCCAGAAGTCTCTTTGTGGGCAACTCTATTTAACTAGTCCTAGCAGGTAAGCAAAGTATGATGTTCAAAAGGATGAAAACATGACTCTCATACAAACCCAGAGGGAGCACATGTCACAGATTTACTTAGCTCATTTAATGAGAGAACCAGCAAGATGGTGTGGACATGAGAAACGTCCAAGCATGTAGAGAATTTTATATTAGAGTTTATATGAGCAAAAAATGACAATAATTGCTGGGAAGCAAGATCTCAAGTGCTCCAGGGAATGACAGTTTTGAAATTAACAAGGAAGATTACTTTCTCCAAGTAAGGTGGGGATTAGATTACTGGATAGTTAACAAGATTATGTGCTCTCTTGAGGGTGGTTATGCTTATTTCAAAGGTGTGGTTAACCTAGATGCACTCAAAAAATGTACAGGGCTTGCTTAAGGCAAAGATAAACCTTTTACTAAAGAAGTTATATGCCTAGGGCAAGACTACCCATCATGACCTGCCCAGTTAGGAGTTTTGTGATCAGATCACCCTGTGAGATTACTTTCTGGTGATGATATAGCTGGTTCAAAAGAGAATTAGAGGAAAGGTTGATATATTTTCTGAAAAAGACATAAGAAATCATTTTGAGTTTTTCTGAGAAAATGTTTAATGCCCAACAGGATAGTAAAACCATAACCTTTGAGATTATTTTTTAGCTAGACAAAAGTCATTTTCATGTCATCCAGACACAAATCTATAAGCCAAGTTCTAACTTGAAAAATCTGGGCCAAATTAATAGTAAATAGCAGGTCACATAAGGGTAATCCCATAGATAATTAAAATAATGCTTTGCTGGGCCTCTAAGGCTCTGAAAGAGACATTCCAATTATTTACATATCTTCAAGGCCATTGATTCTCTCTTTGGTTATGTCCAGTCTACTGAAATATTCACTTACATTACAGTGTTTTTTACTTATAGCATTTCCTTTTGATTCTTTCTTTGAATTTCCATCTTTCTGCTTTTTTTTATCCACCTGTTCTTGCATATTGCCCATTTTTTATTAGATCCCTTAGCATATTAACATAACTATTTTAAATGTTCAGTCTAATAACTCCAAAATCTGTGCCATATCTGAGTCTGTCATTTCTCCTTTGGGTATTAAACCACCTTTTCTTAGGAAGAAGAAAGGTTAGCCCGTGGGAGGTGCTGATGGCCCCTCCATGAACATTTTTTGTCTTCATCAATAAATTACTCTATGCTTTACTTTTTTCAAACTATAAAACAATGTATCAGTAGAGTATCATTCCATCAATAGAGTGGTCCATCAGCCATTACCCAAAATTATCCACAAGTAAAAAGATCTCTAGGCACTTGCTACTCAAAGTGTGGTCCATTGACCAAAAGCATTGGTGTATTCCTTATTCATGCTGCATAACTCTAAAACTCAGCCAGGTAAACAGCAAACATTATCTCACAGCTTCTGTGAGTAAGAAGAGTTTGGGCGAAGATTCACTGAGTGCCTCTGGCTCAGAGTTTCTTGGCTGTAAGTCTGCAATCACCATGTCTGTTTGGGCTGCAGCCACCTTAAGGCTGGATTCAGGGCAGACCTGCTTCCAAATGCACTCGCACAGCCTGTAGCAGCTGGCAGCCTAGCTTCTCGCTTAGCTGTTGTCCAGTAAATAGTAGTTCCTTATCATGTAAATCTCACAAGAGAACGGCCCACAGCCTGGCAGATGGCTCTCATTAGAGCAAGTAATATGCCCCAGACAGAAACCACAGTCTTTTTGTTACCTTTTCTCAGGAGTGACATCCCATCATTTCACCATATTCTGTTCCTTAGAAACAAGCCCATAGGCCAGTTCACAAACAAGGACAGGGAACTATGCAAAGATGTAGATACACCAGGGAAGTGGGGGTTCTTGGCAGATATCGTAGAGGCTGCTATCTCTACGGGCATCAGCTGGGAGCTTGTTAGAAATGCAGGATGACAGAACAGTGAAGAGAATCTGAATTTGAACAAGAATCCACAGCCATCTGTATGTGCATTAAAGGTTGAAAAGAGCTGTTCTAGAGAGCAAGCCCCACACACCTTATCCTGTTTCAGAGAATATCTCCTCCCTAATTTTACTCAGTTAATATTACTTTCTAACGAGGGCAAAGATGTCTTCCTTGCAGTGCAGTACTCCCCTACTCAACACATAGGAAAAAACTATGGCTGCAGATAGCAGATTAGAAATAGAATTAAGAGAATGAGGAAGAAAAGGGGGACATAAGGACTGACAAACAGATCTAATCTGAAATCAAGAAATTACTAAAAGAAAAAAAATTACTGAAAGAGAACATTACATATTTGGGTGGGAAGGATGTCTGGAATCATGTAAAAAAGGGAACTTAATGCTATTTCCTCAACACCCTTAAGTGCACTGCTGAATAACTACACATTAGAAATATTCTGTTTATACTTGATTCTGCAAGGTTCTTTTTACCTAGAGAAGTGTGTGAAATATATCCAGCAAAAATTATAATATCAAAGCACAAATGCTTAAGTGAGTTTCAGATCTATTATTCCTTTACCAAGTACATTTTATAACTCAATGATGCTTAAAAGAATAATCTATATTCAATATTTGAAATCTTTCCATAAAAAATACTAATAACTTTCACCTGGCCAGTGTGGCTCAGTGGTTGAGCATCAACCTATGCACCGAAGAGGTCACCAGTTCAATTCCCGGTCAGGCCACATACCCAGGTTGTGGGCTCAATCCCCAGGAAGGGGTGCTCAGGAGGTAGCCAATTGATGTTGATGTTTCTCTCTCATTGATGTTTCTATCTCTCCCTCTCCCTTCCTCTTACTCTAAAATCAATGAAAACATATTTTTAAAAAAACACTAATAACTTTGGTGTAAACATTTTACATTTTCCTCAAATTCTAGTTAGTGGAAAAGATAAAATTACATTGGCCTTTTAATCCTTTATAGGAAAATAAATGCCCTAAGGGAGAAATGAAAGCCTCTGACCTACTTATCAAAAAATGTAGTAGATTAGGTTAAGCCTTTATTCTGCACCTTCAGTGGGATATTAGGGCCAACTCCTACTGGCCTGTGTGACCTGTTTGTTAAATTTTCAGTTTTATGAACTAATTTTTAGTCACAGTCACTCTACGCCTGAAAATGTGTATTTATATAAACCTACAAATGAATAAGTTATATGAAAAGTAAGGTAATAAGTACTCAAAACACATTACTTGGAAATTATTTACTGCATTTTACTATTAGTTACTTTCTGAGGTTATTTAAAACATGTATTGTTTCTGTTGGGTGAAATACTATCTAATGCTGCACTACTGAGAATCTCTTACCAACCCTATGCTTAGTGATATCACATTGGTAGATTGAAACTGACTGTGGTAGGAGTATTGACAGCATGGAAACTGGAAGTCACTATAAATCAGAACTTGACCTTTATTTTGTGGTCATAAAACAGGGATGGGGAAAATGCGAATACTGCAGATTAAACTGAAAAGGGGGCCGAGTCTTTAGCTATTACATTATCAACAGCCCACGCAGACAGGGAACTATTCTTCACATATTCAAAACCCATTACCCAATTTAGCAAAGTTGCTCACACCACTGACCAACCAGCAAGGTGCAGACATAACTAGTGCTGAGGCACATAACTAATGCTGCACCTGAAACAGGTTTCGGTTTAGCACATATAATTTGTACTGGCGTGAAAATAGTTTAACAGTAGATCACGTATGAAATTTAATGACAGAATTACTGAGAAAAGAGTTTGTGGATTAGGAGCAGTTCTATTTGTTGAATTGTGGTTGAACTGCAACCACAGGTTCAGTTTAGCAAAAATGAACAAAAGCATTCTCTGAGACTCAATTAGTTACATGAAATTCACAATAAAAGGCACTATATATTTTAGTGTTATTTGTCAAGTGTATGCTACACATCTTTTATGCCAGTACAATTTCATGTGTGTGTGTGTGTGTGTGTGTGTGTGTGGTTTTCCAGGGAACCAGTTGTTAAGCATCTACCAGCTCACCATCCTGCATCCTCCCTTCCCTCCCACTGTAAGCACAGCTACTTCGTTTACAGAGAAGCACTTTACATATCCTAGTCCTCCATGTAAAAATACCATTTTAAGTTCTAAATTAGAATAATGCACATGGTACACATGTGGGGAGTCTGTGTTTCTGTTATACCATTCCAAAGAATTTCAACCCAGGTGATTACACTCTGCATCTAGGTATTGAAAGCACTCAGGAAACCAATTTCACTACATTAGGATATGGAAAAGGAATTGACTTCACAGGCACCTAAGTATCCGTTGGACCTAAAACATGAGGGAACAAGACTGCAAACTCCTATCCAACCAGCAGAAACTGTACAGATCTCAGGAGCAGGCCTGGTGGCTGGAATTTATGTTTAAGACTCAGGGGGTGGTGGGGAGTCACATGTGCCCCTTTCACATAAACCAGATGCAGCTTTCGAATTTATCAAAACAACATCCATCAGTCAACTGTGCTGCTGATAGTATTTTTTATGTATGTAATTTAGTCTTTGGGGAAATAACTCTTCTATAAGGTCTTGGGAAAAGAGTGAACTGTTTTAGTTATTGTTCAGTTCCCCAAATAAACAACATAAATGGAGGGAGACAAAAGCTGACTGATATAAAAATGGAATCTTCTCTTGCCATATTAGAAACAAATTTTATTGTCAGTTTTTAACTGACTGAGAAAGCGGAGGAAAACTCTGGTGGAACTGCACGGACTTGTGGATGGCTTCTCCCCTGAAGCGTTCATTCCGAAGCAAAGGCTGTGGGTGGGAATGCACACTGTCTTCTAGACTGCACAGACAACAACATCCTTGTGGATCTTCTGCGAAAAGAGTTAGAGGAGTGCTTTACAAATAAACTGTTAATAAACTGCTGGAAATGTTAACGGTGGGCATGCAGAAAATCTCCTGTGATCATCAAATTGAGGATGTGGTGAATTTGGAGAGGAAGCAAATTTGGACACAAGAAGGTTATGCAAAGTGAACATGCAGATAAACTGGGATAAGCTGCTGGAAAAACAATATTCCAAGCATATTTGAAACAGCTCTTTCATTTAGTACATACAGATGCTTTTGATTATTTTTGTATATTTAGAAATAAATCTGGCTAGAAAAGAGAGGTTCCGCCAACTACAAATCTGAAAACAATGTTGATTGGTTTCTTCCGATTTGAAACTAGGATTAGAGCATCATGTTAAAAAGCAAATCTAATCTGGCTTCCTTTCCGCTTGTTCATTATTATGGACTTGCTTGAAAAGTAGTCTTTCTCCCTTCTAATTCATATGACAGCCTGCTGGACGTTTGGGTTTTAGGTCATGGATACTGTGGCTTTTACAGTAGGAATGCATAACTACGAGATGGCTTGCTTTTATCTGATTAATCTATTCTCATAAATAAAAGGGGAGAAACAGTGAAAGAGAGCCTGGAGAGAGATATGAGAACATGGTGCTAACCAAGCCTGTAGTCTGACAAGATAGAGTAATGTCCTTATCTGGAAGACACAATTCTGCAGTTCAAGTGCATACTGCAGTCAAGATACAGACATGTTAAAGAGGATATGCATGTTTATCTTGGAGCAGAACACAATACGATTTTTATTTCAACCCAAATGGTAAGAGCTAAAATTTCTATCACTGCATTCACATAGAGCTCAAACTTCTGGCTTTAGCCATGGGTTTTTACCAGCTAAGCCTTTTACTGGAGCTCCTGAGCGGCAAAAGCGGTGTAACTTGTCTTCTCTATAACTTGCAGAATTTTCTCAGAGCAGAAACAGTTTAGTGAGCAAATGGCCACAGGAATGGCAAAGAATCAGAGACAATGTCAGGGTGGAGGGAGATACTGAGATGATCTATCCCACAGAATCTTCTTATCAAATAACATCTCAATACCAAAAGCAGACACAAGTGACAGCTGAGTCCCCCAGCTGAATTAAATCTTCTTTACTGGGCAGAAATCAGTCTTTGTTCAAAGACTGTTTTACCACATCCACTGAGTCGCGTGGCTCACTGCAGCTCAGACGACACCCAGGATGTGGTTTTCAGGCCTATGTGCCAGGCCACTTTGCCCAAAGGTCATGTAGGTCAACAGAGGCAGGGGCAGGTTCCTCATTTACCACCACAAAAGAAGTTGACCAGTTTTGTCATCTCCCTCTTTAATTGAAAATTTGACCGCATTCTCTCTTTCTGGGATCCCATTGAGCCAATTCGTAACCTTTGTATTCTTTCAGTATTAAAATGAGAGTCTGAAAGAAAACATAGATCTGGAAAAGTTTATTATTAAGAATATTTGCTCTTTCAAGATCCTTCATTTCAAGTTCTACCACAGACCCAACTCACCTCCTGCTTAAAAAGGACGTGAAATGTCAACATTCATCCCGTCTAAAGTGCAGCAACTAAGGGCCAGGGTGGGAGAGAGGGAGCAGGGAGAGAGGAATGCACATCCACTCTGCTGGAACAATTCGTGCAAACTTTTTTTTTTTGGTAAATGTCCTATGTGTGTGTTTGCTCCCTTTGTTTAACTCATTTCAGCAAGTGTTTGCAGAACACCTGTGCCGTGCTCGTATCAATTATTACCTCCGAACAAACACAGTAATGTTTGGCGTGTGATTCACACCTTGAAGTCCACTTCCTTTCGGAGATACTAGCTCGCAATCTGCACGTTGAAGATAGGAATAACCTTGCGCCGGTTTCCCAGTGTCCCAGGCCTATGAATGAAGAGGCGTGGGATTGCACGCTGGAAACGTTTCAATACTGAAATGCTCTTTCCAGAAGCTGCCTCTGACCGTGACATGATTTAAATTAAAAAAGTGTATTTTCTTCTAGAAACAAACATGTCACTGGCCCACAGCAGAACCCAAGGGAGGGGGGCTCCTGACAGATGGTCCAATCTGACGAAATCATTCAGCCCTTGAATGAACACTAATCGAGCACCTACTAGGTGCCAAGCACTCTTGTATGTCTTGAACACAGAGCAGTGAAGAGGACACATCAAGTCCTGTGCACTCTGTGGCACTTGCATGCCAATGGGGAGACAGAAAATAAGTAGACAAATAAGAAGCAGGACGATTTCAACTAGTGATAAATGTTATGAAGGGAGCAGAAAAACCAGAAATGTGGTATGGGGGTTGTTTATCAGACTCAGATCATAAGGAGGGCCTCCCACCTCTCGCCATTCTCAGAGTAAGGTTACCGGACCTTATAAGACGTCAAGTGAAAGAACTGCATGGTCTCCTGCCAACATAGCCAGCCTCTCTCTCTCTCTCTCTCTCTCTCTCTCTCTCTCTCTCGTCTACTCTCTTCTTAATCGATGGTAAGACTTCATAAGGACTGACATGAATAATAGTGAGAAAAGGTGGGGCAGCTACTGGAGACTGAAGTGACACTGTGATTTAGTTCTGTGGTGGATTGCTCATACTTCCAAGGTTCATCAGCAGTAGCACAGCCACACCTTAGTTCTAGGAGAAAGCAGTGAGTGTGAAGCAAGCCGCCTGCAGCTCCAGGAAATGGATGGGCAGCGTGTGAACCGGCTGGCCCAGTGCTCCCACAGTGGGAAGCTGTTTACTCTCTCACCAAGGACAGAGAGTGAGACACAGTCGATCTGTAATCATTATCAGCCAGATCAACGCGTTCTAACTGACCCGCTTTCGTCAGTTTTTTCCCCCAACTGTGGTTCAATGGCCTGTGAATGTTTGCTTTCAGAAGAAAAGAATTTTTTTATTTAAATAAATCATGTCACGGTCAAAGGAAGCTTTTGTTACTTCATAGTCTACTCCCCTCTTATTCATATTGTGCAATGAATTTTTTTAAAAAATTGTATTTGATGCAGCCACTGTGTGACTCAGGCAAAAATTGCTGAAATATTATCCTAAGTGTGTTTTAACCCTTGAGTGACACAGTTTTCTGGAAATGTGAATTATTATGTTTTGAGGTCCCCAAATTACGACTATTTGTAAAAGAAAAAAAAAATCAATCATTGCTTACGACACACCTAAAGAGATGGAAGAAATAGAAGACATGGCTTCTTTCTTAAAGGCACTTTAAATTTAGTCAAAGAAACAGCTCAAAGACACAGTAATGTAAGACCATACAAAATTAAGCTAATCTGTGATATAAACTAATAGGACTGCAGAGGAGGCTAGAGTAGCAAGTTGGGTTGAGGGAAGAAGTGGGACTTGAAGTATGGAGTGGATTTAGGGCAGGAAGAGAGTAAAAGTATTTCAAGTGAGAGGAATAGCAGGGACACACCCAGAGCTGAGCCTGGGCTGGGAGACTTGCATGGGACAGGGTGGGCATGTGAACAGATGCAGCTGTGCTCATTTGGGGAGCTCTCGGGAAATGGTCTCCTTTATATTGCACCAGCAATGGACACAGCGTGTTTTATCAGCTACGGGTGCCTGACTGGAGACATTTGCAAGATTTTAGCTCATCCTGATTTTCTAGGCTCCTCAGTGGACTTAGGCAAATTGTTGCTGATTTGTAAATATTTGTCGTATTACAGTATCTTGATGGCTCATGGGGGTGAATGGGTGAACTGGAACATAAAAACTTCCAGAAAGTCTCCTTCTTGAACAGGTCACTGCAAGGTCATTGAGATGACACCACAAATAGAAAAGCTAATATATGATGATATAATGATTCCTTAATTTCTACACATTTCTCCTCTTAGACCTACTAAGTTTACATCCTTCTGTTTGTGAACACTGCAGTGAAATGATTTTCACTGGTTACCTTCCAAAGAATTTGTTCTCAGTGCTTTCTTGGAAAAGATAAGGAAATCACCCAATCCCTTTATTGAATATCCTATCAAAAAGAAGGATTTTTAAATTGTACTTTGTGCTTTTTATATTTATACATATATATTTTATCCTGTAATCTTAGATCTTTGAAGTCCCTGGTAGAAATTCCATCTCCCCTAATGTTTGTTCACCACATTCACTAAATGCAAAGTTTGCCTTCAGTTATGGATTAATTCATAACCAGGAAATATTTTTTACAAAAATGAATGCCTATATTTGAAGACAATAGGCTCCTTTCTCCCTTATGGCTTGAGTCACTGTGACTGAGTGCCTTTGATAATTCTAGAAACCTATCAATTTGAATTAGCCATGGGTGTTAAAGAGAATTAGCAAAGCCCAGACTCTTGGGTTAAAAGATTCCAACTGGGGGAAAAAAAAAAAAAAAAAGAATCCATTTCAAACCATAAAGAATGTGACTAGGACCCCTGGTGGCCAAATGTGTCCCTGCCTCCCAGTCCAGGCACCACAGTCTTTATAGGAGCCACATCTCTCCAACTCCAAGAACAAAGGAAATGATGCCAGTTCCTGCAGCCTCCCTTTTCCCACCTTCCCCAGAACCACCACACACCAGATGTTAGCAAATGTTCCGTTGAAGTGTAAGACCCACAAAGAAATTATGTTTTGTGGCTTTAAAGACAGATTTCTCCAAGGTAGCTTAGAACTATCAGAATATACACCTAGAAGGCACTTAGGGGAGTTTTAGAACCGTCTCAGAATTCCATACCCCAATTTTGATTGGGGCTGCCCCTGATATATTTGAAGCAAATAAATCTACAGAAACTATCTGTCCACTGCATCTTGCAAAGAGTATCAGCCTAGTATAATGGTACCCTTTTGGATTCAAGAAATATTAGAGCAATTTGGTTCCTCTTAGAAACAAGGCATTATTGATTACTATATATGTTCATAAATTATAAAGAGAACAGACCTCTTCTGTACTCTCAAATCTTTTCTGTTTCTTCATCTGTAAAATGGGGATAAAAATAATATACCTGTGGTATAGAATTACTATAACGAGTGTTGAGCTTCTATAATGATCCCTGGCATGTTATCACTCAAAAAAATAGAAGCTGTAACAATGATTATGATAATTCCTAATTTCTACACATTTCTCCTCTCCCCACCTCTTAGCATCCACACACAAGTTCTCAAGTAAACTTGGATAAACTATTAATCTGGCCAAAGAGAGCATACGTTTTTTAGCTGAGAACCTGATATTCAGTATGAAATTTCCAGGCATCTTGGTCAGGGTCAGGGATGCAGTGGGAGTTTTATTGTCTCTTTTGGAGCCTGATGCGTCTGGCAGGAAGTGAGTTCCTTGATTAGGATTCCTGCCATTGGTCAGCAGTTTTCAAAAACATCCTAAGATCAAGTGCATTTAGTCTATGAATTTAAAATTATGGGCTGAAGAAGATATAATCCAAATGAATGTTGGGTCTTTCAAGAACGTAGGCTAACTGGAAGGTCTTTCCTCTCTCCCCCTTCTCTGTAGGTTAATCTCAGAGCCACGGACGCCAGGCTCATGCGCCAGCTGCTTGTTATCAATGAGAGCATTGAGTCCATCAAGTGGATGATTGAAGAGAAAGCCACCATCACCAGCCGAGGCAGCAGTCTCAGCGGCAGCCTGTGCAGCTTGCTGGAGAGTCAGAGCACCTCCCTACACGGCAGCTACAATAGCCTACATGACGGCAGCGATGGGCTGGATGGCATCTCTGTGGGGAGCTATCTGGACACTTTGGCAGATGATGTACCAGGCCATCAGACCCCGTCAGACTTGGACCAATTCAGTGATGGCTCCGTGATAGAGGACTCCCAAGCACTGCACAAACATCCCAAATTGGATTCTGAATACTATTGCTTTGGCTAATGACCCAGGTTTTTTGCATGGGATTAGTGTGCAATTAACTTGTATTTATCTCTCTTCTCTGCTGCTATATTTTTGGTGTGATTTTTTTTTTTTACATGATAGCCTTTAAAAAAAAGAAGCATATTTTGAAACTGCTTGATGATATTTCTGTTGCTCCTAATATTTCTAATCTGGATTCATCTATTTTTCTCTCTTACATCTCTATTTTTATTTATTGCAATGATTTTTTTTCTCTCCCTTCTTTAACAGTGGCACAAATAAAGAAGGGGGAAAGAATAAGCAATAATTATGTTTTTGCTTTTGTTTTCAGAGCAAGGGGTCAGGGATTACATCAAAAACTTTGCTACATTTTGCAATAAACCAAAGTCTGATGACAGCTAATTTTGTTGCTTGCATTCCTAAATGATTCAAAGTGTCATTGTCTAGAAGATACTGAGGTTTATTACTGTTTATAGGGACCAAATGCTTGGGACCAAGTTAGGTATTATTTCCAGTCCACAACTTCCTAGCATAAAAATCAACAAAACTGTTAGTCACGCATTTTTATGGCAATCATTTGGAAGACTCAACTATATGAAATCTATTCAGTTCAACTTGGTATTCATAGTGTAGATCAGCACTTTCTCATCAGTGATTCTTTTATTTATTTTTTTATTTTTATTTTTTTAATCTTCACCCAAAGATATTTTTCCATTGATTTCTAGAGAGAGCGGAAGAGAGAGGGAAAGACAGAGAGAAACATCAATGTGAGAGAACCACATCGATTGGTTCCCTCCTGCATGAGCTCCCACCAGGGCCCAGGCCAGGGAGGAGCCTGCAACAGAGGTACTTGCCCTTGACTGGAATCAACCTGTGACCCTGTGGTCCTCAGGCTGATGCTCCATCTACTGAGCCAAACTGGCTAGGGTTTATCATCAGTGATGCTAACTGAAAACAGTAGACTATGTTGTATGGTAATACTTGATTCTCCCAAATTTCAGATAATTGAGATCAGATACGATGGTGATTAGAGGTTAAGCCTCAGTGGTGAGGAATGTCTGGCCCGCAGGCCATATAAGGTCCACGAAATCATTTGATCTGGCCCTGCTAAGGCATTAGGGGTCAGTTAATTACATGTTTAATCAAATATAACAGCTAATTTTTAAGTTGATAACTTTGTATGTTGAATAATGTTATAAATACCCAAATGGCCTTTGGCTGAAAAAAGGTTCCCCACCCCTGGGTTAAGGGGTCCTAAATTTAATTGTATTTTGAGATTTTGTTAACACTCACTTATATGCATTTTGCAATTGCAATTGGATATATAAAAACTTAGATAATACATATGGATGGATGGATAGATATAGTACATGCAAAGCAGAATCTCTATTCACTTATATGGTATCATTTCATCCTGTGGTGGATAAATAATCTCTTAATTTTGATGTGATATTATTATTCCTCCACATTTCCTTTACCTTAATGATTACTAGTGAGTTAATCTATTGAGATGTCAAACTGTATTTTGTAATGATACATGTTTCTGCACAAAATATTTTACAATATGAATCAAAAAGTATTCCTATTTAAACTAAAAAATGTCCATATTCAAGACATGGTCTCCCTAAAATGTCCTTTGTTACTATGTACCTATAACACACTTGTCAAATGTATTGTTTGTTTCCAGGACATATATTATTCAATTTACGATTAAAATCTATAGGGTCTATATTCTACACTGGTCCTTTTTCATAAACTTCTTGATATAATGTTCATCACAACAATTTCATAATGTGGGGACTGTCTGCCTTCTATGTTTGAGAAACTAAGACATACAGAAGGTAGGTAAATGGGTCAAATCACCCAGTAAGTGTCAGAACTGGGATTTGAATTTGGGTATATCTTATTCCTAACAATAACACTCAGTAGACTCTTTTGTACCTATTGAAGTTAAATAATAAAGCACAAATGAGAAAGCAAATATAAGCTGATGACAAAAAGAAAAAAGTAACCAACCATTTCCCTTTCAATCAGTGGAACCTGCATTTTCCAATACTGAGCTTCCCAACCCTTTGTTGAAATCACATGTCCAGAGTCAGGTTTGTGCCTATAGGCGAATCAGGGAGTTGACCATATGCCAACTGTTCCTCATATATTTCACCCTTTCTGTTTTCTTTTTCATTCCCTTAATGAAAGCTGGTTGGTTGGCTATTTTTTTTTTTTTTTGGATTTAATCTAAAGTTAAATCAAGCAATTTTTAGCACACATGACCTAGTTGAGAAAACATTCTTAGAAATATGACTGATAAATTTCAAACAGAGGGTAATGAAATGCGTAATCCTGTGTCTGCACCATTGCAAGGAGAATGTCCCCAATAAGAGCGAGGTGGGCAGAGAGCAAGACTACATGAAGCATCAAGAGCAAATTCTAACCCCCTCAAAACCCAGCATTTGGCTAGATCAAGCCAGAAACACGGAAGATTATTTGCATCCTTGGATCACAGTTTCAGATGATAAATTCAATCTGGCAAATTTCTTTTACACCCTCCTTTTTTTCAATCAGCTTCCTCTGCTTTTGTCTATCCCATACCTTCTGTAAGTCCCCCTTCTGTAGAAAGGAAATGAAAAAGCATAGAAGTATACTATGAGAGAAGTATGTGGAATAGTTTTCATTTATACGTTATAAAGAACCTGTAATAAACTCTGGCAGAGTATGTAAGGATAATTTTTTTGGCTCTATTAGTTTCAATATTTCATGTGCTTTACAGTTATGCCTACTTTTTTCAAAAGATACCAAATATGGACTTAGTGATTTTGGCATATGGAGTCACATATTAGCCAACAATGTTTTGATAGTTGAGTTTACTAAGAAGAGGGGAATATGAATTTATACAACACTAATTAATTACTAACATATTCATTGGTCTCAAGAGAACAAATGCATTTTCCACTAAGGAATCCCCATAACTAATGCCTGACCTGCAGCATTTGATGTTCGCTCTCTGTCAGCACCATAAGGAAATGGGGTAGAAATGTTAAAGCAAAAACTTCCAAACTATTCTGCATGGACTGAGTTGTGTTCTCCCAGGAAAACAGAATTTTCCTCCGTTACATTAATCTCTCCGTTTTTATAGACTCGTTTGTCTTATGATAGGGAGATAATTGAAGGTAAGGAATTTAGACAGCTTAAAGCTAGTACATTTTGAGAGTTTTGTAAAGAAATGAACTCTAGATGACTAATGCAGAAGTCTTGACTAAACTTCAAAGAAACTCCAATATTTATAGTACCAGTCAGCCCCAAATTCCATAGCATAGTTTTAAGTATTTGTCAAAGTTTAGAAATGCAGTGAGGAGTCTTTGCTGTTTGGTGGATTATAAAGGCCCTTGGAGTCCCATGAATAACTTCAATCAGGCATCTGTATCCCCAACTCATCAGAACACAAGCACGTGCATGATGCCAAACTAAGTGGTTATTTTGAGTACTCATCTTACTGGCATCTCAGCAGCAGCGAACACATTTGATCACTTTTATTATTTATTGCTTTTAAAGAGAGAGTAGAAGGGGGAAGGAAAGAGAGAGAGGGGGAGGGTATTGATTTGCTGTTCCACTTATTTATGCATTCATTGGTTGATTCTTTATGTGCTCTGATCAAGAATCAAACCTGCAACTTTAGCAAATCAGGATGATGCTCTAGCCCAGTGGTCGGCAAACTGCGGCTCACGAGCCACATGCAGCTCTTTGGCCCCTTGAGTGTGGCTCTTCCACAAAATACCACGGCCTGGGCGAGTCTATTTTGAAGAAGTGGCATTAGAAGAAGTTTAAGAAATTTGGCTCTCAAAAGAAATTTCAATCGTTGTACTGTTGATATTTGGCTCTGTTGACTAATGAGTTTGCCAACCATTGCTCTAGCCAAATGAGCTACAGAGCCAGGACTGATCACACCTTTCTTTCTTTTTTATTTATTTTTTATTTATTTTTATTGATTTCAGAGAGGAAGGGAGAGGGAGAGAGAGAGAAACATCAATGATGAGAGAGAATCATTGACCAGCTGCTTCCTGCACACCCCCTACTGGGGATGGAGCCTGCAACCCTGGCATGTGCCTTCACCTGGAACTGAACAGTGACCTCCTGGTTCATAGGTCAACACAACCACTAAGCCATGAGGGCCACGCTTGCCCCTTTCTTAAAAGACTGTCTTCCTTTGGCCTCACTCTCTTGGATCCCCTCATTCCCCACTGCCTGCTTGTGAGCATACCCTGGGGCTCATTTCTTCTCAGATTTCTGACCTTCAGATAAGAGAGTACCTCTGTTCAATGCTGGCGCCTCTTCTCTTCCCTGGGACTTCATCCAGCTCCACAGTTTTAAATGTCACCTAGGTGCTAAGATTCCCAAAAGTGTACCTCTAGCCCCAGTCTCTCCCTTGAACTCAAGTCCCCATGTCCATCTGCCCACACAGCATCTCTGCTTAATGTCTGATAAGCAACTCAATGTAAACATATCCAAAACTGAACATTTGTTATGGTCTGTAGTCTTTCCCAGTTCAAAACATGATGCCTCCGCTCACAAATGCTCAGCCCAAATCCTTGCAGTCATTTTTAACTGCCTCTCTCAAACCACAATCAATCCTTCATGCAAATCACATGAGTTCTACTTTAGAAAAAAATTCAGAGCCTTGGCTGGTGTTGCTCAGTGGTTAAGAGTGTTGGCCCTTGCACTGAAGGATCTCAGGTTCGAGTCCCAATCAGGGGCTTCAAAATGAGTTGCAGGTTGCATCCTGGCTCTGGTCGGGACACGAGCAGGAGGCAACCAATCAATATGTCTCTCTCAAAGCAATCTCTCTCTCTCCCTCTCCCTCTCCCTCTCCCTCTCCCTCTCCCTCTCCCTCTCCCTCTCCCTCTCCCTCTCCCTCTCCCTCTCCCTCTCCCTTTCTTTATCCCTCCCTTTTCCCCTCCCACCCTCCTGCCCACCCCTTTCCCTTCCACTCTCTTTGGAAAGCAATGGAAATATCATCAGGTGAGAATTTAAAAAAAAATTAGAATGAGCTACAAATTCATATTACCACTGATACCACTCTATGCCAAGTCAGCATCATCTCTCCCGGACCACTGCAATAGCCCTGTCTTGTCTCCTTGCTTCCACCTTTACCTTCCTACAGGTAGCAGTAAACATAGCAACCAGAATAACCTTTTAAAATACAAGTCAGATTTTTGCCAGCCTCTGTTCCAACTATGTAATGTACTTCCATCTCCCTCTCAGTGTAATCCAACTCTTTCCCACAGATTACAAAATACTATGCAACCTGTCACCTTTCTACCTGTCTGACCTCTTCTTAGTCCATTCTTTCGCCTCTCATTGTGAACCTCATTGGCATCCTTTCTATATCTTAAAAATCTCAAAACCCCTGCATGTTCCTACCTCAGAATCTGTTCATTTACCATTTCCTCTTAATGAAATTTCTTCTCCCAAATATTTATAAGTCTCGATTCCTCTGTTCTGTTTGGTCTCCAGTCAAATGGCACCTTGTTTGAAAGGACTTCTCACATAGCACACCCAGCAAATTCTACACTTACCCTGGATGATGGTTCTTCATGTCACCCATCACCTAATACTATTGTGTGCATATACTCTCTGCTTCCCCACACTAGAATGTGGTAAGGTGTGTGAGGATGAGAAGTGTGTTTTGTTCACCGCTGTATCTCTTAGAAGAGTGTCTGTCATGTAGCAAATGCCAAATACATGTTATTTTTACTAAAACAATTATTTAACATTTACTGGGTGCCTTCTAGGTACCAGGCAATAACTATACCAGGTCCTGGTGATGCAGAAAGAAGGGAGGTATAAACTTCGCTTTTAAAGACTTCATTTGTATAGTATGTTTCTTTGGTAGCAAAGATAATGCTCCACCTGCACCTCCCCAAAGATGCCCAGGTCCTAATTCCTGGAATCTGTGACTACATGGCAAAAGGAACTTTGCAGACACGACTAAGTTAAGGGTCTTGAGATGGGAAGATGACGCTGGGTTATCCAAGAGGGTCCAATATAATTGCAAGGATCCTTACAAGAAAGAGGCAGTGGTGTAAGGGAGAGAGGTGTGTCCATGTCATACTTTTGGCTGTGAGAGAAGAGCCACGAGTCAAGAAATGCAAGAAGCTTCCAGTAGCTGAGAAAGGAAAGACACAGACATTCCCTAGAGCCCTGTTGACACCTGATTTTAGCTGAGTGAGACCCACTTTGGACTTCTGAAGTCTAAAATGGGTCTGACTCAGCTAAAATCAAGTATCTACAGGGTTGTTTTCAGCCACTCAGTTTGTAGTGATTTGTTAATGTGGCAAACTCATACAGATGTTGGGAACTAGAAGTGGGATACTGCTTTAACAAATAACTAAACATGTGGACATGGCTTTGGAATTAAGTAAGGAGCAAATACAGAATGAATTTTGAGGAGCATGATAGAAAAAGCCAAGATTGCTTTGAACAGACTATTGCTAGAAATATGGACTTGAATGCCTCTGCTAATCAAGAGCCAGGAGGATGCGAGAAGCACAGAAGAGAAAATCTACGCTGTTTTAGACACACTTGAATCATCATAAGCTGATGATTGGTAGGAAGGATAGTAAAAGCACTGCTGCTAAGGGCTCAGAAGCAAATGAAAAACACATTATTGGAAACTGGAAGAAAGAGAAGTCGTGTTACGTAGTAGCAAAGAGTTTAGCAGAACTGTGTCCCTCAGTTCTACGAAAGGCCTAACTTGTAACTAATGAACTTGGATATTTTTCTGAGGAGATTCCCAAGCAAAGTAGTTAAAGATGTGGCTTGGTTTCTCCCGGCTTCTTCCAGTAAAATGCAAGAGGAAAGATGTAAGGATAAGGGAAGAACTTAATCAAAAAGGAAGCAGGACTTGATGAAGTGGAATAGTCTTGGCTGTCCAGATTGCCAAAGACACTGAAATCAGGAGCATCACTTTCAAGAAAAAGTGTTCTGGATACAAAGCCAAGGGTGTGGCTGGACGACCTTTGTCTAATGTCTCCGAAGACTCAGAAGGTCTGAGTATTCAGTCACAGAAATGTCCCTTTAAGGAGAATAGGCACATGATCCATGGATCCCCTCAACCTTGTCAGCAGAACACAAAATTAAAGATATGATTATCTAAGAAAGACCCATGGAGGAGCTTCTTTTCTAATGGGGTGGACTCCTATGACATACCAAGGGAACTCACAAGGGACTTGAAATTTTTATACTAGCAGAAACGTTGCCGGCTTGGACTAGAAAGGAGAGATCAAATGAAAAAAGGCTATAGAACCCACCCAAACCCCCCAGTTAGGAGCCAGGCTGGTAAAACTAATCAGCATCAAATACATGCTACTCCTGATGAAAACTGGAGGATGACTAGAGGTTGGATTCTCAACTTCAGAGGGAAAAGTCAGAAATCAAGAGGTCAGAGCTGAAAACCACAGAGGATTATTCCCAGGCTTTCAAAACGAATATTGATGCCTCAGCTACATTTTAAAGTTGCTTGGGAATGTTGGTGCATTTTTCCCTTCCTTTTCTCCCTTTTTGAATAGGGTTCTCTATAACTGGCATCCCACACCTGTCCTACCATTGTATTTTGGGAGCAAATAACTTGTTTCTTGAGTTTCATAGTTTTGCACACGGGGAGGAATTCCCCCTCAGAAGGGATTAAACCCATACTTGATTTAGATGAAGAAGTGAAGGCCTTTTGAGATGATGAAATTTAAATGAGGTTTTAAAGTCAATAAAGTTGAGGCTTTATTGAATTGAGACATTTGGAAATTTTGGAATGGGGCGAATGCAATTTGCATGTGAGATGGGCACGCAGTGTGGGGGTACAGAGAGTGAACTATGATATGCAGTGTAATGACATCCCTAAGATGTCTCCATCCTAAACTTTAAAACCTGTGAATGTTCCCTTGTGTTACCTTACAAATACAGTGCCTTACATGTGTCCTTCTCTGCTTTATTCTATGCTTTTTTTACCGCCAAAGAAGAAAATACATACCTGAACAAGAAAGAGTTCTGGGCTAAATTATGAGAGGCTAGATTAAGATTTGGCCAACTGCCCACACTTTTACAAATAATGTTTTAAGAAAACTCCTGTGGGACCAAACTCCCATTCCTCTGACTTCATGAATAAACATGATGGATTATATAAATATTCCTGGGCTCCTCGCAGCAAAAGTGACACCACTTTCAGCCTCTACTCTGGGAGGAAGCCCTGAAAGTCCATCTTCCTGAGAAGCACATGCTTAGGAGGGTGAGTTGGACCATGTTACACAGCAGATCGCTGTGTGCCCTGTAATCTCCCAGCACACTGGTTAAGTGGGAGAGCAGCCATTCTTAAAAACTAGTTATTTTAGACTTAGCTGGTTTGGCTCAGTGGACAGGGTGTCGGCCTGTGGACTGAAGGGTCCTGGGTTCCATTCCAGTCAAGGGCACCTGCTCAGGTTGCAGGCTCACTCCCCAGTGGGAGGCATGCAGGATGCAGCTGATCAATGATTCTCTCTCATCACTATGTTTCTATCTCTTTCTCTCCCTTCCTCTCCGAAATCAATAAAAAATATATTTAATTTAAAAACTAGGTATTTCAATTTCCATAAGATAATTTTCATTTGCTTATTTCTTTAATGATTCATAACTCATTCAGAGTTACTGTATCTTGAAGTGTTTACTATTTGATGGCCATTTGTTTGAAGATCTGTTAAGTTTAAAGTACATTTTCCGTACTGTCAAAAAAGGATATTATAAAAGTACTTACAATTATTAATTTCAATAAAACGCATTTGTAGCTAGTAACACTGCCTCCTTTTCTCTTTATTTTCAATGCTACCTCAACCACAGCCAAAAATAAAAATTGTTATAAAATATTTTTAGTTATTTATGTCAAAAAGACATGTTTCCTGCCCATATGGAGCTTATAATCTAAAGAAAAATAAAGAAAGGCAATTGCAAAATAGTATGATAGATGCTAAATAAGGACCATGGTCCAATGTGCAAAGAGGTATTGTTGAATTAATGCAAAAATCACTAAATTATATCCTTGAAATATATCAAAAGTATACCCCAGGGAGGTTTACTTTACTCACACTTTCATTGTTAAGACAAACACAGTATAATAAAATCATTTCTGCATAAATCTTAGTCACCACCACTAAATTGTGTTTTAATCCTGGGCCATTTTCCAAGAGAACTATTTAAATTAAGGCTAATAAATTGATGGTTTAGAGTTTGTCAACAGATTTCATGCTAACATAGCACTCATTTGTTACTTGTTCCAAGAAGATGAATTTATTAAACAGAATCAGTATAAATACAAAAGTGAGCAAATATACCTATTTCCCTGATTTTTACCAGACATGGAATACCAGAAACTGCATCACATGAAATACTGTTCTGTTGGGAGAATCTGATGACCTCAGGTATGGCAGCATATCCATGCTATCTCTGTACTTGGTAAATCTCTAAATAAATTACTCAAGTTCATTCAAACAGTAATGGTCAGATCTAAGATTTTAACTTAAGTTTCACTGACTCCAAAAGTTCTCACAGCATGCAAATTATAGCACAAAAACATTGTACTAACTCAATGTGTCTTTTCTTAGCTTGAGATGTATCAAAAGAATATTTGTCTGCATACAGTTATATTTATAGCCAATATGTCTTTGGTATGGTCCTGGTATGGTCCAATATCATTTAACTCTGAAAGATTTAAATGTAGTTTTCCAAAGCAGAAGGATGTCTGAAAGATTTAAATGTAGTTTTCCAAAGCAGAAGGATTTCTCAGGGCAAGTATAGAAATGCTATAGAGGTATTATAGAAGGAGAGAAAATAAGTAGACAGAAATGTTTTTTTTCACAAGGTTTTAATTCCTTACACAACAAGATATAGTTTCTATTTGGATTTTATTGACTGGTGCATCAACTTTACACTATTTCTATGTAATCATAGTTATCATTGTTTAAATGTTTAATAGAGCACTCCCATTAAACACACATTCTTTCAGATCTCCTCACCCATCACTCAGGATTAATGTGTAGCATGCTTAACCTAAGGTTTGGTCAAGCCAAGCCAGAGCCAGTGCTGGGATCCTATCTCATCCACCTGTACTTAGAGTGCCGGATTCCAAACACTGCCCAAGGTTGGCATCTTTCAAGTTGTTAGCATCATGCACAGAGCCTGTGTGTCCAACGTGGGTGGAAGAATTGTCAGAGCCTGCATTATTTCATACTTAACTAATGATAGATCATGTACCAGTAGGGAAACGCTGCATTCTTCATGTTTTTAGATTATTCTCCGAGTAATTTACTACAATTATTTTTACATAAGCCAAATCCACCTATAAATCAAATATAGTTTTAGCTATCAACTCTGCATTTTTTCCTTCTCATGCAAAGGAATATATATGAGAACTCATAAAATCTCTTACTCCTTTTTCATAGATGCATTCCAGCTTCTTGCCCCTTTGCCTTCCTCTCAAAGCACTGTCTTTGTATTTTTTATTGAAGATTCTTCGCAAACAGATGAGTGATAACTCTCAATCTGAAAATTCTGTCAGTCATAAAAAGTGGACTGAGGTAACTACTCTGCTGGACCCTCAAAGATCTAATTTTTTTTAAATTCAGAGACTATATGTGTTAGGTGTTGAAGGGCTGCACGAGAACATGTAGAGTAATCCATCACTTCACATAAGAAAAATGAGGAATTTGGGGGAACTTGTACTATATGATAGACAGTTCAGCCAAGTTGCCTTTTTAAATTATGTTTCAGAAAATGATCTGACCCACACTTACCACAATAAACTCCATTTAAAGTATAAATATAAAAAGAAGAAAAAAAGACATTTAAGGACTGATATGGGATGTTCATTAACCTGCAATTAAAGGGTGGTAGAAGTGTGCAAAAGGCACTGGTTTGAGAGTATTTCTGTTCTGCCAGTTCCTAGTTGCATGAACAGAGAAGTGTCTCAGTTTTCTCTGGGCGTAATGAAACCTGCTTCGTGGAATTGTTGAAGGATTAATATTTGGAAATTACATGGAATAGTACCTTCCACATGAAAACACTCAATAAATCATGTTACTGTCATAATAAATAATTAAGTAAAGGAATCCGCTTATATCTGAGGAGGAAGAAATTCAGATGGGCCCATCCTAGGGAATATAATTTAGATTCATATACTATTGTATTACCAATCCAATAATCATTTCCAAACAACTCCTCTATAGAGATTGCAGAAGTTAAACTGTTGCATTTGTAGCCACCCTTGTAGCTAGCCATGGCTACGAGAGAAAATTTTGGCCAATAAGCTGTGTGCAGAAATCTGACAAAGGTTTTTGGAAAACATTTTGCTGACTTTGAGCTGTTTATATAAACCATTCCTGAACTCAGAATATTCTGAGCTTCTGTCACCTTATTTCCTATGGATGTAAAACTCTTGCGAGAAAAGGCACTAACTGTGCAACTTGCATTTCTACGACTGTTAACACAGTGCCAGCCATGAATTACACAAACGAAACACAGTCGTTTGCCTTCTGTCCTCAGAGTCATCATTATACAGCTAATAAATCTGGGGATGTTTTTAAAGCAAAACACGTTTTTTTCCTTCATAGTACATGTTTTACAGTAATAGTTAAGCCTTTAAAGTGATGAGAAGATGCTAAATTCAGATTCTGTTTTCTCAAATTTTAGTTTCTGGACACCAACCAAGGTGCACAGAAAATTCTTTAGACATCCAGACTTTCTAAAACATTGTTAATTTGCTGTTTCAAATTTCACTTGGAGCTATGTTTAAAAAAATGGAAAAAATATTTATATAATGTGTCACTTTCTTATTTTAGGTTCCTTACGTATACAATACCAGGTAAATAATTATTTACGTTGGTAGATTTATTATAGAATGAAAAACAAAGCCAATATAAGTAAGAGAGCAGTTAAAAATGTACCATACCTGACCTACTTTTCCTACTAGGTTTGTCAAATCAATCAGTGAGAAAATGATAGGTGACAAAATGATGGCTGGTGATACCATTTACAGTCACACACACCATTTATCAGAGAGATCATTTTAATTCAATAGAAGTTCACCAAATGATTTACCAAAAATCTATCATGACTCTACCTTCTTCCAAATTTTTACTACCCATAGAGCTTTGAAACATTAAAATTCCTGTGGATTTTCATTGGCATGGTTCCAGGCTTAAATATTTGCCAGCAGTTAGGGTGAAAGACTCATTTAATTGATGACGAGGGGCTCCCACTTGAGTTAATGAGAGGCATAATGAAAATAACCCCACATTCTGAAAGACTGGCAATTCTCTGAAAGTGGCTGAAATCTCTGAACTGCAAGATGACCAACTAATTAGAAATGCTAAAATCTCAAGTCTTTCAAAGAACTTGCAAAGTTAGACAAGTTGAGTCCATTGACTGCTGTTTTGGAAAAATAAAAATAATCACTGTAAAAAAAGTCTTTCTTTTTCCATTTCAGGTTCTTATGTTTGATGAGGAACATATTTGAACCTACGGGCTTTGAAGGCCTTAAGAATTCAATTTCAAGGTTTGACTCAGGAATTGGGAACAGAAATGCAATATATATATATCTATATATATATATATGTAGTTTTCATCACAGGATTGTATCTTAAGAGTTCTACAGGGAAATCTGATAACTAATCGCTGGGGTCACTGTGATTTGTTACCTGGGAATTACTTGGTTTTAAATGAAACAATTCACTTTTAAATAAATATTGTGATCCATTCTTTCTTTTAGTGATGCAAATACTTATACATTCTTGCAGAGGCTTGTGTTTCTAATTATGAAAGTCTACCCTATTTCATATTTTAATAAGATTCATTTTGAAGAAATAACTACAAAACATGTGTTTTTTTAAATGTAAAATGTCCTTTCAGTCATAGTTGTTCTATAGTTTTATACTATTGCACACTCCCTTTAAGAACTTTCTATTGGGGATAAGGATACATATGTAATACATTGATCAATAAATAAAATAAACAAACAAACAAATAAATAAATAAAACTTTCTACTGCAGAATAATTTCCTTACCTTAGCATTCATATGCTTCATCTGCCCAAAATCATCTTTGCAAAGTAAGAGCAGACATCCTTCCCAATGGGAAGAGCAAAAAGATTAGGAATGTCATAAAGATTTAAGAGATAAACCATATAATAAAATTCTTACTAAAGATTTTCTTAATAATAAAGGTCAATAGCAAGCCCATGATAAAAAAGTTGCAAAGCTACAAATCATGCTAAACAACCAAGGTCCAGAGGCCTGGAGATCATCAGAAAAAGACCACACTAGAGACTACATCAGAACACAAAGCTAAAAGTATGCAGCCTTGACAAAGGAAAGAGGTTTGGATTCAAACTGGGAAAGAGGGGAAAGTCATTCACTATCCAAAACAGTAGGCAGTTCTAAAGACCTGCAAAGGCATGGCTCATGAGGGAGTCAAGCCAGGGAAATGAGGCCGGGAACAGATCACACGCACTGCTCTCACCTTGAAGACTGATCTGCCTATCTGATCTCTGAATATGCCTTGAAAATAGAATAGCCATGCCTTTGCTTTGCTTTCTCTATCATCAAGAATGCCATTCCCTCTGCTCTCTACCCATCCAAATCCATTTGTCTTTGAAGATCTATCTTCCCCAGGTAGCAGCCAGCTTTTCCGTTAACCTGTGGTATTCATTGACCATACACATGCTTTGGTACTTAAGAATCTGTTATAACCCTGGCCAGGTGGCTCAGTTGGCTGGAGTGTCATCCCAAACACTAAAAGGTAACAGTTCAATCACTGGTTCGGTGTATACAGGAAGCAACCAATTGATGTTTCTCTCTCATATCGATGATTCTTTCTTTCCTTTTCTTCCTTTCCTTCCTTCCTTCCTTCCTTCCTTCCTTCCTTCCTTCCTTCCTTCCTTCCTTCCTTCCTTCCTTCATTCCTCTCTCTCTCTCTTTCTCTCTCTCTTTGTATCTCTCTCAAATTAATAAACATCCTTGGGCAAAGAGTAAAAATAATAATTTGCTATAATATGATGTGAATATATGTGTATGTGTGTATATGTATGTATAAGCAATTTAAGGGTGAAACATAAATGTTTAGCTCTTCATTGCTTAGAATGTTATGTATTTCATAATATTTATTCTCATTATGTGTTCAAAGGGTATTTCTAGAAGTAGTTTAGCTGAATTTATTGTTAAGCTCTACTAAATACTAGTATAAGTAATTTCACAGCCATTAAAATCAACAGGAAAAATATTAGTATAATCAACATGTTGTCATTATTCAAATTGTCTCTACTATATGGTAAAAAACAAAAAGTGAGGCCAGAATTAAAACATATCAAAGAAAGGAACAAAGGGAAGTTATATAATATTGTGGTTAGAAAATTAAAAGCTACCAAATTAAAAGTTTAAGTTAATAAAGGAGTTAATAAAGTAAATGAGTAGATCAATATTTTTAATATATGTATTATTTTGTTATATGTCAGAGTCATTTCAGAGATGTGCCAGGAGATACCACATACAATAAGAAAAAATATATAAAATATTTAAGAATAATTTTAATGAGAAATGATTCAACTTACCTGAATAAAGAAAAACTATAAAACTTTCCAAAAGTTATAAAACTTGGAAAACTGGAAAACTGTAATTATGTACATTTTTCCTAATCTATGTATGTTTATGGAACTAAATAAGAAGATAATATAGCCTAATATAGAAGAAACAAAACAAAAAGAATCAGACCTAATTTCATCTAACAGGAAACTGGTCAAAAATATGAAAGAACATATTCAACAAATGAAGAATAATAGAAAAAAGTTATCTACCATATAATAAACCTTTTAATTAAGAACTACCATAAATAAAACAATGTGTTGCTGGTACCAAAAAAACCAACAAACACACAAAAACAACAACACAAGATATCCTGGAATGGAACAGATATAATTATAGATTAAGATTTACTATTTATAAAAGGAGCATCTGAAAACAACAGGAAAATTTTGTTATTTAATCAATGACACTGAGATAACATGTTAGGAATTGAAGACAAAAATCTGTTTTAGGTCTACAACTCACACTAAACACTAAAATAAATCTCACATGTATTTTAGTGTTACTTTGAAAATAACTATAGGAGAGTTAGAGAATAAAACATTTAAATTTAAACATATTAGCATTAAAATAAGATATCAAAATAATGAAAAACTTTATACGTGAAAGTTAAAACTGAAATTTAGAATGAGATAAGTAGGTTGAGGGAAATAATTGCACCAAATTGTATAATAAAAAGAATATAATTAGAAAAAAAAAACTCATCAATATCCCAGTAAATACTAAATAACATGAAAATTTCGAAAATGGGAGCTCAATTAATAAAATACATAGGACCCTAGCTGGTTTGGCTCAGTGGATAGAGTATCGGCTTGTGGACTGAAGGGTCCCAGGTCTGATTCCAGTCAAGGGCACATGCCCGGGTTATGGCAGCCGATCAATGGTTCTTTTTTTTTTTTTTTAATATATTTTATTGATATTTTACAGAGAGGAAGGGAGAGGGATAAAGAGCTAGAAACATCGATGAGAGAGAAACATCAATCAGCTGCCTCCTGCACACCTCCCACTGGGGATGTGCCCGCAACCAAGGTACATGCCCTTGACCGGAATCGAACCCGGGACCCTTCAGTCCTCAGGCCGACGCTCTATCCACTGAGCCAAACCGGTTTCGGCACAATCAATGGTTCTTTCTCATCATTGATGTTTCTATCTCTCTTTCCCTCTCCCTTCTTCTCTGAAACCAATAAAAATATATTTAAAATAAAATAAAATACATAAGAAAAGTAACCTTAGTAGTAATTAAATGATGGCCAAAAATAACGGTCCATTTTACTTCTCCAAATTTTCAAAAATATATTGGTACACATAAATTGCTGATAGCCAAGTAAATGTGTATTATTCTTTACAATTTCAAAGAATTTATTATTATTATTATTTTGTTAATTCTTACCTAAGGATATTTTTCCCATTAAATTTTAGAGAGAGAGAAAGGGAGGGATAGAGACAGAAGAAACATTGATGTGACAGAGACACAGTGATTGGTTGCCTCCTACATTTGCCCTGACTAGGGCTGGGGATGGAGTCTGCAACCAAGGTACATGCCCTTGCCCGGAATCCAACACGTGACTCTTAAGTCGGCAGGTTGATGCTCTAACCACTGAAAAAACTGGCTAGAGCAACTTGAAAGTATTTAAATGTAAAAGATTTGAGAGCAAAACTACATAAAATAATTCCAAGGGAGGAGAAAGCCGTTTAGTGCAAAGATGTTTACCATAACATTAGTTAAACTAATGAGGTAGAAATAACCTAAATATCTACCAATAGGGAAATGTTAATTAAACTGTACTACATGCACTGGAACTGATACTACTATTAATTATGATGATGATGATGAAGTTTACACAGTAAAATAGAAACATTTGTATGAAATATAAAATTATAATGATTCTTACTGTTTGTTAAGAATGACTACAACTTTGTCAAGAAATATGTGCATGTGTGAAATTTATTATATGTATTATTGTGGTGCTTTTCCCATTTGTATTATGAAATACTGTAACACTGCAGTTACATTTTTAAATTAAAGGTAACTGAAAAGGCTTGCCAAATTACTCTATCACTAGGTTGTACCAATTAATCAGTCCCTTAAAGAGTCCATTTTCCAGCACATTTACCAACTCTGGTTGTTACATCACATTTTAACTTTTTGGTTTAGTTTAAAAATTATTTTTCCTTGTTATTTTTTCATTCTATTTTCTTAATATTTAGTGAGGTTGAACATCTGTTCATCCTAATTGGCCATTCACTTTTCTTCTTTGATTATACTGTTTATCTTTTCCCACTCTATTGATATTTTCCTTATGGTTAAGTAGATTGTTTTCTATACTAAAGGTAAAAAAAAGTTAAAAAATACATGTATTATATTTTTAAAGGCTATTTTAAGTGTGAAGACTTAGATTTTATGGCACATGTTGATACCTTGATCATTGGTTCACGAATAGAAATGTATCTCTATTGTTCTATAGTTTATAAAGCATTTTCATATACATCATTTGATTTTATTTTTACAGATTAGATTTCATGAATTAAATTTTAGGTTGTTTTGAGAAATGTCAAATTTAACTTATTGTAAGTGTGAGGTTCCTATATTATAGTGAGAAGTTCTTTAGACTCATAGTCAATGGTTCTAAGTTTCATTCTGAAGATTGCTCTTGCGAGCTATATGATCATCAGCAAAACAATTTTCTCATGCACTAAGTTGAAAATAATCTTTGAATGCTGTGTGAGGAGTAAATCAGCATTATTTAACTGTCAAATCCCCGACAAGTGCTAGGGAACATACTTCCTACTTTATTTATGACATGGTTCTGCAGTACTCCACAGAAAGCAGCACTAGAGGGACACTCTTTTATTTACTTATTTATTTTTATTGATTTTAGAGAGAGAAAGAGAAACACCAATTTGTTGTTCCATTTACTTATGCATTCATTGGTTGGCTCTGCAATGTGCCCTGACCAGGAATCAAACCCCCAACTTTGGTACACCAGGACGATGCTCTAACCAACTGAGTTACCTGGCGAGGGTGGGAAGCTCTTGTATAAGTTATTTTTTTATTTATTGCTTGGTGGTTGTGATATCTATTTATGAATCACTTGAAATACTTTGGAATGAAATCTATACCAATAAAAGGGTAACTTTTAACTTAGTACCAAAGACATTATAGAGATTCAATAAATATGCATTTTCTTATTGATACCAGAAAAATATCCCACTAACTAGTCATTTTCCATAAAGCCTTTTAATGTTTCAAAACACATTTATAATTTGATTTTGTATAATTTGGTTTTGTAGTAATGCTTGTTACTTCTCAGACTGGCACAGTTACCTTTCTGATGTGTACATCATTCTCGTGTAGCTGGTGCTTGGTTTCATAATTAAACACTGAGTATAATGGCTCTCACTGAAATTGCATTCAACTGTGAGTGTCTATATACAACAGTTCAGGCAGCTTTTTTTCTTGTAACTTACCAAGTTACCTGCCATTTTAGTTTCTAGTGTAGGCTTGAATTTAATCTGAATTGAATTATCACAAAAGAACTGAAAACTCTATAGAATAGAATTCCTTGAATTTGTGGAGAAAATATGTTCACATACAGATAGAAGAAAATGGAGGAAGCTGATCTATGTGTGGTTATGTGAATTAAAATGTCACACTATCTGGGATTTCTGACAAACCACAGAATTTTCAACTAATCTATTTTAGATCTATACTTACATGTTTGGAAGAATAGTGAGATAACATGGGAAGATGAGAAACAGTTTTTATGAAAACAAATCTAATCTTTTAAGTAGTCATTTACTCAGCAGACTCATTTATGATGTGCTCTAACTGAGGTGGCTGTTTAAATAACTATATGCAGAGAAACGTATATTCATTCTGTAATTTCAGTATTCTGAAAAGAGAAGCATCACCCCTTAGCTTAATTGTTTTGTGAGTTAGAAAGTCGGAGTTATAGCCTTCCTGAAAGCTAGGCATCTGTAAAGCCACAGCCAATTCTCAATGATACTGTGGCTTAAGTACAGTTGGTTTCTTGCAGGCCTAAGCTGCCTGGGAAGCACCAGTTGGTGTTTATAGTTAGTCACCTGGCATCTTAACTACGGAGTTTCCACTGCAGGCTTTCATGGGAATCTGTTTTCCCAGTCGTAGGGACTCATGCGTTAGACCTGAGATTTTTTTTTTTAAGAAAAAAATAATATAAACTGCTTATTTTTGAGATATAATTTATGGTTTCCAGTTCTTAAGGGTATATTCTCTTTCAGCTTCTGTATGTTGTTAGGCTCTTTCCAATGCCGTTAAATAGCTGTATTTAATATTTTGTCCAGATTTTATCATTGTTATATGTGGGAGGCTTTGTGCAACCACATCTCTACAACACCATTACAAGAAGTTGTCTAGACCAAAGTCCTAATATAAGATTCAAAGAGGGTTCATTTTTGGCATGGGAGTAAATTCATGAATATTTTTAACTGAGGCAAAATTGTGTGTGAATGCATTATTGTGAGGAGGGAGACCATTACTTTCTTCAGACTCTCAATGAGGTTTATGACACAGAGGAAGGTTTGAAACCACTGCTTTACCAAGGTATAGGTGTGCTTTTAAATTTCACTACAGTTATGCTACTAAAGTAGCTTTCATCTTAGTTACTTCTCTTTTTTAAGTATTTTTAAATATATTTTCATTGATTTCAGAGAGGAATGGAGAGGGAGAGAGAAAAAGAAACATCAATGATGAGAGAGAATCATTGATCGGCTGCCTCTTGCATGCACCCTACTGGGGATCGAGCCTGCAACTAGGGCATGTGCCCTTGACCAGAATCAAACCTGGAACCCTTCGGTCCATAGGCCGACACTCTATCCACTGAGCCAAACCGGCTAGGGCTCTCATTATTTTTTATGATCTGAAGGCCAGATGTTTATGGTTTTATTCTTTTCTGTTCCAAGTATGGGTATGGAAAAAAAAAAAAAAACCACAGAATTTTGGATTCTGCATCCCTGTGCTCTTTCCTCCTCTGCTCCAGGAAATGGACAGGGTTTTGCATAAAAGGATGTGAGAACCTCCTTTATGTACATCATGACATAGTGGTACTAAAAACTCAGCTTTGCTTGCTGACGTCTGGCATTGAATGCATTATGCAATCTGATTCATCAGAATGGAATGGAACAGACTTAGCGTTTCCTTCAAAGATTAGGCATACCGATTCTTTTTAATCTCCCTAAACAACAGTACGCCATTCAATTTTAAAACCCGATGGAATCAGACCAGGTTTAGAACTCACTATACAGAGAGCTCAAATTGAATCCACATTATTTAGTTATTGGATTTTATAGAGTTTGCTTAATTAAAAACAGGCAAACAAATGTGTTGGTTCTTTATTTTTAAACTGTCTGGACATATATTATGAATTGTGGAGATGGAACTGTAATTCTGATATACTGTGGCTAGTGACTCATTCATTCATTTATTGCATAATTTTCAACACCTACTCTGAAATGCCAGACGTTCTTTAATATAGCATAGTATTTGATCAAGAGGAGAAAAGACAGATGACAAAACATATTGTGACAATTTATATCATATGTGCTATTTTATTAGCAAGCACAGGACTTGTAGGATGACATTAATAAGATAGTTAAAACTATTAGAGATAACATCTGGGGGAGGGGATAACCCCAGAAATTATTCTTACATGATTACAAAAGAGTGATAAGGTATTTATCCTTGCATGATTAGGAATGGGTGATAGGGCTTGTCAGAATGAAATTGAGCAGGATAATATGTCAATTTTAGTAACATGGGAGGCATTCAATATGCTTAGGTAGGTACCATCCTGAGGTACAAATGGTAGGAAATGAGGCTGAAGAATTTGTCTGGGACAAGATTATGAAATGGGGGTCTATGACCATTAAGAATTTGAAATATGGAAATAGTAAAACAATTTTAAAGCCTCATCTCCACATAATTTCAAGATTGGCTTAGGCAATGAGAGGAGGATTATGCAATCCTTAACCAAAAATGCTACTGCTAACAATTTATGGCAAACATTAAAGATAGTACTTGACTAATCAAAGAGTTAATCCATATTTAACAGTGACTCTGGTGTATTTTCTTACCCACCAAGTAGCTTTAAATACACAGAGGTAGGCAAATGCAGGTTTACACTTGTAATACAAATAAATAATTCAATACTTAACAAATAATAATACAAGAATAAACTGTCTCATGGACTCACAACTGTAAACCTACTTTTGCCCAGATCTGTATGTAATAGCCTTCCTTCCTTCCCCTGCCCCCAATTCCTCTAATTCTTGTTCTCAGGTGAGGTTTATTTTATGAAAGAGAACTGTTAAAAGCCTGAAGAGAATCTAAATGTTGCCCAGAAAAGAAGAGAAAATTAAACAAATCATTCACAGCCTCTACTGGGATGAGATTAGTGTCAAGACAGTAACTCTTGCTTTTACAACCTAGAAATAGCATCCGCAGCTCTATCAATCCTTTACCTCTCAGGAATTCCAGTGGCCCCTACACAATAAGCAGCTGCATTCTTCACAGGAAAGAGACATGCCAGTTGTCTGAGAAGGGAAGACCTCCAGATATAAGATTCTGCATCTCATTCCTCAGAAAGAATCCCTTTCAAGAAGACTAAAGCTAAAAATGTGGAACTTGTATTTTTCATATGAACTTATGAGTCTAAGAAGGTAGTATGCATCATATTATAGTCAAAATATACAAAAAGCATCATTTCCAATTTAAAAAAAGGTGAAATCTAAACTCATCTATCCTATATAATAAAAGGCTATAGGCCAGAAGTGTCACGATCAGAACGACTGCTCAACCAGTCACCATGAGGTGCACGATTAACCAACTCTCAGTCCCTCCCAGCAGCAGGGTGGGGTGGCAAATGGCTACTGGCAGCGGGGCAGGGCAGGGCAGGGCAGCTTACGGCAGCAGCTCATGGCTCACACACAATTCTGTGTGCTGGGCTTCTAGTATATGTATAAAAGGCTAATATGCAAAGTGTCCCCTCAGGAGTTCAACCAGGAGATGGGGAATTGGATCGCTCGCTATGACATGCACTGACCACCAGGGGGTGGCACGGAATGAAGGAAGGCCCAGGCTGGCAGCTGGGAAAGAAAGGCCCTGGCCAGCAGTCGGAAGGCCCCGATTGGCCCTGATCTCAGGCCAGGCCTAGGGACCCTACCCATGCACGAATTTCGTGCACCAGGTTTCTAGTATTACTATAAAGTGTTGAGATACACATACAGAGACACACACACAAGACAGAGTTACAGGCTGATACAGAAAGTAGGGCATGTTTTGGGCATGTTTTAATTGGGAGGCACAAACAAAAGATAAATGGACTCTTCCCATGTGAATCCTACAGAACACTTAGAGGCAAACTGTTGAACTCACCCAGTTTGCCTTATTAGGAGTAAACTTGGCACTTTGTTTTATAATCATTGTCTCACTGCTCCTTTCCACAAATATCACAATTGCACAGACTCATGATACTTGCAATTGTTTAATTTTGCAGAACAAGCAGTGCCATTCATCATCTTTTATTTCTTCATAGTTCTAACCATTGGTTCCAGTCACTGAGGGAAGTAAACAAGAAGTACAGTCACGGTCAGCCTGAGAAGCCTGCTATGTGATACTGGAGACAGGCAAATGGATTGGGAAGAATGTAATCAGTTGGTAAAAAGGACAAAAAAAGACTTCACCTTAACATTAATTTAAAAAAAAGATTTGTCCTCTTTATGTATAAGTGTGTATGTGTGTGTGTGTGTGTGTGTACAATAATTTTTAGCAAAAATTTTGGTTTGGAAATAGTGAAGTAAAGTACATTAAATTGTTTAAAGGATAATCTCCATACATATTTATTCTAATCTATTTCTTTATCCCCCAGATGATTAAATTATTAATAACTATCTTTTATAATCAATCTAATGTTCTTACCTTCCATCAAAAAGCTGATAGCAATAAAATACTGAGGAGAACCTGCCAAAATTTTGGCCAGAGATAGAGAATTAGGCAGTCCCTAACAACGAAGAAGAAGAATAAAGGGTGATCTCTTTCCCGGCTTACAAAAGAGAACACATGGATATATGGTTATAATGTAAAGATCATTCAATCCTAAAGTAAACTAATATGTCGGTTGCCCTTCCAAGAAACCCCCAAGAAACAATTTTCTAGTGAAACAAGCAATCAATATATATGTATAAACAAACTACAAGTCATTTGTCTTTTTTAAGTCAAGAATATTCATAGCCTTTTACCTGAGAATTCTAATAGATGAATTTTTTTTTTTTTTTTTTTTTTTAGAAATAACCTAGTTTAGGGAGAGAATATATTCCTAGAGGCATTAATTACAGTGATATTATAATAGAAATTTGAATATCCAAAAATAGAGTAACAATTAGGTACATGAACTATACATATAAGCTATAATATATTACAATTGAAATTAGTTACAATAGCATTTTAAGTATAGAACAAATATAAGCTCAAACATTTAAGTAAAAATGTATAGTTCAATAGTTAAAGAAATCATCCATATTTGCACCTACATAAGAACATTCATAATAGCCCTAAACTGGAAAAAGCTCAAATGTCCATAAATAGTACAATGAACATAAATTGTGGGATATTTAGACAAGGTAATACTATATAAAATGTAAATGAACTGTAGCTACAAGCAATAAAAGAGAAGAAACTTATTAATATAATGTTGAGCAAAGGTACAAAATCTATATACTAAGATGCAATTCTGTAAAGCTAAACAACAATGTTACTTAGAGAGGTCTGCATAGGCAGTAAAAGTCCAAGTAAATAAGTACAGTAAAAGGAAGGACATGATTATTACAAGGTTAAGATAGCAATGATCTCCAAAGAACAAAGAAGATACGATCAGGGCTTCTAGGATGTTAACAGAATCCTGTTTCTTTTCCTGGGTGGTGGTTACATAGATGATGCTTTTTATATTAACTGTTTTATGTATTTTCATACCCAAAATGATATACTTCACAATAATAAGTGTTTTTTAAAGTAAGTCAAAATACCTAATGTTTTCCCAACTCTAGAGGTTTAGCAGAAAATAGAAATTGAACTAAGACTTGAAGAATACATAAAATTAATAAAAGATACGATGGAAGGTATTTCCAAAGACATAAAACTGCATGCACAAAAGGAAAGATTTAGGATAACAAAATAGAGCAGTTTGGTTGTACTGATGTGCATATGAAGGAGAATAAGGGGAAATTAAACGGAAACAGTACAGGAGAAAGAAGCCCCTGAACACTAAGCAAGCTAGTTACGGCACTAGGAGTAAGGTAATGGTATTTTATGTGCCTGGATAATAATAACCAGAGAGACCTGGGTTATTCTTCCGCTTTCCCTGTGCCCCACCTGAAAAAAATCGTGTCATCCCAACACCATGAGCCCTAGGGCGTAGAACAGGCAGGGCTGGAGCAATGTTGGCAATTTCCTCCTCCCAGGACTGAGAGTAGTTTAATAGATCCACTTCCCACCACCATGGAGTTATAAATCCACCAACTCCTACGCATCCTGCTCTCTAAAATGAAAGTTCTGCTTTGGTTCCTGCATACCCTTGTTTCATTAGTTCCTGTTCCGGAGAAAGCTTTACAGATTGCGACTACATAATACAGATTCCCTCTCCATATTCCTCTGCCCGGTGGCCACACCTTGACCCACTGGGAATCTGCTCAGTATAGTTTGCCTTTGGTTAGTCCAGCTCCTCTCTCTAACCACCCTTGGCCTCTAGGTCTGCTCTACAGTTAATCTGTGCCTAGTGCCTCCTTCTCAAAAAGCCTGGTTGGAGGAGGAGCGGAAAAATTCAATGATTTGTTTGCATCTCCATGCCCAAGTTTTTCAACAAATAATGACAGGCATGAGAATCAACTGCTACATATGTGCAGAATTAATGTGATCACATGTTTGCTATTTTTATCTAAAATATTAATATCACTACTCCTACAAGTGATGGAAAAACTGAATAAATATATATTGCAGTTATTAAGTATAATTTTTTAAATATATTTTTACTGATTTTAGAGGAAGGGGAAGGGAGAGATAGAAACATCAATGATGAGAGAGAATCATTGATCGGCTGCATCCTGCATGCCTCCCATTGGGGATTGAGCCTGCAACCTGGGCATGTGTCCTTGACCAGAATCTAACTGGGACTCTTCAGTCCCCAGGCCGACGCTCTATCCACTGAGCCAAACCGGCCAGGGCTAAGTGTAATTTTTTAAATACAAAATAATTCTATTTTCATTTTTCAGGAAAATGTAATCATACTTGCCTAAACTTATTTTTGAAATATACCACTGCAGCTTAACTCCTTGATAAGAACTGAGAAAAATTTAAGAGTAGTTTCTAATGGCCTGTGGTGTTCTATTTGTTAGTTGTGAAGATTCATACACAACATTTTCCTTTCCCTTAAGAATAAAGAGCCTCCACAACCCCACCACCACAACCAAAAAAAAAAAAAAAAGAAGAAGACGACATTTTTGGGTGTTTATATTTTAGCTAAATAAATTATTTCTTGATTTAAAAAAGAATGAAGTGTTTTGTTTTCAGATATTTAGTTTACATAATATTTTCCAAAAAAAATCATAAAAGAGAGTGGTACAAAGCCATTAAAATAGCTTTGGTTATAAAGTATCCCTCCAGAGACCGTGATTTGTAGTGATACAAATGTCAAATGTTTTTACAAATAATGATTATGCTAACATTGCATTACTGAATTTTCTTCTATGTAAATATTTGTTCCAACCCTACTTACCCTGAGTTACTCCCAGGGAAGCTGCCATGGATGTGCGCTCCTCAGAAACTTCAGGTTTTTGCTGTCTCTGTTCTCTCCTTCCTGGACTGCTGCATGAGCCAGGGCACAGTCCGAGAGATTTGTCAGCTCTCCAGTAAATTACTGATTCATGTGTGCTGCATATTATTACACTATAATGTTTTCCCCTGGCTGTTTTCTGTGCAAAAATTTAAATCAATTTCAGTGTCTAAATGGGAATATAAAAAAATATCTACCTGTATTTGCTTATGTATTTGTCAAGATTCTTTGACTGCGGATAACTGGCAGTTACTCAAGGTACCTCAAGCAGAAAAAAAGGAAGAAAAAAAAAAAAAAGGAATTCAGGCAGTCCTCAGAGGACAAAAAAGACACCAGGACCTTAGTGGACTTTTCTCAGCTTTCACTGTTTATGTACATCTCTCCGTGAAAACTGGCTTTCTCTGCTTCAAAGTGAGCATAGGAGAATATGGATGCCGCATGCTCCTGAGGTTTTCTTGGTATGCTTTTTTTAATCTTCACCCAAAGACACATTCATTGACTTTTAGAGAGAAGGGAAGAGAGAGAGAGAGAGAGAGAGAGAGAGAGAGAGAGAGAGAGAGAGAGAGAGAGAGAGAGAAACATCAATTAGTTGCCTCCAGTACATGTCCCGACCAAGGCCGGGGCTAAACCTGCAACCTAGGATGTATCCGGACTGGAATCAAACCAAGACCTTTAGGTGCCCGGGAGGATGGTCCTGAGCCACACTGGCCAGGGCACTCCTGAGTTTTTAAGTTAAAGTTCCAAACACTCGTACAATTCAATGTCCTATTTTTGGTCTCTATTTCAACTTGCAATAGAGGGAAGGAGGTTGCCCCGACCTCATCACATATTATTTTTTTTTTTTTCAAATTTTTATTAAGGTATTATATGTGTACATATCTTACCATTGCCCCCCACCCCCACCCCACTCCCATACATGCCCTCACCCCCCAATGTTTTGCATCCGTTGGTTACTCCTATATACATGCATATAAGTCCTTCAGTTGATCTCTTATTTCCCCCACCTCTCCCTAACCTTACCACTGTAATTTGACAGTCTGTTTGATGCTTTACTGCCTCTGTAACTATCTTTTTGTTCATCAGTTTATAATGTTTTTCATTATCCCCAAATGAGTGGGATCATGTGGTATTTTTCTTTCATTGACTGGCTTATTTCACTTAGCATAATGTTCTCTAATTCCATCCAAGTGCCTACAAATGGTAGTAATTCCTTCTTTTTTACGGCAGCATAGTATTCCATTGTGTAGATGTACCATAGTTTTCTGATCCAGTCATCTGCTGATGGGCACCTAGGCTGTTTCCAAATCTTAGCTATTGTAAATTGTGCTGCTATGAACATAGGGGTGCATATATCCTTTCTGATTGGTGTTTCTGGTTTCTTAGGATATATTCCTAGGAGTGGGATTACTGGGTCAAATGGGAGTTCCATTTTCAGTTTTTTGAGGAAACTCCATACTGTTCTCCACAGTGGCTGCACCAGTCTGCATTCCCACCAGCAGTCCACGAGGGTTCCTTTTTCTCCGCATCCTCGCCAACACTTGTCGTTTGTTGATTTGTTGATGATAGCCATTCTGACAGGTGTGAGATGGTATCGCATTGTTGTTTTGATTTGCATCTCTCGGATAATTAGTGACTTTGAGCATGTTTTCATGTGTCTCTTGGCCTTCCTTCTGTCTTCTTTCGAAAAGCTTCTATTTAGGTCCGTTGCCCATTTTTTTATTGGATCATTTATCTTCCTTTTATTAAGCTGTATAAGCTGCCTGTAGATGTTGGAAATTAAACCTTTATCAGTGATACCATTTGCAAATATGTTCTCCCATACAGTGGGGTTTCTTGTTGTTTTGTTGATGGTTTCTTTTGCTGTGCAAAAGCTTTTTATTTTGATGTAGTCCCATTTGTTTATTTTCTGTTTGGCTTCCATTGCCCTAGGGGCAGTATCACTGAAAAAGTTCTTTTGGCATATGTCTGAGATTTTGCTGCCTGTGGATTCCTCTAGTATTTTTATGGTTTCCCGTCTTATATTTAAGTCCTGTACCCATTTTGAGTTTATTTTTGTGTATGGTGTAAGTTGGTGATCTAGTTTCATTTTTTTGCATGTATCTGTCCAATTTTCCCAACACCATTTATTAAAGAGACTGTCTTGACTCCATTGTATGCTCATGCCTCCTTTGTCAAATATTAAATGTGCATATTGGTTTGGGTCGATATCTGGATTCTCTATTCTGTTCCATTGATCTATATGTCTGTTCTTGTGCCAGTACCAGGCTGTTTTGATGACAGTGGCTTTGTAATACAGCTTGAAATCTGGTATTGAGATCCCTCCTACTTTATTCTTCTTTCTCAGGATTGCTGTGGCTATTCGGGGTCTTTTTTTATTCCAGATGAATTTTTGGAGAGTTCTTTCTAGGTCTGTGAAATACGCCGTTGGTATTTTAATGGGGAGTGCATTGAATCTATAGATTGCTTTGGGTAGTATGGACATTTTAATGATGTTGATTCTACCAATCCATGAACATGGTATGTTCTTCCATCTGTTTACATCTTCCTCTATCTCTTTTTTCAGTGTCCTGTAGTTTTCCGCATATAGGTCTTTTACCTCCTTGGTTAGGTTTATTCCTAAGTATCTTAATTTTTTTGGTGCGATGGAAAATGGGATTGCTTTTTTAGTCTCTCTTTCTGTAAGTTCATTGTTGGTGTATAGAAATGCCATAGATTTCTTGGTGTTAATTTTGTATCCTGCTACATTGCCGAATTCATTTATTAAGTCTGTTAGTTTTTTGATGGAGTCTTTTGGGTTTTTTATGTACAATATCATGTCACCTGCAAATAAGGACAGCTTTACTTCTTCTTTTCCAATTTGGATGCCTTTTATTTCTTCTTCTTATCTAATTGCAGTGGCTAATACTTCCAGTACTATGTCAAACAGGAGTGGTGAGAGTGGGCATCCCTGTCTTGTTCCTGTTCTTAGGGGAAATGGTTTTAGTTTTTGCCCATTGAGTATGATGTTAGCTGTGGGTTTATCATATATAGCTTTTATGATGTTGAGGTATGATCCTTCTATTCCCACCTTGTTGAGAGTTTTTATCAAGAAAGGATGTTGGATTTTGTCAAATGCTTTTTCTGCATCAATTGATATGACTATGTGATTTTTATCTCTCAATTTGTTTATGTGATGTATCACATTTATTGATTTGCGGATATTGAACCATCCTTGCATTCCTGGGATAAACCCTACTTGGTCATGGTGTATGATCTTTCTGATGTACTTCTGGATCCGATTTGCTAGAATTTTGTTGAGGATTTTGGCATCTACATTCATGAGGGATATTGGCCTGTAATTCTCTTTCATTGTGTTGTCTTTATCTGGTTTTGGTATTAGGGTGATGCTGGCTTCATAGAAGGAGCTTGGAAGTGTTCCTTCCTCTTGAATTTTTTGGAATAGTCTGAGGAGGATAGGTTTTAGTTCTTCCTTGAATGTTTGGTAGAACTCTCCTGTGAAGCCGTCTGGCCCCGGGCTTTTGTTTGCCGGAAGCTCTTTGATGACTGCTTCAATTTCTTCCATAGTTACTGGCATGTTGAGCTGTTTAGATTCTTCCTGATTGAGTTTTGGAAGGTTATATTTTTCTAGGAATATGTCCATTTCCTCCAGGTTGTCCAGTTTGTTGGAATAGAGTTGTTCGTAGTATTTTTTAACAATCCTTTGTATTTCGGCGGGATCTGTTGTTATTTCACCTCTTTCATTTCTGATCTTGTTTATTTGGGTCCTCTCCCTTTGCTTCTTGGTGAGCCTGGCTAGAGGTTCATCAATCTTGTTTATCCTTTCAAAGAACCAGCTCTTGGTTTTGTTGATCTTTTGTATTGTTTCTTTGGTCTCTATGTCGTTTATCTGTGCTCTGATCTTTATTATTTCCTTCCTTCTGCTTACACTGGGCTTTTCTTGTTGCTCTTTTTCTAACTCTTTGAGTTGTTGGGTTAGGTAATTTATTACCCCTGTTTCTTGTTTTTTGCAGTAGGCTTGTAGAGCTATGAACTTCCCTCTCAAGACTGCTTTCGCTGTGTCCCATAGATTTTGGATTGTAGTGTTTTCATTGTCATTTGTTGTCATGATGTTTTTTATTTCTTCTTTGATCTCTCTGGTAACCCAGTCATGGTTTAATAGCATGCTGTTTAGTCTCCATGTGTTTGATTTCTTTGGGTTGTTTTTATTGTAGTTGATTTCCAGTTTTATGCCACTGTGGTCCGAGAAGATGCTTGATATGATTTCTATCTTCTTGAATTTGAAGAGACTTTGCCTATGTCCCAACATATGGTCTATCTTTGAAAATGACCCATGTGCGCTTGAGAAGAATGTATATTCTGTGGCTTTGGGGTGAAATGTTCTGAAGATGTCAATTAATTCCATCTGGTCTAGTGAGTCATTTAGGATTGATGCTTCTTTGCTGATGTTTTGTTTAGAGGATTTGTCCCATGGTGATAGTGGGGTATTAAAGTCTCCTACTATGATTGTATTGCTGTCAATGTCTCCCTTGATATCCTCCAGGAGTTTTTTTCCGACCTCATCACATATTAAATGCTGGAAATTACAAGGAATCAAAACAAACCTAGATGGTGGAAATGAACCCCTTTGGATAGCAGTCAAGATGGATGAAATATGCCCACTCTAAGCTGTCTAGTCCCAAACTAGCCTTTTGGTTGCTTCAAATACAAATTAGCTCTACCCTTGACCTAAATTTGAATTCAGCCTTAGAGCTTGAGAAGAGGCCTATGAGTTAAACAGATGTATTTTGTAGTAATTATTCCCTTTAAGAGAAAACACAAAAGGCTTTCCGATCTACTCTGGGATTCAGTTCTCTCAGGTAACATTGGCATCTACGAGGCTGCTGCTTCCATTCTCATACACAGGCTCAACAAGCAGGTAGACGATGTGAGGCGAACAGGAGTGTGTGTTACAAGGAAGAAGCTGTGTGAGCAACAGGCAAAAACAATGTGCAATTCATTCCTCGTATTAAGGAGCCATTTCCCCGTCAGGCAAATTATGTCACTAAGGCATGATAGTGAAGGGCTTCCGTAGGCCTTCTTGACAAACTGGACATGCGGTTGGACAAGTGCCACTATTTGAGAAAGAAACACAGGCCTTTTCAGCAGAGCTTCCTCACAAAGCACCCTGGAGAGAGAACACACAGTCCCATCAGTCCCAGATTACCTGATGCGGAACTTCAGAGATTTCCCGGAGACCAAAGAGAGAAGAAGGTATTTGCGCAGTAAAGGAAAACTAAGACTTACAGAGAACAAAGTCAGAGATAAATTTAATTAGTGGCAAGAGATTCTAACAAGGCATATTACAGAAAATGGAGATTAAAAAGATTATCCTCTGACTTTTTATAAAACCTATGGATAGCTCAGAGGCAGAAGATCCAGAATGAAGGCATGTCATCAGCAAGCAAAGTACTTGTACTAAGAAAGGATGGTTTGGGCCCTTGCTGGTTTGGCTCAGTGGATAGAGCGTTGGCCTATGGACTGAAGGGTCCTGGGTTCAATTTCTGTACCTTGGGTGCAGGCATGAACCTCTCACATCGATGTTTCTCTCTCCCTGTCTCTCCCTCTCCCTTCCACTCTCTCTAAAAATCAATGGGAAAATATTCTCCCAGAGAGGATTAACCAAAAATTAAAAAAAAAGAAAGGTTGGTTTTGTATGTGTTGCTTACAAATATTGGGGCATATTTATCAAAGCAAATATTTTGATGAGACTAAAATTCTTATTGCGTAACAAGATAAATTTAAGAAAATTATCTCCTTTGCTATGATTCCAAAATTACAAGACATTTCTCAGCAAAGTATTCTTCTTCTTATAACACCATTTAGGAGATAGGGCATGAATGTGAATACAACCAAACTGAGAGTCGGAGATATCTGAAATGTTACCAATGGGGAGGGGGAGGTGGGGATCACAGTGCCACAATACTTTAAAACAAGAATAAAAGAGAGAGGGAGGGAGGGAGGAGGAAGAGAAAAGAAAGAAGCGAGAATCTTGCATTATTTCTTTGAGAAGTCCCATAACTATTGTCACTTTGGCTGTGTCTCCCTTTACTCTGTCCCATTTTACAAATGTTATAGCTTTAACCACTTCAGGGAAGGAAGTACAATAAAAGTGTGTGATTTTCTAAACACACCAACTCCAGTGATTCCATTGAGACAGCTGTCAGGATTTTGGAATACAGATTATGGGCTTTATGAAAACTATTAACTAAAGAGAGCTCATTTGTTACTTTGATAATCATAACCAGTATTTACATTGTGCCAGACAGTATCAAGGTGCTAACCCATAAAATGAGTAGTGTTTCATATGAGCTTTGGCAGTCCTGCAAACTCAAATGAGGATTCCTGATTCAGATTACATTTTACCCATGTCTTCCACCCCAAAATTCTATCCCTGTAACCACTGAGGTACACATACTGATTTTTCAGCTTCATGTCAAGGACAACGTCCAGCATAAGGAAGCTAATTTGCCCCCACCCCAACAACCTCACTCAGGACAACATAGAGGAGGCCTGACTCGGCTCCATCCTGGCAAGGGGCCTCAATTCCCAGGGAAATGATGGTAAAATGAGAGGCTTGGACGATAACATTTTATCTTCCTTCTGTGAGGTTATTATTACTGCAGGGAGGTCACATGGCATCCAACCTTCCCAAACTCTGAAACACAGTCTGCTTAACTTCCTACCTAACCTGAATTTTTTAGAACGGGAATCCTTCTATACCACTGCCTCAGTTGCAAATAAACCATTTTATTTTTCTCATATGCAAAGTATTAGACAAATGGAAAATGTTGAGACATGTTTTCTCAAAGACTATTGGTATTTGTAACAACTGGTTTCTAGATTAAGAGTTCTTAGTGGCCTTAGCCAGTTTTCTCAGTGGTTAGAGCATCGGCCCTGGGACTGAAGTTCCTGGGTTCGATTCCAGTCAAGGGCACGTACCTAGGTTGCAGGCTCGATCTCTGGCACCAGTCAGGGTGATCCCCAGCCCCAGTCGGGGGTGCGTGCAAGAGGCAACCAATCGATGAGTCTCACATCAATGTTTCTCTCTCTCTCTGACTCTCTGTATGTGCCCCTCCCTTCCACTCTCTCGAAAAAACCAATGGAAAAATATCCTCGGATGAGGATTAACAAAAAAAGTAAAAGCGTTCTTTGTGATGGAGGGTCATGTCTCATTTATTTTTGTATCCCCAGCTTCTAACACAGCACTTGATACACAGTAAGATCTCAACAAATATTGAAAGAACAAATGACCTCCACATGAAGCATCACCTGGAAAGATGAGACCCTTGATTGGCCTCCTATGAGACAGTGACACCATTTGGGAAGATAAAATCTTGTTTGAATTTTTCTATTTTAGCCATGGACCAGAATTACAAGAAAACAGCACAATTACAAGGGTACCGGGTGCTAAAATCCCCAGAGTTAAGTCAGGGTTCAGTATGAAGGAAGTATTCATAAGGCATTCATGAGGCTTGATTCCTGAGGCCTGTTATAATAGAAGGGAAACAACCTGTCTAGCAATGTGAATGTTTCAATAGGTCAGAGCATATCAGTGAAATGATGAAATGAAACATTATACTGTCATGAAAGCTAATGTTTTAGAGTCTTTAGTAGCACGATGTATCAAATTACTTCATGTCATACTTCAGACCCTATTCACCTATGCACCTTTCTTTTTCCTATTCTGGCTCTGCTGCAGTGACCGGCTTTGCATAAATTCTGATTCACATGAGCTCAAATTGACACAGTCTGTTTCAAGTCAAATAAAACAGCCTCTTGCCTTCCGCCCCAAGGCCTCCCTGTGGACAGAAGCATGGCTCATACCCACACATGTAAGAGAGTTGGTATCTTGTAGGGCAGGGTGGGGAGCCTTTTTTCTGCTAAGGGCCATTTGAATATTTATAACATGATCTGGGGGCCATACAAAATTATAACTTAAAAATTAGCCTGTATATTTGGTCAAAGATTTAATTAACTCACCCCTAATGCCTTGGCAGGGCCAGAGCAAACGATTTTGCAGGCCTTCTATGGCCCCTGGGCCGGATGTTCTTCACCCCTGCCGTAGGGCAAAAGACCCAGGGGAAAGAGTAGCTAGTGGATAAATCTGCCCTCTCCCTCCCCCCCGTGATTCTATGATATAGTTTATAAGCCTCTTGGAGAATGTTTGCATGAGACTGAGCTGAAAATTTTATATTGGTTATACCTGCTTTACTTCTCTTTTTCCTCATTCCTGTTCTCAGGAATTGCATTCCCTACTGAAATAGTAGTACATAAGCTTTTGTCTCAAGCTCTGCTCTCCAGAGAAATCAGGTAAAGCATTTAAAACGGTTTTAGAAAGAAGACTTTTAGGCAAGGATTTTGTAGCTGGAATACCCAGTTATAGAGGGAAGCAATCATTTTGGCTGCATATGGTGGGGATAGCAGCACACTTTTAAGGTCTCTCTCCGAAGCTGTATTACTCCTGTTCCCGATTATATTATAATCCGCAGGTCTTTGATCATTGTTGACATGTGAGTGAACATCAGACTGGTTCATTGATTTGATGACAGTCTACTAATTTGACTTGGTGAGGAGGAAACGGCAAACATGCTAATGCCCTATTAAAAGACATGCATGTCAGATGACTAGAAATAAGATCCATGAATCCTCAGGGTCTGCCATATTAGTGAGGTTCTTCTGGGTCTAGCGGCCTGGGCCTTTTAAGGTAAGGTATGTGGTTGTACCTTGCACCTTACAGAGAAGATAGAGACAAAGCACTCTTTGGCTTTTGAAGGAAGCATTTATTATACTTGTGCTCAAACCCATGTATTTTGAGACTCAGAAGTCTGCTAGTTTTTCATGGCACTCAGAGTAAGAGAAATCTGCAATAGATACAAGCTGTGGGGTGTGCTCCCTGCCACCTGGACCATCAAACCAGCTATTCCAATGGCTCTCGGGGTTTCCATGGTGGATAAGAGTGAGGTGTGGCAAGCCCCTAGAGTTATACTAGTATATGGAGCAAAGCTATGCCTTCAGGGACAAAACTACTCTCTGCTTGCTAAACAGTTCCCAGGGTACCTGCACTGTAGTGGAGACTGAGTAAAAGTGGTTTAGGGATGGCCCACTTAAACTGAGTGTTTCCGTATCTGAGTTATAGTGCAAGATAGCAGAGCAGAGTTCTGTTTTTTATACAAATTATATTTCAGGGGGTGAGTCTCAGTAGTTTCCGAAGGAGCAGCAGGTGATCAGACTCCCATGTCAATTACCTCTGTGACACTGACATCCTGACTTCAACCCACACCTATGGCCATATGGAGACACTTCATTTCATTTCTTCATTTCATTTCATTTTATTATTTCATTTCATTTTATTTTACAATCAGTGGAGAAGAAATGAACTTGGGCCTAGTTCATGGCTGGGTTGATACAATATGAAAATAGATCGCTGCCATGGTAAAGCCCTACAGCAGGAGGCCCGAGGAACCGTGCGGAGCTTAGACAGTATTCGATGATCCCCTTTGTATGGGGGAGCAGTGGTCTGAAGTCCAAACACACAAGGACTCCTGAGCAGTGCGGGGTGGTTGGTAAAGAGCTAGCAAGGGGAAAGACTGGGAATTTAGGGACAAGAGAAGATGGGAGAACCCTAGGAGATTCTGGGTGGTGCAAGGGGTTTACTGTATCAGACACAGATGTGCTTCAGCTTCTCTCAGACACCCGCTCTTGCTGCAGCTGCGGTGCAGAGAGCGTGTGTCTGACCAACGTGACATCGATGCAGACTGACTCTTCATGCCTACCCTGGGCCCTCTCGGCTCCGGCCTGGAACTTGCCCATTAACACCAAGCTCTGAGACATGATCAGCCCCCGCCGCCCCCACTTTTATCTAAGCAAACACCAATCAGACCTTTAGGGGAATTCATATCCTGTGGGGAACTGGCTGGTAGGAAATAAGAGCCAATGTACAGGATGGGGCAAAGGTAGGTTTATAGTTGTTTATATAGAAAATACAACAATCCTATATAATAAAACATAATATGCAAATTGACCATCACTCCAACACACAAGATGACTGCCCCCATGTGGACCCAAGATGGCCAGGAGGGGAGGGCAGTTGAGGGGGACCAGGCCTGCAGGGGAAAGCAGTTGGGGGGGACCAGGCCAGCAGGGGAGGGCAGTTGGGGGCGACCAGGCCTGTGGGGAGGATAATTGGGGGCGACCAGGCTGGCAAGGGAGGGCAGTTAGGGGTGACTGGAACAGCAGGGGAGGACAGTTGGGGGTGACCAGGCCTGGAGGAGAGGGCAGTTAGGGGCAATTGGGCCATCAGGGGAGCAGTTAGGCATCGATCAGGCTGGCTGGGGAGTGGTTAGGGGGTGATCAGGCTGGCAGGCAGAAGCAGTTAGGGGCGATCAGGCAGGCAGGCAGGTGAGCAGTTGGGAGCCAGCAGTCCTGGATTGTGAGAGGGATGTCCCAGATTGGAGAGTGTGCAGGCTGGGCTGAGGGACAAACACCACCCCCTATGCATGAATTTCATGCACTGGGCCTCTAGTCTTAATAATAAAAGGCCAATATGCAAATGGTTGTTACGTGCCATCAGTAAAGTCTCCATCCCATGTCCGGCAGGGCTTGACGGGGGATGTGAGGCTGTGTCCCCTGCCTGGCGGGGCTTGATAGAAGACCTGAGGCTGCATCCCCTGCCCAGTGGGGCTTGATGAGGGTGGGGCCGGCCAGGTCTGGGTCTCATGTGATTTCAAGGCACACGTGGGTGGGCAGGGTCTTGACTCTGGGTCCCGCGGCGTGCCACAGACTCTGACAGGAGGGAGATTTTCATATATATTTTACTAATTTTCTTTCATCTCTGACACTTCTATTATAGAGAAAAGGCAAATAGCAATATTAAAATATTTCCTCTAATTAATTCCCTTTTAATGTGCATGAATTTCATGCACTGGGTCACTAGTCAATAAATAATAATACAAGACTGAACTCTGTGTTTCATGTTCTCACAACTATAGAGTGTCTCAACAAATGTATACACACACTATGAATAATTATAAAGGCAGTGTATATTTCATTTTCTAAGTTAAGCTATCGGCTATTAAAGGGTGTACACATTTTGGGGGACACTCTGTATAAATCTTCTCCTGATCATTCCTGTATAAATTTTCTCCCTTTCTCCATGGATGAAAGGTCCTTATACATAGTTTGTGAGGTTTCTCATAGGATGGACCCCAAGCCCAAGTAACCAGTGCACTTATTATCAGTGAATTTGCCATTGCATCTTTTTTATTTTTTAATATATATTTTTATTAATTTCAGAGAGGAGGGAAGAGGGAGAGAGAGAGATAGAAACATCAATGATGAGAGAGAATCATTAATCGGCTGCCTCCTGCACACCCCGCACTAAGGACTGATTACCTCTTACGGAAAACCTAGGCATGTGCCCTGACCTGGAATTGAACCATGACCTCCTGGTTCAGAGGTCGACCCTCAACCACTGAGTCACGCTGGCCGGGTACCATTACATCTTTGTATTAGCTTTCCCTCACCCTTCTTTACTCCCTTTGTTCCTCCCTGACCTGCTTCCTAGATTATACTCCAAAGCAAAGCTCTAGGCTCTGATTTCTGGGAAACTAGCTTAAGAAACAAGAGAAAAATCATAATGATATAAAGTTATGTGGCCACAACAGGATACAGGATTGTGTATCAGAATGACTCTAGCTTTGTAAAACTGTTGTCTAGAAAATAGTATTAAAAGTAAGCTATTAAACAGAATGTTAACAAGTGTTATTTCTGGGGAGCAAGATTAGAAATGGTTATTCATTCATTTTATATTTCATAGTTTCTAAAGTTCTCACAATGAACATATGTTGCCTTCAAAATTTGAAGAAAAAAAAAAGGTCTGAGGAAAAAATGTCAGCAGGTTTCTGCAAGAGAATGTGGTCCAAAAGCATAGTCCCTGTGACGTATCAAATTTCACAGAAACAAGTGTAAGTCAAAACCAAGCGAATACAAAGGAAAAAGTCAGAGTCCACCAAAGAGAAGCAGTTTGTTTCTGAATGCAGAGTTGAAAGTGGCAGTTTTATTTGGTGGCTGAAGTCTTTTTTGATTGATTACCTCTTACGGAAAACCTACCACAAATATCTAACAGAGGTATGGCATCATGTATCTATTGCCCAATGAAAAATTTGACAATATTTGGGAGAATAAGAAGAAGCTAGTCATTAAAGCCATGTACAACACATTTGAAATTTGAAGAAGCCCAGAATTCCTGGTCACCGAAATCATGGAAAAGAGGAGAAGCTATTTCACTGAGAAGAAATCATGTTACAGGTAGATTCAATAATAGGTCCGTTACAAATCATTTTCATGGGGGATTTCAATAATATCCATTCCTAAATGAAAACTGCTATCAAGTTTGCCATCTACCAAGTTTTACTAACCATTCGCTATAAGCAGAATCTTCTGATCTCATATTTGTTTTCAGAGACAGCTGTCTGAAACATCCCCAAACATCACAGTACTTTAAACTCGTTTGTACTATAGCCGATAGCATAGCATGGGCACAACACTGAGACATTGCCGAAAATCCCCTCCGAGGAGAACTTCCCCACCAAATGCAACATTCAGATTCATAATTTCTCTTAGTAATCTATCTATGGTGTTTATAGCATGACTGGATGCCATGGTGCATCCATCAATAATGAAAAGTTGGGCCTTTTTAATGGTTTTAGCAACTTCCACTCTTTATATCGAGTCTAGAAATTGAAGTTTCATTTAATGGAATTGGTAATTTATATTGGTAATGAAAGGTTCTTCCACTGAGAAGTAAATTTGCAGCAATTCCTGTAGATGCTGTGGGTAAAACAGTACCACCATGGCCTCTAATATAATGTATTAAAACTTTATAAACGTATGTTTTTCTATATCTTTTCTGGCATCGCATGTGATTGGCACCAGTGAGAGCTGTATATGTATCGCGCATGCGCGAGTCAACTTTATTTTTAAATTGCCAGTGCCCGTCATATGTATCATCAAGTCAGTTGGTCGGATGGTTAGATGGACGGTCGGTCACTAAGCCTTTTATATATATACAGATCTTTAAGTAACTTTGCTGGATTGTTTGACTTGGACAGAACTTTAAGGCTTAACACAAGCTCACTGTGATGAGTGATCCAGGACTTGCCCCCCTTTCTTTTCTATGATTCCATTGTCTCCACTAAAGGAGTGCTCCACCCACAGAGTCAATTTTCTGAAAGAGTGACTTCAGTCTTTGCAATGAAAAGAAATTGGAAATCTACTTAAATTATTGTTTGCACTTTCAGACTTTATAATCAACTAAATGATAATTTCCTGTTTAACCATCTAATCTTGCTATCTCTAAGTGAACACAGTATAATTTAAAATACTTATTCTGTTAATAGGCTTTCTTTGCTTTCACATGTAATAAATTGCAAATAGGATCTACATAAAAATTAGAATATCTTTTATCATTTGTTTGATGAAGCCCAGTACATGTAATACCAGATAAACCAGGAGCTCCTAACAGCAAAAACTGTCTCTTATCCATTTTTAAACTATCTTAAATCCATTTTTAAATTGCCGAATACACCTTCATTTCCTATTTGCAGCCTACTTTCTCATTGAAAATTTTTAAAATCTACTTCTATTTACCATTTATTTGGTGCCAGACCTTGAGCCAGGTGCAACATTCACATGACCTCATTGATTGAGTCCATATATATATGACATTCTAAACACAATCCTGGTACCGAGTAAGCATTCAATGAATATTGACTATTAATTCCTCACTGAATCTGCATGTACCTAATCATATCCCACGAGGTAGGTATTACTTTCCCACAGCACACATGAGGACACGGTGCTCAGTGAGGCTAAGAGTGAGGCACTTTGCCCAAAGCGATCCAGCCAGTCTGTGTCAGAAGTCAGGGTTACCGTCTCCCATGCCACCACTTTCCACCACATGTGATTTCAGAATATTTTTAGAAGGACTTCTGTGATTCATCAAGAAATATATGTACAGAAACTAAGCCCAGTTCAGGCTCTGAGGAAGTGAAATCCGCAGGAGGAGGAGGAGGGCAGGAGGCAGAGGCTGCTGTAAAACCAAAAGGGAACCCCGCCTGGCGTGTAGGTGGCCTGTCCCATACCACGAGCCATTAGGGCTTATTCCTCCAGCACTGCTACATACTGAGGACTAGCTGTGTATGTGGCACTGTGTCGACACTGGACAATCAGACAAAGATGGTTATGTCAGAAGTGCTAACTGCTCTTGTAAAGCAAAAAAAGCTAATAGTAAAACAGACCCAAGACAAACAAACAAATAAAGTATCTCCAATCTGGGATATATCCTAAGAGAACAAATAGGATGCTGAAATAGAAACTTGGTTACAACTTTAGAGATCCAGGAAGCAGTCCTGGTAGTTTTCCAATTTGCATATTAACTTTTAAAATACAATTAATGCTATTTACAACCACCAAAGTACATCATGAATAAGTAGAGATTGTCCAATAAGTACGATATTTTTTTAATTCATCGTATAATCCATCATATTGATGGATTAAAAACAAAACACCACTTGGTCTTACTGGATTCAGAAAAAAATATTCATGAAATGAATCATGTATACATGAGAAAAACTCAGTTATATTTCAGTACAGGACATTTTTTAGCCTAATGGAAAATACACAATACGTATAGTAGAGCAGTGGTTCTCAGACTTTAGTGTGCATGAGAATCACCTGATACATCTTCATTTCCTATTGGCAGCCTATAGGAAATATAGGTGCATATTAAAACACAGATTTCTGGGACCACCTCCTTTTCCTCGGGTTTCTGATTCAGTAGGTCTTGGAGTGGGGCTAAAGAAGTTGAATTTCTGACAAGTTCCCAGATGATATGATCTTGCTGACCTAGGACACTGACCATACTTTGAGAACCTCTACTGATACTCTTAATTGTAAAATGGCAGAAGCACTTGTTGTGAAGTCAGGGTCAAAATAAGAATTCTCACTTCTGTTTATTGTGTAATGACCCTACACAGAATAAGAAAAGTAAAACGTGCCCTAACTGGTTTGGCTCAGTGGATAGAGCATTGGCCTGCAGACTGAAAGGTCCCAAGTTTGATTGCGGTCAAGGGCATGTACCTTGGTTGCGGGCACATCCCTAGTAGGAGGTGTGCAGGAGGCAGCTGATCGATGTTTCTCTCTCATCGATGTTTCTAACTCTCTATTCCTCTCCCTTCCTTTCTGTAAAAAATCAATAAAATATATTTTTTTAAAAAGTAAAATGTATGAAGAGGTTCAAAAATTGAAATAAAAAACCCATTTGTCTTCATTTGCAGATGATATGATAGACCACATAGATAATCCAAAACATTCATTTAGTAAATGACAGCATTTAGTGTGTGTATATACATATGCATATACATATATATATAATAAAAGCGTAATTTGCTAATTAGACCAATGTCCTTCTGCCCTTCCGGACATCCTTCCAACCTTCCAGACAAAGCTGGGGCTGTGAGGGAAGCCTGGGTCCCAGGTTCCTGAGGGAAGCCTGGGTCCCGGTGCCAATGGGAAGCCGGCACCGGCGCCCGGGGAAGGAAGTCCTTCTCTTGCACGAATTTCATGCATCGGGCCTCTAATATATATATATATATATATATATATATATATATATATATATATATATATATATATATATATATATATATATATATATATTGAGTTTTCCTCAAGAACCAATGCATCAAGAACCAATCAAAATTAAATACATGTTTTATATAAAATTGCCTTGAAAATTACAAACTACTTGGGAACATAGCTAATGGGTGTAATGTCTATGTGTACAAAAAGTCTTTAATTTACTAAAGCAGGCAAAAAAACTAGGAAAGTGATGGAAAGATATGCAGTATTAATGATGCTATTAATCTATTAATTTACTTAATATATAAATTTAAAGCAATACCAACCAACATCTCAGCAGAATTTTTCATAGAATGTAACAAGATAACCTTAACTTAATTTGGAAGAATATAGAAACCAGGGATGTGAGAAAATTTGGAGAAGTAGGAGGAAATATAGAAATTAGAACTGCAGGTATAATCAGATACACTAATGGATCAGAACAGAGACCCCAGACATAAACACAGACACAACTGGACAAAGTCAAACTCCAAAATTAGAACATTTGTAGATGTTTTGAAAACCCACAAGTTAATGCAATGTATTTAGTTTAATAAAAATATTACTATCAGAACTAATGGGGTACCCACCAACTTTAGAACAGTGGTACTTTTGGAAGACGGGAGGGGAAGCCCAGGGCATCCACCTGTATTCCCACTACAGCGTGCCTTACAAGGTTTTCCTTCATCAGCATCAGCCAGCTCACCATGAATGCATGCTACTAAGACCGCAGTGACTCAAACAATTCCTTTCTTCTTTATGCATGATGGTGCCTCGACACACTTTTAAAAAGATCTCATCTCTTTTCTCCAAAAGTTTCTTTGGGAAAATTCAAGGAAGCAAAAGCGCTTCGATAATCACTAAAGTTGGCAAGTTGCCTTGATGAAAATTATTACCATACTGTGATGAACTTCCGGAAGTTGTGTTAATCAAATTGCATGAAAATGTCATTCCCGCAAAGGAAATATTTGGTTTCGGCAGCCTGTAAATCTGTATTCGCTCTTCTAAGTCACTGAAATCCAGTACCTGGCTCATCAGAATCAACTGCAGATAAATCAGTTTGAGTCCCAGCCATTTGGCTATCCTCCCCAAGACACTGTTAATATTAAAACACTCAAGGGCACTTGCTTAGCATGTTTGCCTTCATAGGCTATTTCCAGTTTCTTTGTAAGTTTGCCAAGTGTTTTCAAATGAGTCCCCTGGGAAAAGGACCTATCAGTACTTTTCCCTGCATGTTCTCAGGCTGATAGAACAGTTCTTTGATCATGCGAACCCAGGGCTGCTCTTCGTAGTTTGCCAAGCACAGAGGAGCCTTATGCTTGCGCAGCTAGGTAGGGCTCTGTGCCGGCGCTGGATGGTTTGTGCCTTCCTTAAAGCACGAGAGCTGCAGTCAGGATCTACAGGCCGGTGGAAGAGAGAATACCTCAATTTTTCAACAGAAATCATGCTAGGCCCCTTTCCAGTGGATCTGTGGGAATGCCAGTAATTTGCTCTTTTTCCATCACTTTCCTCAACTATACCTTCTTTCCCTTCCCACCCAAGCCCTCCTCCCATCCCTCACCTCACACACACACTGGAAGGAATTCTAGTTCTTTCACAGACAGAGAAATGTTTTGTTTCCACTATCAGAGGTAAAAAATCTAATAGTAATGAAGTCATCATTTTCAATAAACTAAGAAAAAAAGTTACTTTTCTTTGTTTCTTGGAGTAGTGGGAGCACACACACGTTGTTTAGAAATGTCACACCCTCTGATGACGGAAAACATTAGGGGAATGGAATTCCCATCAGGAAACCTAGGGAGGAAAAATCCCTTCCTCTGGGATGGTGTTAAGTTTCTTTTTCCAAAGTGGGCAAAGGATCCACTAATTAAGATGAAAGCAAAACCAGGATGCCTGTGACAGCCGTGAAGTTCATTTATGTCTTTCCTCCCCGGCAGAGAAAGAAATCTGACAGATTAACTCTAATGGGGGGAGGCAGGGGGGTGGGGGAGAGGTCAGATTTCATTTTCTGATTGAACTCCCCTATATTTTGAATAAATTTGCATTAAGAAATAAATCAATTTCAACACTCTGGGCAATCATAACATCATTGAGAACTGGTTTCCCCACCTGTAAAATGTGGTTTGTTTGTTTTTTAACCTACCTTAGAGAATAATTATAAAGATCAGTTGTTGAGAGAATAGAGGTGGTGAAGGAGAGGAAGATGCAAACATTTGCAGGAGTTTGGGAGGCCACTGAAATGTGATTGTCAAGGTGAGAGGAGGATGGGCTCTGTAGGATTTGGGATGAGCAAGTGCACTCACAAAAGCATTTCCTGCATTAAAAAAATGTTAACAGTTTGCCAGACAAAGAAAAAATAAAACAAAACCACGTCTTTGATAGCTCCCAAATAATAGGTTGCAGCTCCTGGAGTAATGAGAATATAAGGAGGCCTCTGGATTGAGACAGCCTAAGAATTTGAAATGACCTCAAAGTACAGGTCCTACCTGGTTCTTAAGTACCTTAGGAAAGTTCCTTAATTTTCTTTTTCTCTCAGCTTTATTGAGATCTAACTGACACCCAATATTGTGTAAGGTTGACACCCAACACTGTGTACAACACGTTGATTTCACCCATTTATAAAGTGCAAAAGGATTGCCACTGTAGCAGTAACTACATCCCCATCCTGTGAATAGTTAGCTCTTTCTTGCTGTGGTGAGAACATAAAGATCTACTCTCTTAGCAACATTCAAGAATACAATACAGTATTACTAACTATAATCATCATGTAATACATTATATCCCCAAATGTGTTCATCTTAAAGCTGGATTGTTAACCTTTGACCAATATCTCCTATTTCCTCTACCTATCCACCCCCCTGACCCTGGTAACCACTACTATACTATCTGTTTCTCTGAGTTTGCCTTTTTTAGATCCCACATATAAATGTGACATCGTACCGTATTTGTCTTTCTCTGTCTGAGTTGGGAAGCTATTTAATTTCTTTCAGTCTTGATTTCCCCCCAAATGATAATACTGGAACCTAATGTTTCCATACTGAAACATCATCATCATCATCATCATCACCATCATCATCATATATGCCTTCTATGGTGCTTGTGACACTTAAACAATATCATGTATGCTCCTCAATAAATGTTATTTGTTACCACTTCATGAGAGTGCTTTGTACACAATAATGTTCTGTACAGATGGAAGTAGTGTTTGGTTTGTTTTATTATCATTCACTATATGACATTTAAATAACAAATTTATGAATATCAAATCAAATAAAAAGTTCAGTTAAATTAATCACTTCCAGGGTAGTAGTAGATATTATTTTAACTGCTATAATTATGTAATTTGAAGATAAGTGTTTATTTAATGTTTAGATCCTTGTGGAGTATGTTCTTGTAAATAATATCAACAGAAAAGTATTCTAAAAAAAAAAGCATTCTATTCTGGCACAAAAAAATCTCAAAACTATAATAGAAATATTTGTATGGATCCACATTGATTATTTCGTATAAAATATACATAACTCACAACTCAGATATTGGCCATTTCTACATTTTTCATTATATGTTTCATAGTTTTTAAATTTTAAATGAGAATAACACTAGATCTTAACAGAATCTTTTGGAAAAAAACGTTTCAGACAGTAAGAAAGTCTCAAAAAAATAGATCTATAAAGCCCCTTTTTTCTTATAAAATATATCATACACAAAGACGCATATATAAGAACATATAATTTAAAGAATAAAAATAAAGCAATCACCCTTGGAACGATTACCCAGGTTAACTAATAGAACACTGTTAGAAGCCTCTTTTTTGCCCCTCCCAAAGAAGTTTCCTTCCTTCCCCAGATCTAATCATAATCCTATCTGTGATAACTATTTCCTTTCTTTCCTTCTATGCATGCATATTTAAACAATACAGTGTTTTAGCTTTACCAGTCTTGGAACTTTGATAAAATGAAATCACATTGCATATATTCTGTACCTACTTCTTTCACTCAATATTATGTTGACAGAATGTTCTTCTACATTGGTGTCTGTTGTAATTTGTTCATTTTGCTTGTAGTACGTAATTATAATGCATGTATATACCATGATATATTTATTCAATTTATAGTAGATGAACATTTGGGTTGTTTCCATTTAGGAATGTTATATGAGTTGCTCTGAAAATGTTTGTGTAAGTTTTCAGGTAAAAGTAAGAAATTCTTACTGTAAATCAAGAATGGAATTCCAGGATGATAAGAAATATACACCTTCAAATATGCTGGGAAATGTAAAATTATTTTCCAAATTCGTTTTATCCACTGACCACTGCAAAGGATAAGAATTCTCCTCGCTCCATATCCTCAACAATATTTGATATAGCCAACCATTTTCTTTTCCAGGATCTATACAGCACTCAGAGGAATCTTTTCAGAACTTTAATGGGATTACATTCTTGTTTTTACCTCTTCAGTGGATTACCTTACTGTCAGAATACTCAAATACTTGGTCTAAACCACAGGCCCCACCTCATCTGATCCCAGCCCTTAGACATTTAAATTTTGCCAGTTCTATGGGTGAACTGTCCTATGCTAAATCCACCTTAATTTGCATTTCCCTGATTACTAACAGGATGGCACACCTTTTCCTTAGTTTACTGGCCATCAGTGCTTTCCCTTTTATAAAGTGCCTGACTCTACCTTTTGCCTGGTTTTCTACACTGGAATCTACAGGGCTGTCTGTCTGTCATCCCTTTATATGTGTTCTTTCTTCTGTTTCAATAATTCACTCTGTCAGTTATATGTGGTTGCAATAATCTCTCATACTCTGACTTCTATTTTCAGTGTCTTTATAGTATCTTTCGGTGCAGAGAAGTTCTTAATTTTAATGTAGTTAAATGTATTAGTCTTTCCTTTATAATTTATAGTCTCTCTGTGTTAAGAAATCCTGAGGATATAAAAATATTCTCCTATATTAACTGACTTCTAATGAAGGAGTGGGCAAAAGTAGGTTTACAGTTGTGAATATGTGAAAGTTTATTCTTGCATTATTCATTTATTTATTTATTAGTGTATTATTATTATTATTATTATTAACCTACTTTTGCCCATCCCTGTATTTTTATAATTTGCTTTTCAAGTTTATAATTGCAAGTCACCTGGAATGAATTTTTTAGAAGGTAGTGATCCAATTTCATTTTTCCTATATGTGTGACCAACTGTCCCAGTCGCATTTACTAAAAAGTCCAGGTTTCTCCACTGATTTACAAAACCTTCTCTGTGAAACTCCAAGTGCTTTTTAAGCATTTAATTTTTACTGGGTTCAATTTTCTGTTCATTTGACAATTTTTTTTTTAGGTTGAATTGGTCATTTATTTACCAGAAAAGCTTCCATTGTTATTCTTCTTAAAAATTTATCTTTATTGTTAAAAGTGTCACAGATATCCTCTTTTTCCCCCCAATGGCCCCCTCCACCCCACTCTTCGCCCCTCCCCAAGTCTGTGTCCATGGGTTATGCATATAAGCATACAAGTTCTTTGGTTAATCTCTTCCCAATCCCCCTTCCCTCTGAGATTCATCAGCCTGGTGCATGCTTCCATGCCTCTGAATCAATTTTGTTCTTCAGTTTATTTTGTTCATTAGATTCCACATATAAAGGAGATCATGTGATACTTGTCCTTCTCTGTCTGGCTTATTTCACTTAACATAATACGCTCCAAGTGCCCATCAGTAGGTGAGGTGCTAATAAAGCTGTGGTGCATTTACACAATGCAATACTATGCAGCTGTAAAAAAGAAGGATTTCTTATCATTTGACAATTTTTATATCCCTGCACCATTACACACTGTCCTAATTATTAAAGCTATTAAGTCTTCACATCTGGTAGGGCCAGTTCACCTAACTTGCTCTTTAAGAGTATCTTGATGGTTTGGGCCCTTAGTAATTTCATATAAATTTTTCATTCATTTTCCAAATTCCATTAAGAGAATAAAAATTCTAAATGCTTTGGCTTTATAGAACAATGAAAGGAAAAAATGATACATTCACAAATTGAGTCTTCCATGCCATGAATATGTTATACTTATCTCTCTTTAAAAAATTATTTCAATGAAGTTCTTCAAGTCTTCCTAACCAGAATTTGGACATACTTTGTTAGATTTATTTCTAGTTACCTTAAGTTTTTGTACTAAGGAAAATTATGCATTTTTTAAATATTCATTTTTTTAATTCTTTATTGCTACTATATTAAAAACACTACATTATTCCTATACATTGATTTTATATCTATACACTTGCTAAACTCTTATTTCTAACAATCTTTTCCTTTGATATGTTATTCTTTTAGCTATTCTATGTGTCATCTCCAATTAATGACAGCTTTGTTTCTTCATAATTTGTGTACCTTTTACTAGTATTTATTTTCCTTGCCTTCCAGAACCAGCTCAGACCTCTAGTACGATATTGAATTAAAGAGTGATAAAAGGCATATTTGTCTTTTTTCAGAAGCTAAAGGGAAGGGTTTGGGTTACTTATTAGATGTCATGTCTGTGTATGAATGAAAGTTGAATTGTATGTGAAAGGCTTTGAGGGGCTTATATTAAGATACTATTTTACATACTTTTTACATTCAATCTGTTCATATTTGTTTCCTAATGTTAAACAAACTTTGTATTTTTAGGAAAAATACAAGTTGGTCATGATGTATTATTACCCTTGCTTTACGTTGCTGGATTCAGTTTGGTAATATTTCATTTAAGTATTTTGCAGTTATGTTAATTAATGAGCTTAGCTTAATTTTTTCTTACTTTCCTTGTTAGTTTTGGTATGCTAGCTTTAAAAAATGAATAAGGAGAAGAGAATATTTTTGTCTTTTTTCTATATTCTCAAATACTGAAATTATTTATTTCTTTAGCATGTAGAACAACACTGTGGCAGTCACAATGACATGTTACCCACAAATCTTGTTTCCTTTTCCTCATGGCACACAGACCACATACATTTCCCTATCTCCTCACAGTTTTGTGGGGCCATGGGACTAAGTTCTGGCCAATGGAATATGGTCTACATTTTGAGAGAAAATGAGATACTGTATGCTTAAGTGCTTCGTCTTAATGAGCATTCCTATTTGAGACACATTTTTTCAAGAAAACGTTGCTCATTTTAAAAATATTATTAATATAAATAGAAAATAATAGTTGTGTGGATTAAAATCTGTATGTAAAAGACCTAGAATAATAAAAGCCAAATTTATGTTTAACGAATGTGAATTGTTACTATTATTTGATTGAATAATGGTATATTTATAACAATCCTACTACAATTTTCAAAGATTTAACTCTGAATCTATATTCCATATTAAATACAATCCATAACTTCAGTTTCAATATAAAATAACAATAAAGTCTTTGGGATTAAGTTACTCTACTACTATCATACAAATATTCCAAATATTTTAAATTGGGGGAAATTGACAGAAAGGTGTTTGAGGAGCATTCTTAGAACTTCAGAGCATTTTGTTCCATTTTTTCATCAGGTATCAAAATGGCCAAGAGTAATGGCAGGGAAAGCAGGGATAAAAGTTTCAAATCAAAGAAGGAGCCTAAATGTCACAGAACTTAAAAATGTATAGTCATTGTAGGAAAATTTAAATATACAGAAAGAAATGTGACATATGAAAATCACATTTTGACTACCCTCAGAGTTAGTGATTCACTTGAACTCCTCTGCACCAGACTCCCTTCTATATTGATCAATACCAGAGATCTGGGAGACTTCTAGCTCTTTCACAGACTGGAGGATTTCCCAGTTCTGGGAGTGTCACCACCTCTGTTCCATTCAGAGCAATAACAGGTTGAGTTTAAGCAGAAATAATATTATACTCTCTCAAGGCCTGCTTTCCTGACAGGTGAACATTAGCTGAAACCAGAGTAATCTGAACCTCAAAAATAACCTTTGAAAAAAGGGGTACAGATGAATTAATATACTGATTATTTTTATACAAATCCCAGATATTGTTACAATACTCCTTCTTTACTTCTCATTGCCACTGCCCAGCTGCCAGTGTCTTTGGGTTTGGGGTAAAACAGAAAATGTACTAGACCTCACAGTATAGGGCTAGGTATACAAGCAGGGAGAACATGGGTCAGACCTTTGCGATTTGGTCTGCCAGACTGGTTTGGTGAGGGTGATGATTATTAACATGGCAGTTATGGGCATGGTAAATGGTCAGGGAGGCAGTATGGACACTAGTAAAGGCACTAGGTTTGACATCTGTGGCAATAAAATAACTAGATTGCATTCCTACTACTTTTCATTATGAATGATTGTGAAGTCATATTTCTTCACTTCGAAAATGGGGTCAGTAGGAGGCCTGAGTCCCCTATGGGTTCACAGCAAGGAGCAAGGAGATAAAGAAAAGCTTTGTAAACTAGAAAGGCCAGACACATCAGGGGACAAAGAACAATTATGTGAGAGCTAAACCCACCTGGACAAAGGCCCTGCCTAGCAGAAAACGGGTTTTGTAGAGCAATTGGCTTATGAGGGTTTTATGAATATAAAAATATGCATAACATATCATAAATACTATCAGGGAGAGAAAAAGCAGGATTAGTTATTTTGTGGCAGCCAGATGTATAGTTCCAATAAACTCTAAGTTCTGGGGCCAAAATCAATGTTCTTTCCAATGTGACCTATTCCAAACAGCCTCTAATACGATCACTCAGAAAAAGGCTGATATTGATGAGTCTTGGTAATTTACTGCTAAAAATAAAACTGCCATGGTCCTCATCAATGATGAGAATCAGACTTACTGTACAAAACAAAAAACCACAGCCCTTTACTGTGAAGATGACTTTACCTCTTGGTTATGAAAAGATTTCTTTTCAGTGGTATCAGAACAGGATTGAACAAGTTTTCATTAAAAAAAGTATGTAAAGTAAATGTGAGGAATCAGTACATGGGTTATATAAAATCAGAATAAAAGTTTCAAATCCAAGAGGGAACCTAAATATCACAGAAGAAATTAAAAACTTATAGTCATTGTAGGTAAATGTAAATATACAGAAAGACATATAAGACCATATATGAAAACCATGCTTTGACTACCCTCAGAGTTAGTTATTCATTAATGATTTGACCTTTCTCCTTCTCAACATTTGTTTGGGGAAGAGGATTAAGAAAGGACCTTTTCTCTGCCAGGGATTTTCCTCACAGCAATTCTAGAAGCGACTCAACATTATCTCCATTTTACAAAGTAAGCACTGAAACTCAGAGATGTCAAGTCACCTGTTTACAGATCAAAAGTAGGATTCAGTTTCAGACAAAATGATTTCAAAATTCAAGGTTTCCTCTGAACCCGAAGACGTTGAGAGGAGTGATGCTTAGTGACATCAGCAAGACGGCAAAATAGGAAGCCTGGGACAGGGTTTGGAGCATAGAAGACACTTGACAAATACTTGTTGCATAAACATATTTATGCATTTGTAAAGGACAATTCTATTAAAATTTTCCAAACGTTAAAGGCTAGTTAATGTTTAGAATTCACTGGAAATGCTGATTTTCAGAACTTTATAAGATACAAGTTCACCAGGAATTCAAAGCAGGTAACATCATGACTGAAAGACTTAATGGAAGATGTGGGTCTTCATTCATTCACGCATCAGATATATTTAGGAACTACTGGACAACATGAGGATAAACAAAGGCCACAGTATAATGAGTAGCCAGACCACATAATAATACAATAAGTGCAAAATGACATCAACGTAAGTGGTTTTGGATACAGCAAGATTAGAGCAACTGGCAACTATCACTGAAGTGGGTCACTGAAGGCTTTACATATATATTGAGTTTTAATTTTTTTTAAAAATATATTTCATTGATTTTTTTTACAGAGAGGAGGGGAGAGGGATAGAGAGTTAGAAACATCGATGAGAGAGAAACATTGATCAGCTGACTCCTGCACACCTCCCACTGGGGATGTGCCCGCAACCAAAGTACATGCCCTTGACCAGAATCGAACCTGGGACCTTTCAGTCTGCAGGCCGATGCTCTATCCACTGAGCCAAACCGGTTAGGGCTTGAGTTTTGATTTTTTAAAATCCTCATCTCAGGATATGTTTATTGACTTTAGAGAGGGAGGAGGGGAGAGAGAGAAAAACATCAATGTGGGTGAGAAACATTGATTAGTTGCCTCTTATACATGCCCTGACCAAGATCAAACCCACAACATAGGTATGGGCTCTGACCAGGAATTGAACCTGCAGCCTTTTGGTGAATGGGATGATGCTCCAACCAAGCGAGCCATAAGAAACAATATACATATACTCGTAAGTAAGAGAAGGGCATTCTAGGCAGAAGGAGTGGTGGGTACAAAGGTGAGAAAGTATGAAAAAGCCTGTCTAATTAGGGAATTTGTAAAAAAGTTCAGAAGTTCTGGAGTATAGGACATAAGTAGAAGAGTGATAAAGAGCATGTGGCAGGTAGTCAAATTGTGAAAGACTTCAAGGTCCAAATTAAAGAATTTATTGGAAACACACAGACTTACGTCAGAATTATTCCCATCTTCTCTACAATCTCGATTAAATATGAGAACTAAAAGCAACAACCAAAGATGTTGCTCATAGTATATCTGTTGTTAAGATCAATGCATGTCCCTGACGGGTTTGGCTCAGTGGATAGAGCGTCGGCCTGCGGACTGAAGGGTCCCAGGTTCGATTCCAGTCAAGGGCGTGTACCTTGGTTGCGATCACATCCCCGGTGGGGGTGTGCAGGAGGCAGCTGATCAATGTTTCTCTCTCATTGATGTTTCTAACTCTCTATCTCTCTCCCTTCCTCTCTGTAAAAAATCAATAAAATATTTAAAAAAAAAAAAAAAAAAAAAAAAAAAAAGATCAATGCATGTGAAAACTACCCATTTGTAAAGTCCTAGGCAATGTATCTGATCTCCTCAAGCAGAATTAACCTGGGCCACTTTTTGTGTATTTCACAGCACTTGTTACTATCTTACAATATTTGTCACATTTCACTTTATATTCTACTAGAGGCCCGGTGCACAAAATTCATGTATGGGGGAGAGGGGGTCCCCTCAGCCCAGCCTGTACCCTCTCCAATCTAGGACCCCTTGGGGGATGTCTGACTGCCCTCTCACAATCTGGGACCACTGGCTCCTAACTGCTCACCTGCCTGCCTGCCTGGTCACCCCTAACTGCCCACCCTGCCAGCCTGATCACCCCTATCCACCTCTGCCTGCCAGCCTGATTGCCCCTAACTGCCCCCCTGCTGGCCTGGTTGCCCCTCACTGCCCCCCTCTGTCGATCTGGTCACCCCCAACTGCCCCCCCTGCCGGCCTGGTTGCCCCTCTCTGCCCCCCTCTGCCGGCCTGGTTGCCCCACGCAGCCTACTGGTCAGTCGTTTGGTCGTCCCTCGCTAATCCCTCTGCCAGCCTGGTCGCCCCACGTAGCCTGCTGTTCAGTTGTTACTGTGAGGGCATCATGACCAATTTGCATATTATCCTTTTATTAGTATAGATAAGTTAATTGTGCCATTTCCCTCAACTACATTTTTAGCCCAGCCGTGGGCAAACTACGGCCCGCGGGCCGGATCCGGCCCATTCGGCTGTTCTATCCGGCCCGCGGAGCCGAAAGAGCGGAGGGTTCTCTTGCTCTCCCCTCTGCTCCTTTACTTTGAATTTATATTAGTTCACACAAACACTCCATCCATGCTTTTGTTCCGGCCCTCCAGTCCAGTTTAAGAACCCATTGTGGCCCTCGAGTCAAAAAGTTTGCCCACCCCTGTTTTTAGCCCCTTGCTTATTTCTGTATCTACCACAGAGGTTGGGTTAAATGAATGGCACCAAATGGAACTCAGCTAATTTATTCTTTTTCATAAATTTTATAATTGTTATCTTTATTGAATGAATGCAATACCAGAAAAGGTCTCTCATAATATGGTTAACTTACATTAAACACACACACACAGAGACCCACAAGAGAACATCGTGTTTGGTTACTCACACCTGACCCTTTGTTTTTCTTAGACTTGAGTCAGCAGGAATATGAAGCCCATGAGGACTGCCTATATTCCCAGCCTCTGTGACCCTGCTTACTCATCTAACTATTGTGAACTTTACCCCCGTTATTTTCTTTTGCAGCCTGTATATTTGTGTACTATTTACCTGCATGAAAGAGAAACTCCCTGTTCTAAAGAATCCAGTTACAGAAATTTGGGAGGCATAGAGAGAAGAGGTTGGTCAACATACACATTTCGTATTTCTGCATAGAATGACCAATTGATCTCTTTCAAGGTAATCTTGGCTCTAACTGCTAATCCAGATAGGAAGTGCCTAATCTTTACAGACCTACTGAAGAAAGGAGTATGTTTTTCTTTGCTTATCAAAGGTTCAGTTATAGGATAAAACCTCAAAGAAGTGTGTGCCAAGGCACCCAAAGGGCTCAGTGTAAAAGAAAAAATCTAAAATGTTAAATGCTAAGGGAATACAACAGTTGCATAAGCTAAACCACAAATAGGGCTATAAAGGGAGTATGGAAATCAGAAGTAGAAAAGTTAAGATTTTTCACGTTGCTTCCTATAATTTTTATTTCATTTTTTTTGTATCAAACACATCCCACATTTCCGATTAGAGATATTTATGTGCATTTACCCTGCCATAGTTAAAAAGTCACTTTAGACTTTTTAAAAATAGTGCTGAATTCAAAAGGTATAAATCCTATAGCTAAAGGTATCTTATTTCATAGTCAGATATTTATGCTAAGCTCTTAATAAACATATCTATCAGTTTTATGCCATGATCTTATTATTTGGTATACAAGTACATTAACTTAGTTAATGATGCTTTAGTTTCCTATGGGAATTAATATGATTTCTAAAAGCATTCATAGCTAGAAATGCTTCTTAAGCTCTGGAAAATTGCAAACAACTACAACCAGTATCATAGTTCTTGATGCATTTTAGGAGGAATCAACAGTTCCTCAAGTTCCTTAAGTGAGGATTACTTCAGTACATGATTCAGGGAAGGGGAAGTAGCACGGGAGAGAGGAGGTCTCAGATAAGGGGTTTCATATTCCATGACTGCAAAGAATTTAGGAGAGTCTTTCTTAATTCTCTGAGGCTTGCCCATTGTGATCAATTATATAAAAAGATCTAAGTGGATAGCTTTTGAAAATTGATCTGCTTCTCTATTCTCAACCCCCCCCCCCCCCCGCCCCGCCACACACACACACACACCGAGATATGTCAATCTGTTCCATGCCACCATGCTTTGGGTCTTATTTTGTTGGTCAATTCATTTTGTTCATTAGATTCCACAAATAAGTGAGATAAACCAAATAACTTATATACTTATGTGCTTAGTCCATGGACACAGACAATAAGGTGGTGAAGGTCTGGGTGGGAGGGGGCTGGGAAGAAGGGGATTAAGGGGGGAAAATGGGGGACATCTATAATACTGTCTGTAATACTGTCAACAAGACAGTATTTTATATATATATATATATATATATATATATATATATCATATATATATATATATATATATATATATATATATATATATAGGATATTCTTTATTCTATCATCTTTTGGTACCAGAAAACTCGATGTCATTTACTTTTTAATTGTGTGCATTCTTTTACATCACATTAAAGGTAAAATTATTACCTTCTTTGGTTTCTGTGTTCAGTAAAAAATATATATTATTTCTGATTTCTCTTTTGAATATTCCTCTAATATATGTGCTATCATTATAATATGCAGAAATTGTTTTTAGAGAGAAAAATACACTATAAATCAAAAGATCAGAAAATAAACCAAATTATAATTCATTATTGTAAATTATTCTTTTTTCATCACCTTGGAAAAGATGAAATTTCTGTAACATTATAGTTTATTAGATAAATGTTTGGGAAGATTTGAAGCTTCTTTCCTTTTTGTTTTAATTTTTTCTACTGTTTATAAGAGAAATAGCTTGGTTATATGAAACCTCTTTCTGTCAAAGAGGGTTTAATTCTCTTTAATAAATTTTATATCAAATAAGACAATGAAAACAAATGATGGGGATTGACTCTCCTGTGAATGGGAAGAATCAGTGACCCCTAGTTTAATAGTTTGGAAAACTAATGCAAATTGGTGCCACCAACTAAGATACAGATTAAAGAAGGGATAACACGTTTGAAAAGGAAGATGATGAGCTCAACAGTAGTGATACCATTCATTAATTAATTAGGATAAAACAAAAACAAAAAACAAAAAAAAAGGAAAAACCACAGAGGGAAAATGTCAGCATCTTAGGTAACTACTCACTCAATCCTACCACAAACACCTCCTCCAAACACAAATGGAAGACCCATTTCAAAGGTGTGGTTTCCAATGCTGATGTGAAAAATGGACCTCAGGTCAGGGAAGCACATAACACCTAATAACTTAGATCATCCCCTGGGGTTGAAAGGTAAAGTATAATGTAACACACCCCACAGCCAGAGGATAAACCGGCTTGGGTTACCAAGGCATTGTTTGGCTGCCCTCATCAGAAACATAAACCGTCTCCACAAGTTTAAGATAAAACAGGCCAGGCCTGATCATTTGACTCAAACAAAACCATCTGAAGTGCCACTGCTCTCTTCCCTGCTGTTAGGGCCCAGGACTCTGTGTTAGGCTGCTGGATACTGTATCTGAAAGGATTACGGTTGAGTTTTCTGAATTTGCCCTTTTCTTTTACAATACTCACTAATATGATCATCTTGTTTTTATTGAAACAACATGATAAAAGTTGCATAAAATCTGAAAACGGTAACTACACATGGAGAAATTCCGTCAGGAGCAGTACCACCCTGAGATGAGTCTTTTGAAAGGTAATAGCTTTGTGGGATTTGGCCGCCTGCTGATAATATTTCATGTTAAGTTTCCACAGCCAAAAAGAAACACATCAATCCAAGGGATTTTTGCACCTTCTCCCCCTCCCTCTGTATGTGAAAATACAGAGGAAAAAAGTGCATAATGCAGGCTTCTGATAAAACTTTGGGGATCATTTCTACTGAGATGGCCATACATCTGTGAATATTAAAAATAAACTTTGGCACTTTTATTCTTTATTGTAATATTATCATCACTTATTTCCTTCTCTATGAATATTTTATACCCCACCCATTCTATGACCCAACCCAAAATAAATCTACTCCAAGCAAAACATGTGTGCTTATCTAAACAATGCAAGCAAGTATAAAAGATTAAGATCAAGTCCCCACTAAAAACTGAGAATGTTAGAAAAATAAAACTGAAGGTTTTTTTAGCAATATGTTTGCTTTGAATACTATTCTCCAGGAGACACTGTAAGCATTCAAGATTTCAAGAAAGGAGCATTCCCTTTTGTAAAGTTTAATAAGCACTGAAATATATTTATATTTTTCAGAAACATATGTGTAGGTCAGATACACACTGAAAAAATTAAGGAAATTATTTGTAAGATTCTAAGAAAGTAGGTGATTTAGTTTTTGTTATAGTGATAATTGCTTCAAATGTTTCTTGTCTCATTAATCAATTAAGTAGTTGATCATCTATTATATTTCAACCTGTGCTAAAAGAATTATAAATGTAAATATAAACATGTACACAAAATTTACATAAATGTAGTTTAATTATTTTAAATATGAAAATGTCAAAAAAAGGGACCAAAGGATAAAAGTAAATGTTCTACAATGTCCTGATTCATTTACGACTTTTGATGTGTAAGATTCACAGGATAAGTACAGACCTCAGAGGAAGGTATTCCTTTGTGCAGTGAAGCTGAGAGAGAAAGATGGATGATTCTACTAAAAGTGGCTCAGATAATTAGATTGTACCTCCTTTGTGGTCTTTATAAATACTTGGTTTAAAAAAAAACTCAAAACAAAAACAAGGCAAGTAATATTGATTTGGCCTTTTTCTCTCTGTGTAGACTAAGTCTGGTGTCACTCTGACACTTTATTGAGGTGTAACTGACAATGAAAAATTATATATATTAGAGGTATACGACTTGATTTGAAACATGTACACATTGAGAGCTATTCACCACAATTAAGCCCCTTTTTGTGTTTTGTGCTGTGTTTACAGTTTGGATTATTTTTACCATGTATATATATTAGCTATTTAAAATAAATATATAACATTGTTAAATAAAAATGATTTTGTTTACCGAAGATAAAATAACAATCAACTTTACTGAGTCTTATGAACTGGATTGGAACACTGCTTATAACGAGTTGACTGACCCCATTTATGCAAATCCCCCCTCTGGTCCTTTAATGTGAAGTTTTGCAAAACCTCTTGCGGTCAGCTGCAGGCAGGAAGGGGCTCTTTGGAGTTCAAGATGGAAATGAGACCAGAGCCGGACTGGGAGTTTCACACAATGTCAGCCCACCCTTTCCCAGTGGAATAGGAATTGTTGGCAAAGTAGATATCCTCTCATAGAATAGTCTCAGCTTTCTCTTTGAAAAATATACAAAAAAGAAAAAGAACATTCTAACATGCAACCACAAAGAATGTGCATTAGGATCCTGTTTAGAGGAATCAAAATTTGTATCTTGAATAAGTATTCTGACTGCCCTCTGTATGTCTGTCTGAACTAGCAGTTAGATGATCCTTTTCTTCGTTTTTATACAGTGATATTTGAAAGCCTATGGCATTCACTGCACTATAGTAAGTTGTCAGTGAAAAGCAAAGTTAAATGGAATGTTCCAAAGTTATCCAGTAAATTCATCCTAAGAAAATAAACCAGAATAATTCAAGTCAAAAAAATTCCATTACTACTCTTTTTTTTCCCCTAATTATCAAGTTTACTTTGGCTGCATTATCCTAACATCTATTATATCAGGACCAGAATATACCAAAATAACTGCATTGAGTTATATTTTTACTGGGAATAATAAGATTTAGTAGTCTGTTTGTCTGTATTTGCAAACTTATTTTGGAGCTATTTAAATGAATGTCCTAACCCAGTGGTCGGCAAACTCATTAGTCAACAGAGCGGCAAACCGCGGCTCGCGAGCCGCATGTGGCTTGCAAGCCACAGTTTGCCGACCACTGTCCTAACCTTATATCTCCCTAACCTGCAAACCAAACAAGTTTAGTCACCTCAAAAGTTGTGCCAAATTAGGTAAGAAATAAAGCTGAGGCAATCCGAGGTTTCACAAACCCTTCACAGGTTTGCTAATGACTTTTCATCAGCATTTGCCTATTATAGTTTCTTGTATATCCTCTAAAATGCTACCATTTAATTAAGCAAGTCTGAAAAAGTCTGAAAGGGAATTTTTATAAAATTTTCCTGGGAAGGTCTCATAATATTTGTATGTTATCAATTGCAGATTATGACAAGATTTTGGCATTAACATCTATGTGGTCTTGCTGGGGGGGGGGGCGGGGTGTGTGTGTGTGTGTGTGTGTGTGTGTGTGTGTGTGTGTGTGGTGTGTGTGTGTGTGTGTGTGTGTGTGTGTGTGTGTGTGTTAGTTTATCCTCACCCGAGGGTATTTTTCCATTGATTTTTTTTAGAAAGAGTGGAAGGGGGAGAGATAGAGAAAAACATCAATGTCAGAGACACATGGATTGGTTGCCTCCACACATGTGCCCCAACCAGGGCCAGGGATTGAACCTGCAACTTAGGTACATGTGCTTCACCGGAATCAAACCTGGGACCCGGCAGTCCCCAGGCCAACACTCAATCCACTGAGCCAAGCCAGCTAGGGTGTATTACTGAGTTTTCTATTCTGTGATCATAAATTCTACTTCATACAAATGAAACTAAGTTGTGCATTTTGCACTGTTACACAGGAAGCTCATCCTCTTCAATAATGTGGGGGGCACTGACTGTAGCTTTCTTCAGGAATGGGAATATTGTGATGTGAAAAGGATCTGATACCCTAAGCCCAACACTGAAAAACCTCTGGTTCACTCTGGAATGCATCACCCAGCAGTCAAGAGGAAATAGAGTTTCTTGAAGCCCCGTATCTCTAGCTTGCTTGCTGCTAGCTAGCTTCTCCAATGAGATATATATATATATATTACCATCTTGCCTTGTGCAATATAACACTGGGAGATGATTCTAGGATCTAGGCTATACATGCAAGAGAAAGTATTATGAACTCTATACAATTAAGAAATATATAGTAGTATGTTTTACATTACTCAGTTCTTCTCCTCGCTCATACTCATCCTCCCCCAGCCAAAAGTATAATACGCCTAAATGAAATTCTCCACTGCTGAAAATCTTCCAATGGCAACACATTGCCTGTGAGACAAGCACAAATGCATTGCAGGCCACACAAGCCCAACCATTACCTGGTTGCTACTTGTCTTACTCATCTTTCACTTGATGATCTACAAATACCAGATTGCTATAGTTCCTCAATGCACATAATGATGAGTCATGCATGCTATTGTCCATAATGTTTCCTCTGCCTGCACTCTGACAAACCTTGACCTTCTGACCCATATTTAAGAATTGGGTCATACATATCTCCTCCAGAAAGGTACTTCTCAAGCCATGAATCCTCCTGAACTCCTCAGACCGAACAACGGGCCCTTCTTGTTGATTCCACAGGACCCTATGCTGTCTTCCGTCACAGAATGTATCATAGTGGGTTTTCTTCCTCCTTCCTTCTCAGGAAACTGTGAACACCTCAAGGTCAAGGATAAATGTGTTCACCAATATTTTACTCATCTCTATGCTGCCACCCACCTTTCAGGATGGGAATGGGTGGAGAGAAAGAGAGAGAAAAGCAAAGACAAAGGTAACAGAAATGTCTAGAGAGAGAACCATGACACCAGAGGAATTCTAGAGCCAAGCAATTTGCTTAAAGGAAAACAAACTTCATTACAGGAGATAGTCTGGTATGTCTCTGTTGCTTTTAATCTGAAAGAGTAAAAGGAACACAAGATTCAATTAATGTTCATGGGTTAGCTTCTTGGTGAATGATAAATATTATCTCTGCTTCCACAACATGCTGTTTCCCCTCTAATCATTTTTCTCACCTGAAATGCCTGTTCCAACTCTCTAGGCCCATTTTGACATAACTTTTTAAGCCTTGGCAAGGTATTATGTCTCCATGATACCTTCTACAATTACTCCAGGAAACATTATTTTTATCATCTCTGAAACTCTAGAACACTGACCCTTTACTCTCACCACTCATAAATATTTTAGGGCTTTCTTTCCTTCATACCTGTTTAATCTGATTAACATATTGATAACTGTATTGTGGCTAAACCACTGATACTTATATTTGATATTGACAATAAATAAAATTAATGCTCAATTCAATGTTTTTCTCTTTTCTCTAACTTCTCTTTCAGTTAGAATATTAATAAATCTATGAATGTATTTTAGATTTGAATGTATTTTAGACTTCTTTTACCCATCTGTGTGTTGTTGTTGTTGTTTTTTCTCATCTGTGTGTTCTTATAAAAACCTGGAATTTCAAGTGTCTGAGGGTAGATAAAGAAGCTGTTTATAGGCTGGGGAAAGCTTACTTCCCCTAAAGTAATTGAAAAATCTGTAATGTTCAAATTTGCCAGATATTCTCTATGTGACCTTGGGAAAGTATATTTCCTCTTTCAATTTTAGGTTCCTCCTTGTAAAATTGTACACCAGATGATAAGAGGAATCTTTCCAAATATAAATTCCCAATGTGTATAAACCTATAATATCTTGTTTTGATTGGTGTTAAAGAGTAGTTTTGGTAGACACAGCTGATCCTCACAGACAACTGGCCTGCAGGTCAATTCCTCCCAGTGATACCAACAACAATCAAGACTTAACTACAACAAGGCTATATACACAGTCCACAAAGGGGTGCACCAAGAGTGTCCACCTCAGGTTAACTGGGGAGGCTAACCCACTGGGTCATATAGGAAACCTAGCACACAAAGCTACCCTACCAACTCAGGGAAGCAGTGAAAAATGGGGAGATGAAGAAACAGATCACAAATGAAAGAAATGGAGGAAAACAAATGACTGGATATAGAATTCAAAACCACGGTTATAAGGCTTTTCAAGAATATTCTAGAAAAGGCCAATAAATATAACGAGACCCTTGAAGATATGAAAAAGGACCAACTAGAAATTAAACATACACTGACTGAAATAAAAAAAATATTATACAGAGACCCAACAGAAGACTAGAGGAACGCAAGAATCAAGTCAAAGATTTGAAATACAAAGAAGCAAAAAACACTCAACCGGAAAAGCAAAAAGAAAAAAGAATCCAAAAAGTTGAAGATAGTTTAAGAAGCCTCTGGGACAACTTCAAGCGTACCAACATCAGAATTATGGGGGTGCCAGAAGAAGAGAGAGAGCAAGATACTGAAAACCTATTGGAAGAAATAATGACCGAAAACTTCCCCCACCTGGTGAAAGAAATAGACTTACAAGTCCAGAAAGCACAGAGAACCCCAAACAAAAGGAATCCAAAGAGGACCACACCAAGACACATCATAATTAAAATGCCAAGGGCAAAAGACAAAGAGAGAATATTAAAAGCAGCAAGAGAAAAACAGTTAATTACCTACAAGGGAGCACCCATACGATTGTCAGCTGATTTCTCAACAGAAACTATGCAGGCCAGATGGGAGTGGCAAGAAATATTCAAAGTGATGAATAGCAAGAACCTACAACCAAGACTACTCTACCCAGCAAAGCTATTATTCAGAATGGAAGGTCAGATAAAAAGCTTCACCGATAAGAAAAAGCTAAAGGAGTTCATCACCACCAAACCAATATTATATGAAATGCTGAAAGGTATTCTTTAAGAAGAGGAAGAAGAAAAAAGTAAAGAGAAAAATTATGAACAACAAATACATATCTATCAACAAGTGAACCTAAAAATCAAGTGAATTAAAAATCTGAGGAACAGAATAAACTGGTGAATATAATAGAATTAGGGGCATAGAAAGGGAGTGGACTGATAATTCTCGGGGGAAAGGGGTATGGGGGATGCAGGAAGAGACTGGACAAAAATCGTACACCTATGGATGAGGACAGTGAGGGGGAGGTAAGGGCAAAGGGTGGGGTGGGAACCGGGTGGAGGGGAGCTATGGGGGGAAAAAGGAGAAACAATTGTAATAATCTGAACAATAAAGATTTATTAAATTTAAAAAAAGAGTAGTTTTGTTTTCTACTTTTTTAAACATATATTTTAATTGATTTCAGAGAGGAAGGGAGAGGGAAAGATAGAAACATCAATGATGAGAGAGAATCATTGATTGGCTGCCTCCTGCACGCCCCCTACTGGACATTGAGTCTACAACCCCAGCATGTACCCTGACCAGGAATCAAATCATGACTTCCTGGTTCATGAGCCAATGCTCAACCACTGAGCAACACCAGCCAGGCCAGAAACACTCTTTTAAGAGCTTTTATTATTGTATTTATTTTAAGTGCTTTTAAAATAATACTAAGTTATTTCTCATACAACACTCCACTCTGAGGGATGTGCTATTGGTAGCTTCTTTCAACATATAAGGAAACTGAGGTTCAGAGAGTAACATTTGGAAAGCAGAGGTGAGATTTAAATTTTAGCCCTTCCACCCTAACACAACTATTATAATTTATATCTCTACCCATCTAGCCTTTGCATATACATATACTTCAACAGCCTTTTTGTTCTGATTTCTTCGTGGACTTTTGAAAGTTAGAACTGTCAGTAGTCTCAGGAATACTTGGAATAGTCTAAGAAGTAACTTATGGAGAACAGGACTATATAGGGGAGTAGCTGCAGACTCTTGTGTACCAATAGTAATCAAACATATGTTTAATCTTTACCTTTGAAAACATTATTTAAAAAGTACTGACAATTAAATAAAATCAAGAATACTAACCTCTAATAATAATGACTTACATTAAAAAACACATTCAGTATCTCTTATCCTCACAACAATTCTATTGGGATATCTTTCTTTTTACTATCTCTGTTGTTGATTTTCCTTTTAATCCATCTTATGCAATGTCAATATATCTTCCAAAATGCAAAATTTACACTGGAATGTATCTTTCTTAAAAAGTTTAAATATTTTCTAAACATTTAAAGAGTTTATCTTTTAAAAAATTTTTAAATTTACTAACTGATAGATTTATATATTATATAAATATATGTGTGTGTAAGGAATATATAATACTTATAAGACACTGCAGGGTATGGGGCAAAAGAAGGTTTACATGTGAAATAGAGTTTATTCTTGTATTATTTTCCATCTGAACTGTAAACCTACTTTTGCTGCACCTTGTATATATAACTGTCACAATTCTAAGACATTCAATTTTCAACCTATATTTATAGAATAATCTTTTACTCCCTGTTTTTGCCTCATCTTACTCAAGTATCCAATTATACTGAATTTATTTGCTTTCACCTGAATATATTTGCTTTCCATGTTTTTGTTTATATTGATGCTTCTTCACTGATAGCATCCTATTCCTCCTTTAAGGCTCAACTCAAGTATCACCAACTCAACTTTCAAGACTTAAATGTAATGTAAACTTGGAAGTCTCTCAGTCATACCAAGGTGCTCCCACGGCTCTGCGCATTTCTGCCATATGTCACATTTTATCATCTTATTTCTTCATGTGCCTGTTGAGTTTATCATTGAGCCCTAACATAGTCCTGGGATACAGTAAGTGAATACTAGAGGATTATAAATCCATAAATTATAATAAGATGGCACAGAGGAACTATTACTTGTATTTAACAGAAGCATATTCCAAAAGCGAAAGTGACTTGCTGAGGCTACAGACTAACGCCTATAAGATAGTAACACCTATTATGAGCACAGGAGAAAGCTGGCTTCCCAAATGTTCCTACCTTTCTCGTGATGTGTAACAGGAACTGAAGAATGACAAAGCTGGGGATGGGGGTAATGGGGCTAAGTATGTGCAAAGAATACCAAGGCAAATTTAGAGGGACTGAATTATGAATGCTTAAATTTTGTGACCACAAATCTCAATCATCTCTGAGAATTACTTTTCATATTTTCTTGGTCAGCTATTTCACATTTCTCCTTTACCCTCCATCACTCTCAAGCATCTCCTCACTCTCCAAAACTGACCCTTCTTACTTCAGTAAAAAAGTAGAAGTAGCTGCATCAGAGGCTTACTGCAAGTAAGATGGGTGAACATAAGGGAGTAAGGGTGATCTTATTTTGACATGTGGACTTCAGTGATGACAAAGGCTTAACATCTTGACTTGTAACAAGGGGTCAGTCTCACTTTCTGTCCTTACTCTGTATCACCCCCCTCCCAACCCCCAAATAATGTTGCCAGGGAGAGAATGAGACCTCAGATATACTGCTGTCTTGGATCATCTTAACTAGTTCTCTGGATCAATGTTTATAAAAACAAAGAATAATGATAGGAAAGAGACATGAAAGAATGAGTGAGACTTATTAGTAACTCAAAGAAGATGGAGCATTTCATAACTAATTGGATCTTCTGTTGCCACATGATGGAAAGAAGGGGCTCTTTATTTCTTAGATTTCTTTATGATAATGCATACTTTTTAGTAGTTAGATTTCCTTTCAGTGACTGTAAGGGATGATAGGGCTATTGAAACTTAGGGGAGATTCTGGGTGACAGTATTGCTCACTTAGATCTGTACTTCACACAGTTTAGAACTCACCTCATCAATTGTACTTGCTTATATGACTGTCTACTCCCTCAAACTGTGTATTTATGTGTATTCCCAACACCTAATACACTGCTAAATACATAACAGATATTCAATAAATGCTTATAGAGTGAATGTATGATTTTGCTTGTTCTAGAAGTTAGGTGAAACTTCAATTCAGAATGAAATAGAATGCACCACATTTTAAGGAAAGTTATCAATTTGAAATCATTACATTATTGATAAGATTTGCATAGGACCTCATAAGACAAAAATTCAACTAGAAGCAGTGCTGAAAACTGAATACCAACATTTTTACATTCATTTTTTAATGTGCGAATTAAACTTTCAGAACAAACTCCTATGTTATTGGCTTGATCTTTTCATATTTTAAAAAAGCTCAGAAAATAACACATTTTAATAACTACTTTCACCCTAGATGCCACTACTAAGTATATTTAATTTGTATCTGTAAGATTTACTGTATTGTTCATCAGAAATTTCTTCAGAAAAATGGATTGTTATTTCTTCAGTGTATTTCAACATTAATACTATTAGGTGTATAGTCATGATCTGGAATACTTGTAGTGTAGGAAGAGACAAATTGAGAGTTTTCTGCATAATGTTTTCCTCTTTGATGCTGGTTCATTTATAACTTTTTGATGTAATTTTAAGGTGACATTGCCAGATCTAAGCATTTTCACATGAAATAAAAATTTACTTTAATCAAGGTGAAAGCACAAGGAAATGACTTTCCCTTAAGTCATCGCTTTTTACTTTTGTGGGTGCATGTTTTCCACATCCTATGGGATTGGCAATGCAGTGTATGATGTTTATCCTTAGCTTCTTACATCTCTGAGAGCCTTATAAGGCTCTGCATATGAATATACTTGGTTGGTTTATTATAAATAGGACACACTCCAAAGAAAAAAGTCTTATTAATCATATTTTCTAACTGATCTTGAGTGGATCAAACTAGTCCCTACTATTTAGAGCAAGTTCAAATATTTAACCTTGCCAAACACAGGGTTTCTAATTATTTAACATAATGTTTAATGTTGCCTAACTTTGTTTGGATATTGCTTAAGGATCCAGTCAAAGGAAATCCATAATTCTTTTAGATTCACAACATAAGGCTTAGAGAAAAAGACATTTGCAATTATTTCTATCTTACAGGAGATTCTAATTTTGCATCAATTTCCTATATGTAGGGCAATTCACCTTTTTATTAGGAATTGCTCTCTTATCCAATAGGATTGTGCTCACATAGAGAACCTTGGAATACAGTAAGTAGATACTAATGGCAGGTTCTAATGAGGAACTCAAGTGGTTACTGGCTATGAAGAAATGCTTGAGCCTCTCCTCTTACTCAGAGCCCATTCACTGACCTGTTGATTCAGCTGGACTCTTTAAATACCTAAATCCAATAGACTTCTGTGTTTCAGTAAGTCTTTAGATTTTTAGTCAAGAGAACCCTGAGTGTGAAGTAGAAAAAGTGTGGAAGCTGGCACAGGGACCGCTGTTTCCATTTCCTTCATTATAGTGAGATATTTTTGTGGTTTACAAGAACATCAAACCCCTGATCTGGCAGAGACCCGCCATTCTAGATTGATTTTGCATCAGTTTTATTTGGCAGATCAATAGTCATTTATATGGATTCTACTTTTCCAGCTCTTAAACATTAGTCTTTGATTACTTATAGGAATCTGCCTCAATCTCTCCATAATTCTGTTTGGATTATACTGTTTAGTTAATCAGGTTTGTCTTCTCTGTCTTCTTTTCTTCCAACCTTTCTCTTCTCTGTGGGCAGCCCAACTCCCAATGTAGGCTCTCAGACACTTCATTCCTTTATTTGTAGAGGAAGAACTGCAAGTTATCCCAGGGTGTGGATGGATGAGGGTATGAGGAAGCCAGAAGAGTTTTCATGTTAAGTTGATATAATCCAAAAAGTACATGGAGGGGAAACTTTCCCACAGTCATGATTCACTTTCTACATGTGCAAATATTTAAGTTGTAGGTGGTATTTTCAGAATTTACAACCAAACTCAGATCTCCAAGTTTCCCAGAGGCAGACTTCACTGTGTTTAATGGTTTAGGAGTTCATGCTTATCTAGTTAGCTAATTAGTTAGCTATATACAAAACTAATATCTTGTCTACCAAAAGTTAGAGAGTAAACACATCTCAGAGGAAATAAGCACACCTGGGAAAAAAAACAAAACCCAGCTCTATCAATAATTAGATTTTTATACATAAGCAAGTTCAGTTTAGCACTCTAACATTCTGGGATTTATTCTTCTCTTCTTTGAAGAAGGAAATAATTCTGGCCTTTTAAGTGTGAGAGAAATCTAGAAGTGACATCTATCAACACACTGATAGGGTCATTTTGCTGGTCAGGTTACCAAGGCGGGCATTTCTTCTGCCCCTGTGGCTCCATATGGATCCTGAAACTTGGTTGATGAAAACAACATCCTAGCTTAGGAGACCGCTCTTTGAAGATTACGGTACTACTTTTAAAAGTTGCTATGAATAACAATTAAGAAAATAGATAAAATACAATACAGTGTACCTCAGACAGTGGACTCTTAGTTAATGTTAACCTTTCATGTTTATGATGTTAATAACTACAATCATAATAAGCTGTGATGCAAATATATGGGCTATAATCAAAATGCTATGAAGCTAATAGATTGGACACCTGGGAGCAGGACACTGATCAGATCATCATAGTCTGGAGTTTGGCCCTAGCCTCTGGCTCAGTAGTAACACAATGTTGGTTACCTCTAAGGGATGATTCACAACTACCAAACTCACAAAGAATAAACTTAACAAGTTACAATGAGAAATGTAATTATCACTCACAATAATCCTATGAGTCACAATTTAATTCAGCAAAAGAAATCAGGGTAAACTACGGTTCATAAGACAGTGGAAACAGAACCAAGGTAGGAAGCTGCCTGAACTTAAAGGTGAAGGCTACCACACTTTATTAAGCTGATGAATCCACAGCCACTATTAGAATTAATTTACCATATGGAGAGGACAAAGTATAACATAGAAGAGACAGAACTTTCTATCACCTAGTTACTGTTGGTGACTCACAATCTATGGGTCTTACTATTTTTTCTCCCCCTTTTCTAATTTCCATGTTGGCAAGTTTCCTTCCATTGCCACTCATTCTTTCTTCTATTCTTCCTTTAGCTTTATATGTTTTTCTTTTTCCCTCTCCTTTTTTTAAGGCAGAATAAAACACATTTCAATAGCTTGCAACTTGTATATGTTAATAGAGCCATTCTTGTTTAATCCTGTTCAGTGACCCTGGCTACTCAAGATTCACATACTGACTTTGTGAGTTGTATTTACAGTTGACTAATCTCATTAAATGTACAATGATTTTGTCTGATTTGTTTCTTACAGAGAAGATGGACTTAATATTCTGGAGGTAACATGCTTTACTCCCACCATGTATATCAGGAATGTACTCCTTAATAGGTCAATTAAACACATAATGCATCTGAAGTGCACCATCCCCACAGAAATGAGTGACTGATATATAATAATTTTCTATGGGAAAAGGACTAGAATCCTAGGTCCTCTGCACCTCCAAATGCTCCTACCATCCCCAGCTTTCATGGCCCAGCTAGGCAGTCATGGTGGCTCCCAGGTCTGAGGGCAATTAGATTCCACACTGAGAAAGAACAGGACCCGTCTGTAGGCTTCTGACCAGGAACTCCTCTATCTGCTTCCCTTTACACTGAGCTTTATGACATGCAGTCAGAATTTTTTTGCTAATCCTCTCCTGAGGATATTTTTCAATTGATTTTTCCCTACAAGAGAGTGGAAGAGAGAGGGAAAGACAGAGAGAAATATCGATGTGAGAGAAACACATTGATTGGTTGCCTCCTGCATGTGCCCGGACTGGAATCGAACCCGGGACCCTTGGGTTCACAGGCCAGCGCTCTATCCACTGAGCCAAACCAGCTAGGGAAGAATTTAATATTTTCCTTACCCACTGTGGCCTAGTCTAGAGATTTCTATATAGAACTCTTTAATTTCTTCTAAAGTAATTTTACTTGAGTAACAATAGCCTCTACCTCCACATGATTATGGGGGGGGGGATTAAAACAATATAATACAAGAAATTATTTAAGAGTTCCTGAAAAATATTAAATGCTCAATAATCCTCTCCTTCCCTCACAGTAAACAATAAGGACCATGAAAGTGACATTACATTCCTAGCACTTAGCACCATGCCCAGAAGATGGTCAGTGGTCAAAAATAGTGGTTGAATGAATAAATGTACAATGAAAGGGAAAGAGGAATCAAAACACCCTTTCACGTGGCTTCCTCCTTCTTTCACAAACATAGAGTCCCAGGGCCCTTTGTCCTTTTCCACCACAGGACCCCCAAGGAGAGGAGTGAATGTTGCCTGGGAAAACATAACCTTGCCCAACACTGTTAGCTCTAGCACAAAACGTGTTGCTTTTCTTTTATTTAAATCTTAAATTCTTATAGAATTTTTAATAAAAAAATTATGTTTTCAACTACTCCATAACACCTTATTCTTATGGATATCTGTGTTCATCTTTATGCATACCCTCTGGCATCACACCTTTACCCCAAGAGTTTAGAACAGTTATGACAGTGGCAGGCACTTGGAATTCAAGTCTTTTGAAGTTTCATACCATGGAATTGGGCTCCTCTGGCAATTTTACATAGACAAATACAGAGACTGTTAAAACTCATCAGAAATGAATACTGTGTATGTAAATTGGAACTCTAATGAAAATCATTTTTTTAAAAAAAGTACATATGTTGTATTGAATCCTCAGAATCATCTTATGGAAAAACCAGATGTCACCATGTTTAAGAAATCTGCCACATTATTCTGTGTATGGGGCTTATAGTAACTTACATTTTTTAAAATGCTAATCTTGTATTACATCCATTCTCCCTCCTATAGGACATTAGCACAGATACATCCAGGTAGTTACGTACCGTGGAAGCAAATGATAGGTCATGTATGCAGAGTACTGGCATCTAGACTGACGCAGGAAATAAGAAACTGAGTCAGCATAACTGTGGTTTATTTTTAAGAACAATGACTTAGCAGGCATTTAGAATCCAGGTCTTTTGATGTCTCAAGCATCAACCATTAGTTTGTAAGGCATCCCAATGACCAGTATTTATATTATTTGGCCGTCTACTGGATCCTCAGTTACATCTGTCTGAGACAGGGAAAGTAATAAAGCCAAAGCTAAATTACAGACACCACTATGGAGAGACACAGCCCCTCATTAGAGGATGAAACAAAATATTAGAGAGCCCCCCGAGGGTAACCCGGACTTCCGAAATTAGCAGGTAAAAACCCCAAAAGTCCAGCAATTGTGCTCTATCGTCTGTCAACAAAAACCACTTTCTTTTCTGTTTTTTTCATGTCTTCAATTTTCAAAGATTAGTTTAAGATTACAGGAGGCAGTGAGTTTTAATTAAAAGTAGATTGAATAGATTAGTGGACTGGAAAATGGAACAGAGCCCTGATGCTTAATACAGTCAATTATTACTAATATTTCTTGTAGTTCCATGAATTTATACTGTTCTATGGCTAAGCCCTATTTTTATTATCTTGTATTTCAAATATAGTATATGTATTTATAAATACATTTCATGGATCACTCCTTTAATTACAGCTGTTGAAATTATTGGAAGTCTGTATTAAACAAAAATATCATATATATCTAATCCTTGATAGCACATTGTCATTAACAAAAGTTAATAATTCTGTAGAAGGCTTACTATCTAATTAAGAAAAGATTGTGCTTCAAGGAGGAAAGGCACTCACAATTTCAGATTATTTCATAGCAACAGTAGGAGAAGAAGCTGGTTAGGAAAGTTGGGTTATTGCTTATGGAAGAAAGGAAAGATTACATTGTTTATCCCAAAAGGGAGCTATTTTGTGAAGATGAGACAAGAGTCTAGCTGCATTAAGAGACAAGATCCAGGAAGTCACTTAATGATTACACGTGTAATCACATTATGAACATGGTATTTAAATACTGGAGCTCTAAAAATAGCTGAATATTTGAATAACAGACAAGGTTATAACTCTTCTTAAAAATTAAGTTAGATATGCAATTTATTATTTGGTATTATTTTCCTTCCTTTTTCTATTATATATTTCCCCTTATTTTTCTGTATAAACTAACCAAATCACCAATTATTTATTGAATGCTTATTTTAGGGAAGGCATCCTGGTAGGCACTGTGATAACCTTGCCATCAAAGAGCTCATAAATTCACTGGCATTGGGAAGTGAGAGAAAATAAACACATTAAAAACTGAGTGGCTAGACAAACATAGATGTTCAAAACAGCAGGTGAAATGTCACAATGCAGCTCCTGCTTCACTGTCTGAGGAACCCTTCACATGTTACCTGCAATTCAGGGATGCCAGTAATCATTTCAACCTTGGATGATGACCGAAAATTCACTTACTTTACATTTTAATTCATTTGTACTGAAATATATTAATGATATAGAAACATGTGCATGGTAAGTAATCCTTCTATGAGTTTTCACAAATAGATACATCCAGAAACCACTAGCAAAGCAAGACATCAAATATTTCCATCACCCCAGAAAGATCTCTCACAACACTTTCTAGCCAATCCCGTCTCTCCCATACTGGCCTCAGAGGCAGCGTTTCTTGATTTCTATCACCATAAATTAGTTTTGCCTGTTTGAACTTATATAAATGTGATCATAGAATATAAATTCTTTTAATTTTGGTTTCTTTGGATCAACAAAGTTTCCAAGATTCATCCATGTGTTGTATATATTCAGGGTGGGGCAAAAGTAGGTTTACTGTTGTATGGAAAATAGTAATTAGTAAATAATAATACAAGAATAAACTCTGTTTCATGTTCTCACATCTCTAAACCTATGTTTGCCCCACCCTGTGTTAGTACATTCTAATGCTAATAAAAATTAATAAGTTCTAATAATTTCCTTTCTAATGCTAAGTAGTTATGCTCTTAGTTTCTTGGTTATCTATCCAATGAAGTACTTAAAACAATGTTAGTTTTCTACTGCAACATAACAAATCACAATAAACTTTATTATTTCATAATTCTTTAAGTCAGGCTTAAGCTCAGGTGGGCTTGACTAAGTCCTATGTTCAGGGTCCAGAAGGCCTAAAGCCAAGGAGCTGACCTGCTGGGCTTTCATCTGGAACCCAGGGAATATCCCACTCTCGTGGGTGATTGGAAGAATTCAATGCCTTGTGACTATAGGTCTGAGAGTCCCATTTCCTGGCTTGCAGTTAGCTGGGGTCCCCTTTTGGCTCCTAGACAACACCTGTATTCCTTATCATTTAACTCCCCTCTCCCCCATCTTCAAGCCAACAGAGGCCTATCATATCCTGTGCTTAGAATCTGATTTTTCCTCTGCCTTCCTCTTCTGACAGAAACTGGAGAAAGTTCTTTGCTCTTAAAGTCTCCCCTTCAAAGGTCAAGTCTGCCATATAAAGTATTAACAATCATGGGAGTGATATCACAATCACATGCTCCGGGTAGTCCAGGCTGTGAAATCTTGGGGGCCCTACCTAGGAATTGTGCCTACTACACTAACTGGAATCATCGTCTCAATTTATTTATTTAAATGATTGAAACGTGGCTGGAGGAGTGAGCAGGGTCAGCAAAGGTTGACAGTACAGGTCAAAGAGCATCCACCCTGGTCTGGACAGGACTGAGAACTCTAGACCAAAAAGGAACCCAGGAAACACCTCATCTGTGGCCATTTGTAAAATACCAGGCAGAAGGATTTACAATTCTGTTGGAGACTTTGGGAATACTTAATTATAAAATGATAAGAGCACAGCAAACTAAGTGAGCCAGAAGAGGAAGGAAAATACCTGCTATTAGAACAAAGAAGTATAACAGGAAATGAAGTGTAATCAGAGAACAATATCTGGCTAAGCAATAAACTCACTTACATAATCACATTAAGCAGACATCCAGTACTGATTTAACCAAATTACGGCCTATTTTTACTGGGAAATGGAAGAAGGAAAAAGGGGATGTGTGATATAAGACTGCTAAGATTTAATATTCCATAATGTAAAGTAAACAGAAATTGGTGAATAAAGGGATATGTCTAATTTTAAAATATGAACATAAATCACAGGATAAATTAAAAGAATTTGAATAGGTGGTGATGAGGTAGGGCAGAGGGCTTTTCTTTTCCATTATAAAATTTGTGGTACTTGAATATGAAAGCGACATAGGTTTAAAAATACCTATTATTAAAAAGAAAGATAGCATTTTTATGCAGACATTTCATGTTTTAACAATTACCCAAATATATTTAACTCATAATCTAAACAGAGCTGAGCTTTTGCACTCCAAGAGTTTTTAAAAAATTGTATTGGTTTTAGCAACTTAATCTCATTTTAATTTTTTGCTGTTGTTAATGATTAAAATAATTTTAAATCAATAACCTCTACAGAATTCCTTTTTTTTTTTTTTATGTATCTCACTTCTCTTCATTCATATCAGCTTGCAGGGGATTGGATATGGGAGGGGAGATTAAAAACTGTATCAAAGTTGTGAAAGAAGCAGACTATAAAAAGGGCCTTCAGAAAAAAGAAGGATGCCTTTTCAGGCTCAATATTTTAAGTAGACTGATTCAGGAGTTATACATACTTGGAACAGTGAATTCTAGACCTCAGCCATCCCCTGAGTCAGGTCTACCTATAACAAGTACAGGGGTTCTTTAACCTGGGACTTCACAAAGGCAACACATGGGTTTGTCTAGAGTGAACACTCACTCATTAAAGAGAACCACACACTGGCTTTCTTATGCCGGTATATCCTATCTAAAAAGAGGGAATATGCTAATTGACCATCACTCCCTCACAAAGATGGCTGCACCCACAGCTGAAGCCAAGTTCCCATAAGGAATCTTAATGAGCAATCAGCAGGGACCTGAAACTATGCCCTCCCCCACCCGGCAGGGGTTGACAGGGGACCTCAGGCCGCATCCCCTGCCCTGGCGTCAGGCTAGAGGACCTCAGGCCATGCCCCACCCTGGCAGCAGGCCCGGGGACCTGAGGCCATGCCCCCCGCCCGGCGGGGCTTGATGGGGGACCTCAAAGTGTGCTTCCCGTCCTGGTGCTGGGCTAGGGGACCTCAGGCTGCCCCCCCGCCACCTAGTGCCAGGCCGGGGGACCTCAGGCTGTGTCCCCCACCAGGTGGGGCTTGACAGGGGACTTCAGGCCATGCCCCCCACCCCAGCACCAGGCTGGGGGACCTCAGGCTGCACCCCCCACCCCAGCACCGTGCCAGGGGACCTGAGGCTGCACCCTCCTGCCTGGCGGGGCTTGACAGGGGATCTCAGGCTGTGCTCCCCACCCAGCGGGGCTTGACGGGGGACCTCAAGGTGCACCCCCAGTGCTGGGTCTGGGGAACTCAGGCCACGCCCCCCCCACCCAGTGGGGCTTGACGGGGGACCTGAGGATGTACCCCCTGCTGGTGCTGGGCCGGGGGACCTGAGGCTGCATCCCCCCCGCCTGGTGGGGCTTGACAGGGGACCTCAGGCCATGTCCCCCACCTGGCGGGGCTTGACGGGGGACCTCAAGGCATGCCCCCCACCCCGGTCTGGGCTGAGGGACCTCAGGCCACACCCTCCATCCTGGTGCCGGGCCAGGGGACCTGAGGCTACATCCCCTGCTTGGCGGGGCTTGACAAAAATGGGACTGGACAGGTCTGGATCTAGCTCAATGGGGGTGGGGACCGGCCAGGTCTGGGTCTCATGCGATTTTGAGGCACATGTGGGTGGGGATTTGACTTTGGGTCCCGTGTGTGCCCCAGACTCTGACAGGAGGAAGGTTTTCATATACATTTTACTAATTTTCTTTCATCTCTGACACTTCTATTATAGAGAAAGGGCAAATAGCAATATTAAATTATTTCCTCTAACTAATCCCCTTTTAATGTGCACAAATTTCGTGCACCGGGCCACTAGTATGCAAATAAGGAGAACTGATTCAGTGTGAGGTGTATCAGACTCCAGTTTCGTTTCACCAAGTAACCGAAAACAGCCCTCAACACTTTTCTGCTGAGAAAGTAACTCTACTCCTGTCCAGATCCTCTGTTGTGTCCCAGGTTCTTCTCACACATGTTCCAGGTCCGTTCTGGTATGATTGCAACTTGCTTCACAACCCCTCTACTCATCCAAATCACTATCTCTGGAAATGACTCATGATACGGATCCCTGTTTCTCTAATCATAGTGCTTCATGCAGCCTTTTCAAAACTCTGTTCTTTGCAATCATTTTGCTGTGGGACTGTGGCATTTCTTATGTATCACCATTAAGCATTTCCTAAGCAAGGTGACTTAGGACATTACCATTTAATCTCTTCTTGCATGGGATCTTATCGGTTGCATAATTATGTGATACTTCAGGAGACATTAAATGGTAATGTTCTAAGCCACTTTGCTTATAATTATAGGCAGCTAATTTATATTATATTTTTAATTGAATAAATATATACCAAGAAGTTATATTAGGCTCTGAAATGATGAATGAGATGCACTCTTTGGCCTCAAAAAGCAAAGAGCTGAGAGGAGAACAACAATTAAGGAGGCGGTTTTAACCCAGCTTCTCATGTGCCGTAATACAGAGGGCCACACGAGCTCGGGTAGCACCCGAAAGGAACACTGAATGCAGGTGTAAGAGGGGGTGCGAGGTGGCTTTCTCAAGAGGTCAAACTGACTCTGATCATCATTTCAAACAATATTCCTTGATTTAAGAAAACAAATCCACTTTATTTCTGTCTAGTTTCTTCTCCTCTCACGGAGGTTCCACTGAACTCCCAACTCACAAACTTTCCCACCTTCCTTCCTCACATGACATCCCATTAGAACCTTGATTCTCAGAGGATTTGGAGATTGCTCAATGCAAGGAACACGCACAGTCTCAGTATTGCGTGTAAAGATTCGTGTCACTGAGTCCAGCCTTTGCTGGCCATTCCACACTAGCATTTAAAAAAACAAATAGCAAACAAACAAAATTTCCATGTCTTACTGTAACACCACAGATGCGCTTTATGTTTGCTCTGCTGCTCTCAATGGTCGGGAGCTGACACAGCAGCAGCAGGAATCTCAGGGTCAGTTCCTACCTTTCTCTACTCCCTATAAGAAAAGAATGGCATCTTTACAATTCTTTTCACAAAACCTCTTGGTCCACACGAGCAAATCGAACTTTTAAAATGACTACATCTTCTAGAGGTACGTGGAGACAGAAAACATTTACACTATAAACTATAAAATACCAGAAATTCCACTGGAGCAGTACACTGTGCGTGTGAGTACTTTTCCCCCAAGGCTGAATATTCTGCAAACTGGTGCCTGTTTAAAGAATTTGGAATAGCTCGCTGGAAGACAAAAAACAGAACTAACTTTTCAAGCTCCAATCCAACACAAGAAACAGCAAGGAAACTTGAGTCAAAAGTTAAGGGAGAGAAAAAAGGAGGCAGCTGATTGCCTACACTCCACTGTTAAATATAATGATGCTGAAAAATGCTAAAAATTGTCCTATCTAAAGAAACTTGATCTTGAAAAACCTGGGCCTGCACAGGTGGTGGGGCAAAGTGTGGGGACATTGGGCCCCACAGCAAGTGCAAGTTGTGTGGCCAGAGGGATGGCTTTGGGGGTGAGGTGGGGGCAAGTGTGGCCTCTTTACCTCATTGGGCTGCCCAGACATTGTACAGGCGGCTGGCTCCAGATGATCTGAACTTCAGAGCACGTCTTTGACCACCCATAGGAAATTGTTGCAACAGCTGCAATGCAGAAATGCTCAAACCCTATGAACCCAAGGATGGATGGAGTTGATGTCCTGGGCAGACACATAGATGCCTCTGGAAAGGTGCACAGCCATATACATCCCAGCATACAGAGGGGCCTGCCTTCCATTGTGAAATCTCTTACTGAGCAGCAAAGAATAAACATATGTGCAAGAACATTCTATAGTTGATCCTATAGAAAAAAACAATGGAACTTAAACCCATTAATATATCATGTACACACATGTTTTCAGTAGCAACCATATCTTCAGGATCCAGAAAAAAACAAAACAACCCTCAAAAAACATAAGCATTGTGAAAAGAGTCAGTCTCAGTAGTTATCTCAAAGGACTGATGGCAGGTATTATATCTTCAAACACTACTAAAGGCCAGGAAACAATGAAATATATAATACATACATTAAATGCTGAAATTTAAGAATTGGCAGCTTTGGCAAGAGGGAGAATAAGGAAGCCAATGGCAGAAGCAGCATTTGATCACGATGGAAGCTGGTATACCAGCCCCCTGAGTCTCTGCTAGCTGACAATTTATTTATTTATTTTAAAAATACAACTATATTTTAGGTGGCATTTTTTTATAAGCTGAAGAAAGGCTATGTGACTTTTAATTGGAACAAAGAGGTGCAGGGTTTCTAAGTAAAAAGGATTCATCCAAAAATAATAATAAAATAAGAAACTTGATCTCATGTATAAGATTTAACTTAAAAATTACCTCCATCACCTACCATAGCACCTCATACTCAAATGCATCAATCGGAAGGAGCAAAATCTCTAAAGCTTTAGCCTTGTACATATCAAAGGCCTTAAATTCTCAATGGCCCGGAAGCTAAGAGGAGCTCCTCTTGACATGCATATGTACCTACCAAGGTGATTCAGAGGCAAGGGATCATATCCTAGTGGTAAGGTTGAGGAACTAAGGAAGAGCAACTAGGGTGGCATACCAGAGCAGGATGAATAAGGCACTCGCAATTCTGGAGAGATGAGTGTAAAAGGAAGAGAAGAGCAGAAGTAGGGGGCAGATTTTTGTGAAGAGTCTGAGGCTGACTTTGGTTGAGGATAAAACCAAACCACCTTCCTAGGATGTTTACATAGTATAAAGGGAGTAGGTCCATGGCCAGAGAAGGAAGACCCTGTGATAGACACCATCTCCTGGATGCTCTAAATTATTGCTTTTATGCTAGAAACAATTTTTAAATGTGAACTTTGACATTTCCTGCTAATTTGTAGAGTTAAATAACTTTGGTGGTTCTTTTTTTAAAAAATATTTGAATACCTTCATGAAAGGATCTCATTTGAATACAATATGTTGCATGTGCTCTCATTAGTAGGAAGAGAATAAAGAAAGCATCTACAAAATAAAATATATATGGAACATCTGTTTAATCTCCAGTGCAATTTTATCACCTATATAGAATGCTACTAGATCTACCAGATACTAGCATCAAAGCAAAATGAAATATCCAAGGTTGGCTCAATGGATCTTTTGGGTACTTCTGTGACAGAGGCAGGAAAGGTGGCAGAGAGGTTGCTTAATTTTTATTATATTGCTAGAGGTAATTAACAATATTTACCAGATTAAAAAGTTATTCACCTTTCCACTTACTAACAGAGCTAAAGTTACCGTGATTAGGGAGTTTCTTATTTCTAAAAACTCATGTTCCTGTCTCATTTTTCTCTTAATGTAGTTTCCAAATTACATTATATTAAATAGCAGTGCATATTATACTACTTAGTGAAGTTTATTTCAATGACAAATCTCCATTGCTAGAGCACACTCCTAAAAACCAAGATGTGTGATGGCCTTGGTGTGATATCTAATAAGTGCAATCAAGTCAACAAACGGATACACAAATTTCAGTTTAAAATCACCCAGACACCTAAATTAATAAATATTTCTATATAAATAAGTGAAAATATTTTCAAAAGGATTGTGGGAGGATGGTAGAAGTGACATAATTTGGTGTTGTTTCTTTCTTTCCTGAATCAAAATGAATATGATAGAAAAAAATTCCATAGTCAACATCTACAACAGACCTAGGTGACAAGGAACTATCACAGACACCAAAATACAAATAGAAAGCAACAAACTAGCAATAGATCCAAGATAGAGTATAGTGACTATGCGAAAGGAAGCAAAGACAAGGCAAGGAACCCGTCAAAATGCTACCAGGTACTACTGGAATCCCAGGAGTCATTTTGAGCAAATAAAGAGTAACTGGGAGAGGACACTGAGGCTCCAATTTGCAGGCTGGAGCAAGAGGGCTTTGAGAAATTCTGATGCTAGTCTGACTCTGGACCCAAAAACTTCCTAAAACTAATAGACTGCCGGACCCGCCCAGGATAACTTCCCTCACTCTGAACAACTGTTAGAACAGAATTCAAACTAAGTGTTACAGAAATGATAATGTCAAAAAGGGAAAAAAATTAATTAAAAAAGTAAGTAAAATGGGCAGGATATAGAGAAGGAAGACTTCAGAAAATATAAAGACATCTATTTTATTACTTTGTAAAACAAGAACTCTGGAGCTGCTATGTTGATGATACAATTTGAACTCCGGCTACCCCACATTGTGATATGCTATATTTGTAAACTAAGCATTTGTTTTGAAAACTTGGAATTTAAAAAAAATAATGTAAAATACTTAATAATTTTGTATCCATTTACATTGAATTATTATTATATTAATTAATGTTTTGTACTGATAATGCATTGGTTTTAATAAATATTTATTTTATGTAATCAATACTTTTAACATTCAATTAATACACTTATATGGTCTTCAGATAATATTATAGACATTGGGATTAAATAACACAGTATTAAAATTAATTTCACCCCCCAAAATTAATTTTACCCACATTTTATTTTTTTAATGTGACTACTTGAAAATTTAAAATTATGTATGTGCTTTATTATAATAGAATAGAAGTTCCAGGAAACAAAGCAAATAAAGATAATTAGAAAACAATATAGAAATGTAAATATTGGTATTAAGGGGATTAATCTGTATTGTGATGATTTTAAAAGGATATTTATTTTTTTAGCCCTAGCTGGTTTGGCTCAGTGGATAGAGCATATGCCTGCGGACTGAAGGGTCCCAGGTCCAATTTCAGTCAAGGGCACATGCCTGGATTGCGTGTTCAATCCCCGTAGGGGGTGTGCAGGAGGCAGCCGATCAATGATTCTCTCTCATCATTGATGTTTCTATCTCTCTTTCCCTCTCCCTTCCTCTCTGAAAATCAATAAAAAATATATACTTAAAAAAAGATGTTTGTCTTTTAGAGATACATACAAAAATGTTTATAGATGAAATGACAAGACATGGAGAGAGGGTTGAGAGGAGTAGGTGGGAGTTTAGAGGAAACCATATTGGTCATGAGCTCATCACACTGAAGTGAATGGTAGGTACACACAGATTCGCTATACTCTTAATTTGAATGATGTTTGGATATTTCCATAATCACAATGTAAAAACCAAGAACAAGGAACAAATCTACTTCTATAAACTGAAAAACACTTAAAGAGAAATAAAGATGGCTCTACAAGGTGCAAAGTAAAGGGAAAAGATGTCAAAATAAAGGCTCCTTTTCTGTAACATCAGCACTGAGATGAGACTGGAAGGAGGCTCCACTAAAGCTGGTCAGTTTTTCCATTTATGAAATGTTCCAAATCTTTATGAAGCATCTGGAGAACAAGGATTTGGCTAGATTCCCATTCCACAGTAATAATGAGACATTTATTGAGAAAGAATGTCAAAAGGAACAGCTTTTAATGTGGCTATATACACACACCAGAAACTGAAACACTTAAAGCAGTCTTCACCCCAATTTACAAAAAAAACCAAAAAAAACACATAATATAATGTCAACAACAACATCCCATTATTCTGGTAATATATTACAGTGTAAAACCAAAATTCGAACTCTGACAGAATCTTGGTTTTAAGATTATGTTATAACTAGAGACCTGGTGCATGAAATTCGTGTGTGTGTGTGTGGGGGGGGAGGTGTTGTCCCTCAGCCCAGCCTGCACCCTCTCCAATCTGGGACCCCTTGAGGGATGTCCAACCGCCCATTTAGGCCCGATCCCCCTAAATGGGTGGTTGGACATCCCTCTAGCAATCCAGGACTGCTGGCTCCCCACTGCTCACCTGCCTCTGCCTGATTGCCCCTAACCGCTTCTGCCTGCCAGCCTGATCACCCCCTAACAACTCCCCTGCCAGCCTGATCAACACCTAACTGCTCCGTGGCTGGCCCAATTGCCCCTAACTGCCCTCCCCTGCTGGCCTGGTTACTCCTAACTGCCCTCCCCTGCCAGTCTGGTCACCCCTAACTGTCCTCCCCTGAAGGCCTGGTTGCCCCCAACTGCCTTCCCTTGCTGGCCTTGTCACCCCTAACTGCCCTACCCTGCAGGCCTGCCCCCCCCAACTTCCCTCCCCTGAAGGCCTGCCCCCCCCAACTGCCCTCCCCTGCAGGCCTGGTCCCCCCCAACAGTCCTCCCCTGCAGACCTGGTCTCCCCCAACTGCCCTCCCCTGCTGGCCTGGTCACCCCCAACTGCCCTCCTCTGCTGGCCTGGTCACCCCTAACTGCCCACAACTGCCCTCCCCTGCAGGCCATCTTGTGGCAGCCATCTTTTGTCCACATGGGGGCAGCCATCTTTGACCACATGGGGGTGGCCATCTTGTGTCTTGGAGTGATGTTCAATTTGCATATAACTCTTTTATTAGATAGGATACTGCCAAAGATTTTCTTTTTAGTAATGAGATAACCTAACGTGTATTATTGATAATAAAGCATTTTTAATATTTAGCAATATAGATATAAGAGAAAACAGATATAAAACGGTCTAGAAAGTAGCAAATTTTTTCTAATGGAGCATTTTATGAAAGACTAAAAAAACGTGGATTTCTAGTTTGCTCTCTTTCTGAATTTTCATTTTTTATACAAAAATATATACATCACTCCATATAATTTCTAACATAAGTGCCAGTGGTGTTATAAACTTTGGATCAAATAGCAAAGTTTGCTCTGGCCTCTCTTTTCATTATACTCCAACTTCAGTCTAAAAATAAACTCTGGCCACCAAATAATCGGGAATGGTACAGAAGAATGGGTACAGAGAATGTAAAAGTGACCGTCAGTGCCCATTTGGTCAGACCAGTGGTTGGCAAAACGCAGCTCGCAAGCCACATGCGGCTCTTTGGCCCCTTGAGTGTGGCTCTTCCACAAAATACCACGGCCTGGGCGAGTCTATTTTGAAGAAGTGGTATTAGAAGAAGTTTAAGTTTAAAAAATTTGGCTCTCAAAAGAAATTTCAATCGTTGTACTGTTGATATTTGGCTCTGTTGACTAATGAGTTTGCCAACCTCTGGGTCAGACAATGTGTTATGCCCCTCATGTGTGTTATATATGTAAGTCTCATTTGAACAACCTTGTGAGATACGTACATATTTACATTTTATTGGCAAGGAAATTGGCAAATAATGTTCTCTTGGTACTTCAATTTAACTTAACAAACCTTCCTCAAGTGCTTACTTTGCGGGCACTGCCGATGGTGCTGAGAAATCAGAGAAGAATATGATATTATACCTGTTTTCCATTTGCTCAATTTACTGGGGAGGCAGACCAAAGAGGAACTGATCAGAAATTATTGTATGGTAAGTCCTGGGGAAGTACAGATGATTCCTAGCTTTTTCGTGCACCAGAAGGACTTCTGAGATAAAGTGAGACGTGGGTGGGCTACAGAGAGTGGGCATGGGTCTCTTGATAGAAAAAGGGAAGTAACTCAGCAAAGAAAACAATGTGTCTTCCCGGGGAAGGAAGAAAATTGGATGGAAATAAACTACAATCGTCAGTGCTAGGACCCAAGAGGAAAAGAGAAAGGAATACAGAACAAGAAAACATAGATGGGGAAATAAAGACTAAAGGAAGCTGAGGGAAGTAGTCCCTTATACTGTACTCATCTAACATGCATTTGGCATGGCCTGGTTTTTTAACCAAAAGGGAAATGTAAAAAAATATATATATATATTTGCACGAACCCCTGACTTTCTTAAGTGCTCTCGATCACTAAATAATAAGCTATCTTCATCATAATCTCTCTCTCTCCTTCCACACAGCATGGGCATAACTAGGGAGTTACGTGCTCGGGAAAGAGCTGAAAGAGCTGCCTCCTCTGTTGAATTCGCCTTGGTGAACTCAGGTGCCCTGCTACGTGCACGGAGGCCAGGCACCTTCCCTGTTCTCATTCAAGTGTTTCACGGTGTCATGCGCATCTTCACAGGATAAGCTCCACATAGAGCGGATGAAGCAGACTGCTTCCTATCTGCTGACAGTTGTTTTTACCAACCTATTAGACCGAAGTGCATTCTACAGAACGCCAGGAAAATGATGCGGTAGTGGAAAGAATGATTTCAATATTAGAGCAAGTGCCATTGTCACTGCCAACTTGACTCCCTTAATAATGAGGGAAAAGGCAGTTGGCGGAGAGGCAGGTGAGAACACTTTGGAGAGGGCCGAGTCCCTCGGGGGCCCCTGTAAGGCCAGCACCGAGCACAGTCCTGCCAGGGCCCACATGTGCAGCTCTGGCTCTCAGAACGCCACACATGCTCTCAGTGAGAGCCAGAGGGAAAAGAGCAAGGCACGTTTGACAGCGTGCATGTTCCCACTTGCTCTCAGAGACACGCTGGGGTTCACAGGCTTCGTTGCAGCACTTGGAAACTAGAATCTGGGATGCCTGGGATGTTGTAATGTTTAAGCAAAGTCACTGAGAATGATCAGAGATCATCAACTGAAATATGCATTTCTGCATAATGGGATATTAATGAAGGAATATCAGCATGGTTAATATGCCAAGTTCTAAGACATAGTGTTGTTCTGTCAGTTGTTTTTGTTTTTTTTTTCTATTTGGTTATAAAGTATTAATCAACATTTTGGCATTACATAAGGATCAGAGGTTCAGTGAAAGGGACATGAAAGTAGTTTGATCTCCTTCCTCTTCTCAGACAAGAAGGTAGAGGACTACCTGAAGCCCTGACCATGCAGCACAGTGTCGCTGAGACCTAGCCTGGCAATAAAGATGGGACTTCTGCCTGCAAGTGTCAGAGCGGTGCCATGGTGTGCCTTTCCAGACTTGCCACTCTCTCCAGGACGTGCTGATCAGAGTCCGGAAAATAGTCTGCATTCCAGTTGAGGGCGGGTGGTGGTAGTGGCTAGGGGTTTGGGGGCAACAAGCCAAACAAAACAGAAAACCAGGACAGCTAACAAAGATGAAGGTATTGAAGCTGACAATGGTGAACAGGATCTGGAGACAATTCTGAAATGGAGAACAAATGTCTGATTTTATGCAGTTTCTAAGGTTATGACCCTGGATGCACTGAGAGCTTAACGGCTACAAATAGCAAAAAAAAAAAAAAAAAATCAATTCAGCTAACCATGATTTATACTAACTTTCTCATATGGCAAGGATTCTGGAAGTAGGCGGATTCTGGCTTTGGTTTAGCTGCTCAGCCACGGCAGAGCTCCAGGCCCATGTCTCCATGGTCCTCTTGACATTCTTGTCATGGTTGCAGATTACTGCAGCAGTAGGTCATCACCACATGACCATTTTAAAGCCAGATGATGGGATGGCCCATGGCAGAGCATTTACCCTCAAACCAATCTCTCAAGTTAGGAAGGAATAAAACCATTCTAAGTAATGTGTAACTCATCTATAACATTAGGTTCTAGACTCTAGAGTGACTAACTTGACCTTGTTTGCCTGGGACTATCTCAGTTTTAGCACTGAAATCCAGATCTCTGGAACCTTCTTGGTCATAAGCAACTGAGTGCTTGGTCACTGTATTAGTGTCACATGGCCATCTCTGATCAATTTTCCTGAGAAGGGCTCTCCACCCATTACCTGAATTAGAGTCTCTTAACCACAAAGAGTGGAGGATTCTTTTAACCTTGGCTGCACTTTAGAATAATCTGGGAAACTTTTATGAAAGTGACAATGCCTAGGCCCTGCTCATAGTGATTCTGAATCAATCTAGAGTATTTTTTGAGGATTCATACATTAAAAACCTAACCAAGTGATTCTAATGCACAATAATGGTTGAGAAGTAAACTACTTGAGAAGTTTAACAATGGGATCAACCACTGAATACTTAACAAAACAGGCCTTAAACAAAGATTATAACTTATCATGACTGGCAACATAATAAATCCTGAAATCAATGTGTTTAGTTTTCTAAAAAAATCATTGCTTTTTTTTAAAATATATTTTATTGATTTTTTACAGAGAGGAAGGGAGAGGGAAAGAGAGTTAGAAACATCGATGAGAGAGAAATATCGATCAGCTGCCTCTTGCACACCCCCTACTGGGGATGTGCCCACAACCAAGGTACATGCCCTTGACTGGAATCGAACCTGGGACCCTTCAGTCCGCAGGCCGACGCTCTATCCACTGAGCCAAACCAGTCAGGGCATTGCTTTTTTTTTTTTAACTGATACTCAAAGGTATTTCTATTTATAAAGCTGAAGCTCAAAAATGTTGTTACTCACCCTTGAGAGATCCCTCCCATATACATTGCACTTAATGCATCCTGCATTGCCAAATTTCCATTTTACAGGACAAATATACTAAATATTGAGGTACATGCTTGAAAACACTCTAATATATACAATAGTAATTTACAAACTTTCATTTAATTATCATGTCTATAATGATGGTAGAATGGGTTTAACTCAGTGGGCCCTGACCAAAATTGTTCACACAAGCAAACCCTAAAAATCATCTACCATGAGTACCAAGAATCAGATAAAAATAAATGGGTAGACTAAATGAGAATCACATTAAAATCATTTTGTTCTATGTTGGTGAGGGAAGGGATGACTAGAAGGGAAGAATGTTACATGCATTAGAAGTTTGCTACTTCAATCTCTGAGTTGTCAGTTGGTAGATCAGCTCTGGAGTCCATCCCATCAATAACAATTAAGTAATTTATTTGCTTACTTTGCTTTTCCCTTCTGGATCTCTTTATTAGCAATAACACTGCACTTGTCTGGGGCTGAATGAAAAGTTGGCCTTGGACATGAGAATTGTGGGGTGTTAGAGGTTAGAAACATAATTTGTGATGCTGAGAACAAACCTATACATTCTGTGGCAGGATCATGGTCTCAAGTCTCTCCTTTCTTTAATCTTCGGGGTAACAGGAATGTGCTACTCCTTGGAGACTGAGCCAAAGGGAATTGTATGAGTCTGTGTCTCACATGGAGAGTTGGGCCACATGTGGTAAAAGTATGGCCACTATAGTCTGTGAAGTCTAGGAATGCAACACAGCCAGAGAGAGAATCAATAGAGTTGTTTGGCAAAAGGGCATAGCTCAAAAAGTGTTCCAAGCATCAGTTCTGGGAAGTAAGACTAGACCACAAATGGAAATATCAACTACTATTTGAGATGTAAAATGTGTGGACAGTGAGAGCAAGTGGTTAATAACAATAATATAATGAAGTTTTATCAATGACTATGTGCCAAGCAATATGCCAAACATCCTAAAAAAATTATTTCACTTCATTCTTACAATATTCTCATGAAATTGATAGCATAAATGTCCCATATAATAGACAGGAAAACAGACTCAGAGTAGAGTGAGTTGCTCAATAGCACATGACCTGGTGGAGCTACAGTATGCACCCGGCATTTAATTGCATAACATTTCAGAAGTCAAGGGGAATTTCAGGATCTTATGGCAGCTTCCTCCTCATCAGACCCTCTCTCAAAACTGAGGTCTGTTCCTTCTTTCTATTGGTCCAAGAAAGGACCAGTAATCATGCAAGTTTAGATGGTTGGCCATGCTTCGGTGTGGGTTGTAATGACAAATCAGGAGAATTAATTTCTCTCTGAAGATATTCCTGCTCTACCTACTCACTCTCTGCTGGATAACAGACATTTGTGGCAGAATAACTTATTAGGCAATTAAATGCTCTGCCTACCTCCTGTTAGAAGAGACAGGCAGAAAGATGAAAAGGTAACTGTGCCCTTCAACAACCCAAGAAGTTCTGAGATTCTGATTTCTCTCGGGAGTTGGTAATACCTTTCGTGCTGCCTGGCCCAACATAAAAGCTGCTAGGCATCTGCGGTCCAACCTTATCAAGGCTTTGTGTGGGGGGACTTTAGCTGTGTTCCTCAGAGGGAGGAGAAGGGGACTGGGTTAAAAGAAGGGAGTTGCACAAATGTAGCCATGGTTCCTGGAATTGGAGGAAAGGGATGTGGCAATAGGTTCCATAAAGGGTGCGTCCCATGTGGAAGTCCCCAAGGAGGCAGCAGGACTTCTGATGGGGAGAGCTTATGTGCTTCCAGAGGTGGGGGACTACTAACTATCCAGCACCACAGTCTTCGAAATTGCTGCCAAAGATGCTGGGGCCACACTGGCAGAGAGTCTGTACCTGCCTCTGAATGGACCATAATGTCTTGTACAATGAGCATCCTGATGGCATCCTTGAAGGACCAAGAGGGTATTTCCTACGTTATTGTTGCTGCTGTGTGTGTGTTTTACCTCTGAGAGTGTATACCACACTAAAGACAAAAAAAGATCCCTCAGCAATAAATTATATTTGTTTTCTTCCTGCCCTCATAAGTGAGTGCTTAGAGCCAGATACAATTTAATATATAAATCTTCACCAATACTGCTCCTAGGGCAATTGAAACTAAAGAGAAAATAAACAAACGGGACTACATCAAGATAAGAAGCTTTTGCACAGCAAAAGAAACCATCAACAAAACAAGAAAGCCCACTGCATGGGAGAACATATTTGCAAATGTTATCACTGATAAAGGTTTAATCTCCAACATTTACAGGGAACTCATGCAACTTAATAAAAGGAAGATAAATGATCCAATAAAAAAAAATGGACAATGGACCTAAATAGAAACTTTTCGAAATAAGACAGAAGGAAGGCCAAGAGACATGAAAACATGCTCAAAGTCACTAATTATCCAAGAGATGCAAATCAAAACGACAATGCGGTATCATCTCACACCTGCCAGAATGGCTATCATCAACAAATCAACAAACGACAAGTGTTGGCGAGGATGTGGAGAAAAAGGAACCCTCGTGCACTGCTGGTGGGAATGCAGACTGGTGCAGCCACTGTGGAGAACAGTATGGAGTTTCCTTAAAAAACTAAAAATGGAACTCCCATTTGATCCAGTAATCCCACTTCTAGGAATATATCCCAAGAAACTAGAAACACCAATCAGAAAGGATATATGCACCCCTATGTTCATAGCAGCACAATTCACCATAGCTAAGGTTTGGAAACAGCCTAAATGACCATCAGCAGATGAGTGAATTAGAAAACTATGGTACAATGGAATACTACACTGGTATAAAAAAAGAAGGAATTCCTACCATTTGCAGCAGCATGGATGGAACTGGAGAGCATTATGTTAAGTGAAATAAGCCAGTCAGTGAAAGAAAAATACCACATGATCTCACTCATTTATGGAAAATAAAGAACATTATAACCTGATGAACAAAAAGATAGATACAGAGGCAGTAAAGCATTGAACAGACTGTCAAATTACAGCGGGAAGGCTGGGGAGTGTTGGGGAGGGGTGGGGAAGAGATCAACCAAAGGACTTGCATGCATGCATATAAGCACAACCAATGGACACAAGACACTGCAGGGGTGGGATAAGGGCATGCGACAGGGGGTAGGGGAGGCTGGGGGAAGGTCAATGGGGAATAAAAAGGAGATATATGTACTACTATATGTAACACTTTAAACAATAAAATAAAATTTAAAAAAAATTAAAAAAACTGATTTTCATTCAAAAATAATTTAATATATAAAATTAAATATCAACGTTTGTGGAAATAATTCATACTTTTACAGTGATTCCCCTATTTAATGCATGCAAATATTTTAAGTATCTAATATAGATAAGTAGCTATCCCCTTGTACAGAAGAGGAAACCCAGGCAGGTGATGTCACTATGTATTCAGTGGGCTGACATCATGGAGGAAAGAACCATACACAGGAGACCTACGTCTTGCATCTTGTGAGGAAATCATTTGGTTGAAATTAACAAAAACCACAATTCAACAACTGACCTGAGGATGTGCAATGGAACAGCGTGATGGTTTCCCTGCTGCGGCCTTACACCTCGGCAGACGTCCAATGGGGCCACAGGGTCTGGCGCCTCCCACCTCTTGGAAGGCCGTTGATTTTCAGCTTGCACATGCGCAGTTCACTGCCTTGTTCCGGCTTTTGGCGGGGGGAGGGGGTCCTGGGGTCCTGCCCCTGCCCTGCATGGACCAGGGGCCAGAGCCAAGGCTGGGTCCCTGAGGCAGGCGCTGCTCCTGCACTGTGACTCTGGGTGCGCGTTTGTTGATAGGTGGCATGAGCCCCACTCCTTAGAGATGATTCAGGGATGAGGGCCCTCTAGCACGGGGACACCCTGCTTCTCTCATCTCAGAGGTCCCCTGTCTTCCTCCAAAGAGCTCCTGAGATCTCGGAGATCAGCTTCCTCTGCAAAGAGAGGAGGCAATAGTACCTCAGGCCTGACTCCTCCCTTCTCTGAGCTGCCCCCATGGTCAGCTTCTCTCCTCTCCCTGCCCCTCTCTGGGCCCGCATTTACTCCCCCCAGGCCAGCACCCTGCCGGGCTCCAACAGCACTGTTTGACTTCCTGGTGTTAAAATTAAGTACAAAAGGTAGAGAGAGAGAACTTTAAAATTCCCTGAGCAGACAAAACCCTTTAAACCACATCAGTGAAACCTAATTTAGCCTATTCCGCAAAACTGGTGCTGCTTGAAAATGCCTGGGATAATCAGAAAAGAAGCTTAAGTCATCTTCCTAAAAAGCCTATAAGATAATCACTTTTAACCAATGCCCTGTCACCTGGAACCCCCCAGTGCAATAATAACCAATCATTATAAAGTTAGACAACTTCCTCATTTCCACTGTATAAGCCATCCTGTGAAGTCAGGGCCCCAAGTTCCCTATCAGTCTTTCAGTTGAAAAGCTCCCAGGTCACAAGTATTCTTAAATACACAATAAACTCTTACTAATTACTTACTAAAAACAAACAAACGGAGCTTAAACCAAAAAGGGAATTAATTGACTGATGTAACTGAACAGTCCGGGAGCAAAGCTGGCATCTGGCAGTGGGACTGAACTGATGTCAGCAGAACCGAGTTTCTTGCTAAGCTGTCTTCTGCTCTGACTTTATACTCAGGTTTCAGGTGTTGGCAGTTTGACTGCAAACAAGTCCATGGCTCTATTTTCCTAGGCTCAAGTGCAATTACAAATTTGCATTTCTGCCCGGCCGGTGTGGCTCAGTGGTTGAGCTTTAATCTATAAACCAAAAGGTCATGTTTGGATTCTTGGTCAGGGCACATGCCCTGGGGGGCATGCAGGAGGCAGCCAATCATTGATTCTCTCTCATCATTGATGTTTCTATTTCTCTCTCCCTTTCCCTTCCTCTCTGAAATCAATAGAAATATATTTTTAAAATGTGCACTTCTTTCACAATACCTCTTGCAAAAGTCTCATTGGCTCCAGTTGAGTCACTGAACCAAATACTCTGACTAGGGCAGTGGTCGGCAAACTCATTAGTCAACAGAGCGGCAAACCGCGGCTCACAAGCCGCATGCGGCTCGCGAGCCACGGTTTGCCGACCACTGGACTAGGGTAACAAAATGCTCCTTTTAGCCAGACCGGAGCCACCGAGTGTAGGGATGTTTAGAGATTACAATTCCACCCGTACATGGCTGAAGCTAAAGAGGAAAATAGAGGTACCCTTCCACAAGGGTGAATACATGCTGACTGTCCAAATAAAAACCAAGATGACCACTTTCAATGACCCTAAATTCAATCACAAAAGGTACTTGAATCTATAAACTGTTTTTGGTGAGAGAGGGCCCATCCCAGCTCCTTGCCTAGTCTGCCACTCTCTCCTCAGTCACCATCTGTCAAGAGTTGACAGCATAACTGAGTTGCCAAGCTTCTGGGAACAAACCCTCAAGTAGATCAGGAAGACCTCTGATCATAAAAAATTGAGTCCCAGCCCTGGATAGTCCTCCATCTGCCCCCTCACCTTGGGAGAGGTAAAACAGAGAGCCTGGAAATGTTGGCTGTCAGAGATTGGCCATGGATTCACAGACCTCTCAGACAGGGAGGGAGGGCACACTTTTTATGTCCTTATATCCATGATTATTGCCAAACACAACACAGTGGACTATCCTGTTGTGGGGGCAATGGAGGCAGTTCAGAGCTGCCTACAATCCAACAGCACAAGGGAATATACCAACAAATAAGAGTGAGAATTATGTCCCAGGAGACTCTGGTAATAGAATAGCAATGTTCCCAGAGGGTAAGGATGTGAGAGATGAAACTCAGAATTATTTCAAGGGTCAAAAGGTCCAGGGAGATAGTTACGGCTGAGTTCCCAGATCCTCAACTATAATCAAAAGGCATCCTGAGAGCCAGTGGACCAGGAAACTCCCACAATCTAAATGGAAATCTGAATAGTCTAGTCAGGCTCAGGGGGTCAAAGAATGCTTCCTTATACCAAGAGTATCCAGCAAAGCCATCTCTTACAGAACATCTTGCTGAGAAATGAAAGCTGCCATTATAGGTGCCGCTGCACAGCCAGCCACTGGCTGTACCTTTGAAGAGCCCTCTCGCTTCAGATATCATTCCTTCCAATGTCTCCCATCCTTAGACAGTTCCCACTGGGACTGGCCACTTCCCAGATGTGTGACCACATGGAGGACAGCAGAAGCACTGATGAGCACCAGGAGCCGTGGATTCCTAAGGTTCAGGCCCCAGGGAAGAGCCAGGACAATAATTCAGGTCCAACTGAAGAAAAGGGCGCGCGCCTGGGAGACCCAAATTAGGAGAGCATCAGGGAGCAGCGGCAGGATTGAGACCTTCCTGTGCCAGAGTGAAGAGCTACCCTGCCCAGTGCATGGGGCCACCAGAGGCACCTGGGAACAAGTGTCCCCCAGTACCTGACACAGAAGGAACAGGCTCCTCCCAAAAGTAAATTCCACGAGAGAATGAAGCACGTGTTTGAGTGACCTTGTCGCAGGAACAAAATGAAAAGGCAGGAAGGTTTTCTGCACAAAGCAGGCCCCGCGGAAAGCAGAGCTATCTTGATGGATAGAAGGGTATCTGAAGCGCAGGAGCATGGGGGAGTCACACATCTGAACGTGGAAAGGAAACTGGGATTAGATGTGGACTTCCTGCGTGGGAGGAAAGTTAGTTCAAGGAGGACCACAAAGCCCAAGCAGAGCTGTAACTGGTCATTCCTCTAACTAGAGGGCTCCTTCCTACCGAAGCCAAGGTGGAAAGTATGCTTGCCCCTTTGCTCTGGGAGAGGCATGGTCTCTAGCTTCCGAGGCTAGTCACCATTACAAACTTCCTTGACAAGATGGTCCGGATAAAGGTAAGAGATGCAGAAACACAGCAGACACATGGAAAGTTGTCTCCCAACCATAGTTGGAAATCAACCTTTATGTATCTTATTTTTCCTTCAATTAAATTCTATCCAAGGGACTTCACTTTATTCATCCATACAGTGGAATTAGAAGCACTTAATGTTTGGGACTGATTTGATTGTATAGATTTATGATTATTATTAAATTTAACATTTTTTGTTAATTCATTAAAGACTGATATCCCACCTTGGGTAAATTCTGTCTATGTCCTTTGGTATTTGTTCCACTCTTAGGCTAGAACAGGGGTGGGCAAACTTTTTGACTCGAGGGCCACAATGGGTTCTTAAACTGGACCGGAGGGCCGGAACAAAAGCATGGATGGAGTGTTTGTGTGAACTAATATAAATTCAAAGTAAACATCATTACATAAAAGGGTACGGTCTTTTATTTTTTTATTTCAATAGTTTTATTCATTTCAAACATTTTAACAAGAAGAATGTAAACACTAATTATTATAATTTGAAACTTCAAAAAATGGAGGAATCATAGCACAATAACATACCATATATTGAAGATGGCAAAGGCAAAATAAAATTGCCTAACAAAGGAAAGGTACAAAAGCCTTTCAAATTAAACTTAAATATAATAAAATAATTTAAAACTAAAACAAATAAAAAAGAACAAAATGTGTAAACAGTAAATTAAACATTTTCTTTAGTGCAACTTCCAAATTATGCCCGGGATGTAGATGTAGATGGCAATGTAGACTGGGTTGAAAGGTTTTTGGTCTTTAAAATATCAACTTCAGTGGGAACAGTGTTGTTGGTCTCCTTTTTAGCTAATGCTCTGATACTGTGCTCTCCAGGGGCGTGTCTCCCTACATCACCAGGATAAAGTGTCTACGCATTCCCAGGGTGATGTCGGTGGGACGCGTCCGCGGGCATTACAAGGAGCCTCTGGAAGATTGAGAGGTTGTTCCTTCTACTGAATGGGCGGATATAAATCTGCCCACTCAGAAGAAGGAGCTGCGGCCGTGTTTCCTTACGTTGCCATGTTAACACTGCTGCTGGTGAAGGAGCGGAGGGGAGAGCAAGAGAACCCTCCGCTCTTTCGGCTCCGCGGGCCAGATAGAACAGCCAAACTGGCCGGATCCGGCCCGTGGGCCGTAGTTTGCCCACGGCTGGGCTAGAATGTGCTGCTTGGTGTTAAAACTACAATCTTAAACCTCAAACATAAGGTCTGGTCAAAGTTGCCCAGGCTGCGCTGAGCACCTGCTGTTGGCAGGATTTTCCCCCAGACATTCTCAATCCCTTCACTTATCTGGAATTCAAGAATTCACCTTCTTTCTTGGCTGAATTTTTTTTATAAGGACAGATTATACATAAATCTAAATGCCAATTAAGTTAAAATTGTAAGTATTTCAAAACTATGTAAGTTGGTTTTTACAAAAATATTGCCAAAGAGCAAAGAAAGTGAACTATTTCTGTGGTTTAGAAAAATTTATATACCCTAACCAAGAGTATGCAGTGACATTTTAAAAAAGAATAGTTAAGCCCGGCCTGGGTTGTTCAGTGGTGAGCATTGACCCATGAACCAGGAGGTCATTGGTTCGATTCCCAGTCAGGGCACATCCCCAGAATTTGGATTCAATCCCCAGTTGGGGGCGGGGTGGTGTACAGGAGGCAGTCAAAGGATGTTTATCCCTCTCTATCCCTCTCCCTCTAAAAATCAATAAAAATATATTTTTAAAATAAAAAAGAGTAATTAAGCATATAGAACAGATTTTTCCTTCACAATAATAGGCTAGATTTTTTTCAAATATATGTATTATATATAAAATCCTCATAAAACCTATGATCTACACATTATATTGCTTTGGTATTGGAATTAGGATTTAGATAAGGAAATGTTTCTATATTTTATTTACATGGTTCAAAAATCCCAACACACAAAAAGGTGTAGAGTAAAACATTCCCCCTCAATCCTGTCTATCTACTCTATAAATATTTTTATTAGTTCCTCGTGCATCTTTCCCAAATCAAACATTTTCTGATTCATCTCCCCCCTTACATAAAAGTTGTATATATTGCCGAAACCGGTTTGGCTCAGTGGATAGAGCGTCGGCCTGCGGACTGAAGGGTCCCGGGTTTGATTCCGGTCAAGGGCATGTACCTTGGTTGCAGGCACATCCTCAGTAGGGGGTGTGCGGGAGGCAGCTGATTGATGTTTCTCTCTCATCGATGTTTCTAACTCTCTATCCCTCTCCCTTCCTCTCTGTAAAAAATCAATAAAAAAAATATATTAAAAAAAAAAGTTGTATATATTGTTCTGCTCCTTATTTTTTTTCACTTAAAATTATATCTTGAGATTGTCTCATATACTAACACAGTGTTTTCTCATAATTTCAGCACTGTTTTTAATAATTATTTAACAAGTGCCCTTTTGATGGGCATTTATGTCATTTCCAATTTTATATTATTTCAACTAGTGTTGTGACAAATAATCTTGTGTATTTTCTCTGCTATATATGTGCAATATAAATTCCCAGAAATGGATGGATGAAGCACAAAGGTTTACAACTTAGATAGATACTGCTGAATTGCCACCTATAGGACCTGTAACGCTTTGTACAAACCCCAGCAGTATCTGGGTTAGGTGGTGTCTGTTTGGGTGGTGTAAATTTCAGTGTGTATTCATCAAAGCTAGTGGAAATGTCCTCTGATAACATTACTCACCAGGGTGACCAACAGTTTTAAAGTGATAGCCATCTACATTTACATAGAACTACGACTTGTGAGTTAACTCATCAGAATATACTAATGAGCAGTTTATATCTTTGAAGACCTAACTGTGGCTTTCTGGAAAGTTACAGAAAATAGATCATATTTACACGCTACAGAAAATCATCAGGTACCTGCCAAATGATTAACAAGAATTTTACCCACCATAGTGACAGATAATAATCATCTGTATGTCATAACTATAATTACATGCTATTTTCTTAAATTTATATCAATTATTGAGAAAAAAGTTTAGCAAATTTATCCTTATCTGGAAGCTTTATTCAAAAAATACTAGTCATAAACCCAAAGGAAGATAAATTAGGTTCTTCTTTATTTAGAATAGAATAGTAGTGAAAACAACAGTGTTTAAATTGAGAGAGTACTGGGTTTGAATCCCAGTGCACTTGCCTACTGTAGTCAATTCTTCCCTCTCCATTTTTGCTCTGCCCCACTGTGGACAGAGTATATTTCCCTGGTTTATTATCTTTGGACTTGCTATGACCCTGGAATTTTAAGTGCAAGTAACAATGTGTCAGTTCCCATTCTGCAATTCCCCTCTCCCTCCTTTCTGCATAAGAAGAGCATGACTCAGACTATGGATCTTTATTTCGGAAGGAAATGGTGCTCAGAGAAGACTTGACTCCTACCCGCAGTCTGGAGCCACGCCCAGCTGGACCCAGACAAGCACAGCCAGCCAGGGAAGCAGAGTCACACCCCTCATCCAAGAAATAAATAATGGTGATGTAACTCCCTGAGATTTTCGGGTTGTTTTCGCTTCAGCAAAAGCTGATCAACACAACTACTAACTGTGTAACTTTTAGAAAATTTCCGCAAACTTTACACCACCATTTTTAAATATGTAAAGTGGAAAATAAGAGTTTTAAGGATTAAAAGCAATAAGGCGAAGTGCTTAGCATGGGACCTGGCATGTAGTAAATGACCAATCAAGGATCAAAATATGATCAACAGTAACAATTCCATAAAACAGGGTGACTATAATTAATCACACTGTACTGTATATTTGAAAGTTGCTAACAGCGTAAATCTTAAACGTTCTCATCACAAGAAAACAAAACTTTGTGACTTTGTATGGTGATGAACATTAACTAGGCTTACTGTGGTCATCATTTTCCAATATATACAAACTAGAGGCCCAGTGCATGGATTCGTGCACTGGTGGAGGGTGTGGCCTGTGGGGATCAGCCTGCTGTGAGAGCGTTGCTCATCCCGGTCAGCTGAGTGGCCATGGACCCGCCCTCAGAGTGGCTGCTCCTGCTGCGGAAGTGCCACTCATGCCAGTCAGCTGAGTGGCGCTCCCACTGCGGGAGCACACTGACCACCAGGGGGCAGCTCCTGCATTGAACGTCTGCCCCCGGGTGGTCAGTGCGCATCATAGTGACTGGTCGACCGGTTGTTCTAGTTGTTCCACCGTTGGGCTTTTATATATATAGATTTCCTCTCCCCAGAATGTGATTCAACATTTAAAAAAAAAAAAAAAAAACAGCACATGCTACTTTTGAGATGAAATTATATAACTTAGTTTTTTATTAGAAATAATTTCATTTGGCAGAAATTTGAGTGCTTCTACACAGCATCATGCCAGAAGTTATAAACCTCTTTTAGCCACAACATTCAGGGAGCTCACAGCTTAAAAAATCAAGAAACTAAATGATAATATAGGAGTTAAAATATGCACACATAAAGGAGATACAGAAGAGAACCATGTCTGCTTTGGTCCAAATGAGTGACGATTACCAACTGTGAGGGCCAGCCTGTCTCTTGTGTTTGAGAACTGTAATCATCTACACCACTGATGTCACCAGTGGGCAGGCCCATTACTACTTCCATGAAACATATTCCTCCAGGGTTTCCCATCTCAACTAATGGCACCTCTGTCTACCCGTTGGCTCACATCAGAAACCTAAATGAGAGTGACCTCGTCCTCCTCACCAAATCCTATTACTAAATCTGTCAGTTCTACCTCAAAAAAAATATTTATCCACAACACTGTTCAACCACAGGTACCATCCTTCCTCAAATAGTCTTGTTTTTTTTTCCGATTTTTTTTTTTTTAGTTTTAGAAATATAATTGACAGCATATAGTAAGTTTAAGGCATGCAGCATAATGATTTGACTTACATATATCATGAAATTATTACCATGATTAAGTTTAGTTAGTATTCATCTTCTCATGTAGATCTATGCTAATAAAAGGGTAATATGCTAATTAGACCGGGTTGACCAGACATCTTCTGGTCATCCGGTCCTCCTTCTGGACAAAGCCACGATGGCACGGGCCGAGGCAGAGGCGGTTAGGGGTGATCAGGCCAGCAAGGGAGGGCGGTTAGGGGAGATCAAGCCAGCAGGCAGAGGTGGTTAGGGGTGATCAGGCAGGTGGACAAAGTGGTTAGGGGCAACCAGGCAGGCAGGCAGGTGAGCGGTTAGGAGACAGAGGTCCCAGATTGTGAGAGGGATGCCTGACTGCCAGTTTAGGTCCAATAAACTGCAGTCAGACATCCCCTGAGGGGTCCCGGATTGGAGAGGGTGCAGGCCGGGCTGAGGGACCTCCCCCCCTCCCCCCCTTGTGCATGAATTTCATGTACCAGGCCTCTAGTCCTATCTAATAAAAGAGTAATATGCAAATTAACCACCACTCTGCTACACCCACAAGCCACACCCACCAGCCAATCAGGAGTGAGTATGCAAATTAACCCAACCAAGATGGCTGCAGCCACAGAGTGAGCAGGAGGCTTGGGTTTCCCCGGCAATGGAGGAAGCCAAGCTTTCCGCACACCCTAGCAGGCCCAGGCCTCCACTCAAGGCTACAAAGTTTCAATTATAGAAGTTAAATAAATCCCAACAAAAATGGTGGCAGCCACAGAGCTGGAGAGAGCAGGAGGCTTGAGTTGCCCCGGGCAATGGAGGAAGCCAAGCTTTCCGCACACCCTGGCAGGCCCAGGCCTCCATTCAAGGCTACAAAGTTTCAATTATAGAAGATAAATAAATCCCAACAAAAATGGCTGCGGCCATGGAGCGAGCAGGAGGCTTGGCTCCGCTCAAGGCTACCAAGTTTCAATTGTAGAAGATAAATAAATCCCAGATACCAGGGCCTCCGATTGGGTCGCCAGGGGGCGTGGCCGGCCTGCAAACCACCACAGGCCCCTCGCCCAGGCTGCCCCATGCCCCAAGGGAACCCCCACCCTGATCCGGGTCACCCTTCAGGGCAAACCAGCTGGCCACCACCGTGCACCAGGCCTCTATCCTATATAATCCTATCTAATAAAAGAGTAATATGCAAACTGACCATCACTCCAACACACAAGGTGGCTGCCCCCATGTGGTCAAAGACGGCTGCCCCCATGAGGACACAAGATGGCCACCACAAGATGGCCAGCAGGGGAGGGCAGTTGGGAGGGACCAGCCCTGCAAGGGAGGGCAGTTGGGAGCGATCAAGCCTGCAGGGAAGGGCAGTTAGGGGTGACCAGGCCTACAGGGGAGGGCAGTTAGGGGTGACCAGGCCTTACAGGGAGGGCAGTTAGGGGCAAACAGGCTGGCAGGGGAGCAGTTAGGCATCGGTCAGGCTGGCAGGGAGTGGTTAGGGGGTGATCAGGCTGGCAGGCAGAAGTGGTTAGAGGCAATCAGGAAGGCAGGCAGGTGAGCAGTTGGGAGCCAGCAGACCTGGATTGTGAGAGGGCAGTCAGACATCCCTCGAGGGGTCCCAGATTGGAGAAGGTTACAGGCTGGGCTGAGGGACACATTGCCCCCACCCCGTGCATGAATTTTGTGCACCGGGCCTCTAGTATTAAATAAAAGGAAAGAGTATTTATAGAAATCTTTATTCAAGTAGAGATATTGAATCATTATGCTGTACAGCTGAAACTAATACAATGTCATATATCAATTATACCTCAAAATAAAAAAAAAAAAAAGAGTAACAAGCCCTACTGAGACATAAGCTCCATGGGTTTTTTTCCCTTTTATGGTTCCTGGAACAGGACAGCACTTAATCAATTTTCTTGAATAAATAAATAAATGTATCAGTGAAGTAAACTTGCTCTGTTATGAAGAAACACCATCTTCTTCTCAAACAGGGACATGAGTTCAGCCATGGGTTAATTGAGATCACACCTCGTAAAAAATGGGAAGCAGGGAACTAGTGAACAGTAGAATCAGCAGAAAACAGGCTGCTCCTGGGCTGCACAGCATTTTGGAAAGAGCACAAATTTTGGAGTCTTAGATTTTGTGTTGAACCAGAGCTTGCCATTTAGCACTCATGTCACTTAGATGAATTACTGGGACCTGTAGTTGCCATTGCTTAAAATAAGGATGATGCTTGTCTTATATAGGTATTAAAATTTTTAAAAAGAAATAGTATATACATATTTTTAGGTACCTGTTAAGAGCATAACAAATCTTAGATTGCCCCTTCTCTAGAAATATTCTTGCTGTGATAGAGAAAAGAAGAAATATTTTGGGACACAATGAAATAGATTTTATATTATTTTACTTTAAATTCTCAAGTACTTATGCCAGATAACACTATTTTAGAATCTTCCTAATCTACTGCTTTAAAATGAAGTTCTTATTTAAAATTCACTTTAATGTTGCCTCTTAGACTTCATTTAATAATTCCATACATAATGTATTTAAACCAAAAAATGCACTTTTAATTACAGGGTGTTTTAAGGAAAATATTAATTATAAAGAAAGATTTAATTTAGGTCATGGATCTTCAAAACTCCCCAGAGAATAAAATATGGCTAACTATACTTACCCTGTATTTTCTTACCAACTTATATAAGCTCTTCTGTGAAATAAAGGTAATTGCTTTTTCTGAATTTGCCTATCAGGATACTATTGGCCTACATTAAGCAGTTTTATAAAAAACAGACCTATGAGACTCATAGATATGTCAGTTGAAAGGAAATAACTGAGGACATTGTTCAAGAATATTACAAAGTGTCCTCCTTAGGGTAAACCCTCAGAGAAAATTCCTTTCTGGTCTTGGCAGGAATATGTGTGCTTCCTTTGAGTAGTCAATATGCTTTTAAAGTACAAAAACTGGAAACTGGTTAACTGTCCAGGTTTTCCTTGTTACATTGATTGTTAGATATCTAAAGCTCAATTTGTGACCTACCCGCACCCCCCCCCAAAAAAAACAATTATACCATCAATACTCAATGGCAAATGTAAAGACTCTGCTATGTTCTGAATGTTTGTGCTCCCTTCCCCCTACTCCTCAGTTCAAGTCCTATTCCCCAAGGTGATGGTATTAGGAGATAGGGGCTTTGGGAGGTTATTAGTAATCATCATGAATGGGATTAGTGCCCTTATAAAAGAGGCCAAGAGAGCCTCACCAGATCCTAAATTTGCTGGTACCATTATCTTGGACTTCCAAGTCTGCAGAACTTAGGGAAATAAATGTTTATTGATTACTAGAGGCCCAGTGCACTAATTCATGCACAGCCAGGGAGGGGATGAGGGAGGTTGGTTGGCAGGCCTGCCCCTGATCAGGGTAGGGGGGTGGTGGTCAGGGGCGGGGCTGGCCAGGGGGAGGGGCCACGGACAGTTGGCCAGCCGACCCCGGCCCCTGGTTGAACTCCCGGTAGAGGGGACAATTTGCATATTAGCCTTTTATTATATAGGATAAGCCACCCAGTTTACGGTATTTTGTTAAAGTAGCCCTAAAGGATTAAAAGACACTGTGATATATGTATTTTTATATTAGCCTTGGATCTTCGTTAAAAAATACACACCCTCTCCTGGTTTTATTTTGTATACCGTATGTGGCATATGTGTGTGTGTGTGTGTGTTTCACCTATTTTAAAATATAGAGGGAGGCCGAAACCGGTTTGGCTCAGTGGATAGAGCGTCGGCCTGTGGACTGAAGGGTCCTGGGTTCGATTCCGGTCAAGGGCATGTACCTTGGTTGCGGGCACATCCCCAGTGGGAGGTGTGCAGGAGGCAGCTGATCGATGTTTCTCTCTCATCGATGTTTCTAGCTCTCTATCCCTCTCCCTTCCTCTCTGTAAAATATCAATAAAAAATATATTTAAACAAAACAAAACAAAACAAAACAAAAAAATATAGAGGGAGGACTATTTTTTCTAGTTTTTTTAAGAAGTTAGATTATACTATCTAAACTTATTAGTTTGAAATTTTTTTCACTTGAATATATTTCAAGTACATATTCCCACGTCAATACCTAAAGATCTAACATATTATTATTAGAAATTACTAAATATATCTTTAACAACAATTACTTCATAGATTATTAAGAATAAGATAAAGAGTAGGTTCACTTATTAATTCTATTAAAGTATGTTATTTAGGTCATTAAATTTTTCCATCTTCTCCTTTATTTTTTAAAAGTTTATTCTGTTACACCTCTGAAGACTTGATATTCAAATATATTTTCTCATTTTAACAATGATTGCCTTTTAAATGTTTCTATTTTTGACTTACATGTTATTTATTCAGGCATAGAAATGATAAATGGAAAATGAGATGATAAATGAGGAATGTCTTGTTTATGAACTATGTAGCTAATGACAAGGAGGTCAGGGTGATGTTACCAAAGATACTTGAACTGTGTGATGCAGCAGAAGCCAGGTGAGAGGTTTAATAATGGTTTCTTCTAGATCTTGGCATATGTTTGGTAGTAGGAGTCTCTAACCAAGAACTACTAAACAGATCACATTGTCAAGGAATGCCCATATAGAAACTGATTTTGAAAATAAACCTGACATATTTGGCTCCTACTATTAAAAAAGTTTATTTTACTAAAGAAAGTAATTCTATTGAAAGAAAAATATTAATCTAATGCAATTAAAGGAATAGAAATATAATAGAAAAAAGGATATATAAGTTTAAAGAAATAGTAATGTCATTAAAGTAATAAAAACATATGTAATACTACAATAATTAGATCTGGATGATAAATGCTGGTACTGGCTAAACATCCTATCAAAATGAGACTTTATCTCATATTTATCATAAAATCAAAGGCACAGATCTGTACAGTTACCAAATAAACAAAATACTCCTTTAAAATAATAAACTTTAAAGAACCTATGATCTTTTAAGACAAGATTTATCCGAGAAATAGTTGTAATTCTCCTACAGGATCCCTGTGAAATCCAGTCTCAAAATAAATTATTATGTCAAACTGAATATGGCTTACCTTATCAAACACAATGGGCTGTTACAGTGCATCTGTTGTTCCGTCTGACTTGTCCAGGGCTTTTGAGTTCCAAAGTTGACCAATACGAGAGAATAGCTATCCTAAATTCATTTTATTGTCACGGAATAGACCATGGAATGCTAAATTAAAGGACTGAAATCTTCTAATTTTCTTGTTTTCAAACTCCTGTATTAGGAATTTAAGCAATTAATGCTAATAAACCTTGACTCTTGAGTTATCTTTCCCAAGGAAAACATAATATAAATTATAATTTCCTAAAGGCATTCTAGCAGTAATTCATTTCTGTCCCATGGTCAACCAAAATTGCAGTTGTGAACTCAAGTTTGAGTGAGATTTATGAGTAGTTCAAATTATGCTTGTAAATAAACCTAGATCACGAATTTTCTAGCAGTTCTGAATTGACAGAATTATAGCAGTCTCTTCATATTATCTAACTTTGATGTTCTCCTTTATTTTTCTTGACATGATTATTGATTGCTCAGGTGTTTTGAAGTTATTATTAACTTTAGATTTACAGTTATAGCAGATGGCTGAAAAGAAAAAGATAACTTCAACAATTCTACAAATTTGATGTCTTACAGCACTTTTAAAAACTATTAACTGAAGTTCCTCTATCACTGTCTACCTCTAGTCACATATAATCTATCTAGAAGTAGCTATACCCATAATGAATCCATTATTAATGACTTTGGCTGGCATTTAAGACCGACAGAAGGTCAAGCTAACTTCCCAAGTCTGGTCTCACTACTCCCGTGTGTGTACCTTGGCCTCGAATAACTGAGTCAGTCATTATTCTCTGACCTTGCTACACAATTTCCTCCTTGCATGTCCCTTTGTTCATTCAGCCAATATTCATTTATTAAGTACCAAGTATTGTGTTCACTGCTGGAGTTGCAGGGAGGAGCATGGTATTCAAAATTCTTCTTCTAATATTTTAGCGGAACCTTCAGACAAGGAAGTCGCTATTACAACATAGTGTGGCATGTTTTTTCTCTCTTCCAATATGCCCTTCCTTGTTTCATTTCAACAGCAAAAGTATTAATTCTCAAAAGTAACCTCAAACAGAACTTATACATAAAGCCTTGCCATAGAATATCTTCTTCATTGCTAATTTGTAAAGCCAGTGAATTATTGTTGGGGGGCATTCAGTACCAGATTTTGCATCCTAAGCAGTGCCTCAACATAATTATTTTGCACTTGCAAAATGTTAAAATATTTGTGTGGCTTTTAATGTTATAGCGAGGCACAGATTTCAGAATCTTTACCTTACTAATTATGTTGGTACACTTGCATTTTAATGACGTTGCTATTCAATTTTAGTGAAAAAGCATGGTATTTTACAAACGTTAAGTCAAGGTTTAAAGTATGGTTGCAGGTAAATTCAAAAGTTCACCTGTCCCTTCAGACCTGTGTGGCTCAGTAGTTGAGTTCCCGGTCAGGGCAGGCTCGATCCCCAGTAGGGGGCGTGCAGGAGGCAGCCAGTTAATTATGTTTTTCTCTCATAGATGTTTCTATCTTTCTATCCCTCTCCTCACTTCCTCTCTCAAAAAAAAAAAAAAAAAAAAGTCACTCATCTCATAAAATTTGTATTAGTCCAGAATATTTGTGTAGTCTTACTTTTCTCCCAACCCCAACAGAATTTATTGCATTTTTAATGTTTTAGTGCTGCCTTTTTCCATATTTGTGCTGCTACAAGCTTCTTAGGGACTCCTCAGCACAGGCAATGATGTACTTTTTGTCTTGGACTTCTTTGCCTTGTACAAGTGACTTGTTCTCTCAGATTGTAACAAAAGTCACTACTTAAATACTTTTTGGTAAAGTACAACATAGGGAAAACCATATTGTAATAACTATGCATGGTGTCAGGTGGGTACTAAACTTAACCAGGATGATCACATCATAAGGTATATATATACATGCTTAATCACTATGTTGTACACCTGAAACTAATATTGTATGTCAACTGTAATAGAAAATTTTAAAAAATTTAAAAATCATACTGACATATTGAAGAGACTGGCCAAGTTACTGGAAAAAAACTTGTTAGACTTCAATCCTACCTTAGTACACCTCCACATGAGGAAGTTGAACTTTCTGCTTCATGTCCTGATTAAGCATTTTAATTTTTTAAAATATTGATATTTTGTTGATAGTAAGTCCTGCCTCCATAAGAATGAGTGTCAACCTGAGCACTTGCTCTTAGTAGGTGCTAGAGAATTTTTGTTTTACCTCAGTTTATTGAAAAAGAGAATAACCTTGAATTATCAATAACTCAAAAGTTAGAAATGTTATTCCTGGAAGATTTTTTGAAGAATATGCAATCATCAGTCTCTATTGTTATTCTTGTGTAAACCAAATAGAGAATTCTATCATTTCCTTTATTTGAACTATGCTTCATTATTGGCCTCATTTAATAATATGGGAACAGTCTCAGGAAAACTGTCTCTAGCTGCTTTATGGATACCACTGAAGATCGACACTATCCTACTGTCTATACTTTATAAGAATGGATGGCAGCAGTATCCTTTCTGTCAGTAAGCCTGTGTTCTTCTAAGCAGTGAGTTGTCTTTTGTCACACAGAGGCAGTTAGAGAGGATGCTTTGCAGCTAGACAGCCTGGGTTCAAATCTTGTGGCCACCACTTATATGCTGATGACTTTGTTTCCTCTTTTGTAAAATGAGTAGAAAACTAGTTTTTACCTTGTAGGGTTATTGAAAATATTAAATTATATTAAACTAGAGACCTGGTGCATGATTTCGTGTGCCAGTGGGGTCCCTTGGCCTGGCCTGTGGGATCAGGCCAAAACCGGCTCTCAGACAACCCCTGAGGGGTCCCAGATTGCAAGAAGATGCAGGCCATGATGAGGGACCCCACCGGTGCACGATCAGGGCCAGGGAGGGATGTGGGAGGTTGGCCAGCCAGCGAGGAGCTGCAGGAGGGCTCCAGGGTGTGTCTGGCCCATTTTGCTCAGTCACAATCGGCCAGACCCCAGCAGCAAGCTAACCTACTGGTTGGAGCATCTGCCCCCTGGTGGTCAGTGCAAGTCATAGCAAGTGGTTGAGCCGCCTTAGTATATCATCATTAGCATATTACGCTTTGAGTGGTTGAACAGATGACTGGACACTTAGCATACTAGGCTTTTATTATATAGGATATCCAAGGTACCTGCAAAATGTCTGACACAGAGTGGGTACTCCCTGTGAGCTATGATTCTTCAGAGAATGAAATATTTTGAAACTGATTTTTTTCTATTTTTGGGGACCTAGAAAGAGTAAAGTCAAGTGTGTTGCCTTTCTGACACTGTGACTGGAAATAAAATCTTCTTTTTCTGCATTTATCCTCACAATCTATAATTCTTTGTTTAATTTTGTTCTCTATTTGTTGTATTGCATATTATTGTACATAATTGTATGCCCAATACAGGGTGGGGCAAAAGTAGGTTTACAGTTGTGAGTACAGGAAACAAGGATTTATTCTTGTATCATTATTATTGTATTATTTTCCATATGAACAACTATAAACCTACTTTTGCCCCACCTTGTATTACTGGTAGAGTTAGGGAGAATAAAAATGTGTGTACACATATATTTTCATTTGAGTCTTTTGCTACTTCAAGATAAAATCTTTGGAATTTGTGATTGGAAAAGGGAATAAGAAGGTTTCTAGGAATGTTCTCATTCTTGATTCCCATTATCACTTTGTGATAGTTAATTAAGATATAATTTTTGTTTACTTTTTTATATTCTTATTGTTGATCATATTTGACATTAAAAAGATTTTGAATGTTCTATACCCTTTAATAGATTATTTTTCAAACCTAGTAAAAGATAATAATACATTTTCTCATTTCATGTTCAGGTCGGCTGCCACATTTTTCTCCAGGCCAAGCTTACAGGCCATTTCTATCATTTACAATATTTTCAGTTGCAAGTAATAAAAAAGCAACTCAATCAGGCTTAAACAATGAAGATACATTTTCTGATCACGTAACTTCAAAATCTAGAGGAAAATCATTTGTCCAACAAGGTTTTGATGAGGGCTTCTGTTCTCTTCTGACATTTTATCACTCTGCTTCTGTGGTTCAGCCTTATGTGCTACCTGACTTCCCTTATGACCCCAAAGTGGCTTCCAGCAGCTACCAACCCACATGCCCTTCCAGGGACATTCCAAGTTTTACAGAGAAGCAGCATTCCTGAATTTCTCTCTGATTGGAGCTGCTTAGATAATGTAGCCCCTAAAGTAATCACAGTGTCAAGGGAATTATCTTTTTTCTCATTGAACAAACCAATACTACCTCAGAAACTGAGCACAGCAGCAATCCCACTCAAAGGGTCTGAGGGTTTATGAAAGAGAGATGAAGTGATCTTGGGATAGCAAACTAATTTATACATCACTGCTTTCTTTAAATTTGGAGTTTGTGATGTAATACCATTAATAGTAATAGACAAAGCCACCATAAACTATTAGAACCAAGGGAAAATTACTTGATTATCCGATTGAGTCACTCATTCCTTTATATAACAGAACTAGAGGCCCAGTGCATGAAATTCGTGCACAGGTAGGGGCCCTAGGCGTGGCTGGCAATCAGGGCCAATCAGGGCCAATCAGGGCCTTCCAGCTGCTGGTCGAGGCCTTCCTTTGTTAGGCACTGCCCCCTGGTGGTCAGTGCACATCATAGCGAGCGATCAAACTCCCAGTCTTCCAGTCAAACTCTGGAGGGGACATTTTGCATATTAGCCATTTATATATAGAGATTTTGCTGAAACCTCTATATAGTTAACCATTAGTATCTAAGCCTTTGGGACACTAAGAGTCCAATGGACTGGCAATGGTACAGTGGTAGCAATGGTGAGAGTGTAAAAAAAACTAACTCAAAGGAGCATCAGTGTTTGCCCAGTGCTATCAAAACTTCCAGAACTCACTCTGTGAGAAGCATTGAGAGCTTACTTTTACTCTCCTTTACATTTTTGTCCTTGAATCTTCTCTGAAATGTGTGATTTCTGTCATAATTAGAGCATAGTTATGATGATTTTACTCAGAACAAATTCTTAACTTATTTTATGTACTTTCTGTGGATCCAAGTAAATATATCCTAAGGTATGTTACAAATCAACCACTCCCTCATAGCCCTTTCTAATTATAAAACAAGTGACTATGTATTAGAAATCAGACTTATTTTAATACCAAGTAGATGGGTGGTATTTCAATAAATGATTGTTTCTATTTTCACACATTAACTTCTGGACAAAATAAAATACAATATCTACTGAACTATGTATTTGCCTCAAGGGGAAATGGCAATTTATTTTCTAACTTGCACACACTCTCCTACAGGTCTAAGCTTCATTATATGAAGGCAATAAATCAATGTTTGATTAATCAGCACTGGTAAAAGATCTAAATTTACTTTTCTAAACATATCATTTTCCAAGGTCTTAGGGCCAATTATCCATGAATCTTAATGATTTTCTGTATATTGTCAGAGACTTACATGTCATTTAAAACAAAGTAAAATGAAAAAAAAAAAACCCACAACGTAAAATGGAATCATTAGTCATTAATAACAAGAGGGAAATACAAGTTTTAAAAATACTCTTTTTAAATTGATCAATTATTTTAGAAGTCATTTCCTTTCCCTGTAAATGAGTGAGTTATCAGTCCTCAAGAAGAAGTCATCTCTAGAGGCTGTTTCCATACACAATACTATATTCTGGGCAATTTTTCAGTTTCTCTTATTCACAGCCAGTGAACACAATCAACTCCGGCAGATATTATCACATTATTTACTAAGTTTACATTCCTTTTGCTCAATTCAGTGTTCCACATCAAAGTCTACTGCTGATTAAACACGTGGATATTAGTATCTCTACACATACATTTACTTATAATCTTCAACTTTAAATTCCAATGTTGGTTTTCTGTTTTACATCCCACATATGACTAAAATCATATGGTTCTTGTCACCTGACTTATTTCACTTAGCATGACACTGTCAAGATCCATCCATGTTGTCATAAATGGCAATTATTTCATCATATTTTATGGCTGAGGATTAGTTTAATGTATACATGGTTTCACTCATATGTGGGACATAAAACAGAAAAAAACAAATTCATAAACACAGACAACAATATGATGGCTCTCAGAGGGGAAGAGAGGTTGGGGGAGGATGAAATGGGTAAAAGGGGTCAAATACATGGTGATGGAAGGAGACTAGACTTAGGATGGTGAGCACACAATGCAATCAATATACAGATGATTTATTATAAAACTGTACACCTGAAACTTATATAATACTAGAGGCCCGGTGCACGAAATTCATGCATGGGGGAGGGGGTCCCTCAGCTTGGCCTGCACCTTTCCAATCTGGGACCCTCCCAAGGGATGTCACCCCTAATTGCTCCCCTCTGCTGGTCTGATCACCCCTAACTTCTCCCCCCTGCTGGCCTGATCACCCCTAACTCCCCCCCCACCCCCCCGCTGGCCTGATCGCCCCTAACTGCTCTCCCCTACTGGCCTGATCACCCCTAACCTCCTCTGCCTTGGCCCCCGCCACCATGGCTTTGTCCGGAAGGACGTCCGGAAGACGTCCAGAAGATGTCTGGTCTAATTAGCATATTACCCTTTTATTAGTATAGATTATTAACCAGTGTCACCTCAATAAATTAATTAAAAATAAATTCCATTCTTGAAATAAAGATGTTAACTATGGGATTCTTTTTGTTCACATCACTGATTAAATGACCTATATGATGAAAGTTTACATTCCTTTCTCTTTTTACAACAGCTAACTTATCATGTAAGGGCAGCATATTGCAGATATGCAGAATATTCTGATAAATGGCCTGCTATTTTATAGAATTATATAATACAGAAAGAGCTTTGTTGGTTAATAATTTTAATTCTCCTTTTCCTATTTACTTGATTGCATCTTTGCTTTCTAAGTATTTATAGGTGGATCATTATGGCAAGGGGTGCAAATGAGAAGCTTGACTTAGTTGTAGTTAATTTTGTACAACATGTGTTAGCACACATTCTGGCCAAAAACTAAAGTATGTTAATTCATCCACTGTATTAAGTATGATGTGACTTGAACTTTTACTGCACTTTGTTACTTGAGATTTCCTTCTCATTTTTTATAACAAAAATGATCAACATGGGATTTTAAAACATGGAACATCATAGGGATACACAATTAAATTTATCAAAATACAAAGACAATAAACATGTTTTAAAAGCTTAACCTCACATGTAATAGAATAAATGCTAATTAAAACATCATACATCAGCCCTGGCCCATGTGGCTCAGTTGATTGAGCATTGTACCAATCACCAAAAGGTGGTGGGTTCCATTCTTGGTCAGGGCATATATCCAGGTTTCAGGTTCTATCCCCTGTCAGAGCATGTGCAGGAGTCAACTGATCGATCTTTCTCTCTCACATTGATGTCTCTCTCATTCATGTCAATAAAAAATATATTTTAGCCCTAACCGGTTTGGCTCAGTGGATAGAGCTTCGGCCTGTGGACTGAAGGGTCCCAGGTTCGATTCCAGTCAAGGGCATGTACCTGGGTTGCAGGCACATCCCCAGTAGGGGGCGTGCAGGAGGCAGCTGATCGATGTCTCTCTCTCATCGATGTTTCTAACTCTCTATCCCTCTCTCTTCCTCTCTGTAAAAAATCAATAAAATATATTTTTTAAAAAATATATATTTTAAAAACATAATACATCATTTTTAATCCATCAAATTGCAAAACAGATGATGGTGTGCATTTTTGTTGTAGTTAATCCTCCTCCAAGGATATTTTTTCACCACTGATTTTGAGAGAGAGTGGAAGGGAGTGGGAGGGGAGAGAGAGAGTGACAGAGAGGGAGAGAGAGGGAGGGAGGGAGGGAGAGAGAGACATGGATGTGAGATCGGTTGCCTCCCTGATGTGCCCTGACCATGGCAGGGATCAAGCCTGCAATCCAGGTACTTGCCTTTAACCAGTCCTCAGGCTGATGCTCCATCCACTGAGCTACACTGGCCAGGATGGCGATGTGCATTTTTATAAGGGTTAAAACGGCATCTACATACTCATTGATAGGTTGAATAAATTTTATATAAAGCTGAAAAAATTAAACAAAAAAAGAAATTATTCTTTTCCTAATTAATCAGTGTGGGTTAGTTTTTTTATTCTATCGCTCTTTTAAAAAACAACTTCCCTTTTGATTTATAACTTTTTCTCTAGCTCATGAAATGGCCTGATCCTATAAAAGATTAATCTGATACTAAGAATATTTTTATAGCAGTAAACAATATGATATATAAGGATCTCTTTCATTAGGAACTTAAGCATCCAGGCACAAGCATATCAACTTGTGCAATTTATTCATGCCTACATAATGTACTAGTAAAATCAAGGGGGGAAAATTGTGCAATTATTCTGATTCTTAGTTTTTAAAAGAGAGCAATCTTCTGATTATACTTAATCTTTTTGTGAGTTATGGCTAATTTAAAATTATTTTCCAAAAATAAAATTTGATCTGGCCTGCAGGCACTTCTTCTCAGTCTGATCTAGTTTTGTTTACATGTGGATTCTTAAAGTAGTCACCAATTTTTACAAGTGATTGTCAGTTTGCTCTCAGTGTTGTTTATTTTTAACATATGTGGCTCTAAGGTTACCTGGCAACTAAAGACCTACACATGAAACTCACTTCCACTCAGTAATTTCCAAACCACAGCTGGAAGAACCAATGTTTATGGAGGATTGCCAGTAGCTGTCCTCCACTTGACACTTTAAAATCTTTTGGATGGAGCCCCGCTTGAGAGCAGAGTGGCTACTCCCACCTCAATACAATCACTTTCATTCTGTCCTATGTTGATGTCATTGATCAATGCTTGAAGGAACTTGATAAGAAATAACTTTGTGGAACTCTGTTTCAACTCTTAGAACATTGCTGAAGATATTTGTTACACTTCATAGTCTTCTATGTGGTCCCATAGAAGAAATTCCTTTCTGTCTCAATATAGAGCATGATGATTCATTTCCAATAAGGTGATTTGTTTTTATTAACAAAAGTTAATCTAATAACTAAATATTTTATAACCATTCATTCATTCAACAAATATTTACTGAGCATCTTCTATGTGCTATGTAGTATTCTGGTGCTAGGGATACAGCAGTGAACAGCATAGATGAAAACATCCCTGTCATGAACTCGAGAGTGGTCACTTGTATTTGTCGTGGTTTTCCAGAGAAAGAGAATATATACATACTAGAGGCCTGTTGCAGGAAGATTCCTGCAAGAATAGGGCTTCCTCGGGCCTATTCCTACAAGAATAGGACTTCCTGCAGCTGGAGCGAAGCAGAGAAGGGAGCAAAGCCCGCCTCAGTGGGCTTCGCTCCCGTCTCTGCTGCCTTGCTCCCTCCCATCTCCACTGCCTCACTCCCTCCTGTCTCCGCTGCCTTGCTCCCTCCCTTCTCCTGTGCCTTGCTCCCTCCTGTCTCCGCTGCCTCGCTCCCTTCTCCACCACTTTGCTCCCTTCTGCAGCGCTTGGCTTCCTTCTATGCTGTCTTCAGTCTTCGCTCTGCACCTGCATATGCAAATCAACCGCCATCTTTGTTAGGTTAATTTGCATGCTTGCTCCTGATTAGCTGGTGGGCATATCAGAGGGATGGCCAATTTGCATGTTTCTCTTTTATTAGTGTAGATATGCGCATATGTATATTTGTATATTCATAATCCACAGAGTAAAACACACATATATAAGATATATTTTTATTTATTTTTTTAAAACCTCACAAAGGATATGTTTATTGATTTTAAAGAAAGGGAGGAAGGGAGAGAGAAGGAGAGGAAGAGGGAGGGAGGGAGGGAGAGAAAGGGGGAGAGAGGGGGGAGGGGGAGGGAGGGAAAGAGAGAGAAAGAGAGAGAGAGAGAGAGAGAGAGAGAGAGAGAGATAGCAACGTGAGAGAGAAATATTGATAGGTTGCCTCCTATACACATCCTGACTGGGGATAGAACATGCAACCTTTTGGTGTATGGGATAATGCTTCAACCAACTTAGCCACCAAGCCAGGGCTATTAGATATATATTTTATGTAAAAATGTATATTCTTTCATATATATATATGGAAGTGGCTCATTTGATCATGGAGGCTGACAAGTCCCAAGATCTGAAGGGTGAGCTGGCCAACTGGAGACTCAGGAGGGCTGATGGTTTAGTTCTGGTCCAAAGGCCAGAAGGCTTAAGGTCCATGAAGAACCTGTGTTTTAATTTAAGTCTGAAGGCTGGAAAAAAGCCAGCGTCCCAGTTTAAAGGCTGTCAGGCAGGAAGAATTCTAACTCAGGGAGCAGAGTTAAAGTCCTGTTCTATTACAGCCTTTAACCTGAGTAAAGCCACTCACATTACGGAAGGCAATGTGCTTTACTTGGTCCACTGATTTAAATGTTAATCTTATACAAAAACACCCTCACAGAAACACCCGAAGTAGTTGTCACATAAAATTAACCATCACAGCCCTCATGAATTAAAGACTAAAACTTTTCAGACTTCTCCTTTGGGTTTCAGACTCACATATCCATCTGCCTCCTAAGCATACTGTCTTGAATGTTAGTTAATAGGCATTGAAAACGTCATGGAGTGACCAAGAAATGAAAACAACCAAAATGTCCTTCGATAAGTGGTTGGAAAAAGAAAATTGTGATACAATGGAATACCACTCAGCCACAAGAAAAGATGAAATACTGCCATTTGTGACAATATTGATGGCTCTTGAGAATATCATGCTAAGCAAAATAAGTCAGATGGAAAAAGCCAAGGACTATATGATTTCACTCATACATGGGATATAAAACTGAAAGCAACAAATGAACAAATAAGACAAACAAACAAACAAAAACTCATAGACACAGACAACAGTATGGTGGTTATCAGAGAGAAAGAGTGTTTAGGGAGCAGGTAATAAAGGGTAAAAAGGGTCCAATATATGGTGACGAAATTTGACTTTGGGTGGCAAACACACAATGCAATATGCAGATGATGGATGTGTCATAGAATTGTACACTTGAAACCTATATGATTTAATTAATGTCACCCCAATACATTTAATTAAAAACAAACAAACAATAGTCAAAAGAAAACACTTGGTTCCAAACTCTTGACCTCTAAGGAAAGGCCCGCCCCTCTGTAAATGGCACTATCGCTGGCCCAGGGGCTCAGGCCAACAGCTTTGGAACCATTTCTCATGCTGCTCTTGCTCAAAGTCCTCACTAAATGTGACTATTATTATATGGCAAAGCCCATCTTTCTCCAGTATGCTTCCTTCAATGCATTATTAATTGGAAACAGAGCAAACTTATTAAAGAAACAAATCTGATTATATTACATTAACTCCACCCCCTTCATTAACCAGATATTTTTTAGTAGCTCCCGATAGCCTACAGAATCAAGTCCATTATTCTTAGGGTAATATAAAGGGCCTTTCATGAAGACTGTCTCTCCCATCTCCTCTCTCATCATGATGAACTCAAGCTGTTTGTATCAGCCTTCCAGCTATCCTAGGCTCTTTGTTATATTTCTCTGAATGGGCCCAGCTCTTCTGCTTCCAGGCCTTTACATTTGAATGTCCCTTTTCTTAGCTTGCCCTCCCCCAACCTTTTCTACTGCACTCATGTTTGTCTTTCAGAACCTGTCCAAATACCACTTATGGGAATGCTCCCTGACCTCCCAAGTCTAAACTAGATGAATAACACTCAGTGATGCTTCCATTAGCACGTTTTACACTCTGATAATTATCTGTTTGCTTGTCCATTTTCACTCTGAACTTTAACTTTCTTATATGCAGAAACTGATGGAAATTCACATAGAAATCACCAAGCATAGAACCTGATACATATTAGGTATCCAACTATTCAGGAAGGAACAAAGGAAATGAGAGAGGAAAAAATAGATTGCATCAAGCTCATGGATTGTTGAATTTCTGGAATTAAAATCCTACATTGCAACTGGGAAAGCCATGATTACCTAGGTCGGCAAACTGCGGCTTGAGAGCCACATGTGGCTCTTTGGCCCCTTGAGTGTGGTTCTTCCACAAAATACCATGGCCTGGCGAGTCTATTTTGAAGAAGTGGCGTTAGAAGAAGTTTAAAAAATTTGGCTCTCAAAAGAAATTTCAATCGTTGTACTGTTGATATTTGGCTCTGTTGACTAATGAGTTTGCCGAACACTGCCCCAGGCTATAAAATTCCCTGCAATTGTCCTATCCAATAAGAAGACCACTACCATTCCATGGGTGGTGCTAGTCATCTCCCTGTTCCAATGGGACAAGGTCTAACCACATACCAACATTCCAGGAAGAGGGCACTTAAGCAACACAACCCATAGATAGCCATGGACCTGCTTTATGCCTCAGCTCTTCCCCTACCAACCATCAGTCTAGAGCAGCGATTTTCAACTGGTGTGCTGCAAGAATTTTTAAAACATGCAATACCTGACTTTTAGTCGGGAGCATTGGCTTCTTTTTTCTTGGATTGTCAAATAAAAAAAAAATTACAACAGTCAACACAACAATAGCCCTACATTATGAATGCCCTGCTTGAACCATAAATATATAGGTCATATAATAAAGTTGCATTTTGTTGGTCACATCGCATAATAAGGTTGCATTTGATTGGTTAATTCTTGGCACCAGGAATCCTTATATATAAGTATAGGCACCTGATCTTTTTAAAAAGTTACTTTGAAGCAAGAAGGGTAGGTAATTACTATTACTACATATATTTTTGTAAATCAATCAAATTATATCTATTTTTTGTTATATAAGCAAAAATATATTTTTTGGTGTGCTGCAGGACTTCAGTAATTTGTTTGTGCATGCCACGAGATGAAAATGGTAGAAAATCGCTGGTCTAGAGGGGAACATGATACCACTAGCGAAACAACAGTCGGTATCCTATAGTTTGCCTCACTCCCCAGAATAACAAGAAATCAATGAATCAACTGATGGAAATATACACAATTTCCCAAAATGTTTAAAAATAATTTTCCAGGAAAAAAGAAGTTCCACCTCATTATAAATGTCCAGATGGTGCCCAGAAGCACCATCTACTTCTTTGATCATTTCTGATTAAGATTATTCTTTCTAAGTCCCAGCCTCAATGATAAAATGTGAAAAAATGATCAGCATTAAATAAGTGTATTATAGTGTGCTAGGTATCTATTGCTGTCAAAAAGATTACCCCCAATTTACAGCTTAAAACAACAGACGTTTTAATCTTCCCGTGTCTGTGCATTAGAAAATTGGAAGCGGCCTACCTGAGTGGTTCTGGCTCAGCATCTTCCGTGAAGCTGTGTGGCAACATGTCAGCTTGGGCTGCAGTCACTGAAGGCTTGACCGGGGCCAGAGATCCTCTCCAACATGGCTCCCTCACAAGGAACTCACAGCCAGGTCCTGGCTGGCCACTTGCAGGAGGCCTCTGTTCCTTGCACATACCCCTCTTCCCTGGGCTGCTTAGGCATCCTTAGGACTTTCCCTGAGAGTAAGTGATGTAGGAGATAGAGCCAGAAGGAAGCACAAGGCCTTGCATGACTTACTATAGAAAATGGCATCGAGTCGTTTCTGCTATATTCCACTCAATAGAGGCAAGTCACCAAGTCCATTCTACATTCAAGGGGAGTGGAATTAAGCTCCTCATTTTAAAAGGAGGGGTATCAAAGAATTTGTAGACATATTTTAAGCACATATGGATAATATTAAAACAATATTGTGTTTTGTTGTTTTTTTGTACATAACACAGATGCATAGTATTTCAGCTTCATTAAGTCTGCTTTTGGAATGAACCCATGAAATTACAATATATATTATTCTATGGGAACACACTCGCAGATTACATTTTGTAATAAAATTCTTCATAATGTGTGTCTGCCTCTATTTGCAATGAGTGATGAGGGGGAAAAGTGCACAGCTGTTTCCTTTCTATCCTCAGACTAAAAAGAAAGCATCAAATTCATTTAATCCTCTATGCCTCTCTTTTACTTCCCAGAGTTTAAAATACTTGGATGAGAAAGTAGTCATGTGATAATGAATACACAGCAAATAAACAGTAACCTGAATGAGACTTTCCATTGGGATGTCTGGTTGAGGAAAGAGAATGCTTGTGCTGAAGATTTTTACCTATTACTTTCTCCTTCCTTCTTTTAACTCCCCTCTTCCCCATTCCCTTCCCCTTTTCTTTCCTTTCCCCCTCCTCTCCCTTTCACTGGGAACCAAGATTTCAGCTGACATACCCAACAGAGGGGTAGGAAGCTAGCATTTCTGGGGCTGAGCTTTTAGCTTCCCTTAGACCCCTTAATTTATTCTGTTCATACAAATTAAGCAATTTGATTATTGTCTCCTCCATTTATCTTGCCCCTGGGGGAGGGAGGGCATTTTTCTTTTAACTACTGGGATGCTCTCTGCAGGCCAGGATCCTGGTTGAAATTCTGAACCTTGCCACTCATAACAGCAATTGCACACGTTTTGCTTTCCACCTGTATGCTATTGTCTCCATCCCTCATATCCCCAATAGTATCAAGGAGCTTAAAACTAGACAGTATCTCCTCCCAACCTTTGCAGAACATACCTGGCTGGTGGGTTTTTAGCTTTGTGCAGCATATCCACTCTGTCATGTCAAATTTGATCCCTTCCTTCTTTATCTGCTCCAGCGTCTCTGACTTTTCTATTTTAATTAGTGAAGGCCTTCACTTGTTCCATGCATCCAAAAAGTTAGATTCCTCCACGTCCACCCCAGCAGCATATTAGTTGTATTTGCCAGGATGCAGGGTATTAAAACCCATATCATGGGAAAGTGCTTCCATATTGATCAACTCCCTCTAATGTAACTTTGTTTTTCTTGACCCAGCATTCTTAAGATCCAGACACATCTCTATTCTGCACTGTAGCTTCATGTGAGGTCTCAATCCCCTTCAGCATGCGACCCCTCTCCTCACCTTAGCATTCCTATAATGTCCCTGGCCAAGAATGTTTTATAAGTTTACCTTAGTTATTGGTTTGGTGGCCATGAGCGGAGAGAGAGTCCTGCCAGGGTAGCTGTTGTCTTGCAAGTCTGAGGCCTCGCATCCTCTGCTTCCTGTTCAGGTGAGGGAGGATCATTAGTCTTAATTTGCAAAGAATGGGCTGCTTTCGTGGAGATAAGATTTTTACTGCATTAACCCAGAAGTCTCCATTGCAACTGTCAGGGGCCCCACTCACACCCCAAACTGGACCTGACCTTGACAGAACAGACTTGACTTCTCAGCCAACTTCAGATCTCCATATACTTCCCTTTTCATTAAATCCCGGACCTGGTATTCAGCTTTTGCTGGGTTGCAGAGGATGAAAGACTATTTGTGCTGCCCAAGAGGCCTTGGGTTTTCACACACTTGCCTTGAATTGGTGATTAATTACCTTCGTACATTCATTACCTTTTTTCCAGGGCTTGACTGCCTTCGGCATTAGCCATCTACCTCCATAGTCCTTATGAATACTTCTTACCCCAAACCTCGTAAAAGGAAGATATTTCACCTACCCTTGCATTCTCTTACACTTGTATCTCATCACCTTTCAGCACTAATGAAAATTGTTCAAGTACAGCACAGGTGATATGGTTCTTACTTCTAGCCAACCAGTGGGCAACCCACCAAAGTGTGATTTCAGAATAGTATGCTTCCTCAAACAACTTCTGGTGCCAAATGTCTTATGTTAAGTTCCCCCATGAAACCCACTCTGAAACAGATTTGCATGCATGTTGCTTCTTGGGAGTTCTTGCAGAAACACTCTCTGCAAGGAAATGAGGAAAGCAGGTCTGAGCAGAGAGAAAGGTTGGAATATAATGCAGTTGCAACAGAGGCCTCATCACTTCCTCAGGGAGCTCTGGAGCCAGAATAGACTAGTTAAACAGTTCTACACTGAGGCAAGGAAGCTCAGTCATTGGTGTGGGCTGACCTCTCCCTGCAAGGTGCCCAACCTTTAAGGGGCATGGGGGCTACTTACTAGAGGAGAATTCCTGGAGGGACTCACCTGTGAGCTGTTTTTAGCCAATACACCCAATAGCTGAGCAAATGAGTGAGTGCTCCTTGGGAGCAGGGGGAGGAGACAGATCTAGATCTGGTAGTAAATCACTTCATCTGCTATACCAGTGGTCGGCAAACTCATTAGTCAACAGAGCCAAATATCAACAGTACAACGATTGAAATTTCTTTTGAGAGCCAAATTTTTTAAACTTAAACTTCTTCTAACACCACTTCTTCAAAATAGACTTGCCCAGGCTGTGGTATTTTGTGGAAGAGCCACACTCAAGAGGCCAAAGAGCTGCATGTGGCTCGCGAGCCGCGGTTTGCCCACCACTGTGCTATACTATGCTCTCTGCAGTAGGTACAATTAAAGCACCAGGGAAGTTAAGAAAGGAATAAATAAGCTTTGTAAATAAAGGAAAATGTGACATAGATATTGAAAAACGTAAGTTTTTTGTGAATAATAGCAAATAGTTTGTTGGGGCTGGAATAAAATAATGCAATGAAAGGGTATAAGTAAGTGAAAGATGCAAAAAAAATATAGTGGGCATAAGTGGGAAGGAAATCAACTGGACCAATGTGTGAAGGTCTATGGTTAACAGAGGAAGAACGATAAGCTCTATTTAGTAGTTGATGGGAATTGTTTTTTATTTATTGACAAACATTTTTAGATTGAAGATGACAAACATTTTTTCTGGTATTGTCAAATTTAGTCTATTTATTGCTCAATTTCAGTTTATAACACATTTTTATGTATTTTACAAGGTATTTCCCATACTTTGATCTCCTCCATTTCCTTTTTTTTTTTTTTTGTATATTATATACACTGCACACTTTTAGTAGCAAAAAAAAAAAAAAAAAAAGAACCGAGTTCCTGGATAGCTTGTACAAAAGGGATTTGCATAGAAACAGCCTACTAGGAACAATATATTTGACAGTTTTGAATAAGCAATAACATGTGATGATTTTCATATTGTTCTTCAATTATCTGAGAAGTATAAAAACCATTACTGGAGTCATTAAAGTTAGAATGAACATTAGGGAATTCACTCTAGGCAGAAAATGTTTCCGTTGGCAGTTGATCTCATAATTATATAACTCCTCATTTCTATTTAGCTAAACTTTATTTAAATTAATATGGCTTCTGCCTTTTCCCTTGGAACACCAACCTCTGAAGACATTTGGTAGCTACACAGTGGAATCTAACATCTTCTGATTCTGCTTTCAGTTCAGGATGTGCTGACATAACTTCTCATAATCCCATCTCATCTCCGCTTTACTTTGGCACAACTTAGAATCAGCAATTTCTGAAAACCACTTTCTAAACAGTAAGAAAAGTGGTGTTTCAACATGAAGTGCGAGAAAAGTAACTGCCAGCAAGTTTACTTTCCCGTGCTCTGTTTCTCAGAACTAGAACCAAAGCATGACTGTAGCTGGAATACCTGGACAAATTACCCGCTTACTTCACATTTATTAATAATATTGCCATACATGCCAGGACAAGGTTCTCAGGTTTGACCCTCCCCACATCTGCCCCTGGTGGGGGAACAGCTTGTTAGCATACTAACATATCAAAGTTGTGCTAAGGGAAGCTGTCTGTGTTGACATACTGGCAAGAGAATAATTTGTATTATAGCGTTTCACTCTGAAGAACAAGGATATAACTTGCTGATGAAATAGAACTATCCGATACAACTTCAAAGAATGAAAACCCACGAGAAAGGTGGTGGGAGTAGGGAGTCTGCCAAGCACATGGGCAAGTCTTTGATTGCAAAGCAGCCAGAAATAAACAATAAGAAGTCTGTGTGGACTTCTGCACAGTAAGTGTACTCCTGCTCAACTACTAGGACATCAAAGGTTCTCTCTGGACACGTTTTCCGTCATATCGGCATAAAGACAGGGTCACACTTAAACTGGGCAGTGCTTTAGGGTTTATCAAGCTCTTTCACATATTCATCTCATTTGACCATTATGACAACCCCATGGGATAGGAAGCATAGGGATAATCCCACTGCATACAGATGGGGAAACTGAACCAAAACAAGTTATCCAAGATGAAATAATTACCGAGTGTCAGTAGAATCAATATGGAGCCTGTAACTTCTTCCAAATTGTGCTAATTTAATTCTCCCATACTCTCTCTGATCTTGAGGGTTCAGTTATTTGATTGCCCTAAATTATAGGTTAATAGAAAAGACATATCTCATACTCTTTTCTGCTTATACTTTGAGAAATAATTATTTAAGGAATGATTTGGTGCTTTTGGTTATATCTCTCATTTCAATATCAGAGACACAAGAGCTGAACCAAAATCCCCAACTTAAATGCAACCTCCAGCCCTGGACAGTTTCTCAGTGATTAGCACGTCGGTCAGTGAACCAAAGGACATGTCCCTGGGTTGCAGGTTTGATCCCAGGGCCCTGTCAAGGAGTGTGAGGAGGCAACCAATGAATGTGTCTCTTTCACATCAATGTCTCTCTCTGTCTCTCTGTCTCTCTGTCTCTCTCTCTCTCTCTCTCTCTCTCTCTCTCTATATATATATATATATATATATATATATATATATCTCCTATCTAATAAAAGAGTAATATGCAAATTAACCATCACTCCACGACAAAAATGGAGGCGCCCATAGACACAAGATGGCAATGCCCAGTCCTCTCAGTCCCAGAGAGGGCTGCCTCTGAGAGCCGGCAGTGTGCAGTCCGGGCCGTCGGCCTGGGAGGCGCCCGCGCCCCCAGGCGTTATCAGCTCCCAGCCGCGGCCTGGGCTGTCAGCCTGGGAGGCGCCTGTGCGCTCCCCCCCCACCCCCAGTGATCAGCTCCCAGCCACAGCTGGGGGGTGTAGGCCTGGGAGGCAGCTGCGCCCTCCAGAGCAATCCCCTCCCAGTGGCAGCCTGGGGTGTCAGCCTCCAAAGGGCCTGTGCCCCCATGGAGTGATCCCCCCCACACACACCTCTAGCCTTGGAACTTCCCTTGCCCCCAGCCCAGTGATTGGACATGGGGGGAGGGAGGTATCTGGGCAATGCTGCCCAGCAAACCTCTCCCATCGGGTAGAAACTTCTGACCAGGTTAGGGAGGTAAATGGGTTTTGTTTAAAATCTTTAGAAACCGCAAAGGAAATGTCTGAGGTAGGGTTTCACATCAGAAGCAACTTACAACTAATTTCTGAAGGCAAACGGGGACATTGCAGTTACATTACTGGAGAGTACCCTGAGGTCCGGAGGTTGGCTCTGCAAGGGCGGTGGTGGATGCTCCCCACCCTGGTTCCTCAGCACCTTGGGCAGGGCTTGAGCCCACCCAGGAAGGTCTTTTCCCCTACAGTTTTCACCAAGGCAGGGAGGTTTTGTAGACATGAATAAGAAGTGCCCATGCACAAGTCCTGAAGATGCTGGGGCCGGCAGAACTGACAAACCGGGAAAAGCAAAACCAGAAACACCACCGATCCCAACACAGATCATCTTTTTCTTCAGATGACGGTGTGTTTCCCTCTTCTTTGTCTTCTGGAAGCAAGACAGATTCAAGTACTGACGATTCTATCAATGGAAAAGTTAAGAGAAAGAGTGGACAGAAAAGGAATAAAAGGAGAAAAGAAAGGACAAAAGATGAAGCATCAAGAAAAAGAAAGAGAAGGAAAAAAGGAGGAAGCAAACACATGGTATCACCTTTCCAGGGTCTCATGAAATTCCTATTTAAGGAGTTTATTTTATGACACTTTTAGCTTGGGTTTACATTTTTACTGGTTTGTCAAGACCACGGCAGGTACACTGTCCAATATGTTAAAGAAAAAACCCTATCTAATAAAGAGGGAATATGCAGGGGAGGGCATTTGGGGGTGACCAGGCTGTCAGGGGAAGGCAGTTGGGGACGATCGGGCTGGCAGGGGAACAGTTAGGCGTCAATCAGGCTGGCAGGGGAGTGGTTAGGGGGTGATCAGGCTGGCAGGCAGAAGTGGTTAGGGGCAATCAGGCAGGCAGGTGATCAGTTGGGAGTCAGCAGTCCTGGATTGTGAAAGGATGTCTGACTGCCTTGCACAGGGATTGGGCCTAAACAGGCAGTCGGACATCCCCCAAGGGGTCCCAGATCGGAGAGGGTGCAGGTTGGGCTGAGGGACAGCCCCCCCACCCCCAGTGCATGAATTTCATGCACTGGGCCTCTAGTATATATATATAAAGCTCTTTCACATATTTATCTCAATATATATATATCTCTCTTCTCTCCCTGCCCACACCGGGACATTCTGCAGAAACTGTGAGGCCATGGAAAAAAATCCTCTCACCTCCCATTCTACAGAACCAGGCATAAACATTTCTAAGTGGGAGACCTGAGGAAGATGAGCCTCCAGGACTATCAGAATGACCCCTCAGTTAGCTAGAATTTTAGGCTCTACTGGACTTGCTATAAAGCTGTCAGGACTGGAGCTTTAGGAAGAGAAAGGCATCATTCATTCCATCCCAATACAGGCCTTTTTGTTTGGGATGCAGATCCATAGTGACAGAAAAGGATTAGGATCCTGGGCCACTCATCAGGTGTTAGAGCAAGACCAATAAAGAAAGAGGTGGCTATCCCATGAAAACCCCAAAAGGGTTTTTTGTCCCTGTTCTGTGAGTGGCACTTTATTGTCTCAATGATTGTTGGCAAGCCCCGCAGAGCCTCTGGAAGCACTATCAGCACCAAATGGTAGATGCCCTCCCCAAAGTCTGAGTGACAATTACAAGGAGAATTGTCATGACAAACAGGACTCCTTCACAGCTATTATCACCAACTGTGCGGGTCCGCCAGCCCCAGAACTGTAAACAAAGCTAGGCAAGGAGCAGAGCTAAAGAATTCCTCCACGTGTTTCTTTGGTTGTTCTGGAGGTCAGGAGAGAAACCTGTGCTTAGTAGGTGTGCATAATAGGAGCAGATGCTATCTAGGTCTTGAACATGTGAGTCCAGAAACATGAGTTGTTATTCTAGCTCTCAGTGCTGGAAAGAACAATCAAATATAACTTGAAACTCTGCCTGTGAATAATTGATTTAATGGTGAAGTCTATAATTCCTTGAAATGTTTGCATCAGATTTTTCCTTGGAGCATTTGAAACATAAAGACTATGGAAGACAAAGGAAACTCTGAGCAAACAGTCAGGAAATTCTCTGAATTTTGCTCTTTTCATTATCCTAGAATTTTTGTATGTATGGGCATGCATATTGGCCATAGTTTTTAATACTGTTTTAAGAAGAAGTTGTGAGTTATCTTTGAGCCTCCTGGTGGTCTCTTTTCATGTGTCTTTACTACCTTTTGTTTGTATCTTGAAAAAATGACTCCTGGGTTTTTAAGCAGAATATAACTCTTCATTCGTAACATAAAAACATTTTAAAACTAAAAAACAAACAAACAAAAAAAAAACAAACAAAAACCCAAAAATTTCTTTCAAGTAGCCTTATTTTTCACTGTTGAGAACATTAGAGTCCAGTAACCGCTGAAATAAGTCACTGGACTACTGAGGACGTGGGGTGTCCTTGGTAACTCTGGAGAACTTAACATCTGGAAGCAGGCCCCGGAAGTTGCTGAAAACCTGCTATGCAGGACCTCTGTGAGGCTTGCCCCGTAACAGTCCAGCTCCAGGTGTAGGAGACAATAGTCAGGCCATTTATGAGGACACTGATGTAAATCCTCAAAAACAGTCTTCCTCAAACATGTATGGGAGTGGGGTGGGGGGGGGGCAATGGTAAGATATGTACACATATAATACCTTAATAAAAATTTGGAAAAAAAAACCAGTTAGAATAGAATGCTTTGTGTTCAAAAATCAACATGCAAAAGAAGCAGACCCACGTGCTAAGAAGAAAACACTTCCCCCCCAAATATGCTGATTTTCAGGAAAGGTAGAAAATATCTGATTTAGATACCAACAAGATTATAAATAGTTCCTATATTACATAAGAGGAAACCAAAGTAATAAGAGGATAATAACATGAAATCACAGTAACAGGAAGAATCTGGGTTGAAAGCATAAATAACCTGAATAAATGAAGATGTGAAGGGGATGAAATGAAAGGGCACATTCAGTGGCAGATGATATTAATGCAGATTGATAAAGGGGAGAGCCAATCTACAAGGAATAGGTATTCTGCTTAGAAAGGGAGCAATAATGAAAATCTACTAAAGAAAACTCCCAATTCGAGAAAAACACTTCAAATTGAAAACTGAGAGGGATCACACTAGTGAAGAAAGATAAATGAATAGAAATGAATTCCAACACGATGTAATGAAATTTTACATTTTGAAGATTAAGGATACATACTGAGCCCTGGCTGAGTAGCTTAGTTTGTTAGAGCATCGTTGTCCCAATACATCAAGGTTGTGGGTTCAATCCCTGGTCAAGGCACATACAAGAATCAACCAATGAATGCATAAATATATAGAACAACAAACCGAGGTTTCTCCCTCTCTAAATAAATAAAAAGAATTTCCAAGAATACATATTGAAATCACTCATTCAGAATAGAAAAGACACCATAGTTTCACTTCAGTAATAAAACGATACCAAAGAAATGCTACCAGGACATAAGATAAAATGACCAGGCCACAAGTATTATATACCCAGCCAAGATTAAAAAGATAATTTCAGATATGCTACCAAGCATTTATTCTATTTAAAATGGCATATGTATTCTTATCCAAGTAAGGATAACTGAATTAAGTAGTAAGAACTGAATATAAATATAGATAAATCATACCCCCCCAAAAAAATTAGCTTCCCCCCCCATCCTCCTCGCTGCTTTAACCTTGCTGTGCTGGCCACCACACACTCTTCATGCCTAGTAGCCAGGCCCCCCAAAACGGAGGGAATCAATGTCTTCCTGCTCACAGCCAGGAGAAAGGACACTAAATCTGTCAAGATGAAGAAAAGTAAGATACTCTATACCTTGGTCATCACAGACACAGGGCAGGCGGAGAAACTGAAGCAGTTCCTGCCCTCAGGTTTGGCAGTGAAGGAAATGAAATGAACCAGACATGCTGAACCAAACTGTATTAAAATTTTAAAAATTAAATTACGTATGAAAACCTAAAGCTCATGAATATTATTCCTATAATAAAATACATAAAAATTCAAAACTATGAAAATTAATTATGTAAAAATTGATGTGATTTATAACCCAATTAAAAAGTCATATGAAATTAAAATAATAAAAGTATTACATTCCTAATATTTCCTTAATGAGACATTTTAATTAGACCAAATATTTGTAGAGGAAAAACTAATGTTTTAATTATTAGATTACTACAGATTAATGATAATTTAGACCAAATATTTATCTTCCAACACTTTATAATAAAAGCAAATAAAGTATTTTCTAGCAAGATAGTAATAAGCAATTTTTAAATGACAGTAATAAAATAAATTATTACTAGGTTGAGAAAATTCAGACACTGTCTGGGTAATTAAAATTGGCTTTAAAACAAATTTTGAAAATTGGTTGCATACAGAGGAACATTCAAAATGATACAGGACTGCCCTAACTGGTTTGGCTCAGTGGATAGGTCTGCAGACTGAAAGGTCTCAGGCTCCATTTCGGTCAAGGGCATGTACCTTGGTTGCCGGCACTTCCCTAGTAGGGGGCGTGCAGGAGGCAGCTGATAGATGTTTCTCATCAATGTTTCTAACTCTCTAACCCTCTCCCTTCCTCTCTGTAAAAAATCAATAATATATATATATTTTTTTTTAAATGATACAGGACAGTTTTTCATTAACAGATGAAAAACTATATTCAAGCAAACATATATTGTTATCAAAGTGAAGTTAAAGCAAAAAAGTTTAAACCAGGTATAAGTGCTGTTTATATTGATAAAGTCAGAATTAATAGTATAGCAGTATTGAAACTTTAAGCAAAAGGAAATAAATAGAAATACAAGTGGAAGTAAATTTTTAAAATAACATCAACTCATGGTAAGTCATATAGGTAAATATATATAGAATATCAGGATATTTGAATAATAGATTATATCAAATTATTTTACTTGCAAAGAACATTTATGGAAATATTCATGCGTCATCCACAAAAATGATTATTTAAGATACCATAAAGTATATTTAAAGACTTACCCTCAAATAGTTTATCCATATTCTCATATCACAAGCAATAAAGATCTAGGTTAGTTTTTTGTTGTTGTTGTTAATCCTCACCCAAGGATACTTTTTCTATTGATTTTTAGAGAGTGTGGATGGGAGGGAAGGAGGGAAGGAAGGAGGGAAGATCAGAATGTAAACTGAGGCGAGGAAGGAAGCTGCAGAGCAGGTCAAGGACAACAACCTGTGCTGTCACTCAGGGAACACTCTTAGGAGCACTCAGTGCTGGGTTTAATGCTGCACTGCCACCATTTTAAGATTCTTAATAATTTTACCTTAAAACTCGGGTTTGTAAGTGAAGTTTATGGAGACAATGGAGCATGCGCATGAGCAGAGGGGATGCGCGCAATGTGAGTACCTGCCCTTCCCCTCACAAACAGCACTTGGGAAGCCCCATGGCATAGAATTTATGTGGATCCATGATGGTGAGAGTTCAGTGAGACTCACCATGAGTACAAGGTAAGCTTGCTCTGTCTACCACTAAATAAGTGGGGTGCTGACAGCCTTGAGAGGCTACATGCTTTTCATTTGAACCAGTTGCCTTTTGGGGACCCTGAAAACAGCTGCACGCATGTGGCTCAGCCCAGGAATATTAAAAGGGATGGGAGTGAGAGAGCACTGAGGATTGTCCCTAGGCAACTGAAAACATATGAGTCCTAAACTAATGACTTACAGCCAATGAGCCTCCTCAAACAGCAGCACATTATTTCAGCAGAGATTCTGGCAAAACTCCTCCTTGTAGACAATATAACCAAGTACAGACTGAAATCTGGGACTGGACTTCTGTGTGGGGATGTACCTCAACTGAGAAGCTGTTGTGGGGTTGTAAGGGGATCACACTCGGCCACACAGCAACTCGGCCACCTCCATGGCAGCCTGAAATGTCCTGTGGAGAGCTTTATAACAGAACTTAGGGGTTGGATATATGCAAAATATGTGAGTTGTATTCCTTGTGGGGGGGGGGGGTGATATTTTAAACTTTATTATTCATTTATAACTTACTGAAAAAAAAAAACCAAAAAATTTCTATTTAACATTCACAAAACTAATGAAGTCTAAAAGACCTTTTAGTTCTGTACCTGGCTTTGTGTAAGTTGGATTTGAGGATATGCAGTATATGATCCTCAGTGTAAATGTCTGGGCACAAGCAAAATTTCCAGGGAGTATGTCAAACTTGCAAGGTAGTGGACATGGTGACATCAAAGTCAAGGTCTCCAAACATTAAAGGGTGACCCAGCTAATATCTGGGTTACAGGTGAAACAAGCAGAGCATTCATTAAGGTAAACATATGAAATGTTAAAAAGCAGATTGGAAAACAGGAGAGTAGGGCAGAAGGACCTAGAGGCCCAAAAGAGGTTGGAGGGAATGTGCTGGGCTGGTTGTGGGGAGGGGCTGTGGACACACCCTCAGAGGTTGGAGGGAATGTGCTGGGCTGGTTGTGGGGAGGGGCTGTGGACACACCCTCTTGAAGGTGTACCTGCCCCCACTCTCAGAAACCCTTTGTGACTCCACAGCGCTCTGTGATGCAGGCCTGGCTATAAAGTCAGGAGTCTGAGCTGTCAGAGCTCAGTTGCTTCAAGCAGCTTTGCGATTCAGAAAATGGGACCTAGTCTATTTCTGAATAGCCTACTAGAGTTTTATCTGAGCTTCTGCTCAGAATGTTTATATAGTGACCTCAACATAATTTCCATCTTGGTGTTGAGCTTGTTCCTCTTCTTCTTCATTTTCTTTGTGGGAATTCCATCAATCCCAACATTCTGGAAAAATGAACATACACAAAAGGTAAGGAACCCTGAGTGAGTGAGCCCCAAAAGAGTTCTTCATTGTTGTTGACATTTCGATTCCCACATTTCTAAATGAGTTTGATTGAGTCAGAGAGACACCGAAGTTGGGACGTCTGAGGAGAGAACAGAACATCACTCTTCTAGGGGAAGAGACCAGGCAGGGCTAGGGGTTCAGGGAGGACTGAGGCTTCCATATGAAGCTCACAGACCATCTGGGTGTGGTGACAGGTTTCTGGCTCCAAACACAGTGATTCCCTAGTTCTAGATTGAGTTATTTAGAGACTTGGGAGTCTCTATAGGACATCAGAGTTAACCAGCACTTCATCCTGAGTCATGCTGCCCTGTCAGGCATCACTTAACCAAGCCTTTGTGTTGGGCTGATAAGCAGAGCAGTGCTGAGCCTCTGAGAGCCTCAGAGAGAGCAGAGGCTGCAGCCTGAGCACCATCAAGTTAGTGGGTCCTATCTGAGGGGAGAGAGATGGATTGTAGGCCTCAGATTATATGCCGACCTTGAACAGAGGAACTCTGAGAAAACCAAGTGTGGACCCCATAAACAAAATCCTTCTTTGATATTTTCAAAAAGGAAAAATTAAAAACATTTTAGCCCTAACGAGTTTGGCTCAGTGGATAGAGTGTCGGCCTGCGGACTGAAAGGTCCCAGGTTCGATTCCGGTCAAGGGCATGTACCTTGGTTGCAGGCACATCCCCAGTAGGGGGTGTGCAGGAGGCCGCTGATTGATGTTTCTCTCTCATCGATGTTTCTAACTCTCTATCTCTTTCCCTTCCTCTCTGTAAAAAATCAATAAAATATATTTTAAAAAGACAGTTTAAAGCTTTAAAAAATGGTAAAAGGGACACAAAGTTCTATTAGTTAAAATGTATTTGGTTGGCTCAGAGAGACATTATTCTTAGATAGTATATGTCTAAGTTTCCTAGGGAGAAGAGGAGAGAAATGAGTCCCGATTGCCCATTCTTTCCTTTTTATTCTCAGCGTCAGGGAAGAGCCAGGAGGAGAAGGAAAGGTGGGACATGGGAAGGTAAGGTTCTGCCTTTTCCACCTGAGCTCCCCAAGGGTAATCCTTTCTCTCTCCTTTCCATGAGGTACCAGGTCCATGATCTCTGTCAGTTGGTAGATACAGCCCCTGTCAGGAAACAGAGTCCTCAGAGGAGAGGCTCATGGAAAGACAGAACCTGAGATACTGCTCAGATTCCCTGCTCTGTTGTCCCTGAGTAAGAAGCAATGAAGGACTTGGGCCATGGGTATTGCGCAATAGATGTTGAGAATCAGAACGTCTGTCTCCTGACTTTGAGAAAGTATTTTGACTTCAGGATGATCAGATTCTTCTTTGTTGTGACCATTGGCCCCGCTGCTTCACAGTGATTTTGAGCATCAAATGCAATGTGTATAAAAGTACTTTATCAATTAAGCAACACACACATGGGGACCTTATTCATATTATCATTGACCATTTGACTTCATTTACTAATTCTTGAGGGTTTCAGAGTCTGTTATCCCAATAGTCTCCATAAAGGGACTCCTGTGTAATGCCTATGTGTCTACCTTCATTTCATGTAATTCACTCTTCTGGTTCCCAGGTTCGAGATATTATCACAGAAAGAAGGAGGAAAGGGAGCTGATTTCTTTCCTGAAAAGGTGACTAGTTTTTCCCCATTTTTCCTGGTCTCTCTCTAGCATGTTCTGTGCAATTCCAGGGATTCAGTGGAGCCTTCCCTAGTCATGGGAAGAGTTGCCATAGGAACAGGAATGTGAGTGAATGCTTGGGATGAGTGCAATTGAGTGCATTATGAAGTCATGGATGTGGAGTAATATGAAGGGGAAGAAGGCTTCAGGTGGCCCCACCCTCACCAGGCCCTCCTTTCCTTGTTCTGGTCCTGGCTGCATCTTTTTACCTCCTGTCTCCTGCAGCCCCCTGGGACAGAATTATGATACCACCCGCTTTCGTCAACTTTTATGTCCAGACCCCGCCTGTGAAGTGTGTAATAATACAAGTACGGAAATCAATCAGCTTTTCTCAAAGGCTTTGGAAGATTCTACTCCATCTGTGTCCCCTGTGGCTTCCACAGCTCCTGTGACAGCTCCTTTGATAGAGCCATCATTCAGTCAGTCATCTGCTTTCCCAGGAGTCCCTACAGGAGAACTCATACCAACTCCTCTGCCTGAGCCTTCCCCACCACCCCCCTCAGTTCTCCCCTTAAACTCAATGAACACCTTGGGTAATTTTCTCTCACCCTCACCACCGGGTCAAACTCTGCCTCCAGAGCCAATGTACCATTCCTCACCCCAACCCAAAGAGTTGTTCTCTTCGACCTTGACACAATGCGATTTCCATGAAGGGTTTCTTGCCCTGCATTCTACAAAGATCTCTTTTGGGGCAGACCCTGCAGCCAAATTTATAGATCCTAGACACCTCTTATTTCTCAGCCCTGATGAGCATGACTCGGCCCAGCAGTACTTATATCCTAACATCTGGGAGGACCATTTAAAGCAAAAACTTGCCCAGCTTTTCTGGGGTCTTCCATCTCTACACAGTGAGTCCTTGTCCTCTGCTGTCCATGTCTCCGGTGACTATTCAATCTTCTTCAATAGCATCTCAAATGCCTTCACAGGCCAAGAATCCCCAGGACTTCCTTATTTCCTACCTCCATCCTTGCCTGAGGTCCAACCTCAACCCTTGCCTGTGGTCCAACCTCAACCTTTGCCTCAAACCCTGCCTCAGTCTCAGCACTTACATCTCACTCAGATCCAACCCCAGGCCCACCTTCAATCCCCACTCCCTATCCTACCATCCAGTCCCATTACCCAGAATAAGATCTGTGAAGTGTATTTCCACAGACCCAAGAATGAATCAGAATGTCTCACCTCATCTGAAACTGAACACCTGGAATGCAATGTGTTGCAGAAGGAACAGGAAAGTTTGTGGGGTTTAACCTCTGTGGTTCAAAGTTCTAAGGCCCATGTTGCAATCTCCATCGATCCTGTAGAGTTTCCTCTCAGCAGTGAATTTCAAGAGAAATTTGAGAGTCACCTTAAAGAGAGGCTCATCCAACACCACAAAGGCCAGCCCTGCAGGATCCATGGGTCTCTGTCACTGATGAAGCCTCTGAGCAATTGCTCAGGCATACCTGAGTCAAAGAGCAGTTCTGGCCTCTCATGGGTCTCTGTGGATAAGGACCAGAGCAGTGAAAATCCAAATGTTGGATTAAGCCGAACAGGAAGCTTCTATGAGAGGAGCTCAGAAAGGTTTCAACTAGAGGACAAAGGGAAGGATGAGGGACACAGCCAAGAGAATGATCCAAAAGTTCATCTGTTGAGTGATTCAAAGACCTCTTTAGATAAGGATGTGGAAAGTGGCTCTGACATGAGTCTGTCAAGAAAAAACTCAATGGTTTCAGGGCATAGTATTACTCAGAGACAACTGGAAAATGTCCAGAAAGTACATGTAAGCAAAAAGGTTGAGAAAACCAGTGAGAGCCAGCTGCCTGGGACTGAGCACAGTTTACAGCATTCTATCAATCAGATTTCTTCTATAAAATCCTACACCAAATTAGAGCAAAGAAGTTTGCCATCATCAGTGGGTGGGGACTACAGCCTGGACACATCCCAGGAGCTTCCCTTGTTTGAGTATGGTACTCCGCAGATGCAGAAACTCCACATTTCCAAGTTTCAGATGAGGATGTTGTCAGGCCTTCCCACCAAAGTCCTTGAATCCAAAGAGCGCTTCAAATCGAAAGATACTTCATCCCATTCCTTGATTGATTCCAACTCTTCCTCTTCAACCAAACTGATTTCTGAGGTAAACACCAAATCTGGGGCCTTTATGCCCCTGAGAGAAAGCTCTGAATCCCTTCTTGGGGACAAAGTGGGAACAGAAAATGCAGCTGACCACCTGAATTTTCCTCTCCCTGCCACCTCACTTGTGGGCAAGAAAGGACATAAACCCGCTGATATCCAACGCACACTCTCAGAGGAAATCCAGAGAATTTTGAAGGCCAAACTGTCTGTTGCAAACACCATCAATGGCAAAAGAAGTCAGATACATTCTCTGATAGCTAACATTCAACCCCCAAAGATGCCTACAAGGCGAGCAGGGACCCCACAGACGACAAATAATAACAGTGTGAATTCTAATGACAGAGCAGAAATACGACAAGGTGCAAACAGGGAAAAATCAGAACCTGCTTTCATATCTAGCGTGTCCAGGGAGATAGTCAGGGCTGAGGGGCTCAATGTTCTTCAACCCGAAACTAGAGGCTTCTTGACAAACAGCAAGCCAGGAATCTCCCAAAGGATAAACAGAGAAACTACTGTGACTACTAGAAACCCACCATCTAAATTATCAGTTCAAGCTCCTGACTTATCAGAACTTAAAACACAAGTAATGGCTGAGTTAAAGTTGAAGTTAGAGAAGAAGTATAGTCAGGCCCAAGGCCACTCCACGGACATGTCCCATGACTCAGACAGCTTGACTTACAAAGCCTCCCTGACTCTTGCTAAGTGTGTGTCCAGTGTGGACATGGAAGTTCCCCAGGTGCTGCATGTCCATTCAGAGGACAGCAGAGTCAGGATGGAGAAGCAGCAGGAACCATGGCTTCCTAAGCACAAGTTAAGGTCCTGCCAGGATCAGAATGTCCCACCAGCTGTAAAGAAAGATACCGTGCGCCCTACGCCAAAGCCTACAGACCCCAAATATGAAGAGCTTGGTGGAGGAGACGCACAAGTGAGAATTTCCCAACCTGGAGGGAAGAGATTTTCTTCTCAGGACACAGCTTTAGAGGAGATGTTTGGGAGCAAGTCTCCCCAGACCCTATCTCAGAAGGGACAGGCTCTACCCAATAGCCTTTTCCTAAGTAAAATGAAGAGCTTTTTTAAACGGCTTCATCCTAGAATAAACTGCAAAATGCAAGAAATCCCCCAGGAAAAGGGAAGCCCCATGTATTCTGCACAGAGCAGAGGCCCAGTTAAAAGCAGAGCTGTCTTTACTGGGACAGCACAAGTCCACAGAGTCATGTCAGACATTGGGAAGTTCCCAGAAGAGAAACGGGGGCGTCAGCATGCAGGAGTTACCACCTGCCCTCAAGAGCCCCTTCCCTCTGCAGCGCAGTCTGGGAAACCTGTGCAGAAGGGAGCAGTGCAGACCCAGGCAGAGCCAGGCCAGGGGCGTCCTTTCCACCGCAGAACTCCCTCCTATGACGTGACAAATGCCATGTCCGGCCGCCAGGCTGCTATCTTGGCTGGCCAGGGCTCTACCTGTAGTAGACATACCAGAAATGAGGACAGACACCCCCAAAACGTTGTGACATTAAAGGACCAGCAAATACGTCAGAAGCACCCCCAATCTGTGCCCCTCAGGGGGACTGTGCCCCATCCAAGCCCCACCTGCAGGCCTCAAGCTGCCAAGGGGCCTCCTGCTGTTCTCACCACTGCTGGAGGCACTGCGTTCAGAGATCAGCCTCCACGATTTAGACATACAATGCTTCTCCAGAATTTCTAGGGGGAAACATTTCCCACCCCCAAATAATTCCTTCCTCGTGGGGAATATTGACTTGCCTAATAAATGTTTCTGTAATAATAGTGATGTCTTCTCTGTGTCCTGAGTTGGGGGCATGGGTTTAGGGTTTCTCAGGGCTTGTGCTTAGGGAAAGAAAGGAGGAAGTTCAGCTCCTACTGATTGCTTCCTTTGGCTTTTAAAAGTGACCATTCCCTGGAGCTCTTGTTGAGAAAGAGATATCATGTGCCCTCCCCAAAAGCCCACTTCCTCCCTGATGAGGTTTGAGGAGATGGGCTCTGTCTCCCACCTCATAGCTTAATGAACATGGATAGCAGCCCACACCTTCCCCTTCAGGGAATGCTTTATGTCCTTTACAGCAGTAGGGAACACAGGCCTTCCACATCTGAAGATCAAGGATGGGTATATTTTTTCAGAAGGTGTCAGTGAAGAGGAGACAGTAGCTTAATCATTATTTAGAAGTCAGTGATCAGAGGATCCCACAGGTGGGTGAACCCTAAATGGGAGTGTTTGGGGGGATATTGTTTTTCTCCTGCCAAATCTGCACACACATCCACCCTTATTATAGTGGTCTGGAGGGAAGGCAAATCCACTTGTACAGGCTGAAACACAAAAATGGAATGAGCGTCCTCGTGAGCACTTCTGGTAGCTTTCCCAGTAAGCCTGGTGAATCCTGAGTGTAAAGAGAAAAAGCAAACAACAAAAAACAGAGCCCTTCTCACTACCACACTAGTATCTTGTCCAGAGTTATGACATTGGCCTTACAATGCCTGAAGCTAGAGATCACAGAAAAATGCAGACCAAAAAGGAACTAAAGGTGGAATGGAGCCCAAGACAGGGAACGTGAAGAGGTGAGCAGGCAGCGGAGGGCTCTAACATCCACATGGACAAGCAGCCAATAACACAGCCTTCTAGTTCCTATGCCATCTCATCTTAGGGTCCTATGGTCCTTTACTTCCACTCCAGTGCAGTCACTGCCATACTGCAGACCTTATTACCAGGAACATCTCTGCCTCAGGAATAATATAATCTGACCTTTTACCCTTTGGCCTCATCCCCTATCCTTCCAGCATAGATGCCCACTGTTAATTTTTTTTTTTTTTAATTCCAGGTCATTCATGTTTCCACTCACTCACTGTCAATCCACAAAGCTCTTGGCTTCCTCCCTTACTAAGGTAGACTTGACGGTCTATCTAGTGACTAACATTTAAAAAGTTCCACGACAATGGGCCCCTTCCAGTTCCCTTGAATCCTTCCTGTCTGGCGAAATTTCAACTCTGTGTTTTTCCAGAAATGTCTTCCTATAAGTAACTGATCACTACTGGATTACTAGTAAATCTCACAAGGGATTCTCTGGTGCCATGGAACTATCTGGAAATCATTCATTACACAAATAATGATCCCATGCTTACTCACATGTGAACAAAAATATGGAGCTTAGTTCCATATTTCCTTGTCTATTCTCTCTACAAAGCTCCTCAAATCCATGGCAAATCTCACTTTCCTCATACTGAAGCCATCTCCACTTGCTCAACAGATGTGCTGGACAGAGAGGAGCAAGAAGCCATGAGATGGGGACTTTTCAACAAAACACTTAAAAACAACGCTGTATGTGTTTTCAAGTATTTAGAAGAATTTTTTCCTGTTATGCATGAAAATGACCTAAATGCAGATCAGATACACTTGTTTATCTTTCTTTCCAAAAATGTCATTAAAAGTAAAATATTAGATGAAAAAATGCTCAATATCACTAGCCATCAGAAAAAAAATGCAAATCACAAGCACCATGAGATAGCAACAGACACAAAAAAATGTCTAGAAGCAAAAAGGTAAGTCTTGCTGAGAATGTGGAAAAGGTGGAACCCTCACACATAGCCGGCGGGAATGAAAAATGGTGCAGCCACTCTGACAAATAGTCTGGCCCTTCCTCAAAATGTCAGAGATTTCCCATATGATCCAGCAACTCCACCTCTAAGTATACACTCATGAGAAATGAAAACACATGTCCACACCAAACTTGTAAACAAATGCTCACAGCAGTAGTATCCAGTATCCATAATACTCAAAGGTGGAAACAGCCCACCTGTCCATCAACTGATGAATGGTAAATAAAATGTGGTATATCCATGCAATGTAATATCTCTGGCAATAAAATATTAATACATGCTGTAACATGGATGAACCCTGAAAGCATTAAGCTAAGTGAATAAAGCCAGTCACAAATGATCACGTGATTCCATTCATATGAAATGTTCAAAACAGAGAGAACTAGAGAAATAGAAAATACATTAGTGGTTGCTTAAGACTGGGGGTGGGGGAAGAAAGGGGAGGAGAGAGATGATAACTAAAGATAAGTTTTCTTTTTGAAGTCATGAAAATGTTTTAAAATTGACTGCAGGGATGTACATATCTGAAAATACTAAAATCATAAAATTATACACTTTAAATGAATTGTATGGTATGGTATGTAAACTACTCTATGTAATAAAAGTCTAATATGCAAATTGACTAAATGGTGGAATGACCAGCAGAACCACCGGTCACTATGACACTCACTGACCACCAAGAGGCAGACACTCAACACAGGAGCTGTCCCTGGTTGGGGTCAGCTCCTGCATTGAGCATCTGCCCCCTGAGAGGGAGGCAACCAGTAGCAGTTGAGGCAGCGATCAGGGGATGGGGCCAGCCAGCAGGTGGCGACAGGCTACCAGCCAAGGTGGGTGCCAGTGGGGGGACCCCTCGATCACCCCACCTGCCGGTTTCCCCACAGATGGCCCTGATCACCGGCCAGGCCTAGGGTCCCTACCCATGCACGAATTTCGTGCATTGGGCCTCTAGTATTTAAATAAACAAGGATTTAAAAAGAGTAAGTACTTGCGAAGTACAAATAGGGCAAAGGATAAGACAAAAGATGTCAACACATTTCCAGGAGATGGGAATCCAGGTGAGGAGGGGTAAGTGACTAGCAGAGCAGGGGAAGTGCTGGCAAACCCACCACAGGACAAAGCCCAGGAGACGAACGACCTGGCGGCACCAGACAAGAAATGAGGGGTTCCATCCAGTAAACATCTTGAATTTTTGTTCTTGTATTGTTTGTTTTATTTTCTGTATAATTTTTAAAATATTCTATTCTTTGGTGGGGCATGACCTTCTCCAGTAACTTTTAAAATCCTTTTGAAAAGTTAGCATGCTTCATATGTGCAGTGGGTGCCAGGTTTCTTGCCTGGGACAGAATCAGATCATTGTTTTAAAGTTGGCATTGCACACTTCTGGGGTCTGGGTATGGTGGTGGTAGGTGGGAGCTACAGAAATCAAAGCTAGAAATCTCAAAGGTCAGGTAAAATTCAGGAAAACAATGGCGCATTTAAAAAATGTATTTATCCTATATAATAAAAGGCTAATATGCAAATCGACTGAACGGTGGAACAACTAGTTGCTATGAAGCACACTGACCACCAGGGGGCAGATGCTCAACGCCAGAGCTGCCCCCTGGTGGTCAGTGCGCTCCCACAGGGGGAGCGCCACTCAGCCAGAAGCCAGGCTCAAAGCTGGCAAGCACGATGGCGGGAGCTTCTGCCTCCATGGCAGTCGGACATCCCCTGAGGGTTCCCAGACTGCAAGAGGGTGCAGGCCGGGCTGAGGGACCTCACTCCCCAGTGCATGAATTTCATGCACCGGGCCTCTAGTTTGTAAATAATTAAACTTGTGGAAGAGTTGCACGCACGGTAAAACCAGAAACCCTTTATCCAGATTTACCCACTAACATTTTGACACATTTGTGATTTCTCTCCTGTCTCTGTTTCTGTCTGCTCCCCCACCACCTCTCTCTCTCTTTATATATATATTTTTTCATTACATATATGAAAAATATGCATGCATTCCTGAACTTCCTCTTTCAATATTTCATTGTATAGTTTTAAAGAAAAAGATTCTCTTACATATGGTATAGCTATTGAGTAATTTAACATTTGGCATAAAACTTTAACTTAATCTCCCATTCATAGTCTATTTTTGTCAATTTATCAAGTAAGGCCCTTTGTGCCTTTTTTTTGAAACCTCCATTAGAGGATTCAGTCTAGAAGCTCACACTACATTGAGTTGTCATGCATCTTTAGTCTCTCTGAATCATGTTATTAGTCTTTCCTTTTTATGACAAAACCATTATTTAAAATATTTTAAATTGATTTTAGAAAGGGAGAAGGGACGAGAGAGAGAAACATCGAGAGAAAAATATGGATGCACTACCTCTGCATACCCCATGCTGGGGATCAAGCCCACAACCCAGGCATGTGCCCTGACCCGGAATTGAACCAGTGACCTCTGGTGCCTGGGACTATGCTCAACCAACTGAGCCACACTGGCCAAGGCAACAAGGCCATTTTTTGAAGAACATATTCAATGTGCCATTGTTATAATGCCTTCTCACTTAGGAAAAAAAGTTGGTGTAGTTTATCTTGCTCAGATATTAAAGGATGTTTTTACGACTCTGAGTCCTAGGACCTTAGGGACAATCGGGACCAGTCTTGCTATAAGAAAGTGATACCAGAAGTAAAAGATAAGTGGAGGGATTTTTCTGAAGAGACACCTCCAGCAGTCAAGGGAGGATAAAGGGGCGGGGGATAAAGTGCACCTTGCTTTTGGATGGAGACAATGGTGAAGCTGTGGATGCAGGAGAAGACACACAAAGAATGGAGCTGTCATTGCTGGTGAACATCCTCAGTGGGAGGGAGAGGATGGAGGACTGAGGCCAAGCCTGATTCCTCGGACTCAGGGAGGGAATGCAGGCAAGAAAAGTAAGGAAATGGCTTCATTTCAGCAGTTTATAAGCTAAAAAGGGAAGCTGTAGTGGTTGTAACTATTCAAGGATTACCTGGATGGGGAGAGGAAATGAATACATATACATCATCATCAAAAGCTACATTATTTAAAAAACTATAGAGATGCCCATAGGAACTTTGGTAAAAAGTTAGTAGATTTTGGAAAACAATGATTAATGTTTCATAGAAGTAAACATCAGTGTGAGTAAAAAAACACACAAAAACAACAAAAAACACACAACCCAAAATGTACTGCTAAATATAATCACAATTGTTCTCATTAGAAATTATGCTAAAAAGAAGCCTACTCCTTAATCAAAATGTGTTTGGTCCTGTGTTGTGACTAGCACAATGGCTATGTAAAATAAAGAATTAAAAATGTTGTGGAGAGAGAAGAAATTTGGCAGAAAAAAGGGGGACCAGCAGGGCTAGACACTGTATGGGGGAAGGGGACTGGATTTGAGAATCTAGGGGCTATCTAGGCTATTAGGGGCTTATAGCCTTAAAGGGATCTTGCCAGTAAAAAGATTACTAAAGAATTTAGAGATGTTTGCTATTGGTGCATGGGTGTGCCATGGCCTCATCTCCTGCTCTGTCATGCTTTCTGTTCGTTGGTACAGTCTGATCTGTTCCCCCATGCTTTTTTAAAATTTCACTTTTCAAACTGAGGTCATCTCCACTTGCAGATGAGAACTGCTGGGACTCTCATGATGGAAAAGTTTTTGCTCAGATAAGACAACACTCCCCATCCTCCTAGTAACTGTGCAGGGCACTTTGTTCTTCTATTAGGTTGTGTGTTTTTTTCTTCTGAGGAAAAATATCTGTGACCATGATTTGGAAGAATTAACATCATTAAAATGTCTATACTACCCAAAGCAATCTATAGAATCAACACAATCCCTTTTAAAATACCAATGGCATATTTCACAAATCTAGAAAAAAATATTCCAAGCATTATATGGCACCAAAAAAGACCCCAAATAGCCTCAGCAGTCTTGAGAAAGAAGAAAAAAGTTGGAGGTATCACAATACTGAATATTAGACTATACCACAAAACCACTGTACTCAAAACAGCCTGGTACTGGCATAGAAACAGACATATAGATCAATGGAACAGAACAGAGAGCCAAGTAATAGACTCATGCCTCTATGGTCAATTAATAATTGACAAAGGAGCCATGAGCATACGATGGAGTAAAGACAGTCTATTCAATAAATGGTGCTGGGAAAATTGGACAGGTACAAGCAAAAAAAAGAAACTAGACCACCTTCTTACACCATATACAAGAATAAACCCCAAATGGATTGAAATACTTTAAGTCACGAAACAATAAAAATCCTAGAAGACATAGGTAGTAATTAAAACTTCAGACATCTCTCAAAACAATATTTTAGCTGATATATGTCCTAGGGCAAGGGAAACAAAGGGAAAAAAAGAAACAAATGGGACTACATCTAACTGAAAAGCTTCAGCACAGAAAAAGAAACCATCAACAAAATGAAAATGGAGCCCACGGCATGGGAGAACATATTTGCCAATGATACATCTGATAAGAGGTTGATTTCCCAAACATATAAAGAACTTCTACATTTCAACACCAGAACCCAAACAATCCAATTTTTTTTAAAAAAGGGGCAAACAACCTGAATAGACACTTCTCCAAAGAGGACATACAGATATATGAAAAGATGTTCAACGTCACTAATCAGAGAGATGCAATTTAAAACCACAAGAAGGTATCACCACACACCTGTCAGAATGGCTATCATCAATCAATCAACAAATAAGTGTTGGCGAGGATGTGGAGAAAAGAGAACAGTTGTGCACTGTTGGTGGGAATGCAGACTGGTGCAGCCACTGTGGAAAGCAGTATGGAGTTTCCTCAAAAAATTAAAAATGGAACTGCCTTTTGACCCAGTGATCCCATTTCTGTGATTATATTTTTTAAAAAAACAACATCCCAAAACACTAATTTGAAGGAATATATGCACCCCTTTCATCATTGTAGCATTATTTACACTAGTCAAGATTTAAAAGCAGCCCAAGTGTCTATCAGTAGATGAGTGGATAAAAAAGCTGTGGCACATTTACACAATGGAATACTACTTGCTCATAAAAAATAAAGGAATCTGGTTTCTTAGGATATATTCCTAAAAGTGGGATTACTGGGTCAAATGGGAGTTCCATTTTCAGTTTTTTGAGGAAACTCCATACTGTTCTCCACAGTGGCTGCACCAGTCTGCATTCCCACCAGCAGTGCACAAGGGTTCCTCTTTCTCCGCATCCTCGCCAACACTTGTCGTTTGTTGATTTGTTGATGATAGCCATTCTGACAGGTGTGAGATGGTACCAGAAACACCAATCAGAAAGGATATATGCACCCCTATGTTCATAGCAGCACAATTTACAATAGCTAAGATTTGGAAACAGCCTAGGTGCCCGTCAGCAGATGACTGGATCAGAAAACTATGGTACATCTACACAATGGAATACTATGCTGCCATAAAAAAGAAGGAATTACTACCATTTGTAGACACCTCAATGGAATTAGAGAACATTATGCTAAGTGAAATAAGCCAGTCAATGAAAGAAAAATACCACATGATCTCACTCATTTGGGGATAATGAAAAACATTATAAACTGATAAACAAAAAGATAGTTACAGAGGCAGTAAAGCATCAAACAGACTGTCTAATTACAGTGGTAAGGTTAGGGAGAGGTGGGGGAAATAAGAGATCAACCGAAGGACTTGTATACATGCATATAAGAGTAACCAACGGATGCAAAACATTGGGGGGTGAGGGCATGTATGGGAGTGGGGTGGGGGGGGGGGTAATGGTAAGATATGTACACATATAATACCTTAATAAAAATTTGAAAAAAAAATAAAGGAATCTTACCCTTTGCAACAGCATAGATGGACTGGATACTTTTATGCTAAGTGACATAAGCTAGTCAGAGAAAGACAAGTACCATATGACTTCATTTATATGTGGAATCTAATGAACAAAATTAACTAACAAACAAAATAGAAACAGACTCATAGATAAAGAACAAACTCATAGCTGTCAGAGGGGAGGTGGGTTTAGGGGGCTAGGTTAAAAAGGTGAAGGGATTAAAAAGAAAAAAACTCAGACACAGACAAAAGTATGATGATTACCAGATGGAAAGGGTGGGAGGTCAAGAAGGGTATAAGGGGGATAAATGGTGATGGAAGGAAACTTAATTTGGGGTGGTCAACACACAATACAATACACAGATGATGTATTGTAGAATTGCACAGCTGTAACATATATAATTTTATTAACCAGTGTCACCCCAATAAATTTAAAAAAAGATATAGCTATTTCCTGGAACTTGTGCATAAATAAATAAATTTGGATTTAAAAAAGAATAGAAAATCTCTTAAAGTTACTCAGACTTGTAAATTCTCAACTCACAGAAGGCATGTGAACACTTAGAATGCAATGAGCTATGAGATAAGAAAGATTATGGTAATATTTTCTCTCAATCCCCTTATAAATTGAATCCAGAACATTACTCATACTACATTTTATGAGAGGACATTCAATAAAATGTATATAATATTGTTTTTCTGCAAATATAAAATATATAAAATGTTACCATTCTTACTGTCCATTTGGGCCAATTATAGTTTTCAAATAAAATATGAACCACTCACAAAAATGAGAAAAATAATAGAAGAAATGAAAATAACATATGTAATAAAGAAACTGAAGTTGGAGAAAGACAAGGACTAAAACACTATTTACTCCCATGTTATTTAATATACGTGAACATCTATAAATTTCTCCAGAAAATGCATATGGAACCATTTCATGTTGGTGGGGGTGACTGTGGATATTTGTCCAGGGAGAGTGAAGATTCAGCCGGTTAGGATGATGAAGCAGGATTCAGCAGATCTGTGTTCAAATTTTTAGAAGCTATCTGAGCAAGAGGAATTAAGCATTTCCATAGCATTCTAAGAAAATAGTACTCAAACTTGAAGAATCCCCATGAAGACTGTTTAAAGTTCATATGTCTGGACTCGATCCCCAGAGAATCTGATTCCAAAGGTAGAACTGATTCCCCAGAATTATCATTTTCAGAAGTACCAGAAATAATTGTGATTAATATGGTTGATAAATGATACTCTGGAAAACCAGTGGGCAGAAACTGTGGGATTACTTCCATACATGAAAAGCAAAACATTAACCAATAGTATATGACATCTGCTCCCCATCAGAAATAAAGCTAGCCAACGAAACACATTTTTTTTCTTTCAGGATTTAACCCTTATTCATCTAGGTCAATCAGAATCTTGAATAGTTCCCAGAAAGATGAGGTCTACTAAACATATGTCCTATCTCACTCACGTTTTTCCAATCTCTACAGCTTTTAAAGTGCTTTCAAACCAGCCTTTGCTGACTTGAAACTTCCAATCTTTTGCACTTGAATTCTCACATTTAGTTCACCATTCTCAATGAAATATTTTAGGGCTCTTCTCTTTTTAGGAAGGAAATTTCCAAAATTTCCTATTTTGTTTACATACTAAGAGAGTAGCTAAATCATAGGGTCTCCTTTCTCAGTCTTCTTGAGAACTAACCACAGAGACGGGTTCATGTGATCAGTACTAAACACTCTTGTCTCTAGTCATTTCACATGAACTGCCCTTGACCTCCAACGTTAATGGTCTAATGGCCCAATCTCAATCTTTTTTCCAACTGATCAGCAGTGGTGTTTGACACAGTTGGTCATTGATTCCTCCTTAAAACACTTTTTCACCTGCCTTCTAGAGCACACATTGCCCTGGTTTTACTCCAACCTGAATGGTCCCTTACTCTTTGGTCTCCTCTGGGGATTCCTTCTCATCTTACCATAATGCAATTGCCCAGGGCTCTGTCCTTCAAACTTAACTGGTCTTCATACACACCCTACCCTTCATGACCTCTTGCAAAAATTGAATGCTCAACTTTCAAAATATATATACAAAATTCAGACACTTCTCACTGTGTTCACGGCTATCGCCCTTGTCTGTGATCTCTTACCTGGATTATTGCAAAAGCCTTCTGACTGGTTTTGCTGATTTTACCAGTTTCCTCACAGTCTATTCTCAACAAAGCAGGCAGAGATCACTTTAAAAGATACATCAGATCAAAACTGTACTCAACTAAAGGTAAAGATTTTACTGTGGCCTACAAGGCCCCATAAGCTCTAGCTTTTCATGAATACCCTGACCTCATGCCCACTACTGATGACCTCATTTGCTCAACCCCAGCGATACTGACCTTGCTATTTGTGGTACCAAGCACACACACCATACAGTATTTGGAATGTTCTTACCGCTGTTTGGAGCCTTTCTCCAGTAGATATGCACACAGTTTTTAGACCCTTGCCTCCTTTAGGTTTTCACTCAGGTAACTGCCACCTTCTCAATGAGGTCTTTCCTAGCCACTCTACTCATAATTGCAATCCCCCATTCCTGTTTTACTTTTTCTCTATGTTATTTATCACAACCTGTACCATTTCCACTAAGAATTTTATCAATTGTTGTATTGCATATCATCCTCATTAGAATGTAATTTTCATGAGGGCAGGGACTCCTGCCTGTGTTGTTCTCTATAATATCTCAGCATCTAGGAGTTCAATAAATATGGGTTGAATAAAAGAATAAAGGAAAAAACTCAATTTTGAATAGGTAAAAATTATGGATTAAAATATTTCTGCATATGTATCCAAAACTTCTCAAACCACAATCATTGAAACTGTGTTTGGTGATGGATTATTGCAGATCAATTATTTTTGTACATTGTTGTAAAGGATAGTTAAGAACATAAAGAAATGAGTCAATATTACCTTTAAAGACTTTTCCATTAAAGACTTTTCCATTATTTATAGATGGGGTTAAAATTTACCCCATCTATAAATACAGATCCCCAGAAAACACATTTTGGCAGAGTATTCATTACAACCTACCACTCCACATACTGTCTATCACCTGTTATTTTCCCCTTCTTCTACACCAGATGTGTTAGCTGAACACATGATCTCTTAGCTAAAGACCCCAGTCTGAGGTTCCCAACCTCCTTTCCATTTAAATATTACACATGGCGTAAGGTCTTGAAAACAAGATGAGAGAGAGATGTGAGTTAATATAATATTCCTTAAAAGAAATGGATATAGGCATACATTCTCTTTTCCGTGTTTCACTGGCTAGAATAAAGATGTGTGGTAAGTCATCTGATTCTCCACTATTGGCTGAAGATAACGCTTGGGAGAGCACAACTGTAAGAGAGAAGGACCATGCCTCACCAATTCCATTGTCACCAAATATGTTGCTCTGAAGGAGATAAAAATGAAATAAATAAAACTCTCTCTTGTTTAAGCCAATTTTTTAAAAGCAGTCTAGACTGAATTCTAAATAATATATTAAAACCAATCCTTAAAACTCTAAAAGAAATAAAAATCCCAATATTTAAGTTTGGGGAAATAGGGATTGATTTAGAGATACAGGGTAGAAATCAATGTCAACTGGAATTAGAAACTTAAAAAACATATATTACTAAATATAAACCATGTGCTGGAATTGTATGCACATATATTACTTAATCATTACAATTACTTCCAAAGGTACATGTCATTATATGTGCTTTATAGGTGGAACTCATAGGATTCAAGACGTTTAGATTTTTAAAGGATACACAGCAAGTAAGTGCTAAGGCTAAGAGCCCAATTTCGTATTTCCCAAAGTGTACATTCCCACTCTCTGGTCTTTAGATTGATACATGCTGTCCCTCTAGAGAGCTTTGAGAAGTTCAAGGGAAGTAGTTGATTAACCTCTTGAAAAAATATATCTTTACTCTTCCTGCTCCAGAATGGAGTTCTGCAGAAGCCATGTCATTCAAAACCCCGAGCAGTAGATGGAATAGCTATTAAGTTGAAGTCTAATCTCCTATTTCAACTTGGATTTCCACAGTAAGATATTCAACCAGAACCTGAACCTGCTGGTGTCGTTCCTGCTGTAAGATAATTCCAATAACAGGCTGCCTAAATGAGCTACAAGAGCATTGGCAATGAGTAGAATTTGGTTACTCGAGACATCATCCCCCCTCATCTGAGCAGTCTGGAGTCAAAAGCAAAATCCAAATCCAAAAAACACATACAGGGTTAGATTTAATAATTCCACAGATATGGTTACAAAGTGGATTCAAAATTCTAATGTCTTTTATTTTTCCTAGCTTGGATGAAGGGAATTTATTCAAAAAGTTTAACAAAAATGACAAAGAAAACTAAACTTACAGTCCCAAGGTTTTTACATGTATGTGTGTGTACACACATATATAACCTGGGGAATTCCTAGCATCCAAGTAAACTACAATTGAACAGGCTGAAATCCACTCTAACTAACAATCAATACACAGTGTACCCAGCTGCCTTTAGACCTCGGAGACAATTTGAATACTCAGGACATTTATCTCTTCTTTAGTTAAATTTATTGGGGTAATATTGGTTAATCTACACTAATAAAAAAGAAACATGCAAATTGACCATCACTCCGTTACACCCACCAGCCAATCAGGAGTGAGTATGCAAATTGACCCAACAAAGTGGAAGCAGCCACGGAGCTGGAGTGAGCAGGAGGCTTCAGTTGTCCCTGGTGATGGAGGAAGCCAAGCTTCCCTCCTGCCCTGGCCAGCCCTGGCCTCCACTCAAGGCTACAAAGTTTCAATTATAGAAAATAAATAAATCTCAGATACCTGCTTCCAGCCATCCCTGGCCTCCGCTCAAGGAGGCGCTGAAAAAAGAAAAAAAGGAGGGGGTGGGAGCTTGGGTCGCCGGGGGGTGTGGCTAGCCTGCAAACAGCCATCAGCCCCTTATCCAGGCTGGCCAGGCACCCCAGCAGGGACTCCTACTCTGAAGGGGGTGTGGCCATCCTGAAAACAGCCCTCAGTCCCTCACCCAGGCTGGCCACACCCCCATGGCCCAATCTCTGTAAACAGGCAGTCGAACATCCCTCGAGGGGTCCCAGATTGGAGAGGGTGCAGGCTAGGCTGAGGGACACCCCCCCACCCCATGCACAAATTTCATGCACTGGGCCTCTAGTATATATATAGGTTTCAGGTGTACAATTCTATAATACATTGTCTGTACATTTTACAGTGTGGTCACCACCCAAAGTCAAGTAGCCTTCCATCACCATTTATCCTGCCTTTACCCTCTTTTACCTTCCCCAGCCCCTTTCCCACTGATAACCACCATTCTATTGTCTGTGTCTATGACATTTTTCCCCCTCTTAATCCCTTCATCTTTTTTACCCAGCCCCCCAAACTCCCTCCTTCCTAACAGCTGTTGGTCTGTTGTCTGTTATCTATGAGTCTGTTTCTATTTTGTTAGTTCATTTTATTCATTAGATTTCACATATAAGTGAAATCATATGGTATTTGTCTTTCTCTGACTGGCTTATTTCACTTAGCATAATACTCTCCAGGTCCATCCGTGCTGTCACAAAAGGTAATATTTCCCTACTTTTCACAGCCCAGTGAATGTACCACAGCTATTTTATCCACTTATCTACTAACTAGAGGCCCGGTGCACGAAATTTGTGCATGGGGATGTGTGTTCCTCAGCCCAGCCTGCACCCTCTCCAATCTGGAACCCTTAAGATCTTCTTCTTCATCTGAAATGATTCAATTATTTGCATCATCTTCCAAAAACCACTTTTAGTATTTATTCAGAGCCTGGAAAATGTAACTTACTATTTTTATCCAATGCTGTCTCTCTCTTCATTCTATATTGGGCATCTCCTCCTAGGTGTTCATGATCATCTGTTTGATATATATCAGACAAAACTGTAGAAAATTATTTCCTGCCTAATTCATCATTTGAGCTATGCTTTTACATGTGTCTAGAGCAACTAAAATTTGTTATTTGCTAAGGGAATTACAAAAATTCTCTGATGATTATAAAGTATGTAAAAAGTTTCCAGAGTCATTTTGTCATTGGGAAATTTTGTTTTGACTTGCTTTTGATATGCATGTGTATAGGAAGTGAGAAGCAATTTCATGTGTACAATCTCCAAGGTGAAAAAATGTTATAGAGGATGTACAACATGGGTTAAACATTTAATAAGCATTTCCCTCACATCTTTCAATATATTTAAATTTCTTGATAAACTTATACAGAGGATTTTTTATTAAATAAAAAGTACATTTGGGAGAAATGGCCAGATATAGCTTAAGAATTTACCATGTATGTTACCATAGCTCCAGGTATGTTACCATAGAGATGCAGTGTAGAACATGGAAAAGAATATCCTCTGTGGGAGTTAAAAAGAATAGATACAAAGGGCCTTGTATGGCAGCTATTATTACTACTTGCTCTCTTATTTTATTTATTTTTAAAAAGATTTTTATTGATTTTTAGAGAAAGAGGAAGGGAGAGGAAGAGAAAGAGAAACATCAATGTGAGAGTGAAACATCAATTGGCTGCCTCCTTCACATCCCCTACCATGGATTGAGCCCATAACCTGGGCATGTGCCCTGATCAGTAATGGAACCTGCAACCCTTTGGTGTATGGGCTGACACCCAATCTACTGAGGCACACCGGCCAGGGCTAAGTCTCTTATTTTTAAAATTAGTTACACTCTATTTAGGACTCTGTTTCATTTAGTTATAGCCAAGAAACAAAGCATCCCCAAAATCGATGTCTTAAAACACCAATTACTTATTATTTCTTATAAGTTTATGGGCAAGCTGTGGCTGGGCTCAGCTGATCTCAGCTGGACTTTTTCATGCACCTGCATTCAGCAGATAAGTTAGGTGAGTGGAAACTTGCATGGTCTTTGGAGGCCTCGATTCAGAATTGGCATACCCTCATTTCCACTATATGGTTTAGCTCAAGGAAGTCATAAGGCTGGCCTAGATTCAAGGGTATGAAAATGGATCTCACCCACAGCATGGATACAAGGAGCAGTGGAATACTGTGGTCATTTTTGCAATCAATCTACCAGAGCATCTCTAACATCAGACCCCAAAGATTATTTAAAAGTTGGTGAAATTTCATTGAGAGCTCTGGATAGAAAAAGCAGCTTTTCAGTTCAAGTCCATTCTGTTCCCTTTCTTAAGGCTGGTCTTTACCAGGGAAAAAAAGATGTTTCTGAAAATACATCACTATAATTTAACCTTCATATGTAATTTACAATACTTTTATACTTTTTTTTTAACCAAAATCCTCTGAAGTGTTCCTTTTGTGGGATTCTTGGGTAGTTGTCATCTATATTGTAGCTATTGATTGCCTGAATGTATCTGGATAACCAAAAATGTTTAGGTCAGAGAAGAAATTTTAGAACTTGAAGAAATATAGAGTAAGGCATGGCCTTTTACATGGAAATATATGTTATCTTTTACATAAGTGTACATTCTGTTCATCCTGTAGTTTAAGTGGATGTGAATGAGTCCTCAATGCCTGGATCCACAAAGGACTTAAGATCACAGAGACATAGACCTCATACAGTTCTCTTTATCATGCAAGGGCTTGAGGGCTGAGCCAAGGGGCACCAGAATCCTTCAAGACTATTTGAACTAAAGTAATTCCTTTGGGTCAAATGGCAGTTCCATTTTTAACTTTTTGAGGAAACTCCATACTGTTCTCCACAGGGGCTGCACCAGTCTGCATTCCTATCAGCAGTGCAAAAGGGTTCCTTTTTCTCTGCATCCTCGCCAGCACTTGTCTGTTTGTTGGTTTGTTGATGAGAGCCATTCTGACAGGTGTGAGATGGTATCTCATTGTTGTTTTGATTTACATCTCTCGGATGATTAGTGACTTTGAGCATGCTTTCTGTATGTCCTCTTTCAAAAAGTGTCTATTTAGATCCTTTGACCATTTTTTGATTGGATCATTTACTTTCCTTTTATTAAGTTGTATGAGTTCTCTGTAAATTTTGGAGATTAAACCCTTATCGGAAATATCATTGGCAAACATGTTCTCCCATGCAGTGAGCTTTCTTGTTGTTTTGTTGATGGTTTCTTGTGCTGTGCAGAAGCTTTTTATTTTTATGTAGCCCCATTTGTTTATTTTCTCCTTTGTCTCCATTGCCGTAGGACAGTGGTCGGCAAACTCATTAGTCAACAGAGCCAAATATCAACAGTACAATAATTGAAATTTCTTTTGAGAGCCAGATTTTTTAAATTTAAACTTCTTCTAACGCCATTTCTTCAAAACAGACTCGCCCAGGCCGTGGTATTTTGTGGAAGAGCCACACTCAAGGGGCCAAAGAGCCGCATGTGGCTCACGAGCCATAGTTTGCTGACCACAGCCCTAGGAGCCCAGTAATCCCACTTCTAGGGATATATCCCAAGAAACCAGAAACACGAATCAGAAAGGATATATGCACCCCTATGTTCATAGCAGCACAATTTACAATAGCTAAGATTTGGAAACAGCCTAAATGCCCATCAGCAGATGAGTGGATTAGAAAACTGTGGTACATCTACACAATGGAATACTGCACTGCTGTAAAAAAGAAGGAACTTTTACCATTTGCAACAGCATGCATGGAACTGTAGAGCATTATGCTAAGTGAAATAAGCCAGTCGGAGAAAGATAAATATCACATGATCTCACTCATATGTGGGATATAATGATCAACATAATTTGATGAACAAGAATAGATCAACCTAGAGACAAATGGGGGGTGGGGTGGGGCGGGGGGATTAGAGAACAACCAAAGGACTTGTATGCATGCATATTAGCATAACCAATGGACACAGACACGAGGGCGGTGGGGGCTTGCCCGGGGTGGGAATGAGTGGGGAGGGAGTCTATTGGGAGAAAAGGAGACATATGTAAAACTTTAGACAATAAAAAAATAAAGTAATTCCTTTGTCTTCGAATTACTGATGTAAGGCCACTGTCTATGGCTGTGCACAGTGACTTTGGAATGGAGTCTTTCATGTCACCTACCTCTTCAGTGTTTACCAAACCATGACAGGGAAGAAGGGAAAAATCCATATTTTGAACAAGAGGTCTTCTCAGCAGAAGTAAACCTCAAGTGTGCTGCCAGTTTCCAGATGTCTGCAGATTTCTCTAGGCAAAGACATCGAAAGGCATGGTCACCCTCTGAACCAGCCAAGAAAGCATGCTGGCAACATGGGAAATCTCACCCAACAGTTTTCTAAGGTCTCTCTTCACTAAGTGTCAGTTTCGCAAAAAAAAAAAAAAACCAACAAAACTGAGTGTTTCATCCACTGACTGTAGGACCCTCAAACAATAGATTTATCTCTTTACTCATAAAAATATTGAATATATTCATAAGGCTGAATCTGTACATATGCCGTGTTATGACTGAAATAATTCTTGTCAAATTATTCAGAAGCATTTTGTGGGATTCATAAGGAGTGAAACTTCTGCCTGAAGATCAGTGAAGCACATCAAGATCTGACCCACAAGCAGTCAGTAAACTTCTGTGACTTAGATAAGAGTTGCTTTTCTTTTTGTCTCATTTGTTGACAAGAGGATGATTTATGGCCCAGGTTCTTGCATTGTCAGCAACTTCCACAGAAGGAGAAAAAACTTATTTCAGGATTGATGGCAGCATTGTTTTTATTACAATGTACACAAATGTAGAAAAGTCTTAAATTACAATGGTGAGTGAGAGTTTTCTTCACAAAAGTCATGAAGAATAAAGGCTGCCAAGCTCTTGAGGTGCTACCTCACACACAAGATACCAAGAGTTTCATACAGACAAAATTTTGCTTGGCAGATAAACTTTATACCATTTGAAAATCATTGAATATTTCCAAAGTGATGCCAAAAAAAAATAGAAGTTCTTCCTTAATAACTTTAGTATGCACAGAGCAGATGAAAATTTGAAGCTGGCTTCACTCAGAAACAAGAACAATCTCCTTCGATTGTTGCCAGCTCTTCTATGACTGTCTTCTAAGTTATAATAGAAATGTCAATAATTCTGGACTCGATGAAACTGATCAAGGTACTACTTCATATTTTTCTCTTGCTCCTGGTTAAAAATCATCCATTACTTTACCAAATCCTTTCAGATTGTGGCTTTCTTCATTAAGGGATGTTCTGAACAGCATTCAAAACAAAGTTTGAATGCTGCAAGAAATCTGAGATGTTCTTCAAATTTCATGCATTTCCAGTTGAACATTCATATGGAGACGATATGTACAAGTCAATACTTTTTCAGCATGGAAAAGCATATCGTAGACAAGGAGTTTCATTGGCTTCCTTTTTCCATTGTCAAGAGCCTTATCTTATACTATAGGCCCGGTGCACGAAATTCGTGCACTTGAGGGGGGGGGGGGCGTCCTTCAGCCCGGCCTGCACCCACTTGCAGTCCGGAAGCCCTTGGGAGAGTGGGCCTAAGCCAGCAGTCGGCCATCCCTAGTGCTGCCACGGAGGTGGGAGAGGCTCCTTCCACCACCACTGCACTCGCCAGCCGTGAGCCTGGCTTCTGGCTGAGCGGCACTTTCGCTATGGGAGTGCACTGACCACCAGGGGGCAGCTCCTGCATTGAGCATCTGTCCCCTGGTGGTCAGTGCGCATCATCCGCTGTTTGGTTGATTTGCATATTAGCCTTTTATTATATAGGGGCCCGGTGCACGAAATTCGTGCACTGGAGAGGGGTCCCTCAACCCAGCCTGCCCCCTCTCACATACTGGGAGCCCTCAGGGGATGTCCTACTGACGGCTTAGGCCCGCTCCCCATTGGGAGCAGACCTAAGCTGCAGTCTGGCTTCCCTCTGCGGGAGGCGACCAGACTGATCAGGGGAAGGTACCAGCCCCATCACCCCACTGCTGCAGCCACTGCCAGTCACTGCAGCCGCCAAGGTATTTTCATCAACATGGACTCCAGTCCCTTCACCATGAAAAAATAACAACTTTCTTTAGGCATTTTCAAGATGTGTCTTTCATAGGATATGACATTTCTTTATTTCTTTTTTTTTATTCGTACCTGAGGATATGTTTCCATTGATTTTTTTCCCCTTCCCTCCGATCGCCGGCTCGGCCCCTGCCCAAGCCTAAAGCCTTGGCCTGAGGCTTTAGGCTTGGGCAAGGGGCCTCCCGCCCCTCCCATCGCTGGCTCGGCCCCTGCCCCTCTGATGGCCGGCTTGGAGTGACCTGGGTGCCGAGGATGTTCCTGGGACCCAGGTACGTATGCAAATTAACCGCTATATTTGTTGGGTTAATCTGCATACTCACTCTGATTGGCTGTGGGCGTAGCGGAGGTACAATTTACATGTTTCTGTATTATTAGGTAAGATGCTTTCCAATGTTTTCAGTGATAGACTTTGTGAGTTTCTTCCCTAGTTCTCTTTTTAACACTTTCTAATTAAGTTTATCAAATGCAAATAAAAACAGATGTCCACAAGCAAAATGTCATATGTTTTACTTAATTCCTACAAACAAAAATTTATTGTACACATTGTAGCATCATAGCATGATGATTACAATTAACTATCTAAATACAGAGTAGTTTCTCCTAGCACACTATGATTGTTTGGGTAAAAAGTTGCCTCCATAGCATGATTTCATATAAAAGTAATTTATTTCAAAAAATAATTTTCACTGAAACAAGAAAAATCAAAAGAAAAAATATATATAACTGAATGTGGCTCACGAACCACAATTAAGAACCTCTGGCCCAGGACAGGCCTTCTATGCTTTCATTATCTAATATTTTCATTTTTTTTGAAGCAAAATGGGCTTAAATACTCATCTTAACTAATTGCTCCCTCTGCATTCTGGGTCACAGAACATATTCTCTATAAACTTTTGGGGAAAGAATAATTTTTTTATTTTAACATGACTTATGTCCACAGGAAACTCTCGAATCTTATTAACTAAAGCACACTATTAGTTGGATCGTTCCAGAAAACTGTTGTACACTAATAATTGATAATCATAATAATGACTACGTCGTTTGCAATGTTTATACAAGGTCAGTGAATCATCAAAAACACCTGAATTGTGCACAATGTATTTTTAGCTTGGAAAGTCTTAGGATTTCAAATACTGCTGGCACCCCCTACCAGCTAATTTCTTAACCAGCCAGTACTCTTTAACCCTTTCTCTAATAGTTACTTCTGGGAGAAAGTACCTAGTAAGTACTTTTTATAGACATCCCACAGAAAAGTGTTCTGCAAACATTTGACCACATTTTATTTATCTATTCAAAACACACATGTGAATGCATATATAATTTAACTACATTACCCATAAAACCATTCTTATTATTAAGTGAAATGCACTTCTATTACATTATATTAATGCCGGCCTTACCCATTAAATTTATTTTACCAACCAATAATGGGCTGCAACTTATAGTTCAGATGATACCAACCAAATCACAAAAGAACGAGTTTTTATTCTCCCTACAAAACTAATGGATTTACTTACTCAAATGTATTTCTAGAGTTTATCATTTGAAAATGGTGAGTCTTTAGTCGATTTTTTAAATTTACAATTTTCAATCAACAGAAATATTCTACTATCCTGAGCACATTATTGTTTAGATAATTAATCCTAATATAGTAATGATCATTTCTAAGAATTTTATCTACTTATTTCTAATATTCACCATAAGCCTAATGAATATGTATGAGGTATGATCCCCATTTTGTCTTTGAGAAAACCGAGGCTCAAACAGGTAAAAGTACCTTGCTGGATCTTCTTGCCAGTAAGTGACAGTGTCAGGGTGTGACCCCAGGTTCCTCTGACCCCAACGCCTGAAGTGCCCACTGATTTCTCTGCCCTGCCTCTGACCTTGCCCTATAAAATAGGCAACTACCATTTTCATGGGCAGCCACGAAATAGTTCTCTAGACCACAGGTTAAGGAATTTAGGATGATGTCTCATGTGTTTCTCTATTCATTTGTTCAAGACACTTTTAGTAGAAATTCTGTTGGGTACATTGATGACGCTTAGATGAAGAACATAAGGATTCTCCCACCAAGCAGCTAGAATCTTTCAATTAAACCCACGATGAAAGGACCAGGCAGGTGACCTGGGAGCACAGAGAAGGACAGACCTGTGGATCAATGAGAACTGTGCAAAAATGTTTTACCATAACCCATACTGGAAGGAGTGACATTTGGTCTTAGCCATAAAGGATACACAGGATTTCAAAGGGTAAAAAAGAGAGGCAAGGTTATTTTAGGCCTATAAAAAACCTCAGAGGGAAGGTAGGGGAGGGTGGGGGTAAGGGGGAGAGATCAACCAAAGGACTTGTATGCATGCATATAAGCCTAACCAATGGACACAGACACCAGCGCGGTGAGGGCATGCGTGGGGGGTGGGGGTAGGGGAGGAATGGGGGGATAAGGACACATATGTAATACCTTAATAAAGAAAAAAATATATAAACAAAACAAAAAAAAAGAGCTTGAGGTAAATTGTGAGGAGAAGGGGAGGATATTGGGTGTTTTAGGCTCTGGGCAGGTAGTCCAGTAAGGCAAGTGAATAAGATAAAGGGAGGATAAGGTTGGAAATCCAGGAATAAGCCTGATTTTTGAAAGTATTAAATACCATAATACAAAACTTATACTGTATTCCCTTTTCTTTATTTTGAAAAGATGTGTTGCTTTGTATTTTAAAAACTTCCCTTAAAAATGGATTTTGACTCAACTATCAGTCTTCAATTTGTCAGAAAGAGCATAGTCAAATAAATACAGAATGATTAAATTTGAACCCTTATCAGAGTGGATATAAAGTCTAGAGACAGTTGAATATATATAATGATACACACAATTATGTAGGCTTATTGAAATTACAATACATGTGTTAAATAACACCATATTAACGTGTTTTACAGGCTTATGACCATTCAGTGTTTTACAGGCGTACTCCAAAAGGTTCTAGGCTTAATAGCAACATGCAGATATCACTGTGTAACAGCACACTCATTCACAGTGAGAAGAACACATGCTGGAGTCTGAAATTTGAAATAGAAACCAAACAGCCTTGTAATTTCATATAAGCTCATAAACTTAAGGCTCAAAAGAAACTATGTCATATCTCAGAGAATCAAGCTTGCTAAGACTTGGGAACCAAGTTAAAATTCAGCCTCTCTTAGCAAAGTTTTAAATTTAGTCTGTTATTTACCATAACCATTCTGTTGTCTAATGACACTGACATAAACTTAAATCTTTTATAAAAGATTTTAAAACTTTTTAATGTTTTGATCATTATAAATTGTTCCCCAACCCATTTTTTCCCATGCGTATATTCAGAGTTAAATCCAAGTTCTGGTTGGCCAACTCACATCAAAGTATATGTGCTGTGATCAGTATAATGGTAAATCCATTTCAATTTACAGATTAAGTCTACAATTCACTCACCAGGTTTGAGCTTTATTAAATCAGGCATTGTTTCTTCAATGAAATTGTGCATCGTATACCTACCACCTAAAATAATAGAGCACATAGTATAAACACTCCATAAGTATCTATCAAATGAAGAATTAACTAAAATAGTATAGTTTTCAGCTGGGATAATTCTATTATAATACTCTTTAGAAGTATGAATATGTATAGGACTTTCAAAGGGACGAAAGAGACAGACCAAGAAAGATAGACAGATTAACTATGTGTGCTTTCATTTTTTTCTTATTTTAGGAAACAAATTAACAAATTAAAGCTAATAAATGCTCCATCACAGTGATTTTTACTATTGTGAAAAATTTGGAATTTGTAAAATAAAAATGTGTTTTTTTCCACCTGAGGTTTTTTTTTTTTTTGTTTTTTTTTTTTTTTTTTATCTTTGCTGCCCTCATCTGGAATTTTTATAGTACCAGGTTCTCTTTGCCATGGATAAGTGTGTGTTTCATATTTGCCTTTAAAATAGACTATAGGGAAATGCAGAGTTTTCCATTTATATTTGAAGTGCATTTTTACCCAATTTTATAGCACTGCCAGGGGAAATAGCAACAAATAACTGAAGATTATCCTGTGTTTTGTTCCATGGCACATTTGTGGTACTTTGTGGAACTTCCAATGCCACCTTCTAAACAATCTAGGAAATGGTTTGTTATTTTGAAATATCTCCTGTAAAAATACTATTTGACTTTTTATTCTGCTATTAAAAAATATAATTCTTTCTTGCCATCTTTTTTTAAAAATGTATTTTTATTGATTTCAGAGAAGAAGGGAGAGGGAAAGAGAGATAGGAACATCAATGATTAAAGAGAATCATTGATCAGCTGCCTCATGCATGCCCCCTACTGGGGATCGAGCTCACAACCCAGGCATGTGCCCTTGACTGGAATCGAATCCAGGACCCTTCAGTCCACAGGTTGATGCCCTATCCACTGATCCAAACTGACTAGGGCTCCTGCCATCTTTTATTTAATAATCACCTTTCTTCCCCTTACTCATTATATCACCTGCACTGCATTATATTTTATGTATCATCCAGTGCTTTAATTATGATCAACAGCTTTAAAAAGAATTTTAAAAATGTACAGGAGCTATTCTTTAAATGTGAACTTTCATGTAAAATTTTCTGTATGCTGTCTGATCATCATAAATATACTTCCCCATTGTACCTTATTAAACAAGCTAATTCACCTAAAGCACTTAGAACAGTACTAAACCAACAGTAACAATACAAATCAATTAATTTCCTGAGAGTAGATTATATTCTGCTCTCTCATCTCCCTTGTAACATAACTATCATGATCTTCTATGTTCCTTAGGTCACGGCTTCTTAAATCTTAATTTGCATATGAGGTACTTGGGGATCTGCAACAATGTGGATTCTGATCTGAGAAGCACTGACATTCTGTGTTTCTAACATGGGGTTGCTAAGCTGCTGATCCAAAATGACACTGAGTCGCTAGCCCTAGATTACTGCTATCTCATCCTATCTAATAATCCTATCTAATAAAGAGGTAATATGCAAATTGACCATCACTCCAACACACAAGATGGCTGCCCCCATGTGGTCAAAGATGGCTGCCCCATGTGGACACAAGATGGCCACCACAAGATGGCCGGCAGGGGAGGGCATTTGGGAGGGACCAGGCCTGCAAGGGAGGGCAGTTGGGGGTAATCAGGCCTGCAGGGGAGGGCAGTTAGGGGTGACCGGGCAAGCAGGGGAGGGCAGTTGGGGGCAATCGGGCCAGCAGGGGAGCAGTTAGGTGTCGATTAGGCTGGCAGGGGAGTGGTTAGGGGTGATCAGGCTGGCAGGCAGGCAAGCGGTTAGGAGCCAGCAGTCCTGGATTGTGAGAGGGACGTCCCAGATTGGAGAGGGTGCAGGCTAGGCTGAGGGACACCCCCCACCCTTGTGCATGAATTTCATGCACCGGGCCTCTAGTAGAAATACAATGTGAGACATGGATGTAATAAACATTTTTCTCATAGCCACATTTGTGAAAAATAAAACAAAATGTTAAAATTGATTTAAATTACATATCTTATATTAACTCACTATCATATCATGATATACTATCCCACATCATATACCATTACAAAATATTATATTAACCCAATGTATTATGATTTCATTATCCAATCACTATAAGAAATTATTGAGATAGTTTCCATTTTGTATTTTACATCCTCAGAGTGCAGACACCCACCCCCCAAGGCAGAACCACCTTGCTAAGCAACATGCCGCACCAGCCAGCTCAGTAGCACACAGAACTGACCGACTGAGCCCAACCTAAATTGTCAACCATGGAACTGCGAGCTAAAAATGGGTGCTAATTTTGAGCACTTGAATTTTTGGTGTGCAGGGAGACCAAACTGATACAGAAAGGGTTGTTTTGGTGTGTGTGTGTGTGTGTGTGTGTGTGTGTGTGTGTGTGTGATTGTTTGTTGTTGTGTGCTTTAATATGGGAGATAGTGTAGCATATTTGTGAATGGGCACAATGCAGAAAAAAGAGAAAAATTATGATGAGAGATGGGGAAAATTTTAACAGCAATATTTTGAGGGAGAAAGTGGAGGTAGAGTTCAGTGCACCAGTGCAGTATCGGCCTTCTGCAGAGCATGGACAAGCCATGTGTATGAAAGGGAGTTGTAAGAACAGGCCCTGGGCACAGTGAGTGCCCAGTGTGTTTTCCATGGCATTGCTATACAGTAAGCCTCTCTGGTTCCAACACCATTTCTAAAAGCTGCCAGAAGCCTGTTCTTTGCTTTGTTTAGAATTCCTTTCTTCACTACCTCCACACCTCCAATCGCATCCGTTCTTTGAGGACAAGTGTCACCTATCCACAAAGTCTTCCCTCACTTTTCTATCTGGAATGCAGCTGTCCTACCTCTAAGGCCCATAACAAGTGATTTTGTATTCAACTTACAACTTTATAATTTGTCTTATAATTATTTGGGTTCATAGCATCGTTAATGAATTATAAACTATTGAATATAGAGTTTATATCTGATTTACATTTGAATTACTGCAAATCTGCCTAAACACAGTATGTAATGTACAAATATGAGTGAATGAAAAGGTTAATGTAATTAAACATTACATTTAATGAGGCACATAGAGCCAATGGGGGTCAATTTAAAGGCTCACAGTTTAACCAATTATTTTAGGTATGCACTGATTGTCCACTCTTAGACACTTAAAAAATATGCTAACTGGTTTGTGCAAATGAACGGATAGATTAGACAGCGTAGAATAGTTTCTCAGTAATTTCCTGCAAATGACAACTGCATTTTAATTTCTAAACTGGGGCATATGAAATTCAGCAACATTTCGCCCTGGCCAGGGTTGCTAAGTGGTTAGAGTGCCAGCCCATGTAGTGTTCAATTCCCAGTCAAAGGCACATGCCTGAGTTGTAGGTTCGATCCCAGGCCCTAGTCAGGGTGTGTGTGGGAGGCAATGTGCTCTCTCCCATCCATCTCTCTCTCTCTCTCTTCCCCTCTCTCTCCCATCCCTCCCACACTTCCACTCTCTCTAAAAAATCAATGGAAAAAATAATAAATAAATGCAGCAACATTTTTTTTCTCTGTTTGCTATCCTTTATTGAAGGGTCCCACACCCTTATGGGACCCCAGCCAAACCAGAAACCAGACAGGTCCTCCATTTATAGCTGGAGGCCTAAAAGGGGAGGGGAATGGCTTATGATCCCACCACACCTCCCTGAAACAGAAACCACCACAGACAGACAGACAAGGGCTGGGGAAGAGAACTTGCCTCACTCTAGGTTCTCCCCCCATCACCCCCATTTGAAAAGAAAGTCAAACACTGGTTACTCAGCACCCCAGCCCCACCCCACCCATAGCAGCGTTTGTGGGGCTCCCCTCTGCAAAGCAACATTTCTTCTGCAATTTTTTTCCCTTTAAAGAGAAACTGTTGACCTGCAAACTGACTCCTAACAGTTCATTTAAATTATCTGAACACTGCAGCAGCTGAGGTTAGAAAGCCCATCTTTGTGGACTTCAGCCAATTGCAACATACAAAGGGATACACAAAAATGTTTAAAATAAATGCGCAAAAGAGTGAGTATGACGCCTCCCATATACAACATTCCTCTTTTTTTTTCTCGCTTTTATACTAAAAAATGTATCTAAAGCATTAAATTATTATAGAAATAAATCCCAAATAATTCTTCTCAAGGCCACTGATGTCTGCTCAATCCTGAAAACTCCTCTAAAATGAGAAGAGGGACCCAATTCAGGTATTTAGGGAAAAATAAATCCTGTTCCTCTGTTACCTGCTGGATGGACTGGCTGGGACACCACTGAGGGACCACAGAAGTGGCAGCTGTAGGCTAGTGACCACCGTTGTGCACACCTGTGTTACACAGACTCCTCTTCCAACACAGCTTTACAAATGAAACTATAACACGAGTTCCCCCGCATAAGTGTGTCATGTCCCTGAAAACTTGAAAACCAGCTTTCACGGAAGATGGTTCTTGGGTCCATTTTTTGACAATCTAAAAATGGGTACTAGCCTTTCAAGATGCCAAGCATGCCGTGTGATAAAAAGAGGGAAAAGTATCTATACTCCGAGCAAGATAAAACCAAAGCTAGATGAGCTGAGCAGCCAACTGTAAAGTGAAAGAAACATGAGAAATTCCATGAGAGGAGAACAGGTCATCCATAGACGGCGGGGGCGGGGGGGGGGGCGGGGGAGGAGCAGTCTGCGAGGAGAGGAGCATGAGAGGGAAGAACAAAGCACATGAGACACGAAGCTGCCCCGAGACGTGAGCCTTCCTTTACCTCTTACAATTATAATGGATTCTTAAACTAGGGCCGAGATTGACAGCTCAGCATCTCTGGGAACCCCAGATATGTGGCGTCTATATCCACTGGAATATTTCCCCAGGTTCTCCAGCAAGCACTCATGAGAAACATTAGACACAGGGCAAATAGCCATTGTGCCTCCTTCGGTAACACAGGCGTGCAAGGTTTGCCAAAGATTGAGAGTGGAGCAGGTGTATCTCCAGAAGCCCATTCATTCTCCAGAAACTCCGTGAGCATCGGGAAATGATTGGCTATAGCTACAGACAGGCCCCAAACCTCCTGTGTCCTGAACCCCTTTTAAATATGAAAATATGAAGTAAAAGACACCTACCACTGGAGAACAGGAAAAGCCCAGGTCCCAGAGCTGACCTTTCATTGCTTCCTCTGGGGTAAAACAGGAAACCTCCCATCACCCACCCCAGCAAGGATTAGCTGCAGCAAAAATCCTATTTGTGCATAGAATTCTGCCCTTTTCAAGGCAATATTTGGCTGCCAAACAGGAGGGAGAGAACCTTACTCACACCCAAGGTTTCCGCCAATTAATGACAGAGTTTAGTTGGCACTAGTGGGGAGAAGTGGCACTCTCCAAGCGCATGAGAAGCAGGCAGGGCTGCTGAGAAAACGCCACTCCTGAGGCTCAGGGGTACAGGGTCTGCCTAAGATTGAGGGTAGAATTCACCCCTGTTGCCCAGCAGCTTCGCACCAAATGACAAGGAACATCGTGGTGTGCTAAGGGAGGGGCAAGAGCATGGAGAGAGCAACCTTATATGATGCAGGTGTGCAGGGCCTGCTGCCGGGTGTGGGTGATGCAAGAGCACAGTTAACACCCTCCTCCAAGACCCCAAGCTCCACACTAGCCCAAGGTCATGGTGGCACAATACCAGAGGATATCCACGTGCAAAAAGAATGAACCTCCACTCTTACCATGAATAAGAATTAGCTCAAAATGGATCATACACCTAAATGTAAGAGCTAAAACGATAAAACTTCTAGGAGAAAAACACACCCATAACTTATGAAATGCTATAGGGCAGCAAACAACCCACAAAATATATAAGAATGATAAATAAGCACATAAAAGATGTGCCCCTAATTTTTAATCATGAGGAAAATGCAAATGTTTAAAACCAATATGAGATACTACCATCCAAACACTAGAATTACTAATACATAAAAAGACCAATCATACTGAATTTTGGTAAGGATGTAGAAAAACAAACTCTCATTCATTGCTAGGGGGAATGCAAAAGGATACAGTCACTTTGAAAAAACAGTTGAGCATCCTATCTAATAAAAGAGTAATATGCAAGTTAACCATCACTCCGCTACTCCCACAAGCCACGCCCACCAGCCAATCAAGAGCGAATATGCAAATAAACCCAACAAAGATGGCTACGGCCACAGAGAGCAGGAGGGAGGCTTGGGTTTCCCTGGCAATGAAGGAAGCCAAGCTTTCTGCCTGCCCTTGCTGGCCTAGGCCTTCACTCAAGGCTACAAAGTTTCAATGATAGAAGATACATAAATCCAAACAGAAATGGCGGCAGCAACGGAGCTGGAAAGAGCAGGAGGTTAGGGTTGCCCGCAGCGATGGAGGAAGCCAAGCTTCTGCAGCCCTGGCCGGCCCAGGCCTCCGTTTAAAGCTACAAAGTTTCAATTATAGAAGATACATAAATCCCAACAGAAATGGCTGCCGCTATGGAGCAAGCAGAAGGCTTGGCTCTGCTCCAGGCTATAAAGTTTCAATTGTAGAAGATAAATAAACCCCAGATACCAGGGCCTCCGCTTGGGTCGCCAGGGGGTGTGACCAGCCTGCAAACCACAACAGGCCCCTCGCCCAGGCCACCCCATGCCCCAAGGGAACCCCCACCCTGATCCGGGACACCCTTCAGGGCAAACCAGCTGGCCCCCACCCGTGCACCAGGCCTCTATCCTATCTAATAAAAGAGTAATATGCAGATTGACCATCACTCCAACACACAAGATGGCTGCCTCCATGTGGTCAAAGATCCTGCCCCCATGTGGACACAAGATGGCCACCACAAGATGGCCATCAAGGGAGGGCAGTTGGGAGGGACCAGGTCTGCAAGGGAGGGCAGTTGTGAGCGATCAGGCCAGCAGGGAAGGGCAGTTGGGAGGGATCAGGCCTGCAAGGGGGGGCAGTTGGGGGCGATCAAGCCTGCAGGGGAGGGCAGTTAGGGGTGACCAAGCTGGCAGAGGAGGGAAGTTGGGGGCAACCAGGCCTGCAGGGAAAGGCAGTTGGAAGGGACCCAGGTCTACAGGGGACAGCAGTTGGGGGGGACCAGGGCGGCAGAGGAGGGCAATTAGGGATTACCAGGCCTGCAGGGGAGGGCAGTTAAGGGTGACCAGGCCTGCAGGGGAGGGCAGTTAGGGGTGACCAGGCCTGCAGGGGAGGGCAGTTAGGGGCAATCAGGCTGGCAGGGGAGCAGTTAGGCATCAATCAGGCTGGCAGGGGAGTGGTTAGGGGGTGATCAGGCTGGCAGTCAGAAGCGGTTAGGGCAATCAGGAAGGCAGGCAGGCGAGCAGTTGGGAGCCAGCAGTCCTGGATTGTGAGAGGGATGTCCAACTGCAGGCAGTCGGACATCCCTTGAGGGGTCCCAGATTGGAGAGGGTGCAGGCTGGGCTGAGGGACACGCCCCTCCCCCCCCCCCCCCCCCCGTGCATGAATTTCGTGCACCGGGCCTCTAGTTTTTCATATAAAGGCAAACATGCATTTACTATATACACCAGACACATAGCCAAGAGAATTGAAAACACATGTCACACAATGACCTGTATGTAAATCTTTGTAGCAGCTTAAGTTGGTCAGTGCCTCAAACTGTGAACAATCAAAATGTACTTTAGCTGGTGAATGAATAAACAAGTTCTGATTTACCCGTACATGGAATGCTATTCAGCAACAAAAAAGGAACAAACTACTGATACATGCATCAGAACAGATGATTCTTGAAAGTACTACACTAAGTTAAAAGCTAGACACAAAAGACATAGACTGTATAATTTCATTACCTGATGTTCGAGAAACATCAAAACTATGGAAACAAAACAGATCTGTGGTTTCCAGTGGCTGGGGATGGAGGAGGGGATTGACTGAAAGGAGGCATGAGGGCACCTGGTGGAGTGGTGAAAATTCCATATCTTGATTGTGGTGGAAACTCCGTGTCTTGATTGTGATGAACATGATACAACTGTATACATTTGTCAAACTTGCAGATGGATTTTTTTGTATATAAATTTCGTCTCAATAAAAACAAAAAATTAAAACCGATGGTATTCAACCCTGTTTACCCAGGGTTATGAACCACTGCAATAGTCTAGCAAATGGTGTTGCATTTGTATATGAGTAGAGGTGACTGTCCAGTTGCGTCTGAAATTTCTTGGCCACAACTTAGCTTTGCAGATGGACCAGGTGCATCCTGATTTAACTCAAGGAACCAGGTGTGACTTATCTGACATTATTTTTCCCCAAAAGGATTAATGAAGGAAACCGTTGCCACAGGATGTGTAATTGCTTAGAAAAACTCTAAGAATAAAGGTTAGCAGAGAAACATTGTGGGGTGGTAGATGAGGTTCTCAGAGAGAAAGAATAAACAAGTTTAGGATCGAAGTCAACTTCCTTAGCTTTGTTCTTTGGGTCAAATTCCATGGAGCCTAATTTGGTGTTGTGTATGTTTCCTTGAAGGTTTTAGCAAAACAAAAATTTTAAAGTCTGTGCTTTCAATTCCTGTAAAATCCACGAAAATGGAATTCTAGTTGACCCTAAAAATCAGGTCTTTGATTTTTTTTTTTCATTTATAAATAAAGGTATAACAACAGAGGTATAAGCTCTTACCCTTATGTTGGCTGCAGAGTTGCAGAGTGAGGCAGGGTTCCAGGTAGACAGTGCGGGGCGGGGGGGGGGGGGGGGGAAGGGGAGGGCGGGGGCAGCGCTCTGAGTTATTTTTGTCCTGGTTTTCTAAGGAGGAAGACCTTCAGCTTCTTAATTACAAAAGCACACGCAGGTTAGCTGTCTGGGTTCCTGTTAGAGTTGGTTCAGACAGAACATATTTATCTGGAGACTTGATGTGGCTGAATGTGATTGCCAACAAATGCTGTGGTGGCAGAATTTAGTATGCCCAACCTTGATTGTGAACTCCTTTCTAGTAATACCCAATAAACTATATATATATATGTCACTGGCTATGAAAAGCTGATTTGTGCTTATGGGTGTTTTGCCACATCCTAGAGTTAATTCCCAGCTCCCCTTTAACATGCTTCCCAGCATTTTGCATCTTTGATGTATTGTTTTTCATTTGCAAATATCTTATTATATATATTTCTTGTTGATTTTAATATAAATTAAAACTCTGAAGTCGAAGAGGCTCCTTCCAGGTCTAAGACCCATGAACATAGAAAATAAACTCTATGAAAATAAATGTATTCGCTAAGCAGGAATGTAAACCAAAGTATTCAGAGCAAATTTTTCTGAACTAAATAAAAACGAGCTTTCAAAAGGTTTAAAATAATTCTGGAGGGATGGGGGAGACCTGGTTGAGCACCATCCTGTGCACCGAAAAGGTACAGGTTCGATTCCCAGTCAGGGCACATGCTCAGGTTTCAGGTTTGATGCTGGCTGGGTGCATACTAGTACAGGGAAGCAACTGATGTTGTTTCTCTCTCTTTCTTTATCTCTCCCTTCCTCTCCTTCTAAAATAAATAAAAACATATTTTTTAAAATCCTGAATGTACATAAAATGCAGTTTTATATCATCTTGAAAAAAATGATCCCCTGAGAGAGATTTATATACATTTGATGTTTTATTCAGGTCACACAAGCTATTTTTTTGTCAAAACCAGTAAGTATATGTCTGATTACATTTTCTAATGTAATTCTTGTTTAATCACTAGGTGTCTATTTGTGTTTCTTTTTCTTTTCTTTGGCAGTCCCTAATTTTAGCATAGAATGAGTTGTAATCAGGAAAGAAACATACCATATCAGAATTTATGATTAGAAGTCACAACTAATTAATATAGCTATTCTTTATCAATGTCATCAGATGTTATAAGTGACTTAAAGACTATGAGAACCTAGTTTTATTTTTCCTTTTTAAAATATATTTTTTACTGATTTCAGAGAGGAAGAGAGAGGGAGACAGAGATAGAAACATCCCGCACACCCACTACTGGGGATTGAGCCTACAACCTGGGCATGTGCCCTAACCTGGAATCGAACCATGACATTCTGGTTCATAGATTGATGCTCAACCACTGAGCCACACGGGCCATGCAAGAGCACCTTTTTAACAAACAATGTATTAAGTGGAAACATTGAACTCATTCACATTTGAAAAATACTTCAATTATGTTATAATCCATTCTCTGAAGTCAGGTATCGTGGGATTATTTATAAAATATTCTACCTTTTTTTTCTTTTGATGTTTGTCACAACTTTGTTCATTATATACAACATTAAAACCAGATTAAATGCCTGACATAAGAGAGCAGTTTTAAAAGATCATGGTATACCCACAAAATTGAATATTACAAAAGGACTCTATAAGCCTATAAAGATATAGATATATGTTCATGATGTATTGCACAGTGAGGCATTAGGGATACATAATAATATGTATTTTAAAATACAATTTTAGGAGAAAGAACAATGCATTCCTTGTACACAAGGGTAAAGGACTTTAGAGAAAGAATATTTAAAAGAACAAGCACTAAGCTGTGAACAATGGCCATCATTTGGTTGCATTCTGAGCAATAGTTTTTTCATTTATTTATATTTTCTCATTTTGATAATGAACATGAAATACTTATGTAGTCAAAACAAATATCTAAAACTCATTAAAACTCTCAAGTCAGATTCTTGGGCAAAGGAAAATAACCCCCAAACAACACATATTTAAAATAAAGACAGAAAGATAGATTTTTAATCTGTAAGTACTACATACAGGTTGTCCCCACAAATGTACACACACTTTAATTAATTCCAATGGGTTAAATCTGAAAAGAAAGAAACATTGGAATTAATAATTATTAAAGTATGTGTACATTTTGGGGGATACCCTATATGTGCTGAATGATTTATTAAGATAATGTTCTACATAACTGAATGTAAAGTTAAGAATTTGGCACAACAAATATGTTGAAATAGCAAAGGTAGTTTAATGTCTAGATTAGTATAGGGCAATCCTCCCTAAGTTTCCAGTGTAGTTTCACAGAAATATTCACAGAATATTAACTCTGAGTCGACTCTTCCCTCCTAATAACCCTGGAGCTATCTGTTGATTAAAAGTAAGGTACAACTCCTACCATGAAATACAAACTTAACAAGAATTATGTAATTATAATAATATAAGCACTTGTTCAGTGATTCACTATGTGCCAGGCAATGTTTTAAATGTAAAATCCATTTAATCCCTCAAGACATTATGATACAGTATTTTTATTACTCCTTTCTTTAGATGAAGAAACTGGGACACATAGAGGTTAATTGATCAGTTCATCAGTGGCAGAGAAGGATCCAAATTTAGGCAGCAAGAGTTGCTCCTAACCACCATAATATACTACTTCTTAACAAACAAAAAAATTAATAGGATATTGACAGAAAATAAGACACACATGAATATATAACATGTATTTATGGTAGAAAACGATTTCAGTGGACTGTCTATGATTTCAGACCCTTATCAGGGGACCTCATGTGCTAGTTTCCAGATGTTTCTCTCTGCCCAGTCACGCCAGGCCCTCAGGGGACTTGCATGCTCCAAGGCTAGGTCATCTCCTGCAAGATTCCCATGTTGCCTACAACATCCCTGGGTATTTGCCATTTTCTATACTGTCTGAGAAACGTTCAAACACTGTGGCTTAATGAAATAATCTTGGCAAACAGAATAACTGGAGGAAAGAAGAAAGTCGTCCCTCCCATGTCCCTTCTGGAGAAGCCACCATGAATTCTCCATTGACCTGTCCCATATCTTCTGATCTTTTCATGGACCCCAGGAGGTGAGAAAAAATAAAGTCCCACCATGCTTTCTCTGTCTCCCATGAGAGAAAGTCCTGAATTTGACTAACATGCTCTCTGGTAACAGTCTAATTAATCCTACCCATTTTTACTGGATTTCACGTTACAGCTCAAGACCAAGTCTGACTAATGATTAAAATTGTTAGCATGGTAAAGTCTGGCCTTGTGAAATACAGCAGCAATAGCAACACTGATTTAAATACCTGGGCTACTTAAAAGGTTAAACAACTATACAATATATGTGGATCCTCTTCTTATTAATTATCTTCATTTCTTTTTAGTCTTTGAGTGAAAAGTGCACATATAATAATCTGCAGAAATTCAAAATAACTTTTGTTATTGTCTTTTGACTATTTAATGGTTTGTAATGTTCCAGCACCAAATTCTTATAGTATTATTTAGCTAATGGATTATGATATTTTGTGAGTGTTCTGGATACAATAGTTGGGATAACAAACACCCAAGTCTCCATTCCCCTTGTCAGTCTTCAATTTTCTGGTGATATGTGAGTAAATTCCATAGCTGGTACAAATAGAAGAGTTGGAAGAATGCAGCAGCTCCAATTTCTCCCTGTTTCTATTTAACTCTGGACTTGCTATGACAAATTATTGGCTCTGAGCATGCTCCAGTCACTAATTTCAACTAATCTAGATCTGGACAAAAGTCTCAGAATCAGAATTACTAGTTACCTGAAGGTGAAATACAAAATCAGGGAGTAGTAGGTACAGTCTAATTGCTTTTGTCTCTGGCCTCTCCTATGCCTTCAATCCACCCCTTTCTCAAGGTCAATATTCAAGGGAATACTTAGGATTAGTGATTTCATAAGAAATCTTTACATCAACACATAGATGACTTTCTTACTTACTGCATAAGAGCATTTGAAGTCCTTGAATTCTTTGGTTGCCTTTTCCCTAGGTATTTGAGAAAATTTGTTGACAAAACAGAATACTTAACATGTGAAAATCTTGTGGAATAAATATAGAACAGATCAACTTTTTAAAAAGACATGTTTTTTAAAGAACGTTTGAAATGTTCTCAATGACAAATACTCTTTGATCTTTGGGGTGGGAGGAATACTTATTAAAAAGTGGAAGTAGGTTAACCCATGTTGCTATATAGTCCTCACTCTGCTGACTCACTTTCTCAGTCTGAGTAATGACTACAATTACGTGATAACCCAAATTTTCCACCTCCACGCTTGGCGTTTGTCCTAAGGCTGTTGCTAAACAACAAAATTGCCTCAAGTGACTGTGTTCCTGTGCCTGAAATTATTTTCAACAGCCTGAAGCATAACAGAATGTTTTATGTGACAAGTGTAAGAAATGTTTCTTATCAGATGGCACAGGAGTCACTTTTTACCTCTGTTTCCAATCAGTTCTGTCTGGTTTGAATATTTGTAAAAGAAAAAAAAAAAAGCACTTTCATCATACATTCTGTGCCTCTTCCAGACACAGTGTCAAATTAATATACCAATAAATTTGCTTTTTAAAGCATGGATACCATCCAGTTGTGTCTTAGACATCTACCAGCTACCCTTGGATTATTACAAACTTTTGAAGAAATACAGAGTCAAACCCTGACCAAGAACAAGAAATGGCCTGGCTGGTGTTGCTCAGTGGTTGAGCATCAACCTATGAGCCAGAGGATCGAAGTTTGATTCCCAGTCAGGGCACAAGGTCAGGTTTCAGGCTCCATCCCCAGTAGGGGCGTACAGGAGGTACGCCCCTACTGAGGATGTTTCTATCTCTCTCTCCCTCTCCCTTCCTCTCTAAAATAAATAAAAAATATGTATTAAAAAAATAAGAAAAATGAACAAAAACTGAACAATTACAATGAGAGGTAACTAATTAAAATTAACTTTTTAACTCCTGAAAGATCCTAGCTTGACAATATTCAGATATGTAGGAGTATAATTTGGACGAATCACTTAAGTATTGACTCTGCCCTAGAATTACATAACACTTTCTGTTAGAAGGCTCAGAGCATTTCCAAGTGTAAGCCTGTCTAGACCAGAATAACAATGGGACTAACAATTTAGAATCCACAGAGGCCCATGGGCATGCATGCTGTTCTCTTGATTATATTGTGCAGGTGATTTACCTCAGGGAATTTTTGACACCAGGAAGTGGGGAAGGCATTAGGCAAGTGTCATTTGAAAGAACTTAGCTGAGTTTCTTATGCTCCTGTTATGACTGGTGTCAACTAAACTATTTTAATCTTATCAATTTGTCATGCATTTATTCAAATGTATACTAAGAAAGTATCTATGAAGGGAGAAATCCGGTATCCTGGTAGTTTTATTCGTCAAAATTTTCCACAGTGTGTTGGCATATCAACTCATGATAGTTAATATTATACTTCCATGGTTGTTGTTGTTTTTTTCTTTTTAGAGGAAGGGAAAGTAAGAGAGAAAATAATGAAAAAGGAACTATGTAATAAACCTGAAAAGCTCAGGGCGTTACATGGCAGTGACTGAAAGTAACCACACAGGATAGTCTAATCATAAATTCCTAATGGGGCAGGCCACAGCGGGTAGTCACATCCCTCACCTAGGTCTTCCTTAGCAAAGGTCAAGTTTTACCTTAAGTGAACCCTGCCCATTGTTCTTGTGCATCTACTACAACATACTTTTGAAATGTCAAAGGCATAACCCCCAGCAAGACCATGAAACCCTCATTGTGATCTTCTTGCCCACATACCATCTCTATGTGCTATAAATGTCAAGTGTTAACTATCTCATACCAACTGATGTAAAAGACACATGTGTTTCTCCATTTTGCTTTCTGTCCAATCCTAGCGATTTCCTTGCTTTGCTTTCTCCCCCCCCCCCCCCCCCAAATCTACAACCAATGGATTTTATTTTCTCAATCTGGAGATTTTGCTTCCGAGCAGGTACTCAACAATTTGGCTCAAGTAAACCCTTATAAAACTTTTCTATAGGCTGGAAGTTCTTTCACTGACACAACAATACCAAAATAAAAGGGAGATGAATGTGGGCACAGGAATAAGAACAGGAGTATAAAGGCAGATACTATACCCAGTGAGCAGTGAGCAAAAACATCTTATTGGTTCAGGCAAGAAAATGGTGGAAGATTATATTAGGTAAATATGAGACAACTCTGAGTATCTGACCTCTGCATGGGGATTTAAACCTTGTGTAAAGTATAAGTTTTTCATTGCTGTGGTAATAAATGATCACAAATTTAGTGGCCTAAAACAACATCCATTGATTATCTCCTACTTTTGTAGGTCAGAAGCCTGCATAGAGTGTGGCTCTACTGTGTCCCTGGCTTAGAGTGTCAGGTGTTTGAAGGTTGCCTTCTTTTTGGAGACTCTGTTTACAAGCTCATTCAGGTCATGGGATGAATTTGTTCCTTGAAGTTGTAGAACTGAGGTCCCCATTCCTTCCTGGCTATCAGACAGGAGCATGTCTTTGCTCCTAGAGTATGCCCACATGTCTTCTCATGCCTTCCATGTGGCTCCTCCAACATGGCAGCAGGCCTCTCACACTTCACATCTCTCCGACTCCCCCTTCTGCCACATTCCTCTACCTTTAAAAGCACCTGTGTTTAGATTGGGTCGACCCAGGTTATCCAGGATAATCTCCCTATTTGAAGGTTAATAACCTTAATTCCGTATGTAAGGTTTCTTTACCAACTAATGTAACATATTCATAGGTTTCAGAGAAACAGCCATGGACATTTTTGCAATGCCATTATTCTACCAGAAGCACCTTTTCAGATTCTCTCGGCAGCCTCCTTCTTTCTCTCTCTTTGTCAGTGTGGCCATTGACATCAGGTTTCCTGAGTTACTATTGAAATGTGAGGAAGTATCTTTCCCATAGGGCAGCCGTGGGCAAACTACGGCCCTCGGGTCGGATCCGGCCCGTTCGGCTGTTCTATCCGGCCCGCGGAGCCGAAAGAGCAGAGGGTTCTCTTGCTCTCCCCTCCGCTCCTTTACTTTGAATTTATATTAGTTCACACAAACACTCCATCCATGCTTTTGTTCCGGCCCTCCGGTCCAGTTTAAGAACCCATTGTGGCCCTCGAGTCAAAAAGTTTGCCCATCCCTACCATAGGGTGATACTTCTCAGGAAGTCACCAGTGTAGGCTGATCTACCTGCCAAGTGACCCTTGGTCTCTATTTAGGCTACTGTGAAGTGGGAACAGCATGGCTAGGTATCACAGCACATTGCTTCCATCTTCATTAGCTTCATATCCTTTTCCCCCTTTTATTTTATACCCTCCACAATGGGCTTGCATCTCCTAAATAAAATATTAGCCCTTCAATCCTTGTTTCAGGCTTTACTTCTCAAAGGTGATTGACTGAGAACATTCCTTTTATAACTGTCCCCTTCATAGAAATGGACAATAGTATGCTTATAAGGCAACATTTGATCTATTGGCCAACATTGACTGGAGGGACCTTTAGAGAAAACCACTGTCCCAGAAATAGAAAATTGGACTAGTATATACTAATCTCTGCCTCCTTACAGCCGAAATTGAGGTGATGTAGATAACCATGTACACTGAAAAGCAAAGAAAGTTGGCCTGCTAAAAGAGAAAAATAGAGCAGAGACCATGAGGTAGCAGACAGATAGGCTGACCTACAGACAGATGGAATTAATACTTACCTTTGTTCCTGATGAATTTTCTGTTTCTGTTTTCAAGCTCTTATGATGAGGTGCATTTGTATTCTCACAAGAATTTCCTCCTCTTGAATTCAGCTAGTTTGAAATGTAATTAGAGAGACCATTCCAGTTATTGTTGCTATGTAATAAACCATCCCAAAGCCCAGTGGCATAAAACAACTATATTATGATACAGATTCTGTGGGTCAGGAATTTAGACAGGCACCATCGGGGACCGCTTATATCTACTTCACAATACGTGGGGTCTCAGCTGAGAAGATTTGAAAGCTAGAAGTGAATCAATAACTAGAGGCTCAAATCATCACTCATTTGTCTGGAGGAAGATGTTGACAATTGGCTGCTTCTTAAACATAGCCCTTCTATGTGGTCTCTCCAAATGGGTTAGTTGGGCTTCCTCACAGCATGGCTTGAACCTACCAAAATAACAAGGAGGGGTACGGCGTTTTTGTGATCTAACCTCAGGAGTCACATACCATCACTTCTACGCTCTAATGGCTGAGGTAGTCACAAAGGTCCACCCAGTTTCCAGAAAAGGGGACACAGACATCAGCCCTCCATGGGGGAAATGTCAAGGTCATACTATAAACGTAACATGTGTGGTATGAAATCTTGCTACAGAAATACAATCTGACATAGGAAGTGACCTAAGACAATAGCTGAAGTGAAGCCAGGTTCTGGAGGGCTCAGTGAGAAGTGGGAGGTTTGGAGTCCATTCCAGAGTCAGAGAAAAGTGGGATCTTTGAGCAGAGAAGTGAGACAGGTAAAGAGGACTAGAAGAAGGTGACTAGATGAAAAGGATGAGAATTGTGATCTTCTGAGATTGTCTCATTTCATATGGCAGGATTTTTTTTTAATTTAATTTTATTTTTTTATAATTTTTTTAAATTGTTATTTTTTACATATGTGTCCTTATTCCCCCATAACCCCTCACCCCCCACTTATGCCCCACCCCCTTGTTGTCTGTGTCCATTGATTAGGCTCATATGCATGCACACAAGTCCCTTGGTTGATCTCTTCCCCTACCCCCACCCTCCCCTACCTTCCCTGAGATATGACGTGCTGTTCGACATTTCTCAGTCTCTGGATCTGTTCTTGTTTATCAGTCTATGCCGTTCATTATATTCCACAAATGAGTGAGATCATGTGATACTTATCTTTCTCTGCCTGGCTTATTTCACTTAACATAATACTCTCCATCTCCATCCATGTTGTTGCAAATGTTAGGAACTCCTTTTTCACCGCAGTGTAGTATTCCTTCCATTGTGTAGATATACCACAGTTTTTTAATCCACTCATCTGCTGATGGGTATTTAGGCTGTTTCTAAATCTTAGCTATGGTGAGTTGTGCTGCTATGAACATAGGGGTGCATATATCCTTTCTGATTCGTGTTTCTAGTTTCTTGGGATATATTCCTAGAAGTGGGATCACTGGGTCAAATGGGAGTTTCATTTTTAGTTTTTTGAGGAAACTCCATACTGTTCTCCACAGTGGCTGCACCAGTCTGCAATCCCACCAGCAGAGCATGAGGGTTCATTTTTCTCCTCATCCTCGCCAGCACTTGTCATTTGTTGATTTGTTGATAATAGCCATTCTGACAGGTGTGAGATGGTACCTCATTGTTGTTTTGATTTCATATGGCAGGATTTTTATTGTGCTTTGTAGGGAGGGTTGACAGACCCTATCATTATCTGTATCAAATGCATTCCCAGTGATTCTGTGTTACTCTACCAACATGGCTTCAGAACAGAGCTAAAATTTGAGCCTCTATTTCACAGATGAGTGTGTAGAGCAAATCAGTAGGTACCAGGGTTTATGGAATCAATTTAAAACTTACGCTGTTTCATTCTATTGGAAAGATGATTTTCACTGTTTATCATAGGACTAACCACACACACACACACAAAGTGCTACTCCCTCAACCCGCTTCAAGTACTACATTAATGGGGCTTCTACACACAAGAAGTTTTGGCTTAAGTGGAAAATGTTTGAATGATACATGACATTTGCACATATACATAGTCTGAGTATGATTTCAGATTTGCGAATGAAAGCTCAAAAGCCAGTGAGGAAAGGCAGTGCAGGAGATTATTAGTAAAATCTTCATAAAAGAAAATAGTCCCAAACTCTTCACCAGCAACATTGCCTTTTGTTTTTTCTTTCTTTTTTGTGGTGTGCCAGAAGGCTACTTTTCATGCTACAGAAACATACATCGATCACCAACCTATCACATAGCATCTAAAGACTTGTAAGAGACTCCAAAAGAGTAACATGAATTAAAGATGCCATGAAGAAATGTTTTGTATCCAAAATTCTTCCTACTGCATTTATTTCAAAAGCTGTTTACCGAGCTTTCAATTTACTAAAACTTCTCTGCTTAAGTCTCTCCATTGCATTTGTCCTTTTTTAAATTTTTATTTTTGCTTAATAAGAAGGCATAGCGATAAATTTGGCCTTTTTTTTTTTTTTTTTTTTTTTTTTTTTTTTGTCAAGTATCCCTCTTAAAATATTACAGAGAAAAGTTCTGGAATAAAACAAAGGTTAAATGTACCTTGGATTTTCCTATTCAGTACTTACATGCAAAGAGATCCATTGTTTTATAAAAAGATACTGGCTCAATGGCTGCATGGAAATAGTATTTCATTTCCTAAAATAACTCCTCAGTTTCCATAAGGGGTTTCGTTTTGTATCAGAAAGCACTTTACACAGGGGAAATGTGTCATCCCCAATAGGACTGATCTGCACAGTCTTTGTTGCCTAAGCCAAGGCAGTGAACACTTCTCAGAGCATGTACCCAGCAGAATACTACACACTGCTTGCTGTACATGTTCAAATACTGTCTGTATCTTCCAAGAGTTTTACATGTTTTAAAGTCTGAGACAGTATATCTTCTTCATGAAGGTATTACATAACAACTTATTGAATTGATGATTTCATACAGCAGTCAATACCTGAGCTCACTGCACTTTGGCTATCAAAGGGCAACCTGCCATCTGATTATTAAACTACTAGAGGCCCAGTGCACGAAATTTGTGCATGGGGGGAGGGGGTGTGTGTCCCTCAGCCCAGCCTGCACCCTCTCCAATCTGGGACCCCTCGAGGGATGTCCAACTGCCCATTTAGGTCCGATCCAGGTAGGATTGGGCCTAAACAGGCAGTCGGACATCCCTCTCACAATCCAGGACTGCTGGCTCCCAACTGCTCGCCTGCCTGCCTTCCTGATTGCCACTAACTGCTTCTGCCTGCCAGCCTGATCACCCCCTAACCACTCCCCTGCCAGCCTATTTGCCCCCAACTTCCCTCCTCTGCCAGCCTGGTCACCCCTAACTGCCCTCCCCTGCAGGCTTGATTGCCCCCAACTGCCCTCCCTTGCAGGCCTGGTCCCTCCCAACTGCCCTCCCCTGCTGGCCATCTTGTCGCAGCCATCTTGTGTCCACATGGGAGCAGGATCTTTAACCACATGGGGGCAGCCATCTTGTGTGTTGGAGTGATGGTCAATCTGCATATTACTCTTTTATTAGATAGGATAGAGGCCTGGTGCATGAGTGGGGGCCAGCTGGTTTGCCCTGAAGGGTGTCCCGGATCAGGGTGGGGGTTCCCTTGGGACATGGGGTGGCCTGGGTGAGGGGCCTGTGGTGGTTTGCTGGCTGGCCAGGCCCCCCGGCAACCCAAGCGGAGGCCCTGGTGTCTGGGGTTTATTTATCTTCTACAATTGAAACTTTGTAGCCTGGAGCAGAGCCAAACCTTATGCTCACTCCGTGGTGGCAGCCATTTCTGCTGGGATTTATTTATCTTCTATAATTGAAACTTTGTAGCCTTAAGCGGAGGCCTGGGCTGGCCAGGGTGTGCAGAAAGCTTGGCTTCCTCCATCGCCAGGGAAACCCTAGCCTCCCTCCTGCTCTCTCCGTGGCCGCAGCCATCTTGGTTGGGTTAATTTGCATACTTGCTCCTGATTGGCTCGTGGGCGTGGCTTGTGGTCATGGCTTGTGGGTGTAGTGGAGTGATGGTTAATTTGCATATTACTCTTTTATTAGATAGGATTTGAACACTTGGACAAAAAGTGCACATGTATGTCAGGTGACTCTGTGCATGATCTTTCATAACCACTCTGAAAGAGGTATATGTTATACTTAATTATGTTACTGAGTCAAAATAATTGATTGTGGCTGAGATAGTAAAGCTCATTAAATCAGTTAGCAGCAAATTAAATTGTGAATAACAATATTAGTATTTTCTTCTTTTGTCATTATTATTAAGAATCTATCTCGTATGTAACCTATGTCCCCAAATTCGATACCATTGCTGGAGTTTTCCATTTGTAATTCTTTATAACTGCTGGACTTCTTGGGATTTTTTTAAATGAGGGGAAAAAAATAAGCAAGCCATTGTTTGCAACACGAAAGCAGCATAATTTGTGGGAAAAGCATAGCTGGGTTCATCCAACTATTCCCCTTCCTTGCAAATTATTTATTCCTGCCAAGTCCCACATTTCTCAGCTAAAACAGGAGTATAATACACCTCCCACACACCATGGAAGAGTGTGAATTAAGACCCTCCCTATATGTAAAGTGGTTGCCCCATGCCTGGATGCTAACCAGTTTTTAATACATGATATCCATGATTATGAGTATATTTACCACAAAGAGATTTTATTCATTCATCATCAAAAACTTATCAATACCTATTTTCTAGTGATGGAATACCCTTAGGGACCTTACATTCCAGAGAGCAGGACAGAAAATGAATAAATAAATAACCCAACAGGATGGTTTCTTCTGTCTTAAAAATGAGGTCTGAGCCCAGCCAATGTGGCTCAGTGGTTGAGCATCAACTCACGAACCAGGAGGTCATGGTTTGATTCCCGGTCAGGGCACATGCCCGGGTTGCAGGCTGGATCCCCAGTAGAGAGCATGCAGGAGGCAGCCCATTAATGATTCTCTCTCATCATTGATGTTTCTATTTCTTTCTCCCTTTCTGAAATCAATAAAAATATATTTTAAAAAAATGAGATCTGAGGCCACCATAAAACAACAGGGTCTGCTTTCTGCCGTTGCTGCCTTTCTGGTCTCAGCCACAGAACTCAGGTCTCTTCCACCTCAGACCAGGAGATTATCCACGTTCCCCATTTGTAGTGAGGCACCCTGCATGAAGCTGTGGAAGTAAATCACTCAGCGCTGGTTCGTGGGGCAGAAACAACAGAGACCTTGGCTCTCAGGCGCACTCAAGGGCTCATGCATGACACACATACAGGACCAGTCACCGGGGAAAGAGGTAAAGTGGCCTCAGAGCAGCCACATCCACCAGCCTGGCAGAGACATGAGACAGCTGCTTACCTCAGGACCAGGGGGAGGGAAGATTTTCCTCTCCTCATGTCCTCAGCCTCTGCTCCTCCACGTGCTTGTGCGCAGCCTCCTACAAACCCATACCTGGAAGATAGGGATGGGGGCTTTATGTTCTATTCCAATGAGTTCAAACAGTGAAAACAATGAGATCTAGTCACCATTTAATTTCTGAGGTCGACATCTTGCTCCCCAGTTTTTCAACCTGTGTATTTTTACTGTGATACTCACTGGCCACAAATAAAGTGACAATATTTGGCCCTGTATACCCAGGAGACAACATGATTTCTCTCCCATCACTGTCTTCAGAATGCTGTGGGCACCCCCTTTCCCACACCTTACAGTTATCCCCTCACTTTCTAGCCACATTAAGGTATTAAAATGTCCAGTCTGGTCCAATTTTATTCAAAGTGGGGTCTGCTCAGACATACATTTTCTATCTGCCCTCATCAGGCAGATGGGGGATGACGGAAGGGGACAATGGGATAATGCAGCAACCGGGTGAGTTCTCCACAGTCCCTGATATGGACAGGGCACTCCTTAGCCAAGCTCTTCAAATCCTTCTTTAGTTTGGGCACATCCTCAGCCACTTACAGCTAGCAACCCGCAGGCAGGACCTATGGCATCTTTGCCACACCAAACCTAGATCTGCAGTTTATTATGAGCCCCTAACTCTCCACACATGTCCATTTCAGCCAATCAGCACTTATTAGCTAAAAGCAGACCTTGGTGTGAATCATGCTCCCAAATTCCTGGAGACCTGTCAGATTCTGGAGCAAGAACTCGTCACTAAGCTCCATCTCAGTGGCTTCACAGAGGCTGGACCGAGTGGCGAAAGCTCACTCTTTCCCATCTGGAAGGGAGAGGTCAGGTTCTTGTTTCTATAGACGGCTCCATCATCTACATTTCATTCTCTTAGACCTTCCCAGACTTTGGCATGAGAGGGAGTGGGGATCAGAGAGGCCTGCTCTCCCATTCTTTACCCCTGAAGGGGAAGAGGAAATCAAAACTCTCTCTACTCCTAGAAGAAGGCCTCTCAAGGATCGTCCTCTAGGATTTCCAGAAGTGGGCACTGGTCACTGGGCCAGCTCTTCTCATGTTGGTATGTCCTGCATGTATGCACCCAGCAGCTAGCTCTGTCTGGAATATGGACTTATTACCATGTATTATCCTAAATTTGAGGCTTAGCTGAAATTCCGTGACAGCAGGAAAATCTCATGCCAGATTCTGTTAACTTCTAGTGAGTTTATTTGAATTATGATCTAAATGGAGGTTCTATTACAGAACAGAAAGCATTCTCCCCACAATGCTAGCAGAGACAAACACTAAACACTGAGAACGGCAGTTGGTATTTATTGGCTATTTTATTATGAATGGTGCCACCCAGGAGAATGGGAAGCTAATGCTCAAAAGCTCAAACTCCCCAAGGGCCTGTGGGTTACAGATTTCACAGGGCAAAATCACAAGGCGCTGTGGGTTAGGGGATGGGAGACATGCTGGGAGTTGATGGGACAGAGGTGAGGTAAGGGTCATGAGTCATTTCTTCAGGTCCTTAGGACAGTGCTGAGGACTGGTCCAGTGTTCCTCTGTCCATCTCATGGGAAAAGAGCTGGGGGGTGGGCATGGGGTTCCACCTTAGGGCTCAGGAGCTGAAACATAACTTAGGTCAAGATGTTATCTTTAGCCTGCCAGAGGTTCCTGATTGTGTGACCATCAGTCAGTTCCAGGCCACTGTCTTCTGCTCAGGGGTTGCTGATTATCTGTCTGGGAAGGAGAGAGGGAGGGAGGGAGGGGGGAGGGAGGGAAGGACAAAGGGAGGGCAAGAGAGAGATATATATGATTTATAGACCTAAGATTTAAAGCTAAATTTAATCAAAGTCATAATGGCCCTTGGTTTCCATACCAATCAAGGATTCTAACACAGGAATCTATAAGATTTATCTGGTATTTTCTTTTCTTTAACAGGAATTTGTTTGCATAAAAAGCTGCTTCTCCTCTACCTCTTTTCTCAGCAATGGGTCCCATTTTCTTCTGTCATCTCTTTATTTGAAATATCAGACTTTTATCTTTGGAAAAGAGAAACAGAGAAGCAAAGGCTCACAGGGGAAAAGTATGGAAAGAGAAATGAGAAAATGTTTGTGAGTGTGAGATTCAGAATTTTTAGATGATAATATTAGCCTATTATTCTGAATTCTTCATGTTGCCTTTCCCCCAAAGAAAAGAAAACTGCAGCTGATATGTGATGTTTCCTACTTTTCATGACATGACCTACATCTTTCAATGGCTGTGTGCTTGTAGGAGTATTTGGGGAGCAATATATGTGAATTTATCCTGAATAAAAGCAGAAATAATCTTCTCAGAAGCAGTATCATTTACTGTGAGGATGGCGGGGTGTTTCCCAGCTGACCTTCTATTGGCATTGACATGCAGAGCCTGGCCTGCTGCTGATTGGTTGGGGTGACACCCTCAGGCACTGATTTGCAGAAGTCGATAACTTGATAACCTGGGGACAAGGGAAGCTTCAAAGATTTGTGCTAGTTGCCTGGAGGTTTTCAGAATACAGAAAGCTGAGTGATAAAAAACATCAATGTCCCAGCCTAATGGCTAGGGTCAGATCCCCAATAGAAAGGTCTGAATTTCTTAGAGGATTTTCCTAACCAGTTTGCAGTTTTCTTAATTCTGCTAACTTTTAATCGGATAACATGTTTACTTTATTAATGGTCTTCTTACATACTTACACTCTACATTTGAGTTGGAAAGACCTTTAATGTTGTTTTCTTATCTTGAGACAACTATCTTGCCTTCTGTGGATAACTACAGTATATTTAAACAACAAAAAAAGAATGTTAACGCACTTGATTATGAGATATGGACATTAGCATGTTAAAATTTTTATTCTGTTAACACCTGGTGCACTGATGGATCCCTTTGCACCTGTCTATGAACCTTGATAAAGGAAACAGACAGGGTGAAGCATGCATGAGCTGTAGTGTTTTTCATCACCAAGGAGTAATATTAATTACAGTACTTAAACTATAATTCTATGTCTAAGACCAAAATAACACTCTATGTTGGGACAATACTCAAATAACCCAAGTGTCCTCAGACCCCACCAGATAACAGATAAATGAGTGAAAATAAGATATTAAAATCACTACCCAAATATCATTCCTCCTCTTTAGCCTTTACTGCACACCCTTGGCCACCGCCATTATCCTCAGCCCACTAGTCCCTTTTTTTCTGCCTTTGCCTTGTAATAGCTTCTTTTTTGGGGGGGTGGGGGGAGGGGAGAGTGTTGGGAGATAAGCTTTTTTTTGCCCCCAGTGTAACAAAAAATAAAGTCATTGAGAATGCCCCTGGTTTACATTTTACAGCTTCAACCACACAGAAAAAGATTATATCTTTTGAGCCAAGTATAAACTCTAAAGGAACAAATTTATTGGACCAGATAGGGTAGCAACCAATCCCTGAGCCAATTGACTGTAGTTGGGGAGCCAGCCACCATGGACATAGGCTGCTTCTGTCTCTGTGGTATCTTGAGAATTATGAAAGGCAGACACAATTTCAATGAAAGTAGGTGTTTCCCAATGAGCAAATAAGGATTTAAATTTTCATTCTTTCATTCATTCACCTATTATTTGCCAGACATCTTACTAGATTTGGGGAGTAACAACCATTAATAAGAAGGATAATTCCTATCTAACAAAACTTATGTGTTAAGGTGGAGAATGATTTAAAAAGAAACAAAAATGTAGTAAAAGAATAGCTACCTTAAACTTTTCAAAAAAGGTGTTGGCCATAATCTCTTCAGAGCCTCCATAGGAGGATCATTTTTTGCCTCTTCCAATGTCTGGTAGCCCCATACATTCCTGATGATAGCATAAGTCCAAGCTCCACCTCCATTTTTACATGACATTTTCCCTGTGTCTTCATGTGGCCATATTCTTGTAAGGACATCAGTCATGTTGGATGTGGGACCCACCTTACTCTAGTATGACATCATCTTAAGTTAACTAATTCCATCCTTAATAACCCTATTTCCAAATAAGGTCACATTCTGAGGTAATGGGAGTAAAGACTTCAACATATCTTTTTTGGGGGTGGACACAATTCAATTAAATAATATGAAATTGTGCTTTTAAATCAGTTATACCAATATTCACTTCCAATAACAATGTATTAGAATTCAGTGTTTCCACATGCTAAACACTAGATTTTATAAATATGTCTAAATTTATGGCTACAAAATGGTACTTCTCTGATGCATTCTCTTGATTACTAATGAAACTGAACATCATTTTATGTGTATATGGGCAGTCTAGTTTCTTCTTGTGTGAATTGCTTTTCATGTCCTTTGTCTATTTTTCTATTGGGTTGTTTGTAATTTTATATTGATTTATAGGAGGTCTTTATAGTTTTTGGATACTAATGGTGGCAACCTCAATGTCTGCTGTATTTTACATATTTAACAATTTAAACTTAATCTTTAGTGCAACTGACTTACTCTATTAACATAAAATAGAAACAAAAAGTTGGAGATGAAGGAGTAATACATAGCATTTGTCAACTGTGGTGTGAGCATGAGAACAGAATTGGTTCACACACACACACAAACATCTCTACACTGATAAATTATTCTTATTCCCAAAGTGACATTGCCATTTCCAGGCAGGTAGGAAAACTTCCCATGATGCCAGGTCCCTCAATAGAGGGCCGAGAGGGATTTTCCGTGACTGAGAACAAGATTAGGGAAGGGCCCAGCTGGTGTGGCTCAGTGGTTGAGTACTGACATATGAACCAGGAGGTCACAGTTCAGTTCCTGGTCAGGGCATATGCCCAGGTTGCAGGCTTGATCTGCATGGTGCTGTTTGTAGGAAGCAGCCTATCAATGATTCTCTCTCAACACTGATGTTTCTAATTCTCTCTCCCTCTCCATTCCTCTCTGAAATTAATAAAAATATATATTTAAAAAAAGAAAAAGATTAAGGGGAAAAGTAAGACAAGCTTCAATATCTATTTTCAACAATGACCTCTATTCTTTATATAAAATATTACTGTAGACCTAATGAAACAACCTGAGTGTCCACATGCTGAGAAATATTATATATGTTTTAAAAAAAGATTTAAAAGAAGCACATGGAGGAAGCCACCAATAAGTAATCTGAATCTGGCAACAGATAAAAGGCAGCTCACCTTCAGAGTCTGAGATGTTTGCAAATACTTAGGACCATGATCAGAAGGAAGAATACAAAGATCTCTCAGAGGAAAAGGTAGTTGTCTTCACTTTGTGCTCAGGAGGACTTTGGAGATCATGACTCTTTAAAGTGTGGTTTGTCCATTGATAAAAGAAGTGTGTAATAGGAGGTTCCAAGATGGCGGTGTAGGTAAACACCTAAACTGCTGCCTTGCACAACAATTTCAAAACTACAACTAAAAGACAAAACGTCTATCACCCAGAACCACGGAAAAGCTGGCTGAGTGGAAGTTCTACAACTAGAAGGAAAGAGAAAAGAGCATTGAGATGTGCACAAGCGCTGAAAAGCTGAGGTATGGAGACGCACGAATCGGGCTGGCGGTGGGCGACTGGGAGCACTGCTTTTTTCAACCCGAAGGGAGACAAGCTCCCGATTACTCCAAACTCCAGTTTCTGGGGAGACTCGGGGGACCCAAACTCCTACGGGGAGAAGCTGGACTGTCTGCCATCGGGTCGGGAAGTGAGGGTGGCTTGCTTGCAGGGCTGCGTGCAGGAATAATTGTTTACTGCGCTGGGGCACGGGACGCGGGGACACGGTCCGAGACACAGAACTGGCTTACTGGCAGCAATCGCTGTTTGCCATGCCCTAGCCTAGTGACACCCTGAGACCCTGCCCCGTACAACCTACAAACCCATCCAAGCTCCAAGCAGCGGCTTTAGCATATGAATGGCCTGTCCTATCGCAGCTTAACCTAGCAAACTTGAAGCCCGGGTCAGACAGCTCCAAAACCTCCAAACCCCAAGCAAAGAGGAGAAAACTGTAGTTCTCGCTGTAGCTCCTGCTGGGTGGCCTCAGACAGTAGCTGACCTGCACCCCATTGGAGATCCAGAAGCCAGTGTACCTAGTGGTCAGTGTGAGACACCAGATTTCAACTCCTCACATCCATAAGTGACACATTCAAGAGGCAGACTCAGTGAGCACCAAAGCCCCACTGAAACAAGTCCTGCACCATAAGCGTGTCTCCAGCGCAGAAGTTCTTCCATTATAGACACAGTGGGTCCTCACAGCCAATTGGCCTGGAGGTCAATTCCTCCCAGTGTACCAACAGCAGTCAAGGCTTAACTATACCAAGACTTTGCACTCAGCCCACAAAGGGGTGTACCAAGAGCGTCCACCTCAGGTGATTGGGGAGGCTGAGCTACTGGCCCCTATAGGTCACCTACCACACAAAGCCACTCCATCAACACAGGGAAGCAACAAAATGCAGAGACAAAGAAACATGTCACGAATGAGAGAAATGGAGGAAAGCAAACTACTGGACGACATAGAGTTCAGAACCACATTTATAAGTTTACTCAAGAATCTTCTAAAAATTGCTAAGGAACTTAGTGAGACCTTTAAGGATCTTAATGAGAATGCCAAAAAAATGGAAAAGGACCAGTCAGAAATTAAGCATACACTGTCTAAAATAAAGAATATACAGAAACTCAACTGTAGATCAACGTACCCCAAGAATCAAACCAAAGATCTGAAATATGAGGAAACAAAAAACACCCAACCAGAAAAACAAAAAGAAAAAAGAATCCAAAAATTTGAAGATAGTGTAAGGAGCCTCTGGGACAACTTTAAGTGTACCAACATCCGAATTTTTGGGGTGTCAGAAGAAGAGAAAGAGCAAATAATTGAAAACCTATTAGAAGAAATAATGACAGAAAACTTTCCCTACCTGGTGAAAGAAATACACTTATAAGTTCAGGAAGCACACAGAACCCCATACATGAGGAATCCAAAGAGGACCACACCAAGACACATCATAGTTAAAATGCCAAGGGCAAAAGACAAAGAGAGAATCTTGAAAGCAGCAAGAGAAAAACGGTTAGTTACCTACAAGGGAGTACCCATACAACTGTCAGCTGATTTCTCGGCAGAAACTATGCAGGCCAAAAGGGAGTGGCAAGAAATATTCAAAGTGATGAACAGCAAGAACCTACAACCAAGATTGCTTTACCCAGCAAAGCTATCATTCAGAGTTGAAGGTCAGATAAAGAGCTTCACAGACAAGAAAAAGCTAAAGGAGTTCATCACCACCAAACCAGGATTACATGAAATGCTGAAGGGTATTCTTTAAGAAGAGGAAGAAGAAGAAAAGGGTAAAGATAAAAATTACGAACAACAAAATGACATCAAATACATACCTACCAACACGTGAATCTAAAAATCAAGTGAATAAAAAATCTGAAGAACAGAATGGACTGGTGAATATAATAGAATCAGGGACATAGAAAGGGAGTGGACTGACAATTCTCAGGGGGAAGGGGGTGTGAGGGGTGCGGGAAGAGATTGGACAAAAATCTTACACCTATGGATGAAGACAGTGGCGGGGGGTAAGGGCATGGGGTGGGGTGGGGAATCAGGTGGAGGGGAGCTATGGGGGGAAAAAAAGAGGAACACCTGTAATAATCTGAACAATAAAGATTTATTAAAAAAAAAAAAAGAAGTGTGTAATATATAGGTATATATCCAAATAAAAAAGTGAGAAAGTATATAGAAGGTCATGCTACTTAAAGAGAAATACATTTTTCCCCCAGGGCTTTTTTTTTTTAACATAAAATTTTGTTTCTCTATTGATATATTTGGTTGACTGGTATATTAGCCAGGGTAAGTTTGCAGGTTATGCTGCAGTAGAAACTTATGTCTGATATCTAAATGTCTTAATATAACAAAGGCTTATTTTTTGTTAACCCTGAATGTTCAATACAAGGAGATTTCATTTTACTTCACATAATGGAAGCTCATGATCAAAACTGTGGTTTCAGAATTCCTTCCAGTGGAAAAGCAGAAACAGAAAACTGCATGGTGGCTTTTCTGCTCACATTGCATGGGTAAGATCTAGCTAATGGCCCACCTCACTGCAAGGGGTCTGGGAAGGGTCATCTTTCAGATGCCCAGGAAGAAAAGAGAACTGACTGTTGGCAAGCATTATAATGTCCCTCAGAGCTAGTATACCTTATTTTCATTTTTATTTTGGAGTGGTGGTGTTTTTTTCTTGGTAATAGTTTCTGAGGAATTTGGCCTTATATATTTTTATCTTACGTAACCTGACCTTGACTCAGAATTGTTGGGAATTTCCATGTGTAATGTTATGTTGGCACTTTTTAATCTAAGCATAATACGTACTAATTCCTTTCTGGAAAGGATCAGCTTAACATACTAGCAACGTAACTGACAGAATGAGCAGCAGGCAGCCCTGGAAGGCAGCAGGCAGGGAGTGCTCCATGGCCATGACCCCTGGGAGCTTCCCTCTTACAGAATTCCAGTCCCAACATTCCAGCCACACAGGAGTGCCTCAGCCTCTAAAATTAGAAAGCAAGGCATTTGGATTTATTATACATTTGAACTCCATTCCTCCTCCATTAATGTGGTCCTCTGCATTTGATTTTACTTTTTAATAAGTATATAGTCCTTTCTCCTTTCCTGTAAAAAAGATGCAATTAATCAGCCACAAGAAAAAATTGAGATAATTCAAAAAATATATGGGGTGGGAAAAGTCATTTTCAGGTTTAGTAATGTCAAATGTGCATTTTCACACCTTTGGGAGGAATAAAAGAAAGCTAAAACCAAATTTTAAGATCTGTTTTATACATTTTGAGAACTGTAGCTTAGTCTTTTGTAAATGGGAGATTTCAAAGAAATTCATACCTTTATCACTGAACACAGTGATCCACTGCCCATAGCCTTGCCTGATACCTTGTGATATTTCAGTTTAATTTCAATCTCTGTTTTTTACACATTATTTTTATTTGACGAGGGGGAGAAGATATAATGTACCAATCATGCACTTACGGGCTTTGTCACAGAAATTTTAAAATATTCTTAGTTCAGATTAAAAATGTTTGATTTCATGGCTCAGTTCTAATGCCATCTTTATCACATCTTGGAAATCACTAGAAGTTATTCATTCTTCTGTCAATTCATAGCCATTTGGTTATATTTGCTAATCAATCCCTTTAATCAGGAAATTATTACTTCTTTTTTGTTAATTGGGTGTTTGATGTTCTCCTCTAATTGATTTAGAACTACTTGGGAGCAGAAAGTATGTTTTACTTCATGCTTAAAAAAAAAAAATCCGATTTGCTTCCTAAGCTTCCATAACAATGGCCACCAACCTGGTGGCTTAACCATCAGAAATCTAGTATCTCAAAGTTCCAGAAGCCGGAAGATTGAAATCAGTTTAACTGAGACAAGACAAGTGTCAGCAGGGCTGCACTTCCACCACAGTCTCTAGGAAGGATTTATTCCTTGACGCTTCCACCTTCTGGTAGCTGTCAGCACTCCTGGATTTGTGGCCACATCACTCCAAACTCTGCCCCTGTGGTAACCCTGCTTTATTCTCTTCTCTGTGGCTCTAATCTTGTTCTGCCTCTCTCTTGTGGTGCTTATGATGATATTTAGGATCCACCCAGGTAATCCAAGAGGATCCCTCCATCTCAAGATTCTCAACACATCTGTAAAAGCCCTTTGCCCAAAAAAAGGTAGCATTTATTAGTTTCAGGGATTAGGTCATCATGGACATGTCATTGGGAGCTACAGATGACAACCTTTGCCCAGCTTGGAGCACAGTTAAAACATAGCACTCAGGAAGGTCTTGAGAGCAATCTCTTTCTGTTTCTCTATTTCTCTTATTTCTGCTTCTGTGACTTGACCTCTGTGCTCACCACCAGTGCCAATCAAAAATGGCAGCCTTCATCCTAGGAACTACATAATTTTCCACCTCAGTTCTTCACAAATGAGTAATTCATTCTTTCAATGGTCTTATTTCAAAATTCGTGAGAGGGACTATCTACCCCATCCTTTGTGTCTGGTTGCCGGGGGTCTTGATCCAGCATCAAGAAAGGTTCAGGAATCTGGAGAAGGGCTGTGTGTAAATTGATTAAAGAGTCCAGAGATGAAACATAATCTTGGAAGGCATTATGGGGAGCCAGAGAAGACTTAGCTAAAGGAACTAAGTTCTCTCTTGTCTCAGGACCCCTTGCTTTTTATTAACACAAATTGTCCTAAGACAAAGTAGATATACATCAAAGACCAGGGTTTGGTATACAGAATCCATTGTCAGATTGGAAGAATTGCCTACAGCTGTTCAGGTGTTTGGCCAGTAGGAGGCAATAACATGTAGATTGAAATGCCCTCAGCTGTCTGGCAGCAAGCAATCATTTTATGCATCCTTTTCAGATTTGGGGAAATGCCCTCAGCCATAGCCAGATGATTCAGCCCTGCTGACATGCTGGAATTGGCTTCCGGCATCTGGTATTCACTACTTATGCACACAGCTTAGACCAGAAGAAAGATCTCAGAATTATAGATATTTCCATTTCTCTCCTAAGGAAGTGGGGCTGGGAGGAAACATAAGTGGTACTATTACTATGGCAGAGACATATGATAGACATTTCTCTAATCTTTGAGATGCAATACCAACTCAGTCTACAGGGATGCTAACCAGGTTTAGGACCTAGGTTAGAGGAAATTTCCTGAATCACACCCTTTCCTTCCTTTTCTACACATCATCTCCAGAAATCCGGGAACTCTTCCTTTTCTGGGCACACTTTGCTGGGCATGGCAAGGATTGAACTGTGGTGCTTCTGTGAGCTTAGGGAAAGATGTCTGATTTTGAACCTCAGTTTAATCTTTATCTCTATACATGATGTCTTTTGGCAACGTACCTTCCGTCTACTTCTGATTTTCTAGCTTCAGCAGGGGAGTACTGCATCGTAAGGTATCATTCTCCACTAACTAGAACAACTCTAAACTAATGGAAAAATATACTTTTAATGGGTAATTAAGAAGTAATATAAATTTTGGCATGAATGCATTTTATTGTCATTCCAAAGTAAATAATATGATGCATTATGAAATCCAATAATAGAAACAGAAACAAGAATAAAAAATGACAGAGACATTCTATTCTGTTGCTGCCAGCTAGCTGGAAATCTCCTTTAAGAAATATTTTAAAAATTAAGATAGCAGCTGGAAGCATTTAGATATTCCAAAATACTTCCACATTCCTTAGACAGTCATTTACAGAAGATTTTTAATAATGTATTTTTAAAAGAAACAAAGAGTGGGGCTATCAGCAAAGTGATTTTTGGAAAAACTGCTTTTTTACTCCAAGTAACACAGGGACTATAGATATTTGGCTCCAGACCAGCCTTTTTCTTCTGAATCTTCAAGAAACTATCTCTGATTTGTTCCTGCTACCCCCTTCCCCCGCCCCCACCTCCCTCTCTATTGTCAAAGGGGTGTAGGTAGGCAAGAGATGAAAGGGCTTGCCAAAACCGGTTTGGCTCAGTGGATAGAGCGTCAGCCTGCGGACTGGAAGGTCCCAGGTTCGATTCCGGTCAAGGGCATGTAACTTGGTTGCGGGCACATCCCCAGTGGGAGGTGTGCAAGAGGCAACTGATCGATGTTTCTCTCTCATTGATGTTTCTGACTATCTATCCCTCTTCCTTCCTCTCTGTAAAAAATCAATAAAAATATATTAAAAAAAAAAAAAAAGAGATGGAAGGGCATGAATCTCACATATACTGCACCAGTAATTAAGTAAAAAATGTTTATGGGGTTTCCTCTTAACATTTTACACATGTTTTTGTCTGCTATTTTAGAGTCTGGACTTTTTAAAGCTTTGTTTTCCCAAGAGATGCCTAAGCCTCGTCCTTAAAATGCTCCCATCCTTGTTGTTTAATTCCTCTCAAAATTTCCCAGGACATTTTTATGCTCCCTGAAAGGAGAGGCATTGATTTCAGGGAAGTGGGTTAGATTCCTGTGGGTGAGAATGTCCTGAGGACACAGCACACAATATCTGCCTCCTGGTTGAGAAGTGCCTCCTGGGCTGAGGTCTGTGTCACGTTCATGTCTGTTTGCCCACCTCAAAACTGAGCACAAAATATGTCACATCAAGCTCAATTATGGCTAATCAAGCATGCTCCCTTCCCCTTGTGAGAGACAGTACTTAGGATAAAACTATGATATTTATATTTAGTTATAAATATATTTTTTGAAGAATGCACCATAAACTCTTTAAGAAAACATTTTTTTTCCTGACATTTTCACTTTTCTCTCCAATTTAGAAACTTTGCCAACAAAGACTGATGTAAGAATAAGGAAAGAAAGATGACAGTTTAAAAATTCTGACTAAGGGGAGGAAAGTCCAGATTAGGGAACAGATATCTTTTATTTCTGTTTTGAAAATTCGAAGTTCTTAAATTTGCTTGCTTTTCTAAGCTGGGTGTTAGGGTGCTGTTAGGAAATCATACACTTAATGAATAATAATCCATGGCATTCAACATGTGCCTTTAGGCAAGTGTGATGTGGGATGTTTCTCTGTTAGTCACACCGGGCTGGAGACATGCATAGCAATTCCAATAGTCCAGTTACCACCCACACATTCATTTGGTCCTACCAGAATACCCCCTTTCTCCAGGAATGCCTAGTTCATCTGACTATGCAAAGTTCCCAAATGGCCCTTAAGTTGCCCATTTCTGCCCTGTGGTATGAGTGAAAAGTTAAAAGGAGTCTGTCAAAGTGTAAAGTCAAATATATAATATGTAAATCTTCTTTCTGCAAAATGCAGATGTTCCTATCAAATTGAACAGAGCATATTTTCCTTTAATCTCCTTTAGTGGTTTATGCCAGAAACTTGGAGGTGCAATGAGCCAAGAGCACACAGTAGGCATATTTTAGAGTTCCTTGAGGAACTACTTGTCATTTGGAAAGATAAAATAATACAGAAAATAAATGTTTTCATGTATCTAAATGTTGTACTATAGAATTGATATTTATAAACTTTTACACTGGTCTTTAATGACTAAATGCCTCCTATTTTTTAACATTTATAGAAGGAAGAGAGAGAGAGAGAGAGAGAGAGAGAGAGAGAGAGAGAGAGAGAGAGAGAATGGAGTTATACTTCTCCATTCTGTCCTGCAAATCTCCAACTGAATGTGTGAGAATAAGTCTGCAAAAATTAATGAAAATAAAATATGGTATAAAAATGTTCTTCGATATATTACATTAAACAGAGCCCTAAAAATTCTTGTTCCTATTATGCAACCCTCTCCAAGATGCCCTCTCCCCCACAAACACACACACCAAACCCCTAGAAACACACTAATTTTTGCACTGTCCTCATAGTTTTGCCTTTTGCAGAACATCATGCTTGAAGCCATACAGTAGGCATACCTTTCAGCTTGGCCTCTTTCACTTAGTAACATGCATATCAGTTCCCTCACATCTTCTCACAACCTGAGAGCTCCTTTCTTTTTAGCATTGAATAATATTTGACTGTCTAAATCAGGGGTGGGGAACCTTTTGTCTGCCAAGGGCCATTTGGATATTTATAACACCATTTGTGGTCCATACAAAATTATCAACTTAAAAACTAGCCTGCTATATTTGGTCAAATACTTAATTACCTGACCCTGATGCCTTGGCAAGGCCAGACCAAAAGATTCCATGGGCCTTATATGGCCAGCAGGCTGGACGTTCCCCACCCCTGATGTATCACAGTTTATTTGTCCATTCACTCACTGAGGGACATTTTGGTTGCTTCCAACTTTTGGCAACAGTGAATACAGCTGCTATAAACATCAGTGTGCAGGTATTTGTATAGACACAAGTTTTCAGCTCCTTTCAGTAAATACCAAGGAGCATGATCACTGTATTGCATCGTAAAAGTGTATTTAGTTTTGTAAGTAAAGTGTCAAAATGTCATATAAAGTGGCTGTACCTCAGTGCATTCCCACCACCTGTTCACCGGCATTTGACGCTAGTGTTCACATTCAAATAGGTGGTGGTGTCTCATTGTTTTAGTTTTCATTTCCCTGAGGACATATGATGTGGAGTTTCTTTTCATATGGTTATTTGCCATCTATTTATCTTCTTTAGTGATGTGTCTTTGGCCCATTTTTTAATGGGGTTGCTTGTTTTCTTACTGGTGAGTTTTAAGAGCTCTTTTATATTCTACTAGAGGCCTGGTGCACGAAATTCTTGCATGGGGGAAGGAGGTGTCCCTCAGCCCAGCCTGCACCCTCTCCAATCTGGGACCCCTTGAGGGATGTCCGACTGCCCATTTAGGCCCGATCCTGGTAGGGCAGTCAGACATCCCTCTCACAATCCAGGATTGCTGGCTCCCAACTGCTCGCCTGCCTGTCTTCCTGATTGCCCCTAACTGCTTCTGCCTGCCCTCCTGATCACCCCCTAATCACTCCCCTGCCAGCCTGATTGATGCCTAACTGCTCCCCTGCCAGCCTGTTTTCCCTTAACTGCCCTCCCCTGCCAGCCTGGTCCCCCACAACTGCTCTTCCCTGCAGGCCTGGGTCCCACCCAACTGCCCTCCCCTGCAGGACTGGTCCCTCCCAACTGCCCTTCTCTGCTGGCCTGATTGCCCACAACTGCCCTCCCTTGAAGGCCTAGTTCCTCCCAACTGCCCTCACCGGCTGGCCATCTTGTGGTGGCCATCTTGTGTCCACATGGGGGCAGGATCTTTGACCACATGGAGACAGCCATCTTGTGTGTTGGAGTGATGGTCAATCTGCATATTACTCTTTTATTAGATAGGATAGAGGCCTGGTGCATGGGTGGGGGCCAACTGGTTTGCCCTGAATGGTGTCCCGGATCAGGGTGGGGGTTCCCTTGGGGCGTGAGGCGGCCTGGGTGAGGGGCCTGTGGTGGTTTGCAGGCCGGCCACGCCCCCTGGCAACCCAAGCGGAGGCCCTGGTATCTGGGGTTTATTTATCTTCTACAATTGAAACTTTGTAGCCTTAAGCGAGGCCTGGGCCGGCCAGGGTGTGTGGAAAGCTTGGCTTCCTCCATTGCCGGGGGCAACCCTAGCCTCCTGCTCTTTCCAGCTCCGTGGCTGCTGCCATTTCTCTTTGGATTTATTTATCTTCTATCATTGAAACCTTGTAGCCTTGAGTGGAGGCCTAGGCTGGCAAGGGCAGGCGAAAAGCTTGGCTTCCTCCATTGCTGGGGAAACCCAAGCCTTCCTCCTGCTCTCTGTGGCTGCAGCCATCTTGGTTGGGTTTATTTGCATATTTGCTCCTGATTGGCTGGTGGGCATGGTTAGTGGGCGTGGCTTGTGGGTGTAGCAGAGTGATTGTTAATTTACATATTACTTTCATTAGATAGGATAATAGAGGCCCAGTGCATGAAATTCGTGCATGGGGGGGTCCCCTCAGCCTAGCCTGCACCCTCTCCAATCCAGGACCCCTTGGGGGATGTCCAACTGCCAGTTCAGGCCTGATCCCAGGGATCAGGCCTAAACTGGCAGTTGGACATCCCTCTCACAATCCTGGACCGCTGGCTCTTAATCGCTCAACTACCTGCCTGCCTGGTAGCCCCTAACTGCCCGCCCCCTGCCAGCCTGAGCACCCCTCACTGCCTCTGCATGCCGGCCTGGTCGTCCCTAACTGCCCCCCACTGCTGGCCAGATCGCTCCCTACTGCCCCCTTCCTGCCGGCCTGGTCGCTCCTAACTTCCCCCCCACTGCCGGCCTGGTCACCCCTTACTGCCCTGCCTATCGGCCTGGTCGCCCCCAACTGCCCCCCGCCCCTGCTGGCCTACTCACCCCTCACTGCCCCCCCTGCCAGCCTAATCGTCCCCAACTACCCCCCTGCCAGCATGGTCACCCCCAACTGCACCCCCCCCCCCGCCAGCCTGGTCACCCTAACTGCCCCCCTCTGCTGGCCTGGTTGCCTCTTACTGCCCCCCCCTGCCAGACTGGTTGCCCCCAACTGCACCCCCTGCTGGCCTGGTCACCCCCAACTGCCCTGCCACTGGCCTGGTTGCCCTACGCAGCCTGCTGTTCAGTCGTTTGGTCATCCCTCACTAACCCCCTGCTGGCCTGGTCATAGGCAGCCATCTTGTGAGGGCATGATGGTCAATTTGCATATTAACTCTTTAATATATAGGATTATTATATAGGATAAATAGTCCTTTATCCTTTATCAGATATGCCTTTTGCAACTATTTTCTACCAGTCTTTCACTCATCTTCTCATTCTCTTGGCATCATTTTTTCATAAATCAGATATTTTAAATTTTAATGAAATCCATTTTATTAATTAGTTATTTCATGTATCATGTTTTTCGTCTTGTATCTAAAAAGACATCAATTTACCCAAGGTCATCTAGGTTTTCTCTTATGTTATTATCTTCCAGTTTTATAGTTTTGCATTTTACATTTACATTCATAGGTCTATGAATGTAAATGTAACAATTTTAATTTTATGAAGGGTATAAGGTTTGTGTATAGATTCATTTTTCACATCTGGATGTCCGGTAGTTCTAGAACTGTTTGTTGAAAAGACTGTATTTGCTCCATTGCATTGCTTTGCTCCTTTGTCAAAGATCATACTTACATGGACCGATTTCTAGGCTCTCTATTGTTTCTATTGATCTATTTGTCTGTTCTTTCACCAATACCACACTGTGTTAATTAGGTTGTAGTAACTGTAGTAAATCTGGAAATCAGGTAGTGTCAGTCTTCCAACTTTGTCCTTCCCCTTCAATATTGTTTTGGCTATATGGGGTCTTTTAACTTTTCCATTTCAACTATAGGATAAGTTTGTCAATATCCACAAAATAACTTGGGGAGATTTTGATTGGGATTGTGTTAAATCTATTTATCATGTTTTGGAAGAACTGACATCTTGTCAATATTGAGTTTTCAATCCATGAGCATGAACTATTTCTCCATTATTTAGTTCTTCTTGGATTTCATTCATCAGAGTTTTGTAGCTTTCATCACATAGATCTTATACATATTTTGTCAGATTTATAACCTAAGTATTTCACTTTTGGGGCTGCTAATGTAAATTGTATTGTGTTTTTAATTTCAAATTTCAATTTTTCGTTGCTAGTATATAGGAAAGTGATTGACTTTTGTACATTAACTTTGTATCCTACAACCTTGCTATAATTGCTCATTAGTTCCAGGAGTTATTTTGCTAATTCCCTTTATTATCTACAAAGATGATCATTTTACTTGTGAACAACAATAACTTTATCTTCCTTCCCAATCTATACACCTTTTGTTTCCTTTTTTGTCTTTTTGCATTAGCTAGGACTGGTTGATTTTAATGTAATCAAATAACAATCTTTTTCCTTATAATATCTACATATAGGGTAAAGAAATGGAAAATAAGAGCACGAAAGAGGTTCAGGTTTAAAAGAAAATGGCAAAAATAACATCTCTCTTTTAAAATTTATGTGTTCTAGCATATGTGTTTGTGTTACTACGTTTATAGCGAACACCAGTTCTTGAGTAAATAAGTAATTTTAGGTCTGAACTCTGACCTTTGTGAGATCACTTTGAGTCCAGCACAGTTTCCTCAGTCATGTAGGTGGGAGACACCCTTGTCAGCTCATTCCGAAAGGAATAATGAATGACTCTTACTATGGAAATGCCAATGAGACTTCCAATCACATATATTCACTTAAACTGGGAAATAAGTTCATAAGCAATCATTTCATCTGTCAGCTGTACACAGCAGCCCCTCCCTAAAATGTGATTGCCATGAATAAGTGTACAAGTTCCTTAGAGAATGGAGAATCAGCAAAAGGGAGTTCAGAATGGTCTATCACCTAATACCTCAGAGATGTATGGAGACAAAGTCCTAAATAGGATCTGAATAGATTATGTATTAATTACTATGACTATGATTAAACTAACAATTTCCCTTTTCTTATCATCATGCTATGACTTTTAGCATACTTTTTTTCAGTAAATACTCAGAATATTTGATGAACTGCTTTCTGACTTTTTCAAAGGCATCCAAGTCAAATATAAGATTCAAATTCTTCTAAATGAATTGACTTGTTAGTTTTGTGGTTAATTTGGGGGGTTTCTCACACATCAAGTACCATGCTAAGCAGAATTTACCCCTAAAGGGCAATTTTATGGGGCTGATGGATAGGTAATGCAGGTGTGTAGAAATTTCAAAACAAATTAAAAGGTAAATTCTCCACTGCTTTGCCCTGGAGCCCAGAACATTAGGTAACTCATCTTTGCTTTATTTTATTTTATTTTATTTTATTTTATTTTATTTTATTTTATTTTATTTTATTCCCCTTTTCAACATTTTCTTTGCCAATAGAGAAATTTCTTTATTTCCCATGCATTTATATTTTGGCATTTTAAAATATTCTCTTATTCATATCCAAACTCTATTAAAATTGCCAGTATTGTTTTAGCCTGTTAATAATATTGGTTTGTGGTTATGGCTTTGTATAAAGTAGTCACTGGTTTTCAACATAGATAAGGATGGTATATCAAAACCAGACCTAAGCAGAAATATTTATGTGGCACCAGCCAATAGCCCACATGTGTATCAGGCCTCACCATAACGTGGTGATAAGTGGTGATTAAAATGCTCAGTTTTCAGTATATCCTTCTAATTAGTGATCTGAGTGCCTACTATAGTGAGCATTCTATTTAGTAATTCCAATAAAGAAACAAAATCTCTGCTCTCAAGATGGTTATGAACTCTTTGAAAAGACAAGGCATCACACGTGAAAAGGTGAACAACAGGAGAGTTAAATAGCCTATTAAAAACATACACACACAGTAGAATAGGTATTTCCAGGAAGTAGACATTAATATGATACAGGCAATAAATACTATGACATTCAGATAGATTCAGAGAAAACTATAAGCGAACTCGGTCAGAGAATGTTCCATTGCTGGTCGGACTTAAAGGATAGGTAGGATTCAGAAAGAAGAGAAGATAGGAGTGAATATGTGAGTGGACAAAGAGAATAAACAGTGTGAACAGAAATACTGGAAATAAGAATGTATTAAAAGAATAACTGCATCAGTCTAAATAGTTATAGAGGTCAAAGTGAGAATGCTATATCTAATACAAGCATGTCAAACTCGAGGCCCAGGGGCCGCATGCCTCATTTATTTGGCCCATGTTAGCCTTTGAGTTTGACATGCTTGATCTAATATCTAATGGCACATTTGAATACTTCTTCCATTGTGTACTTGGGAACTATTTTAATCTATTACAATGAAGCATATCACATTGCTCAATATTGTTTTATAGATTTGTTCTTCAACTCAACTGAGAATTCCCAGAGGCTGGGGCTATATTCTTTCTCTCCATCACCACCAGCATCTAGTACATAACCTGGTACATAAATGTCACTTACTAAACTTTAGTCGAATGCAAGGAGGCAAAATAAATACTGGTAGATTTTTCCTATTAGTAAAAATCATAGTTTACCATTAATTACTGGAGTTTATATTCTCAGTAAGAAAGGCACATGCTATTTGAAGAGTCTTTTGTTTCAAATGAGATTCTATATGTCTTTCCACTAAAAATGGAATCTATTAAAAAACACATTTGAAAATGTTAAAGTTAAATGGATTTATATTTAGGTATTTATTCATTTAACAAATACTTATTGAGTACATACTGCATGCTGGGCACAGATCTAGGTAAGTAGAATAAAGATAAAGTAGTTAACAAAATAGATAAAAATCTCCGTTTTCATGGAGCTTATATTCCAGTGCAGGGGGAAAAACATTAAGTGAAAGTTCCATTATGTATGCTAACTTGAAAAAATGTTCACTCTTCCTCTATCCACATCCGTAGCTGTGCAACACAGTAGTGCACTCTCACTCTGATTCTGTGCTTGGCCATGTGACCTGCTTTGGCCAATAGGGCATTAGCAAATTGATTTACACGCATTGAAAAGCTTGCTGGCTCTTGCTTCTCTGTGACTTTCAGGAGAATATGCCTCTGCTCGCTTGCTGAGAATGAGAGACACATACTGCAGAGCCAAGATGGCCAGTCATCTCCTGGGGCCACCTACATTAGCCAACATCCAGGAGGTACGTGAACAAGCCCTGCCCATATCCCTAGAGCTGCTAGATGACTCACGATTGGCCACAGACAAGGGCATGAACCCAGGACAGATTAGGTACGTGCTATCCCTTTAAACTAAGTAAATGTGTGTGATTGCATGCCAGGAGAACCTGAGGTGGTCTGTTAATGCAGCAATATTGTGGTCATGGTGATTAGTGTGATGGAGAAACATAACCCAGAAAAGGTCAGGAGGGAGTGCCAGCAGGGAACAGTATGCAAAATTAAAGAAGGTAATCAAGGAAGGCTTCACTGGGAAGATGGTATTTCACAAAAGACAGAGTGAAGGTAGAGAGGGACCCAAGCAGGCACCAGGAGGGAATGGGGAGAGTTTCATGCTGAGTGAACAGTGTGTGCAAAGACAGCCCGGTGTGGCCTGTCTGAGGAACCACAGGCCAGTACAGTCAGAGACCAGAGAGCGACAGAGAGACGTGGGCGATGAGGTCCGGGAAGCAAAGGGAGCAGGGCAGACCCAATTTTGTAGGGCTCTAGAAAATGTTCAAAGCCTTAACATACTAATAATCCTTGTGAGTTTCCAAAAGATTTCAAATTCCACAATTCCTCAAGTGATTTGATGATCCAACCCTTTTGTTTATAGAGTAGCTCCCAGCCTTAGAGTCTGCAGAACCCACCTGTGGGCAGTGTCGGTCTCAGGGTCCCAGGCAAGGCTGAGAGAGGATGGTCTGAGAGAGGCTGAGGTGGAGTCCACTCCAGATGGCGCTCCTGCCGGCCACGTAACCTGCCATGCAGCAGATACACCGGCTGTTTTCATTAGAAAACTTTCATATGTGGCATATTACGTCATCACATAAATGTTCCAAATGAAATAAAATTCGACCAAAAAAGTTGGACAGTGTGTAAAAAGGCACAGAAGTTATAAATCACAGACCCTTCCAAGCTTTCCATGAATAAAAAAAACAAGGGTAGAGTCACCAGATGTTCCTAATCCATATCATTTGGGTGGAGGGCCAATACATTAACCTGTCTCAGCAAAGAACGTCTCATTTCTAAATAAAAGAAAAAAAAAAAGAAATTGCTGAGATGATTTTAAAGATGAATTAACATTTAAGTAACTTCCATAAAAATACACATGGCTGCCCTAACTGGTTTGGCTCAGTGGATAGAGCATCGGCCTGCAGACTGAAGGGTCCCAGGTTCGATTCCGGTCAAGGGCATGTACCTTGGTTGCAGGCACATTCCCAGTAGGAGGTGTGCAGGAGATAGCTGATCGATGTTTCTCACCAATGTTTCTAACTCTCTATCCCTCTCCCTTCCTCTCTGTAAAAATCAATAAAATATATTTTTTAAAATGCACATGGCTATTGATTTGTTACAAGAAATCGCATCTCAGTCCAGGGTCCCTGATGTCAGAGAGGTTTTGCTATTTCTGTTGAATTGAAGAAAAGAGACAATCACGCTTCCCTTCCCCTACTTCTTCATTGTACCTTCTCACCCTCCTCTTTCCAATTATAGCTACTTCTTCTGAGAATAAGAAAACATTTTAAAGGTGAGAATGTGAAGCACCATCACTCAAACAGAATCTATATTACATTTAATTGGTTAAATCTTCTGGCCATCAGAGTTACTTGACCAGTTCTGTCTTCCATATTCCCCTGTCATATTGTACATGAAATACTGTATGCAGAAACAGCTTGAAATACTGTAAATTAATCATTTTGAAAGGAAACGTTGTCCCTAAACAGCCTTTCCCATACATTTCACGAAATCGCTATATAAGTGCAGAGCACACACCTGCAGGCTAGAAAGAGGCATCTTCTCCTTTGCTCCCCTTACGGATCCACAGCCTCTCCCTCCAGGGCAGACCGCACTCCTCCAGCTCCTTTTCTGTGGGACAGAACAAAGACTCTGTCCCCTGCCTCTGTTCCAGGTTGCTATTGGCAGGGAAGACTTACCAAACACCCGTCAATGTCAAAAGCAGGGCATACAAGAGGGCCAAATGCAAGCCTCAGATTCTCCTCTGTAGACACCTACTGTCTACTCCTTCCCAGCATGGGTTACACTTCCTGCCAGGACGGAGCCCCCACACTTGAGCACAGCACTGCCTCCTGAGGGTGGTAGAATAGGAAGATCTGTTTAATCAGAATAGGTATTTATTGCTTACCTGCGAAGCCCTGTTTGCTAGATCCCCAGAGAGACCCCCAGTATGGCTCCAGTCCTGGCTATGGGCAAATACACTATAGTTAGGGGATAAGATATTATTCCTATGTAAAAAGAAAAAAATCATGAACTGTCCAAAATAAGCTGAGTTGTTCAGATACTAACATGACAACACACAGTAGAGTAAGATCTATTACTTTAGGATGAGCCAGGCCACCAGGGACCACATCAGAGATGAGGAAATGTATTTCAGCCTTGTAACATGAGCCGAAATTCAGTCAGGTGGGTTGAGAGGCACAGAGATGGGTAAAAGCAAGGTGTTTGGTGGGGAAATATATTCCTTCAAAAACAGAAAACTGTATTAAGTGTATCAGGCACTAGGCTAGATGGAGAGAGAGTAACTAACAAGCCGCATGCCAGCCCAGTCGGCTCAGTGGTTGAGTGTCGACCTATGAACCAGGAAGTCATGGTTCGATTCCTAGTCAGGGCACATGCCTGGGTTGTGGGCTTGATCCCCAGTCTGGGGTGTGCAGGAGGCAGCTGATCGATGATTCTCTCTCATCATTGATGTTTCTATCACTCGCTCTCTCTCCCCATTTCTCTCTGAAATCAATAAAAACATATTTTAAAAATTGCATGCCAGTTTCCTTAGATTTTACATCTTAAAGGAAAAAACAACAAACAAGTAATGAATAAACAATAAGCATCAAATTGTGATAAGCATTATGAAGACAATAATCCTAGCACCGGCAAGGGGTGGCAGCTTTAACCAAGTTGGTCCGGGAAGCCTTTCTGAGGAGGTGGCACTTGTCCTGCCGTAGGGACTGGAGCGGAGAATGGATAAGGCAGGATTTCTGCATCTCTGGGTTGCAGAACTGTGCTGTCCTGGGAGAGCGATTGAGAGGGAAATAGAAATACAAAACCCCTTTCCATAGAGATGCTTTTTGGGGATGCATGACACACACTAGCATATTAAAGACCCTTGGAAGTCCTACAGTAAAGAGAACCTGTTTCTATAAATGCAATACTTCTCCAATATGCCCGAATGTGATGGTCATTTTTTTTGGTGGTGGTGTGGATCTGTGTGGGAGGGTTGAGGAGTGGAGGACCAGGTTGTGATATAATAACATTTCTACTGCTGGTTCCAAAATGCAGCTCAATGCCAAGCGGGAGTTTGAAGACTCCCGCAGACTAGCACCTGAGCAGGGCTCCCTGCAGTTGTGCCATAGGGCAGCTGTTGGGAGTCTGATCTAGAGTAAATAGGAACCCATTCAAATTGTTGAACAGGACGTTCTCAAGGTAAGAGTATGTGCTTTAAAACGGTAATCCTGACGGCGATAACGCCGAGTGGGTTTAATGAAGGAGATTACAGAACTAGGAAGACTGGTCAGGAAATATTATTCTAGCTTGAGCAAGAATGCTTGACCCAAGAAACAGCAGAGGGGATGAATACAAAGGGGGAGATAGGAAAAATTAGGCGAGAAGACCTTGCCCGATAAGTGGATTATCTCATCTGGAACACGGGAGAGATACTAATTAGTGAGCTGGAAGCAGTGGGTTGGTATTGAGGTGGTGGATTAGAAATAACAAGTGAAAATTAAATAACACTTTACAAGCAAACAAAGGACAGGTGAGGATGGAAAGGTGAAATGGCAGTGAGGATTGAAACAAAGCTTAGGTTATGATATGAATGGCCAGGACTGGAAACCTTACTTTTTCCAGGCCAGCTACTAGGGTCATCGTAGTAGGAACGATTTGAAGTACGTTTTTGAAAGTTTCATTGGGTACTAGTGTGCAGGATTGAGGAATGGAGATAGGAAGAGCCATTCAAGGTAAATTTATTTTGTTAAAATATATTTTTATTTATTTCAGGGAGAGGAAGGGAAAGGGGGAGGGAGAGAGAGATGGAAACATCAATGATGAGAGAGAATCATTGATAGGCTGCCTCCTGCACGCCCCCTACTGGGGATTGAGCCTGCAATCTAGGCATGTGCCCTAACTAGGAATCAAACTGAACCATGACCTCCTGGATCATAGGTCCACTGAGCCACATCAGCCAGGCTCAAGGTAAATTTCGAAAGTCCAGGTGAAAGATAAGCAGTGCCTAAGAGAGAATGGAGAATGGGAATAGGAAAGAAGAAAGAGCGGCTAAGGCTATTTCACAGGTAGACTATGGGAACGAGTTGGGACCGAACTGCAGCAAACACTGAGAGGGAAAGGAGCGTGAGGTATGATGGCACTTTCATGAGAACTGGGAAGGTAGATTAGACAATTAATTTAAAGTTAAGGGTGGAGGCACCAAGTACCTGGGACACTCTGAGCTTGACGACCTGGTGGGTTGTTCAGGAGGGATGTTCTGCAGCCCGATGTGAAGTGAAAGGCAGATTTCAGGCCTAGAGGTAAAGATGGTAGAGAGGATGCAGTTAGCTAGCAGCCAGGGGGCCTGACAAAACTCTGTCCTGCCTCACACCCTCTGCATGATTCTGAAAGTTACTTCTCCTTCCTGTGACTTGGCTGCTTCTTCTATAAAATGGGGGTAACACCGACCTCATAACACTGCTGCCAGGGTTAAATAAATTAGTGTCTGTGAGGAGTTTAAAACAGTATCTGGCACTGTTTTCTGGGACCACAGCTATATTATTGTTTTTATTGTTGTCATGATTGCTCTTAAATGACATAGGTGAGGGACTTTTAGAGCAACGAACTGAAGTAATAACCTGCAAATAACTCTTTCTACTCAGTATCGATAGTAATAAAAGAGTAATATGCTAATTAGACTGGATGTCTTCCGGACGTCATTCCGGATGTCCTTCCTGACGAAGCGGGGGCCGGAGGGAAGCCAGCCAGGGTCCCAGGTGCCGGAGGGAAGCTGGTGCCAGCAGCTGGGGAAAGGAAGGCCTGCTCTTGCACGATTTTCGTGCATCAGGCCTCTAGTTTAATTATAAAAGCCTTTCTATTCTTTATGAGAATGAGTAAACAATGCATTTTTTTCTATGGAGCTTATATTTTGATTTTTAAATCCAAGCTCCGAAAAATATGGCATATTAAAGGCACGATGCACTATACAATTGCCTTGCGAACAAAACAGTGTTATTTTCTTTGTAAGAGTTGATTAATTAGACCAGTGGTCGGCAAACTCATTAGTCAACAGAGCGGCAAACTGCAGCTTGCGAGCTGCATGTGGCTCGCGAGCCACAGTTTGCCAACCACTGAATTAGACCATTATTGTAACATAGACCTAGATTTTGAAGTCTTTTTTAGGTCTAGCAAGGGTTGCAATAAAACTGCAAAGTTGGTTGTGAGCTGCTCCTTTAAAAATGCATGCCCATTAATGCAGCTTGTCCCTCCCCATGGCCTGCACAAAGGGAAGGGTTATCGCGCCAGTACATCCTGTGCTGTTGAGCAGCGAGGATGCTTCATCGTTCGACTGATGATGGTTTTCTGGACGCAGTTAATACCCTGAAGAGCACATGCTCAGAGGAGAGCAGCACCGTTTCTCTTTCAAAAGGGAAAACGGTTGGTTCATGTGTCTTAAAAGCAAAAACCTCAAAAACCAAATTGCCTGGCATGCTTTCTGATGACTTTTGGGTGTCTGAAAAACATTTTTAATCTGTATTTTAAATGAACATTCAGTTCTTTTACTGAACTTGTTGTAATAGTGACTAGACATAGTTTAAAATTTGGATTGTAAGTCACTGTTCTATCCTATGTGCAAGCACCTACTGATTAGATTTGTGTCTTTAGGGGTTTCAGTCAGAGATGCATGGAAGAATTGTTTAATATCTCAATTTTTCTATTAAATGTATGTAGGCTGTGAAATTTTTTAGCAACTGCAACCAGCTCATACAAATGAAAGATTTAGGCAGAGGATATTTTCCATTGTGGATCACAAGCTTTTTTTGTGCGTAGCTTTTTTCAAAGACTATGGGTTGTTTTTTTTTCTCTTAAGTGGTACTGTGAATAGAAAGATATTTTTCCTTTAAATTTACAGAGTCTAGAGACAGTTCAGTGTTTAAAGTTTGAAACACCTGGAGCTAAAAGAACATTGCCACCGCATAAAAATTATATGTTATATGAAATAATACACTCTCTACCTTCAGTTTTATAAAAAAAATCTCTCTGCAAATTTGAACGGATGATTCTTTTCAGAATCTTCCAAAGAAGCAATGCTTATAAGCACGGGGCCCCAGCTGGTTACCTTGGGGGGGAGGGGGAAGTACTGAGTCTGACGGGTAGAGTCTGGCCTCCTGGCCCCTCTCCCCTGACATGGAGTCCTTGGTGATTTAGCACAGGCAGGACTGCAGGGGTACTTTCCAATTTTTTTTGTTAGTAGGAAAGATAACCTCATTATAAACACCAACGATAAAGGCTGAGCACCTAAGAACCAGACCTAGTGAAATACACTAACATGAGATGCAGCCATGGTTTCCTAAAGAGTCTCAACTTCCTGAGAGCGAACCATCACACAGGTGTTTTCCCCAGTAATTTCAACAAATGTGCATACTCTGTTCACTCAGACCCTATCTTTTCATAGCATGGTTGTGAGTCCAGTCTGATTATTCAGATTTTCTCTCCATTTCGGGTCGTGAGAAGAGTCCTTTTTTCTTGCTCTGACTCCCCTGTTGGAGCAGAGAGAAATAGAGCCGATCCTGGCTGGACTCGTTGCCCATGAGCTGGGGCCGCAGTCCTCTCTAGGACACAAGCAGCTGCCACCGCCCTAGAACCTGCCCGTTTGATTATAAATTCTCAGGTTGCTTATGTTTACCATTTGCATGACCCTAAAGCAGCCAGGAGAAGTTGGGATTGGGAGGCAGGTCTGACAAAGAAATCACTAACAGAGCCACGGTTGGAAGTCTTACCCCAAATTCCCACTTTGTGGCTTAACTAGTAAATAAAACTCAAGTGCCCTTCTGAGCAATAGGAAGTTAATTCCCCAAAGTCCTTGAGGAAGTCATGTTGATTTAAAATTCTCAGATTAACTTGAAATAGTTTGAAATAATTGTTTACAATCTAATAAATGGGGAATGGACAACATGGGTGGGAAGTACAAAAGTAAAAAATAAATAAACTGGCGAAACAGGTAAAAAAAATAGCTTGATTAACATATGTGTGTGTATATATGTATATCATACTCATTTTTCTTGATGGTTCACTTCCCATACTTAAGCTTAATGAAAGAAGAAACATCGTCTGACTTTCTCCTCTGCCTCTGTCTCCCCTAGCACATAACGGTGCCTGACACACAGTAGGCTCTCAATATGTAATTATTGAATCAATCAATTCATTCATAATTATAGCCAGATTTTAAAAAGGGTGTAGGCAAATGATCCAAATAATAGGACCAACACAAGCTTTCAAGGCAACAGTGCAAGTACAGCCCCAAGTGAGAAAGGGGAACATGCTGGCCTCTTTGACAAACATTGAACGCTCCCATTTGGCTCCTGTCGTGGTCTGTCCCCGTTATTGCTGCACTAGAGAACCTGTCACACCACTCTAATATTTTTTTCCGCAGGTTTTTTCTTCTCCGCTAGAACACGATGCCCACTTTTCTCCTGTTTAGCACAGTCTCTGGCACAGAGTTCTAGAAATACTTGATGAATAAAGGAACAAATAATAGGTACCTGGAGAGCAAACATGATTCCAGATGCTTTACTCATTAAGGTGTCAGGAAGCCCTCCTGCTTTTAGATGAAAATCCATTGCAGGGAGATATCCTTCTGGAGGTCTTTCAGGCTCTTTGGACGACTTCAGTTTATTATTCCATTTTCCGTTGTAGTGGGGAAAGAACTGGTTCCCTCCTCTAAAGTTCCAGTGACGACCACATGATGGCGCTGGTGCTGCACCACAAAACATAAGCAGTGGGGCAGTGTGGAATCCTCAGGTCCCTCCAGGTGCCTTCCTCTCTCCTTCCCCTGCTCCCACTCTGGCTGTGTTTCCCTTCAGGCCCTCCTTCATACATATAATATTTGCCAAGAAGCTGTCAGACCGGAACTGGGTACTGACCACCTGAAAAACGTGGTATTTTTTTGTGTTGTTGTTTCCAACAGGACAGATTCTGTATATTCCTCTCATCTGAAAAAATAGCTAAGAACATTTTGAATGCTGTTTAAAGCTGTGCATTCTTAGTCCGAGGTACAGGTCTTTTTATTCTACACTTAATTGGCTCCTGCAAGTGACCTATTCCTTCCTAAATAAAATAGGCAACAGAGCAAATTATGTCCTGATGAGTTATTAAAACTCTCCCAGCTAAGGAAATTGAGGCCTAAACTTTGCCAACATATAAAAAGTATCCTCCTACAGAGTATAAGGCATGTGGATGCTTACATGTAAGGTAGATTGGAAAACTGAGAGAACAAAAGTAAATTACGTGAAAATCACCTAGTTGCTAAAAATTAAAAGTGAGTTCAGAAAGAAGATAGCTAATGTAATTTTCAAAAACAGAAAAGGGATAAAGATTTTCATTAAATTAAACCAGGCTTTTCTTTTCTTTTTTAACTGAGGCAAACATTATATATGGTGAAATGCTCCAAGATTTGTTTTTATTAATACTTTTATTGAGGTCTAATTTACATTTTATGAATGAATCCACTTAAGTAAATGGTCCAATGAGTGTTGACAAATGTATACACACTAATATAAACACCACGACAATCAAGACATACGAAACTTCTGCAACCCCTGCATGGTTCTTTCAGGCCCTCTCACATCAATCCTGCCCCTCACTCGTCTGACTTTTATTAGCTGAGCATAATTTTGCCTGACCTTTACTCTTTTTGTGTCAGGCTTGTTTTGCTGTGTTTTCTTTTCTTTTTTCAAAAATATATTTTTATTGATTTCAGAGAGGAAGGGAGAGGGAGAGAGAGATCAATGATGAGAATCATTGATTGGTTGCCTCCTGCAAGGCCCCTACTGGTGATCAAGTCCACAACCTGGACATGTGTCCTGACTGGGCATCAAACCATGACCTCCTGGGCCATACGTCAATGATCAACCACTGAGCCACCATAGCCAGGCAGCAGTTTATTCTTTTTTATTGCTTAGCATTGGCCATATAAACATAACACAATTTTTTTCCATTTCCTTCTTGGACATTTGATTTGTTACCCATTTTGGCTATTGTAACTAAAGCCGCTATGAACAAGTATTTGTATGGACACATCTTTTCATTTCTTTTGGTTGGTACCTAGGAGAGGCTTTGCTGGGTCCTACAGCAGGTGTATATGTTCGAGGTTATAAGAAATTGCCAAAGTTTTCTAAAGCAGCAATTTCCTAGGACTACCAGAACAGAGTACTACAACTGGGTGGATTAAAGCAGCACAAACGTATTCTCTCAGGGCTCAACGTCTAGAACTGCTGAAGTCAAGTAGTATGAAATCAAGATGTTGTCCCGGCCAAGCTCCCTCTGAAGGCTCCAGGGAAGATTCTGACCTTGCTTGCCTCTTTTAGTTTCTGCTGGTTGCTGGAAATCCTTGGCTCGTGGCAGCATAACTCCAATCCCTGCCTCCATCCCCACATGGCTTCTTCCCGTATGTCTCCTGTGTCTCTGTATTTCAATCTCCCTCTTCTTATGAGGATGTAGGTCATTGGATTTAGGGCCCATCCTAATCCACTATGACCTCGTTTTAATTTGAATACACCTGCAAAGATGCTAATTCCAAATAAGGTCACCTCCTGAGGTTGCAGGTGGACATGAATGTGGTGGCTGAACATTTTACACCTCCCACCCATGTTTATGGGAGTAGCTGCTTTGCATCCCTGACGGTCCTGGTTTGGTTACTTTTTAAAGTTTTGGCCATTTTCCTATGTGTGTAAGTGGAATCTCATTTTGGTTTTCATGTGCAATTCCATGAGCATCTTTTCACATAATTACTGGTCATTTAGGAATCTATCATTATAAAGTTGTCTAATATTTTCCCATTTAAAAGAGGGTCATCCTTTTTTATTGATCTGTGGGAGTTACTGCTATAATCTAGATATGGAGCATTTGTCAGATATGTGTATTGTCAAATATTTTCTCCCAGGGTGTGCTTTACTTTTCATTTTCTTTCTTTTTCATGTCTTTTGATGAATGGAAGTTTAATTCTCATAATGTACAATTTTACCTTTTATATTATGTTTCCTGCTATTTGTACCCCCTCCTATACACACTCCTTCCCCAAGAAATCTACATGAATCAAAGGCTATAAGGACGTTACATTTTCTTCCAGAAGCTTTGTGGTTGTAGCTTTATGTTTTGGTCTTCGGTCCATCTTGAATGAATTTCTGTGTATAGTGTAGGAGTCTACGTTCGTTCTTTCTCCCATGGGCATCAGGTCATACTGGCTCTCTGTGGAGAAGACCCTTCTCACTCCACGGAACAGCTGTGCCTAAAAATTCACTGACTGTATATGTGGTGCTGAAAATTAATGGACGGTACATATTCTGTTCCAATGATAGTTGCCTGTCCTGGCCACATTGTTTTTGTTACTACAGTTTTCTAGTAAGTCTTGAAATCAGGTTGTGTGAGTCATCTAACTTTGCTCCTTTTCAGGATAATTTTGGCTATTCTGGGTACATTTCTTTTCCATATAATTTCAGAATTAGTTTTTAAATTTCTACACACAAAGAAACCTGTTTGAATTTTTATTGGAGTTGAATTGAATATATAGTGACTAGGCTTTTTAATAGTTAAATTGTAAAATCCATTTCTTGTTCACCTTTAAAATTTTCTTCACCCAAGCTAGTTTGGCTCCATGAATAGAGCATAGGCCCTAGGACTGAAGGGTCCCAGGTCGGATTCAGGTCAAGGGCATGTACCTCAGTTGTAGGCTCAATCCCTGGCCCTGGTCAGGGTGCATGCGGGAGGCAACCAGTCGATGTGTCTCTTACATCAATGTTTCTCTCTCTCTGTCTCTCCCTCTCTTTTCCACTTTCTCTAAAAATCAATGGAAAAATTCCTCAAGTAAGGATAAAAATGTTTTTCTTCAAATTGCCTTATCTTTGAAAAATATGTATAATAGTCTTAAGCCAGATTAGAATTATTTGGAAAGTTTTGGAAATCACCCAATCCATTTTAAGCTCCTCTACCTTGAAAAAAAATCCACCAAAAAACTACTTTTCAATAATTCAAGTCTGGGAAAGATTTTGCTGACATTACAAAAAAATGTATATACTTATGGTAAGTAAAAGCATAACTTCAAAAATCTTTTAGAAGATTTACCTTTATAAAAACATTAATTCCTATATTCATTTAACTGCTAGCTTCTAAATACTTCCCCTTAGACCAGACCTCATAAAAATACACTACCTGGTTATTTTAATTTAGTACAGTATATTCAAATCATTGAAAATGAAAAACAAATTTATTTTTAATTACATCACTCTCATCACACTATCCACTCTAATTATACATTTGCAATACATGTGCACAGAATGTCTGAAAAATCAATTGCACGGAAGAAAATACCAGGCATATTTTACTGTTCAAATGCTCTCGTTCTTAGGTGATTCTCAGTCACGTCTGTGCCTCTTTCCACATGAACTATTTCAACGTTCAGGAAGTAAAACCTTGAAAACAGAGCCTTCATTGTTGCCCTAGCCCTGCTTTGCTTCCCCATATCTTCTCCCATGGCACTGGCACATTCTGAAGAGAGCAATTCAAGGAACAGCCACACCTGCTAGATATTAATATTCACCATATCCCAACCTCTCCCAAGTGTTCAGTGAATGAAAATACCTAGATTGTAATGAACTGTTTTTTTTTAAACTTTTCAAATCCAAAGTGATAAGACCTGTAAAATTTAGAAATCATTGTTTATAGCATCACAGTGATTCAAAGACACCTGTAGCTCTCACCTGATAGTTTGCAACTTACTGGGCATGTGGAAGGTGCTATCTTCTGGGGTTTTCAGGGAGCACAGAATGCTTGCATCTCCTTCACTGACTAAACCATTTGTAGTTTCTACATTCCTTCCATCATGAGATGTGTCTCCCCCTCAGTGTATTATTTCCTGAAATGAGGATGCACGGGGAAATCTATGTTAAAGTGTAACATAGTTAACTAGTGTTTCTTCCCCAACCAGAAAATCTATAACTTACTATGTACCTATAATAATAAAATCATAATATGCTAATTAGACCAGACAGCCAAACAATCTTCTGGGCGACCTTCTGGATGAAGCCAGGGCTGAGAGGGCAGAGGCAAGCTGCCGCGGCTGCAAGGGCCAAGCCCCTTGCACGAATTTCATGCATCGGGTCTCTAGTTTAAATATATAAGCTTATGATAATTAAATCAATAAAATAAAGCTTAAAGACTAGATTTGTTTGGAGAATGGCATAAAAACTATAAATTAATTTAATGAGTTATAAAAATTTCATATAGTGAATGTTTCACAGTTATTAGGGATTATATTTATGAAAATGTTTAATGACAAATAGATACCAATTGGTGGTATCATTAAAATGTCAATGAAAAAAATAAAGAAAACAAAACACATCTTCCATTTAAGCTCAGACTAGGCCCTACTGTATCCTGAATAAACACAAGATTTAACAGCCCTGAGTTCAAGTCCTTCCTCTGCCCTTTTTTCATGTGTGACATTGGAAATATTAATGAACATTCTGAGCCTCAGTTACCTCATCAAAAATGCTGAAAGTTACAAAATTTATAGGGTTGTAAAAATTAAATTAATGTGAAGCCTTTAGAACAATGCCAGCATGGCCTACACTCTCACTGGAAGTAATTATGAGTTTATAGGAAAATACAATAATTCAGGACAGAAATCAAAAGTTAATTTATAAGAAATACCTTTATTTTGACTTCTTCATCAAGAGTTTTGGCATTTCCTAATTTTCTAGAGCGAGTATGTTAAATTTCAATAATCAGGGTAATAACACAAAACTCAAAACAATGCGTGTTAACACCGTGCTTACAGGCCAATCCTCCTATATAATAAAAGCCTAATATGCAAATCGACCAAACGGCAGAATGACTGGTGGAACGACCAGTCGCTATGATGTTCACTGACCACCAGGGGGGCAGACGCTCAACGCAGGAGCTGCCCCCAACCTGCAGGCCCCAGGTCAGCCAAGGCGGGTGTCAGCGGGAGGCCCCCCCCAATCATCCCGCCAGTCACCCCACAGATTGGCCCTGATCACGGACCATGCCTAGGGACCCTACCCCTGCATGAATTTCGTGCACTAGGCCTCTAGTTACAAATAATAAGAAGGCTACTAGTATACCTGCTATCGGTTCCTAATACAAGCTCAAAGGTGGCAGGTCATCTATGGGAAATGGAGCTGCTCCCAGGCCAATCTATGTCCGTCCTATTAGGAGTGTCTGCAAGACTGCAGTGGGCGCCACCCAACACACTTGGGCACCTGAGAACATCAAGATGGAGAGGCATCACTGCCAGAATCTTCTACACAGAGCTCTGAGAAAGCACAAAATAATGAACACAAAACAGTGACGGGTCCACACGTTCTGCATTGAGAGAGGACATTTTGAATTTTACAAGTACTGAGGACTGCACAAGCCTAGCGTGTCCTAACAGGTGCATACCAATCAGGGAGGTGGGAATAAACCTATTTTTCATGCTGGTAGTTAATATTTCCCTTTAAGGTCCCATAAAAACAAGTCGTTCTTAGTTCAAAGATAAAAGGGAAAGCTACAATAAAAATTGTTAGAAAGGAATAATGAATCATTATAATGCTAAAGTCCATGCTACGGCCGTTAGGGAATGCAAAATGTCCCATTTTTAACAAAAAGTAGCTGTTGACTTATATTGTGGTTATGCAACTCCTAATAATGTAAAGGTCTGTTAAGCTTATTTATTTGTAAACTTATATATATATAAAGCTGCAATTTTATATACTTACAACTACTTTCATAGGCACATCGGTTTCTTGAGATTAAGACTGTCTTTATATTTCTATTTTCTTAGTGCCAAACAGTAGTTGATGCATATGCAGCAGGTATGAATTTGCAACCTCATATTCAGGTAACGGAAATAGCACACTTCACTTATTTATCTTATTTAACTTAAATTTGACTCTAAGCCCTCATCCCAAAAGGGCATCAGGAAATCCAACCGCAACTGGGAGTGGGAATTTCTCTCTTCTGCTCCAAGGTCAAACACTGCCACAAAGCTTGGGAGTCCTGCATGGCGTGGGGCACGGGAGAGCACGTGTGTGCCAGTCATCCGGAAACACCGGCAGCTGCTCAGAGGCAGAAGCTCGGGCTCTCACGGTCATCGCTGCCTCTTTGTCATCACGGGGCCTAGGAAGTTCGCCCGGTGTGGGAACCTCACTGCCAGGAGACCACTTTCCCCCTGAGCCCCTCTCTGATAGCTTCCTGTCACAATCCTAGGCTGGAAGGAAATGGCCCTGGGCTTCCCATATCCTTTATGTGATTTTGCCCCTAGATGGGGTATAAAATAAAATGTTATGTTTTAATCAGGGAGTGATAAAAAGAACATAGACCACTTTTTTCCACTCTCAATAAATCCTGACTTTCCATTGCCTGGCTGAGACCTCGAGACTTCCTTATTGAAGGACGAAGACTGACTATTAACTCTTTCCTTTTATGTTGCTCGAATATCCCTCTCACCCCAACACCCACAGCTTACTGGGGTCAGACAGGGGTCAACCTGAGGACACCAAGGAAGTAACTACATGGAAAGCAAAGACACAGCAGAACACTCATGTCCCGAAGCCCATGGTTCAAGCGCTCCCTCCTGCAGCCTCTGCCAGGACCCGTTCAGAACCTGCAGGGCCGCGGCAAAATGAAAACGCCGGGTCGCTTTTTCAAAAATTATTCAATGTTTCAAAAGGTGACCACAGAGCACTAAACCAGGCCCGAGGCCTTTTGAAGCCCGAGGCCCTCTGTGCCTTCACAGCTCACCACCCCTGCAGCTGCCTAGCCAGGTCTCCATCACCTCGCCTGATATTCAACAACCTCCTGAATGATGTTTTTGCTTTACATCGCTCCCTTCAGAAGCATCCTATACTAGTACACACACGAAAATGTTTCTAAGCAGACATACGGTTCTATCACATCCCTGTTTAAACCCTCCAATAAATACCCTACAGGACTTAGTATGCAAATTACACACAGGAACTTCAAGGCACGCCCCTGGCTGGCTTTTGACTGACTGGCCATCTCCCTCTCGTTCCACTTCCTGCTCCACATGCCATGCCGCTCCTCAGTGTCAAATGCAATGTCGTGTAGGTATCACAGATTTCATCTTCAAACAACCAGAGGAAGTAGATAAATCAACCCCGGGCCATGCCATCCATGGAGCCTTCCCTTTCATGCCGCTTGTCGGCTCTTCTGTTGGGAGAGACACAGCCAGCACACAGGTTAATTTGTCAGCTCAGAAGAGTTCGAGAACCAGAAAAATCTAATGCTGTTTCAAATATGCTTGCAATGTGTAGACACTATCCATGCCAGAATGTCTAATCCCTCCACAGTACAAACGCTCCAGTGTCCAACATTTCAAGATTGCATTGTTCGTATTTGTTTTCATTATTTTATTTGCTTGGCCATCCTTTGAGCAAATTTTTGTTGTACGCGTGCATGTGTCAGGCACTCTGCAGCCTCATATCCAGGTAATGGAAATAGCACACTTCACTTGTTTTTCTGGTGCTCAGGCCAGAAAAATGAACAAGAAGGAAACAAAAAAGATGTAACCCCTTTTTACAAGGAGATGATAGCTTAAAGGAGAGGAGGCAGATAATTCAGTTAACAAAGCAATCACAATAAAATATACCGGGGCTACCATTTACTGAGTCCCTACAGTGAGTCACGTACAGCAAGGGGTATTGCATGTATGTTATCGCCTATCCTCAGAGAAGGTGGGCGTTGCTATTCCTATTTGACACATGGAAAATACGGGGCTCGGAGAACATAAATAACATGCCACAGAAGGTTATAAGCTAGCACATACGTAAATCCACGTTCGTTTGATTCCAAAGCTCTGCTCTTTCCACTGTGTCACGATGCTGTGTCTCATATACATGGAGCACGGCACTCTAAACCTGGTCTGTAGCGAGAGAAGTGAGCACCCAGCCCTGTTCCAGGTTATCTAAGAAGTTAGAGGGGAGGAGATACGAAGTGAGGGGCCTGGTGGACAGGAGTGAAGAGAACACACTGCCAGACTCCAAAGAACCTCCTTTTCTAGGAACTGCAAGTCATGTGGAAGGAACGGCCCATGTACGGACACATGGAGCCCAAAAGCTCGGCAAAGAGCCATGGATCATCAAGGCTTTGCAGGCCACATAAAGAGCTTGGCCTTCCTTCAGTTGGTGAGGAGGGGGCCATTTGGAGGAGGTAAGTGGGAAACGACACACCAGGTGAATTTCACGAAGACATCTGCTACCAATTTGGAGAGAACAGATGAAAGGAGAAAGAGACCACAGGCAGAAGATCATTCAACAGGCCACTGCCGACCAGGCAGAAAAAATGAAGTTAGCCTGGACAAAGTCAGTGGGAAGGAGAATAAAAAGAAGCAGCCCATTTTAAGAGATTATAGCAAGAAGAGAGATTTGGTGTCCAATTAAATCGGAATTTGGGATGTACGAACAAGGAATCTAAGTAGACTCCTCAGAGTTTCTAACTAAAACGTCTGAGTGAATGGTGTTTTAACCTAATCGCTCCCTCAGAGCTACAACCCCAAGCGCGTGGACTTTGGAAATTTTACCTTCTGTTAGAATCTTCCATTTAAGAAATCATAATGGCCTTATCATTTTCCTTTCTTCACACGTGAAGCAAACCTTCATTCATCCTCTTTTCCGAATCACATTGTTTTATTGTTTCTTTTTTAATGGAAGACCTGCTTGAGTTCCATAATAACCTACAGGCATGTCTTCTTTTCTCCTTCTTCTTTTTTTCCAACCATACAACATTCAACACCTGGTTATCTTTATGTCGTCATTTCCTTCTTTTCTTCTTGATTATTCTCTAAGAAACCAGGGGCTATTCCAGGATCCAATGCTCCACGTGGAAGGTCCTCACATTGTTATGTGCCTCTACTGTGCCCACAGCATTTCCACAAACATTTTCTGTTTGACCTCAAGGCAGCTGGAGGAAAATGAAACTCCTCATTCCAAAATGAAGACAGCAAGACTTTCAGAGAGTTTGTGCCAGACCTGATCAAACAGGGACGGCACCCAGGTCTCAGGTTTTCTGAAACCATGTCCAGTGGTCTCTGGGACTCCCCTCTCTCCCAGCCAGATCTGAATTTTATTGTCCAGTAACAAAGTCACAGAAGGAATTTCTTTTTCAAAAAAACAAGGGACCAGCCCTAGCTGGTTTGGCTCAAAGCATAGAGCATCAGCCCCTGGACCAAAGGGTCCCAGGTTTGATTCTCTAAGTCAAGGACACAAACCTCAGTTGCAAGCTCGATCCCTAGCCCTGGTCAGGGTACATGCAGGAGACAACCAATCATCTCTCTCACATCAATGTTTCTCTCTTGTGTGTGTCTCCTCCTCCCTTCCACTCACTCTTTCTAAAAATCAATGGAAAAATATCCTTGGATGAGGATTAACAAAACAAAACAAAAAAAGATAAGGGACCAACAACTTTCAGGATCTGGGGAAGGTAAAGTTCAAGTCAGTCTCTGTTAACTAAGGATTCATCTGGTCACTGGGATCTCCTTTGCACCCTCCTGAGACACCGTGTGTGATTGGATTCCGGTGATTTGCATGATGCCGTGGATTTGCTCTTTGCCCTCTGCTCACCAAGCACAATTGGCTACATAGGTTGGAAAACAAACCCAGGGGATAGACTCTGAAGTTGGTATTGCAGCTCTGGCAGGGGACTGACTGATCAGGGTACTGAATGAAAAGTGAAAACACAAAGCACAGCTTGTTTTGTTTTTGTGTTGTTTTTTTTTAACAGTAATTTCTAGTGGCGGAGACAGATGTTTCTTGAAGTGGCAAGAGATTTGCAAAGCAGAATGTTACAGCACTTACCGTAATTGCTTTATTAATATTGCATGTGTTTACGGCTTCTATCTTTTGGCTTGTGGCACCTCGTACTTCAAATGACATTGGGTTTCCTGATGATTGGCAGCTAATCTTTACTTCAGCCACACCCCCAGCTTCGCTCTGCAAGGCGAAATATTTCACGTGAAGCCGCATGTTTGTTTGCTTCAGTTGCACTGAGCAGCCCTCAGGGGGCACTGGAACACCATGGGATACAGCAGTCCTAAATGTGCAGAAAAACTCCTCCTTTGCGGAGAAATGTACACCCAGCGTCATGCCCATCCCTGCAACAGCACGGACCTATCACATCCTTAGCCAAGCCTCAGGACTGAATGTCAGCTGCGGCATCATGACGAGGACCTAAGAGATTGTGATCCAGGCTCTTGCAAAGACTGGCTCTGTTAGGAGGCATCAAGTCTGCAACGGGCATGTCCTAATAACCTCCTTTGCTGTGCTTAGCTAAGTCTGCTTCGAAAAGTAGAGACCACATTTTAATTCTCTTCCAATGTGTTACTAAAGAGAGGGAAGAAGAAGCGAATAAGGAAGTAAACCAACAAATGACACTAAATTTGGAGTTGATATGTCCTGAGGTTTGCTAACTGCCCATCCGAGTGGCGCCTAGCTGCTCCCGTATATTCTCTCCAGACTCTTCACCTCCAGCGGTTCGCTCACTGGGCTTCCAGGGGAGGCGGGAAAGGGGCCTCTTTCTGGGAGATTTGGTCTGAGTTTCATGGTTGACATCGTTATTGTAATTTGCTTCAGAACTGCCCGTAATCACAGCCTGTGGGTGAAGTGCAGGCCCCCCTCAGCCAAATGCCATACGAGGTGAGTGAAACAGTAGCAAAGCCACGGGGAGATCCTGATCACGGAGTCATTTCTGAGAAGAGCTGGGACTTCCTTCTGAAACCAGCCGGAAGTGGGGGCTGACCTGGGCATCATGGGTTCAGCGTTTTGCACTATGGTGTGACAGTTAAATTCCTTTGTGCAAACATGACTGAAGGCCTCCATACGTCACTCTTGAAAAAGAGGCCTCTTTCTTTAATTCATGTCCTAAGAGAAAGCCTAGTCAATATTTAACGTTAATTGACTGTGTCACATTTTTTTTTCCTGCCAAGAAATCGCCGTCCAGTTATGCATAATTCAGTGTAGTGGACAAGACCTCCATCAGTCTCCGAGGAAATGCTGCTGAGAGGGGCTGGGCAGCTGCCGGAGCGTCGCTTCCCAATGATATTGGATTAAGGCATTTGTAAATCAAGCAACTTAGATTGTTCATTTATAGAAAATTAGTTGATGAAAAAAAGACAAACACGAAATGTCATAAAAACATGTAGATTTAAAATATATATATATATATATATATTAATGATTTCAGAGAGGAAGGGAGAGGGAGAGATAGAAACATCAATGATGAGAGAGAATCACTGATGGGCTGCCTCCTGCATGCCCCACACTGGGGATCAAGCGTGCAACCTGGGCATATACCCTGACCAGGAATCAAACCACAGTTCATAGGGCAACGCTCAACCACTGAGCCACATTGGGCAAAAACATGTAGATTTCTTTAATACACCAGGCACAAGAAGCATACATAAGTGCAGCTTAGAGCTAAGCACAGACACCTTTCTGTACTTCAGAGACTTGATCTGGGTCAATGGCCCTTCTTTAACAGTGTGTGTGAAATGGCTTTTAGAACAAAAAAGAAAAAACAAACACACTAGGACTGCATATAATGTATGTATTTCCAAGATGCTCCATTATTGCTGCCTTTAGTTTGCAAATATTAAGAAACTGAGTCAACATTTGTTTTTCATTCTCACGGTCACAAAGTATCTATATATAAAAAAGCCTAAGTGACCGAAGGACCGAAGGACCAGTTGACTGGTTGCTATGATTCGCACTGACCACCAGGGGGCAGACACTCAATGCAGGAGCTGCTCCCTGCTGGCCAGTGCACTCCCACGGCCAACTTCCCGCAGTCCCTCCCCCAGGCTGGCTGATCCTGATCAGCCCTGGGACTGGGCAAGACGGCCCTGATCAGTCCCAATTGCAGGCCAGGCTGAGGGACCCCACCTGAGCACAAATTCATGCACCGGCCCTTTAGTGACACGATAAAGAACTACTGGGTCCTGTATTCAACTGTGACAACCCTACAGTCACCTTGTTTTTATCCTTCCATAATCAATACTCCCTTCCCCAAATCTAATCCGATTCCTCTCCTTAAAAATAGACAAATGCTACTCTGCTAATACAAATAATAAATAATGGGGGATAAATCTCTATAGAAGTTGCATTTCAGGTACTTAAGCTAATAACATCTTACAGGTAAACAGAGTATTTCTAAAGGCCAGGTTAACATATAATATTATTAAAATACTGCCATTCCCTCAAGCTGTTCAACTGCACAACCAATCTGACACATTAACATACTGCAGAGTGAAGAGGCAGCACTTGCTACATTTTCCCCAGATTTTGTTTCATTTAAAATATTGTGTACAAAAAAAATCATAGTCAAGATACTGCTTATCCACAACCTCCCTGAAGTGCTTTGACAGCTAGGAGACTCTTTTTCGGTAGCTGAGCCATGTATACATGCATTTGCTCCCCCGTAATGCCTTTTTTTTTTTTTTTATCACTTACCAGCATTTAATTTCACTTTTCCTTATGGTAATGGTTCGTTCTTACACTGGACACTTTGTGTGTGTGTGTGTGTGTGTGTGTGTGTGTGTGTGTGTGTGTGTGAACCAATTTTATAAATGGATACTGCTGACCAGAAACTACCATATCTTACCTGTATCTTACATCTGATGCCTTCCTGCTCCACAGTGAATTTTTTTCCCATTAGGAAGGAAGGAAGGAAGGAAGGAAGGAAGGAAGGAAGGAAGGAAGGAAGGAAGGAAGGAAGGAAGGAAGGAAGGAGAGAAGGAAAGAAATTCATAGATATTTTCCCTCTAATTTCTTTCTTTCTTTCTTTTTCAAAATTCCAAGATGTGTATTTCTCAAGAATATTATGTTGCCTGGGCTGATCCGTATTCTCCTTCAATAAAACCACAGGGCATAGCTGTTGGGTACAGGAACTAAATGTCAGAAATTCAGTGCCTTGCTACTTGGCAGGAAACTATGCTACAAGCTTTGTGTGTGATGTTTTTTCACCTTCACTCCCTTATTGTGCTTTTTTCCAACAAAAGTTAGACAGTAATAACTAGCACATTTACACACCACAGTTAACGATTGTAATAGTATAAGGTAAGAGGATAAATACTTATTAACACAAAAAAAGTACAGTATAACCCTACAATGGCTAGAAAAAATTATTTCAGCAGTTAATGAAAACATGGATACATTTGACAGAATTACTTAAGGGAAGATAATCGCTTGCATGCCTCCTGGGGGGGGGGGGGGGGCGCAAATTAACTGGGTGTGTATGTGTTTAATCCTTTCAAGACCGTAAAGTATAATTGTTATAAACTGCCTCCCTCCTTGTCTCCTACACAAGTCTGATGAGGCACCCCCCAGTTCTATCTTACCTTTTGGTAGTTAATTTGAGTTTCTCTTCCCAAGATGCACCACACTGTCTGCAGGGAAGGAGGCTGATAATGCTTTCTTAGGAAATCCTAGATACTGTCCCCTGGGGTTAACTGTTGATCGCATAATGGACAATCAGAGCATTAGCCATTTGGATGAAGAAGAAGGAGGTGGGGCCTGTGGATAGCACAAAGAGACTAACGCACTTTCAGAAAACATGCTATAGATTATATAAACTCATTTTTCATTATCCATCCTCTTGTGTCTTTGGATACTGTACTCTATATTAACTTTCTGGCCTAGCCTCATTAAAGAATGTATATATCAATGGGCTTTCCGTGATCATCCTGTTACCTGCTCATCTAGCCACAAAGAGCTTTCCCTGGAATATATGGAATATATACCCTCGAGGCAAAGCCACTCATCACATACAGGGAGCTAATCTATCAAACCTCAGCGAGTAAAATAATCTTAGTTAAATATATTAGAAAGTAATTTAATAAGATGAGTAAATGAGCAGCTTAGTGCCAGGAGCTGACACTTCCTGATTAGAAATGTCATGAGAGTGGAGAAATTCTCTTGAGACAATTAACTTATAAAGGAAATTCATTTTATAGTTCTAGCAATTTGAGATGAATCACTTAACTGCTCTGGCTCTCTGCTCAATCGTAGCATCTATAAAAGAAGGAGGATGGGCAAGGTGGCTGTGACTCTAGAATTCTTTGAGTTAGGTTACATTTAAAATTCAGAGGATTACCAAAAAGGGGGGGGAAAGACTTTAGAAGATGGGAACATAGATTATTTTAGAGTTCTTGATAAGACTTTAGCAAAGTAGATTATAGTATGTTATATGTAAAAATACTCGGGATTCTGCCAGAAAATCTAAAAATGTCCCCAAGAAGGGATGGGAGACAATGAAATTTTCAAGCAACCACAGAGGGGAAGAAAAGGAGAACAGTTTAAGGAATGTATCACTTGGAAGCAGACATGAAAATGGAATTTGGACAGCAAGAGGATCATGGGGGGAGAGGATGGGGATGCCCATGAAAGACTGAAGAGGGAAGCAGGTTTGGGCAAGGAACACCCTAAGATGGCAGTGCAGATCTGACCCTTGGGACAGATAAGCAGGCAGGGGGCAGGATTGGTAGGGGAGCTTGGGACAAACTCTTGGCACACCCAACGGGAACTACAAATAGAAGACTGTTGATTAGACACAGCCTGCCCAAATGGCCAGGTGCTAGAATCCCTGCCAGATGCCCAGATATTGGCTGGGGGCTTCCTCGAAAGTTTGCAGCCTCAGTCCACAGCTGAGGTGGTGATATCTCATTGTGGTTTTGATTTTCATTTCCCTGATGACTAGTGATGCTGAGCACATTTCCATGTACCTGTTGGACATCTGTATGTCTTCTACAGAGAGTTGTTATTAAAAAACCAGCAAGATTTTGAGACTGTGGAGAAAAGAGAATGTAGCCCTGGTTGGCCTGGCTCAGGTTGGAACACTGTCCTGTTTACCAAAGGGTGGCAGGTTCAGTTGCTGGTCACAGCACCTACCCAAGTTGCAGGTTTGATCTCCAGTCAGGTCATGTGTGGGAGGCAGCCAATCAATGTTTCTTTCACCTTGATGTTTCTCTCTTTCTCCCTTCCTCTCTCTAAAATCAGTTAAAAAATGTTTTGTTTTAAAAAAGAAGAGAGAACTGTTGTGCACTATTAATGGAAATATAAACTGGTGTAGCCACTATAAAAAACAGTATGGAGGTCTGGCCAGTGTGGCTCAGTGACCTATGAACCAGGAGGTCACAGTTTGAGTCCTTGTCAAGTCACATGCCTGGGTTGTGGACTTGATCCCCAGTGTGAAGTGTGCAGGAGGCAGCTGATCCATGATTCTCTCTCATCATTGATGCTCTATCTCTTTCTCCCTTCCTCTCTAAAATCAATAAAAATATTTAAAAAACAGTATGGAGGATGCTCAAAAAATTAAAAATAGAACTGCCATATAATCCAGCAATCCCACTTCTGGAGATACATATATATCCAGGGAACTGAAATTGGGATTTCAGAGAGAAATCTGATCTCCTATGTTCATCACAGCATTATTCACATTAGCTCTGGAAGCAAAAAAATGTCCGTTGTAACTATTTTTTAATATATAAATTAATGTTCGTCTTCCACTTTGCTCTAACTGTTGCATCTTGTAATGTATTGTACTATGTGTGAGGTGCTGGCCCATCTTTTCCAGTGCCATATATAATTGTTGATTTAGTCAGTGCCAATGGATTCAGTTCAAATACTTTCTTTTTCTTCTATTCACCAATGCAGCACTGTAATGTGTTTATTTGAGTTTCTTATGAAAACATGACAGGTTATTATGGTATCTATGTAAGCTTAATTGATAATTAAATTAACATGAATGCTTTCAGAATAATGATATTATAAACTTATTTTTCTAGTCCAGAAACATAATCATGGAAAATTTTATAATTTCAAATAAATACGTAAGTAGAGATAACAAAGTTAGTGATGTGATTGGAGCAATAAATGAAAAAAGAAAGAAGATTTGTCACAAATATTACATTAGGTGGAAACTGAAATTTGTTGGGGCAAAACAAAATAGTTATGGAAAAAAATTAAGATATATGACTGTGCAGTTGTCAACACCCATACAGAGTGGATTTTTTAAGTGAAGGCACTTTTGAATAAGATTAACATCTAAATCAGTGCATTTGAGTAAAGAATATGGCCATGCATAATGGTGACCTTCATTCAGTCCCTTAAAGAACTTAAATAGAACAGAAGAATGACCTCCCCCAAGCAAGAAGAAATTTTCCAACAGATGGCCTTGAGCCACAACATCAGCTCTTTCTTGGGTTTCTAGCCCACTCACCCACCTGCAGATTCCGCACTTGCAGTCTTCATAATCAAGTGAGCCAGTTCTTTAAATAAATCTCTCTATGTGCACACATCCTAAGGGTGCTGTTTGTCTGATCACCCTGACTGATGCTCACTACATCTCACACCATTACCGCGTGGGCAGTTCCAACATTCTTTCAATCCTGTGGTCAGAGCAGGGATTCTGAGCACTTCCCAGGTCCTTCCTTCCTTCCTTCCTTCCTTCCTTCCTTCCTTCCTTCCTTCCTTCCTCTCTCTCTCTCCTGTTCTCCCTTCCTTCCTTCCTTCCTTCCTTCCTTCCTTCCTTCCTTCCTTCCTTCCTTCCCTCCCTTTCTCTCTCTCTCTCTCTCCCTTCCTTCCTTCCTTCCTTCCTTCCTTCCTTCCTTCCTTCCTTCCTTCCTTCCTTCCTTCTTTCCTTCTTTCCTTCCTCCCTCCCTCCCTCCCTCCCTCCCTCCCTCCCCTCCTCCTTTTTCTCTCTCTCTCCCTATTTCCCTGCCTCCCTTCCTTCCTCCCTCCCTCCCTTCCTTCCTCCCTCCCTCCCTCCCTTCCTTCCTTCCTTCCTTCCTTCCTTCCTTCCTTCCTTCCTTCCTTCCTTCCTCCCTTCCTCCCTTCCTTCCTCCCTCCCCCCCTCCCCTCCCCAGGTTCTTAATGTCCTTCCTTGGACCTTGGACCTCCCTACTAAAGGCTGTTTCTGAGAAGGTCTCCCTCCAGAAATGGACATCTCAGAGACTGCGGACCCAGAAAGGAGAGTTTAAAGTTAATCCTTAGAAAGCACAGAGTTGGATGGGCAGAAACTTACCTGTTAATGTTCTACCTTTGATCCTCTTCCTGGCTCTGGATTGATGCTGAAAGACAAGAAAAGAATGAAAGTCTAGGACTTAATTCTCACTCCTCTCTCTAGGCAAGCTCTATTCATTCATTATTCATGAATAATATGCTTTTCTGGATTAAACCAATTAAGATCAGTTTTTCATCCCTGTTACTCATTTTTAACATGGGTAAAAAATAATTCCCCCTTGTTTCTTCTCTGAAAAGTCAAGTAACAAAGGTTTCCTGCATGAGGTCTTTAGTTGATATTCCCACCAGCAGTCCCTGGCTGAAGGGCACAGATCCTCAGATCGTTAGGAACATCTCTGCTCCATCCTCTGACAATATTTGATCGGAGGTTTTCAGAGGCTCAGCCCTGCCCTGCAGGTGATATATATCTTTATTACCTTGATTGTGTTTATGGTTTCACAAGTGTATGCATACGTTCAAACCTATCAAATTGTATCCATTAAATATGTGAAGTTTTGGGGTATTAGTTACACCTTTATAAAGTTGTTAAAACATAGCTGATGAGGCCATTTATAACGTGGTGTACCTCTCTGTTTTATCTACCCATGCTAGCCAGATGTTTAAGAGATTCATATTACTTATGGCCTTAATTCTTAAGATCTTAAGTGGAAAACTCAAGCACTTTATCATTTCCCTACTTTGATTTTTTTACAATTCCTTTGTTAATGCTAACAAGTCACACCTTGCCCAAGATTCCCAAACCTTCTCCATCCCTGGGATGAAGTTTCAGGAGATGCCAGCTCCTCTTTTTTACTTTTCTTCTATTTCCAGAGCTGCGTGCCCACGAAGGACTGACCAACCTGACTGACTCTCGATCCAGTATAAACACATTTCTATTCAGAGCATGCCCTTCATTCATTCTACTATCTCTGGCATGATCATGTGTGGCCCAACTGTATCCCTGACTGATCATTTTTAAAAAAATATATTCTTTTAAAAATTGATTTCAGAGAGAGCAAGGGAGAAGGAGAGAGAGAGAGAAACATCAATGATGAGAGAAAATCATTGATTGGTTGCCTCCTGCATGACCTATACTGGGGATCGAGCCCACAACCCAGGCATGTGCCCTGACCAGGAATCGAACCATGACCTCCTGGTTCATAAGTCGACCTCAACCACTGAGCCATACCAGTGGGCTCCCTGATTGATTTTAAAGGCCAAAGGACTCCCATATCTAAAAATATCCTTCAAAGTTGAAGCAAAAATGAACTCCAGGAAAACTATGCCCAGGTGAGAAGAAGAAGCTCTAACAATGATTCATTGACTGCATTATTCAAAAATGTCAACATCCTAAAAGACAGACATCAGGAGACTAAAGGGACACAATGTAAAGTACACTAAAGGAGCACAATAAGTAGCACCATAGGTAATTCTCGATGGATCCCACACTGGAGGAAAAACATGCTGTAAGGCCATGGTCAGCAAACTGCGGCTCGTGAGCCACATGCGGCTCTTTGGCCCCTTGAGTGTGGCTCTTCCACAAAATACCAAGTGCGGGCGCGCATGTACAGTGTGATTGAAACTTCGTGGCCCATGCGCAGAAGTCGGTTTTCGGCTCTCAAATTTCAATCGTTGTACTGTTGATATTTGACTGATGAATTTGCTGACCACTGCTAAGGGAATGTCTGGGTGGGTTAAGGGACAAAATTGAGATAGAGATCAGTTAAAAGTAGAGTGTCCATGTTAAAGTTATGCAAGTTGATAACTGTATGGAATATCCTTTTTCTTAGGAAATCTACACTGAAGAATTTAGAAGCAAAGGGTCATGATGGATGCTACCGCATTTCAAAAGTTTGGAACAAAGAATAATGGTCATAGAGATAGAAAGAGAGCAATTTGGACAAATGATAAACACTAAGTAAAGCCTTTACCATTCTTGCAACTTCTCTATAAGTTTCAAATTGTTTACTAATAAAATAGTTTAAGAAATGGCTCATCTATCAGTCCCACTGAGTTGAAATCCCTTGGAGAGGAACAGATTTGGTTGTCCACGGCTGTCACCATCACACTCACCTCCTCAAAATGAAAAATTTCAATGTTACAACAGTTTTATTAGGTTCTGCCTTAGACAAAACCACTGGGATCTTCTTATTACAACTGTGGTTCTAACAATGTCATGGGTTTTAAATAATATTGGGAAAAATCCAAGGGAATAAAAATGCACACTATGTTTAAAAATACAAAAATTAAAAGAACCAGTACTGGCCTGGTGGCTCAGTTGGTTGGAGCATTGTCCAGTACACCAAAAGGTTGAGATTCCATTCCTAGTCACATACCTAGGTTGCAGGTTCGATCTCTGGTTGGGGTGCATATGGGAGGCAACCAATCGATGTTTCTCTCTCACATCGGTATTTCTCTCTCTCTCTCCCTTCTCTAAAACATCAATTAAAAAAACACACACATAACCTTCAGTGAGGATAAGAAGAAAAAAAAAGAATCACATTAATATCATGATTTCAAACTCTTACCTTGCAACATACCAGCTGCATAATTTCGGAAATGTCATTTTACTTATTTCTTTTTCAGTTTCTTTATCTGGAAAGCGAGGTAAAAATCCCTCATCACTTGAAAAATAGTACTTATTATTAAAAATACTAACAGAATAGGAGCTTTACAGGACCTGAAATGTCTTTATTCAGAAGATTCCATTTATTTTCTGAGTGCATCTAGCCAGCTCCAAGCTCAATAATCCATGGGACACAGTCTTGCAATCCTATCGCTTGATTCTCCTAACCAGGATAGAGTTCCATTTTTCTTATTTCTTCAAGTTAACATCACTGCCCCATAATGCTGACCTGCTGAGGACCAACTCCAAGGCGGCCCCACCCCATTTCAGCCTTTACCTGGTGACCCTCTACCGCAGTGGTTCTCAACCTTTCTAATGCCGCGACCCTTTAATACAGTTCCTCATGTTGTGGTGACCCCCCAACCATAAAATTATTTTCGTTGCTACTTCATAACTGTAATTTTGCTACTGTTATGAATCGTAATGTAAATATCTGTGTTTTCTGATGGTCTAATCTCTACAGCAGCGGTTCTCAACCTGTTGGTCGTGACCCACAGGTTGAGAACCGCTAGCAGGGTTGCCTAAGACCATCGGAAAACACAGATATTTACATTATGATTCATAACAGTAGCAAAATTACAGTTATGAAGTAGCAATGAAAATAATTTTATGGTTGGGGGGTCACCACAACATGAGGAACTGTATTAAAGGGTCGCGGCATTAGAAAGGTTGAGAACCACTGCTAGCGAGTCCTTTAACCTCAGCCCTTACTCTGACTTTGAGCCCCTCCCAGTGTTGGGTGAGCAGATGCCACTGAAGTTCTTTTTCTCTTCCAAGCATTTCTCCATTGGGATAAACCTGCCCTGTTTTGCTTTACCATGCCTTTTGTTGACTTTTTGTGTGTCTCCCTTATTTGTCATTTTCTCTCTGAAAAATCAATATATAATTGTCATTTTCTAACAGGGACATTCTGTTGCCAGCCTTCTGCAGAATAGAAACAAGTAATGCGGGCACAGGTATCCCCCACTCAGCACTCTGTGAGTGCATCAGTGTAAACGTGTAGGAGGACATCTATGGCTGCATGAAAGTCTGAATTGCATTTGGAAAGTGCAGACAGCCCCGTCTGGGGATGAAGAATGGACCTCAGCAGATTCTTGACTGAGGAGATGAAAATTCCTGACTTGAAAGTGTAAGACAATAAATAAGGCTCTATCATACAGCCCCATCCTATATAAAAGCCTAATATGCTAAGTGTCTGGTAGTCCGGTCGTCCAGTCAACCAATCAAAGCGTAATATGCTAATGATATGCTAAGGCCATTCAACTGCTCACTATGACATGCACTGACCACCAAGGGGCAGATAGTAGACCAGTCAACTGGTCGCTATGATATGCAATGACCACCAGGGGGCAAACACTCCGGCCAATAGGTTAGCTTGCTGCTGGGGTCTGGCTAATCGGGACTGAGCGAGAAGGGCTGGACACGCCCTGGAGCCCTCCCATGGTCCCTCCCCAACCCCAATCATGCACCAGTGGGGTCCCTCAGCCTGGCCTGCACCCTTTCGCAATCCAGGACCCCTCGGGGATGTTGGAGAGCCAGTTTCAGCCTGATCCCATAGGCCAGGGACCCCACTGGTGCACAAATTTGTACACTGGGCCTCCTGTACTAAATATTACTGAATGATTATCATTCAAAAAGAAAGAATAAAAAGGTTTTGGCACCTGACACAGGTAGTCGCAAAAACATATCAGCATATAGCTGTGTTTTTGGAGACTTTTTTTAAAAGCAATTTTTGTCTCAAATTCATTTTTCCAGGTGTTACTTTTAAGAAATCCTGCAGAGATTTAGCATGTTAGAATTGCTTATAACAAAAAATCACATTGGGAAACAAGAAAAATGTTTCAAATCACAACGTAGCTGGAAAATAATATAATGACCAATATTTCTGCCCTCTGCCTACCTTCCCCCGCAGAGAAAATCATCATGTTTATTTCCAGGGAATCAGATAAGAATGGAGCACAGGCACTGAAAAATGCACCTCAGAACTTGGAAAGGATCTAAGGGGAGCATTAGTTTAACTCTACATTTTATATGAGAAACTGGGCCCCACAGGTTTGTCATGGACCACACAGCCCTGCACATTTCAGCCATGCCTCAGCCTTGTCTCTAATTTGCCTGCCCTTCATGAAGGCCTCTTCTGGGCTTTCTAGAGTAATATCTATGTACTTATTTCTAATTTAGTTGTATTCCTTCTGCTAGATTAATATTTTTTTTCAACTCTAATGGAAAATCCCATTCTTGTTCACCGATAGGGAATTTGATAGCATTTGCATCTGAGTCCTTCCTTATTCCTTTCCTTTCACCTCTATTTTTCCAACGTTATTGAACTCCCACTACTGACTGACAAGAACTGGGATAGATGTTGAAGGTAGACAAAGTCCCTGCCAGAAAGGACTCAGAGTGCTGCTTGCACTACTTTCATCGTCATTAGTGAGGGTATAACCCATCCACCATTTTTGCCATTCTCTTGGTTCTTCTCGCTCTTTCCTAGTTCATGGAAACTAGGCATGGACATGGCCTAGCTAGCTAATACTGGGTTGTATGTGTTCACCTGAGTACTAATATTGCCTGCCTATCTCTTTATTCTTGAGTCTGTCCATCCAACTATGTATTCCACCAGCCTGCTGCCTGGGGCAGCAAATCGCCTGATGTAGCAGTTGGCCTAGCACGGGCATGTTTAATTTTATCACCCAATTCTCACAATGAGCCGTCTTTTGTCCACAGGGTACACAGCTCTGCGTGATGTACAATGGAAACCTGGCACACAGTGGTTTTTACCCCTGTCCCCTCAGGGATGACCATGCTGTTCAGGTGCTTCCTCTGTTGTTTATTAAAGCTATAAAATGAGATTTAGAAATAGTACTGTACAACCAAATCTCTTCAAAATACCAGCAGAGAATCAGCAAACCTCTGGAAACTTGAGTCTTCATGTTCTTCATGGTTAGTCTTTTAATTAACAGCTTAGAGATCCCACCTGCTGTCAAAATAATTGTGCTATCCTTTCACTTAATTTTTATATGACCTCAAGGGACTCCTTGTTTTGTTTTTTTTGTTTTGTTTTTTGTTTTGTTTTGTTTTGTTTTTTCCTTCCTGGAGATTCACTGCACTTCCCACAAGACTGTTCTGATAAAGTGTTTCAATGCACATGTGACCCCAAGGGAAAACAGACAAGGAGGACTGTTGCTTTGTTAAAACGTGAGAGCCTTTTCGACAGGGAGGGGCTCCGAGAGAAGGGAGCTGCCTTGTTAAAACTTTGAGCTGTGCTTGAACACATCCTAAAATGATTTAATTGCCTGTTCCGGTTATAAATTATAAGCTGGGGAGTGTAAAGCCAACTCCCATTGACTAATAAAATGAAAAATATTGGGGTAGGCCAGATACCCGTTTTCTTTATGAATTGGCAAGGCGGAATGTTCTTTACAAGTGACAGTAAACAAAAGTTAGATTAAAAAGATGCCTGGAGGGTATGTGATTCATAAGAAGTATGGAATCTGGATCTACCTCCAGATAAAGAGTGCTAATAAATTACACGCACATCAAATGTAGCTGCTGATACAGTAATAAATGTTGATGTAAAACAAAACTCAGAAGATCTGCTTTGGCAGCCTGCAACCTGCAGGCCAGCCTGGCAGCTGTGTCACTCAGACTTAATCAGGGGAAAGTCTATATATATATTAACATATTTACTTCAGAAAGGGAGAGGGAGAGAGAGAGAGAAACAGTAATGATGAGAATCATTGATTGGCTGCCTCCTGCATGCCCCACACTGGGGATCAAGCCTGCAACCTGGGCATGTGCCCTGACCAGTTATTCAACTGTGAACTCCTAGTTCATTAGGTCAACACTCAATCCCTGAGCCACACTGGCCAGGCAAGTCTTTATCGTTTTAGATGAAACAGCAAGAACAGAAAGCTTGGGGTCTATCTAAGGAGAAGGCATTACCGCTCCATGAGAGAAATGGATTCTTGGGGAGAAAAGATTTTGTGTAATAGTCCCCCAGAAGGTTAAATAAGCGGTACTGTTGAAGAACTAGCATATAATAACAGCAAGAAAAGATGAGCTTAGATGCTTGCATTCATGGTGTTTTATGCAGACCACAATATTTGCCTACTTCCACTTTCCTTCACAAAGTAATATCTGATTTTTTATTTCCACCTGATTAATTTGTATGCTTGCTCTTTGCTTTCATCCCCAAAAGTACTCTCATTTTGAAAACTTGGATGAAAAAAGTGAACGTTTTGGGGTTGGCTTTGATGTTCACTATATGCTGAAAATCGGGAAAGTGACATGAAATAAAAAGACCCCCAGTTTTGAAACTGGAAAATTGGCTCCCTATCTGCCTTGAGTTAGCTGTGAGACCGTGGAAATCCACTTCCTGTCTCCGCACCTCCATGTTTTCATTTTTGACATGAGGACCTGGCCTCTGTGACCTGCACACTCCCTCCTAACTGTAAATTATGACTTTGTAAGCTCCATCCTTGCACGTCCAAGGCTCATTAAAATGACTTCAGGAATGTAGAAATAAGAGAGACATGCCCAAGCCCCCTCCCCAGATTTCCTAATCTTATTTATACAGGGTGGGACCTGGCCCTGGATAGTTTGAAGACTCCCAGATGGTTGGAATGTGCAGCCAGGGTTGCTGACCACTGCCCCACGAACCAGCTCCGGCCTCCCATTTCTCAGCGCTTGCTCAGAATCTCTAACACCCTGTGCAATCATCTGAATCATCCAATTTAGCATTCCTTTTCCCAGCTAGCTTTGGTTTTCCTTCCCAGACTGTTAATGTCTTTTTCTGTGTTGATCACTGAGTCTTCCGCTGTTCACGGCCGGTTCTGGAAATATTTCTGAAGATTGAACCTTCTTATTGTCCATATTCTTGAATTGCAAAATATGTGTGTTGATTTTATAAACCCTACATGAGGTTAGGTTGCTTGGGTTTCTATCCTGTCTCAAAACCACCACAATTTATTGTAGTTAGTCTATTAATGAGATGTCTGTGCTGGACTGTGAGCTCCATGAGAGCAGGGCCACCACCATTCACCTTTGTAATCCCTGCCACTTACTACCTAGTCAGACCAAGAGAGGCATGAAATAAATCACCACTGAATGAATAACTGAATGCAGGAATAAGTGCTTGAATAAATGCATTTAAATTCATACCAGTGTATGGACTTGTTCATGGAAAGGGAGTATACAGTCATCTGTATCCTGAAGTGGTGTGTGTGTGTGTGTGTGTGTGTGTGTGTGTGCATGGGCATACATGTGCATGTGTGTGTATGTACATGGGTGTATGTGCATGTGTGTCTATATGCATGTCGTATTTCAGATGCACCATCACTGCAAGCATTCTTAAGAGGATCCAAAACTTGCTGAGTATTCAAAAGGATCCCTCAGCACCTCTTGGTTCTGCACAGCTGGTAGCTCTGCTCTCCATAGCTATAGTCCTGGGAAATATGGTATTAATACTGAGTGAACAGATGGTGTAGGGTGTGTTACTTAAGACAGTTTTGCCAGGAGGTAAATTTATGCTTTATAAATGCACTTCAAAACTATGCTATTTGATTTAATCACTTAATGCAAAGACAGCTGCATACTATATTTGCCTTAACTGCAGTTATATGGGTTATCTGCCAATCTGTTAATTATAGTATTTTGAAAGGCTTCAGGAAAACAACAGTAATTATACAGATTGGGGTGGGGGGGGAACATTTTTGAAGCCTAAATTCAGACATTCATTCCCAGCTAACAAAATACTTATTGAAGATTTAGAAAACCTGTTAGGAAAGTGGGAGTAGATGTGATGGTTTTCCTTCCTAAGGGGCTTATGTGTCCTCATTCTGCATTAATTACCGTGGGTAACTACGGGGAGATGAGGACAGAGGTGTGCTCCCACTGGACACAGCTCCAGCCCCTCCTGAGGTCTCTGAGCCAACTGTTCAACTCCTTCAAATTACAAAGAGGAGGAGGAAGGCGAGGGGGAGGATGGAAAAGAGGACAGGAGGGTCTGCTTTAATTATAAGCACAGTTTTTAATTCTTTCCCATAACCTGCTTGCTCCCTGAGCTCTCTCTACCAACCTTTTCCCTGTGAAACACTTGCAGTAATGATTAAGCAGATTGAACTGGTACTTTATCAAAGAAGAGGGATATTTTAAGCTTAGTCTGACAGCTTCCTTTTCTTGCCAACTTCTAGATGCCACGTATTTGTAGAAGTCTGGCCCATTTCCCCTATCTTCTGGGAGTTCACGTTCAATGCATTTCATTGCCATTTTGAGAACAAGATCCCTGTGGACAACTGTATTGGGCAGGATCAAGGGATCAAATGGAACCCAGGCTGTACATCAGAGAATTCTGGAAAGAGTATTAGATTATCTGGTCTAACGCTCTCATTTGAATGGTGAGGAAACTGGGGATCCAAGTCCCTTAATTCACACACTTTCCCAAATTAGTTAAGAAAACTGGGGACTGTGACCAGGGAACCTCTTTTATCAGCTTAGGTCCCTTTAAAATAAACCCTGCTGCCAATAGAGGCTATAAAGTGACAATAACTAAACAGAAAGAGCAAAGAGTGTATTTCCTGTCCTGTGTCTAAAGGAGAAGCCAGGAATGCTAAGAGTAGTTGTCCTAATTGGCTGCCTAGGGCCTCCACGTTCCACAGCTTCCAGCGCCACCCACACTGGGAACAGTGCCCCGTGGAACTGCACATCCCAGCCCGATGCTGCCCGCTACGTGCGAGACACTGTACCTAAGCACTTTCCCAGCATCCACACTGCTAACCCCTGGCGGGGCAACATCCCATGCACTGCCCGAGCGGGAAAGCAACTCTCAGAGGTCAATGTGTCTGCGTCACGCCGATGAGTTCTCACAGAGTCTAATCCTCAGACTTGGACTTACGGGATCAAAAGGTATTGCCTTCCCAGGAAAACGTTGGTGTTCTTGACATCCTCCCTCCAAAGTGGACTAAAAGTACTTACTCCAGTTCTCGGAGGCCCTGGTACTGTGTCTGCTCTCCCCAGGTGAGTACAGTTTTGCGACTTGCGACTCCCAGGCACAGCAGTTCATCTGACCCTCGTCTTCACAGCCAGGCTTTCTGCAATTCAACAAACCTCAACTGAGAAACGGACAGGAGCTTAGGCCAGGTCACCAGAGCAGCCATTTCCAGATGGTCCTGGTCATGCTGGCACACAGGTGCCCAACCAACCTAGAGGCGTATCATTCTTTCTCACGTCTTGTGTGAGGGGAAGGAAAGGCCGATGCCAAGGTGGGCACGTGGAGGAGGAACTGGAGAGGGATGGCTTGGATTATGACCCTTGTTAAATCATATTCACCTCATGATAACTGCACCTAATCCATGAAGGGGTTGGGAGGTACTTGCATCATCAGTGGCTTCTAGTATTTCCATCTCCTTGGGGCTCTTTAGATGAAAATTGTGAAACTGGCAAGCTATCCGAGTCTTCACGTTCCAGCTTTGATCCACTTTGATATAAAGAGGAAAGTGTTTTATTAAAATTTTAAAATGCATACCTATGTTTGATCACAATTTTCTTACGTTTCAGGTAATATTTTTATTACTATTCTTTGGCTGCTGCTTTCTCTAAAAAAAAAAAAAAAATTAGTCATCTTTGAACAAAGTAAGTGTATCCTCTACCAGTTAAAAAAGTTCATACATGGGAGGCCAGCATTCCAAAATAGGAGAAATTCTTTCTGGTTTATACTGGGTATGGCACAGGATTGTGTGTGTGTGTGTGTGTGTGTGTGTGTGTGTGTGTGTGTACTTCTTTGTGGTATAAAACAGCTATCAGCAAAGTTTCTGCCACTAACCCAATTACCCATTCCTCCCCTTCCAAAGAATGCATTGTTCCTAGGAGGTTGTGCAAACTCTGGGGAATTCCAGCTGTTTAGAGATTCACAGCCCCACATAAAAAATCTAGGTGGGAGGTACTTGCATTGTCATTTAACCAGCACTACACCTGGCAATCCTTTTCTTAGATACTGTAATTTAAAGTAGAAAGAAAAAAATCTCCTACTGTCATCAAAGTTATAACCTGTGTTTGCATCTGCCATTATCACTGTTGCTTTGGAGAGATTTCTGAAAAAAGGGAGCAAAACCAACTTCATTCAATCATCTACGAAATGGCAGCCTTCTCTTTTATAAATCACTTGTGTTTTTCTTATATTTTATTTCATTTTTTAAAATCTAGTAAGTGTTACTTTTTAAATACAAAAAAAATAATACCAGACCCACTCAAATGTAGCCAACTGATCTTTAGGAAAAACAAACTAAGGCAATTTAATAGAAATAGGATAGTCTTTCAACAAATAGCTGGAACAACAGGACGCTCATATGCAAAAATATGAATCCAAACACAGACCCTGCATCTTTCACAAAAAATAACTCAAAATGGATCATAATCCTAAGTGAAAAATGCAAAACTATAAAATTCCTAGAAGATAACATATGAGAACTTCTAGGTGACCTTGAGTTTGGGGGTGAGTTTTTAGATGTAACACTAAAAATATGCCAAAATATAAGAAAAATAAGTTGGATTTTACTAAAATTAAAAACTTCTGTTTTCTGAAATATATTGTCAAGTGAATGAAAGACAAGGCATACATATACTTGGAGGAAGTATTTGCAAAATACTTATCTGAAGAGTTACTTGTGTACAATAGACACAGAACCTTTAAAAATTCCACAATAAGAAAACAACCCAATTTAAAAATGGGCAAAAGATGCCTGAATAGATAGATCACCTAAGAAGAAATACATATGGGAAATAAGCATGTAAGAATACTCTAAACATCATATCGCATAAGAGAAATTATAAATTAAATCAACAATGGGATACTACTACACACTTACCAGAATGGCTAAAATCCAAATCACTGATACCACCAAATGCTGGTGAGGGTGCAGAGCCACTGGAACTCTCCTCCACTCCTGGCGGGGACACAAACCGCCACAAGTATTGTGCAAGAAAGTCTGGCAGTTTCTTACAAAACCAAACTTACTCTTTGCCCTAGCCAGTTTGGCTCAGTGGATAGAGCGTCAGCCTGCAGACTGAAGGGTCCCAGGTTCGATTCTGGTCAAGGGCACATGCCCAGGTTGCAGACTCGATCCCCAGTAGGGAGCGTGCAGGAGGCAGCCAATCAATGATTTTCTCTCATCATTGATGTTTCTATTTCTCTTTCCCTCTCCTTTCCTCTCTAAAATCAATAAAAAATATATATATTAAAAAAAGAAAACACGACCCAGCATTCATACTCATTTGAGTTAAAAACTTAATGCCCACATACAAGCTTGTACATGTTAGGCAGCTTCGTTCATAATTACCAAAAACTAGAAGAAACTGAGAAGCCCCTCAATACATGAATGACAAAGAAACTGGTACATCCATAACAATTGATTGTTATTCTGAGATAAAAGAACTAAGCTATTGAGACACCAAAACCATGAAGGAACCTATTCTCTTTAGATAGATAGGATATTATATGACATTCTAGAAAAGGTGGAACCATCAAAACAGTAAAAAGGTCAGCGGTTGCCAGGGGACGAGGGAGAGATGAACAGGGGAAGCATGGGGGTTAGGATGATGAAACTGTTTTTATGGTGCTGTACTGGCAGATAAACGGCATTATGCCTTTGTCAAAACCCATAAGTTGTCCAACGTCAAGAGTGAACCTTAATGTAAAGTTGGACTTTAGTAACTGATAATGTATCGATATTGGTTCATTAATCATAGCAAATGCAGCACATCAGTGCAAGATATTAATAAGGACAATTGTGTTAGGTTGGGAGGAGGGATATATGGGAACTCTGTACTATGCACTCAAATAGAAAAAACTTTAAACATTACATTTATTTTAAGAGGCCAGAACTTTGGGGTGTGATGATATCATTTATGAAATGCTTGGGAAACTCCTTTTTCAGATCACCTTAACAAACTGTGGTGAGCAAAAGTTATTTTTTCTTAGAGTTTCTGAAATCATCAAGTCATTAGAAGGTAACGTAAGTGAAAAATGTATTTAGACACCTTTCTAAATTTTTGTTTATAGAATTTCAGTTTTAAAAACCGAAATTAAATATGTTTATGGCATGACCTATTTGTGAAAGATGGATTCCAAAAAGGTTATGAGCAATGACAGTGTTATTAGCATATTGCATCATTTCCCAAGATATTGATGTGGAAGACCGCCTTCATTTAGATGTCCAAATACTGATTTTAATAAAATCTTTCAGAAATATTAATCTATTCCCTCATGCACACACAGACAAAAATAAGGAAACAATGGTTAAGAGAGACGAGGGGCCAGGAAACAGGAACCTGACAGAAGACATGGGTGAAAAGAGAAGAAATGCATGGGCCCACAGTGGGAGCATGGAAAAGGGAAGAAACTCCCGTTGATTTGTAAGGCATCTAATTTCTGGTGAAATACATAGTGTTAGAACTAGGTCAACATTAAATTTATAATATTCATGCTCATATTATTTTCTTATAGAATACAAATGACACTCTGCTATAAATTACATTTTGTGAAACAATTTTGGGGTGATCCCCTCTACTGCTCAGCATGGCCTGAAGTCCAAGCGTACATCTCCTTTGTCCACCAAGCTCTTAGAGATTCTTGTCACACAGAGCCACACCCGCTGTACTTTAAGTTGCCCTGGAGTGCCTCTTAAGACTTGACACAGAAAACCTTCAGGTAAGTGATTTAGAAATGGATCAAGTAAACAAAGAATATTGGTTTCCAGTGAATGCCATGGCTGTCAGAAGCACAGCTGGAACAGGGAGCTTCGAATGCTGCTTCCGTCTGAGCTACTTAAGTCTCTCCTTGCCCAGGAATAGTGGAAAGGATGCCCGAGAGCCATACCCTTTTTGAGGAAGGAAAATGGCATTTGGCCATGCAGGTTGCAGGGCATGATGCCTTGTGTTGCTTTCGGTCCCAACAAAGTACCTTATCACAATGGAATCCCATCAGATTCGGGCGGATAAAATGTGTATCAACAATTCTGAATACTCTACAGACTACAGAGACCTAAGCATATACTAACACTTATACTCACTTGGCTCTGCCTGATTTTTTTTCCTGTCGTATTTCCCCAACTAAATAGTAAATTTCTTAAAGTCGGGAAATATGTGTCTTCTATTTTTGTCTCCTAACACCACACTTAATTGAAACATAGGGTGTGCTGAAGAAATGTTTAATTAAATTTTTAAAAAGTTTCACATAGATTCCATTCACACCTCAGTAAATATATTCAAAAGCACATGTGGTACGGGATGTAAATTTGTTGTGCTTCTCCCTTTCCTTCTTGAAAGGATTATTCTTGTCCTAAAACCAGTTTCAAAAGTATATGTTAAAATAAACATAACTGCCTTTCATTTTTATTTTCTCCAAGGTTATTGCAAATCCTCTCAGATTAATGTCACGTGCTATCACTGTATACTTACCTACAAGCTCAGGGATGTGTGAAGATAGTTATTATAATAATGAGCATGTGGATTTTTAGAATTTCTCTAGACTCTGTCTACATGAATACTTAGGTGTACTTTTTATTCAGCATTGATTCATATTTTGACATATGTGTGAATATATCTAGAAATAAAACAAAATCTGACCAAGACATAAAATAGACTTTTGATAGAACCGTTGCCTTCCACAGTACAACTTACACAGAAATTGCTGAAAATGAAATCCTCATTGCAGGCTTTCAACTTCCGACCATGTTAACGTAACTGAGGTTAGACTTGCCATCTTGTTCAAGGAAAATAACCTGCAAACTGGTCAAAATATCAGAGAAAGCTATATTCAGATAGTGGAACACAGGCAGTACTGGACTGATCCAGGAGGAGAAAACAATTGTGATGATTCCTATACTCATACTGATGATAACAGCCTAAGACTTGTTTTTCAAATCCTCAGCCGAGGACATGCAGAGAGAAAAAATCATCAGCTGAGGACATGGAGAGGGAGAGGGAGAGGGAGAGGGAGAGGGAGAGGGAGAGGGAGAGGGAGAGGGAGAGGGAGAAAGAGAGGGAGAGGGAGAGGGAGAGGGAGAGGGAGAGGGAGCGGGAGAGGGAGAGGGAGAGGGAGAAACTCATATTTGATAATGGTACAGTTTGGAAGTTTCAGATAAAGATATATATATATATATATATATATATATATATATATATATATATATACTTCTCTTATGACCCTACAATCCTACTGTAGGTTTTAACCAAGAGAAATAAAAATGTTATATGTATACAAAAACTTTGTCATGAATTTTCTTAGTATCTTTATTCATAACAGTTGAAAACTGGAAACGAACATCTATCACAGTGGTATGAATGAACAAACTGTGGGTATCTTACAGATGGAATACTGCTCAGAAATGAACTATTGCTCCATGAGACACAGATGACCTCACAACCAGGCTGAGCAAAAGATGCCAATACAAAGAAAATACATACTTTACGTGATTTTATTCATATGAAATTTTAATACAGAAAAACTAATCTGCAGTGACAGAAAGCAGGCCAGGGACTGCCTGTGCTGAGTATGGTAACTGAGGGGAGGGGAACTTGAAAAAAAACACAAATTTCTGGGGATAGTGGAAATAAGTGACATACAGATTAGGCAGAACATTTTGATTTCCCACAGATAAATCTGGTACATTGTATTTATAAATTATGCCTTATTAAAGATTATTTTGGTTACAGTTGGTTCTCCTGACCACAGAATCCATTCATTAGTGAGATCTACACAATTTTCTATATTTAATGTAGCTCAATTTGTTCTTTACTTAAAAAAAAAAATAAAAAAAGAAGGGGCATCAAAGAAAGAATAAAAAGTCTTTCTAGAGATGTGTGAGCTTGCTTTCAGAACAATCATTTTATAACTGGGGTTAAAATGTAACTGGCCTTTTCAGCTGAGGCAGATAAAGATCTGGGCTGCTGAAACTTGTTTTGCTGCTCTATTAAATAGCTGCAATATCACTGGCACTTAATAGGCGTAAATCTCGGCGCAACCCTCCTATTTAAAGACTTGAGCAGAACAGCTGCATTCTGAGCTTTAATGATGCGGTTGAGGGCATGGTACAGTCTGTAGGTGCAAGAAGGCTGTGCAATTTTCCCATCAGTAACAATGACCCTTTAATTTGGCTTTGTGAGTCTCACTCTGCCCCTATTTAAACTGTGAGACCTAAAACAATGATTTGCCTGTCTGATCTTTATTTTCCTCATCTGTAAAATGGACATCATTGTTGCCATTATCCAGTTTTATACTGTATGAATGAATCAAGTCATCATAAGCCCTCAGTGGTAATAGTTGAATAGGAAAGAGAGTCCTGTACAAAATGCTAACAAGTTGGAGACCACCCATAAGTAATGCTACAGTTAGCAGCATGTGAGAGGAGGGCTACACTGAGCCACACCAGAAGAAGAGTCGTTGTCTGTTACTCTCCAGGCGGAGCTGGTCCTCAAGTTCACCCGAAGGAATCTTGGCAAAGTGGTACAAGTTGGACTGTTAAACTGGATTAACCCTGGCTTAACTAATACCATCCTCTTTCCGGCTTAATGTTATCAAGTATCTCATTTAAGCATTATCTTATCAGTAGAAAGATACTACACACACACACACACAAAAAAAAACAAAAACAAAAACAAAAACAAAAACAAAAAACAAACAAACAAAAAAAAAACACAAAACAAAACAAACAAAAAAAAACACCCAAAAATACCTCCTTAGTAAAACTTGCCAAATAAAAATTTATTTTATCAAATTAGGCAATATTCATGAGATAAATAGGAGTTCTGACAGATTTCCACTTCTGGAAAAATCACTTTCCCTGAAAAACCAATGCTCTCTTTAAGGTCTAAGATTTCTCTTCTGCTCTAAGCAGGTGAAGGTGACATAATTGAGATTAACTTGGATTTTTTTTTAAAGAAGTGTTAGCATCATCTGTGGCTGTCTTTCAAGGAGTCTCTTTTTAAAATATTATTACTGGATTCTCTTGATAGGAGGGCCACTGTCTCTTTAAGATCATGTCCTTATAGTTCCCTATGAAGGTCCCATGCAAACTGAACCATCGTATGAGCAATAATAGACTTACACACAAGGGAGCAGGTTAAACTGAGCCAGGATGATTTTGTCCACAAAGCTCTTATTGCAGAGCCTTTCCAGGAAGTTGCTTGTCAAGCCCTCGGCCACATCAAGAATTAAATCCCTTGCAAATCTCCAAAGTGAATTTGTGCAGGAAGGGCAGCTTGCCAAAACTATTTGTAGGAGTTACGAAAGGAAATTTTGGTGACAACATATAGGGAATTCAGAGAAAATTAAAATCACCCACACCAATAACTGACAACACACTTTAAGACACTCTGTTTGCTTGCAATGACCTCAAACTTTGTTTAAAAATCCTCTACCGAAATAATTCAGTTCACTTAAACTGGAAAACAATGTGTGTCATGGAACACTTTGTTGAAGAAATGAAAACTTTAACAAGAATTAGCAAATACGAGTGTTAAAATTAATTTACCTTAAAATGAGCAATAGCAAACATTTATTGATTTATAAAATTTAGCTCCTATAAGGAAGAGATAAGAGTTCCCAGCATAGTGTTTGGAATTTAGGTACATCTCATAGATGCTAATGTTTGTTGAACAACTTAAGTATGTACTCTATGCCCAGCCCTGATTGGGGGAATAAATATTCAAAATCATAGGTGAAGGTCTAACCATGTCTAATCAAGTTTTCTAAGGAAAGATGATATTTCTTCAAGTGTTTCTCTATAATATTCTATTCTTTAGCAAGTAAAATGACTACTTTTTCAAGTATGTTTATAAAAAATTTTAATTCTAAGTATTTCAAGGCCAAAGATCCAGCTAAATTTACCTTTTTTTTTTTCCTGCAGAGGAAATTTTATGCACAAAATGCTGAAGATTCAGTGATATCACTGATAGAGCTGGAAGCAGAAACCAGAAAATGATTTTACATTTATCAGTCATGTGTCACAACATAACCTCTTTATTGGATAAAACACAAAATAAGCACTCACAAAATCTATTTTCAACTTAAGTCAAAGAAAAATTTCAACCAAATCTTTAATTTTACCAGAAATAAAAAAAGTCATGTTTCTCTTCTAAATTCTAACAATTACACTGAGTGGACAGATTACTATGATCTCTGAACGCATAATAATCTGGCCACTCGGTGTATTTATATATATATATTAGAGGCCCGGTGCATGGGTGGGGTCTGGCCAGCTTGGCCAGAGGGAGGGGACATGGGAAGTTGGCTGGCCTGCCTGCCGGTCGAACTCCTGGTCGAGGGGACAATTTGCACATTAGCCTTTTATTGTATAGGATATACACTGAGTGGCCAGATTATTATGCGTTCAGAATCATAATAATCTGGCCACTCAGTGTATATGCAATAATAACATCAATGGAAAGCCAGGCTTCTAAGTATCAAGTTATTTTATTTTCTGTTTCATCACATAAATTTATTATTCAGAATACAAATAGCTTGGGTTTATCACTTTTGTATTTTCTTAAAGTTAGATTTTCAGGAAAGGGAGATTTTCTTAAAAATTGACTTCAGAATTAATTGTTGTGGTGCTCGGTATTATTCCTTTTCAATAACCACAGGAAAGCTTGTGGTTATACCCTTGTCTATGCCCTACGCATTTACTTCAAAAAAGAACTAACTTTTAGTCAAAAGAAAAAGAATATAATCACATCTTCAAATCTGGAAAAGAATATATCTCACATTCTCCTGCTTCGTATTTTAGAAAGAAATACAGCCCCCTTTCTGAAGAGTCCATTTAGCCATTGAGAATGAGAAGGATGGGCAGGGGTGAGGAACTTAGGGGTGGGTAATGCAGAATAAAGCTGAAGTAGCATGGGCTCTACTGCCCTCTAGTGGTTGTACTCTGGGAAAAATTAAACTCATGGATCTCCTTTATTCCATAGTGGGTTTATTTTCCCTTTGAGGATTTAAACTGAAGGGAAAGGTCTTTAACCAAATAATGATATTTCCTAAAGTTTCAGGAACAGTCATATTTTACTTCATCATTCATACTTATCATTTGGTTCTTTATTTTTTTCAGGTCATTATGGAAGCAAACCAAATAGAGCTTCAGCATGATGAAGGCATTGCTGGAAATTTCCCTCCCAGCTCCCCAGGTTCAATAGCCCAGTTTCATAACCACATACATATTCTCCCCAATGGCTTCTATTTCATGTGAATATCTAACTTTCTTTTTAGACCTTGAAGCTCAAGCGGTAAGTCAAACCTGGCCCAGTGGTGTCACTGTTGCCCGATATGTGCACAAGCGAATCAGTATCAGTTGTTGAACCAGTCTGCATTCAGACTGGTGCAGCCACTGTGGAGAACAGTATGGAGTTTCCTCAAAAAACTAAAAATGGAGCTCCTATTTGACTTAGTGATCCCACTTCTAGGAATATACCCCAAGAAACTGGAAACACCAATCAGAAAGGATATATGCACCCTATGTTCATAGCAGCACGATTCACCATAGCTAAGATTTGGAAACAGCTTAAGTGCCCATCAGCAGATGAGTGGATTAGAAAACTGTGGTACATCTACACAATGGAACACTACGCTGTGGTAAAAAAGAAGGAATTCTTACCATTTGCAACAGCATGGATGGAGATGGAGAGCATTATGCTAAGCGAAATAAGCCAGTCGGAGAAAGATATTTATGATCTCACTCATCTGTGGGATATAATGAACAACATAAACTGATGAACAAAAACAGATCCAGAGACAGAGAAGCATCAATCAGACCATCAAACATCAGAGGGAAGAAGGTAGGGGAGGGTGGGGGAGGGGGGAGATCAATCAAAGGACTTGTATGCATGCATATAAGCCTAACCAATGGACACAGACACCAGGGGGGTGAGGGCAATGGGGGATAAGGACACATATGTAATACCTTAATCAATAAAGAAAAAATTTAAAAAAAAAATACTCTCTCCATGAAAAAAATAAAGGAAAAGCAAGACACAGTAAATAATATATATATATTAGTTGTTGACAACTACACGGCTGATGCTCCTGGGAGAGCCTCATATTTTAATGTGGGTGCAAGGTTCTTCCATCTGTTACATTTACTGTGTCTCAAAAACTGTAGGCTAATCCTTGCACCTTTAAAAAATTTATACCAGGACATCTTAATAGTGTTCGTCACTAATCTGAATTTATCAATTTGTAATACACTTCCATTCACTGACTGTCCTTTATAATCACATTTTCCAACTGCATACACAAACACTTTTCAAACTGCACAAAATATTAAATTATCATGAAATATTTCTGTCTGAAAAGCTGATGTTGCAGTCACATGGACATTTAATCAAGCTTATGTAGGGGACCTTGAATCAGGAGTTACCACAATAGCACCTTCTGGTTAAGATGGCAGAGTAGGTTCTTCCATGACCACATCAAAATCATCAAAATGATAACTACAGAACAACTGTCATTGAGAACTGCCTGAAGTCTAGCTGAGCAGAAGTCCTATAACTGAAGATATACAGAAGCCACGGCCAGACTGGTCGGAGGAGCAGAGACACAAAAAGGGCAGGTCCCATACCCACGTATGGTGGTTTAATATCAGGAGTGATATCTCAGCTACAAAGGTCCACCCTGAGGAGTGAGGAGTCCCAACCCCATACCAGGCTCTCCAGCCAAGGGTTCCAGTGCTAGGATAAAAGCCCCCATAAGTCATGGCTGTGAAAACCAGCTGAGATCACGGCTGTGAAAACCACCTGAGATCATGGCTGAATGTGTCAGAGGGTTGCTGGAGTCCCAGGCAGTTCCTCTTATAGAGCCCACACATAGATTTACTCAGATTCACTGGCTCTGAGCTCCAGTGCTGGAGCAGCAGCTATAAAGGTACCGGAGACACATGGGAAGAACTGAATTGTCTGGCATCAGGGTGAGGGCTGGAGGGACAGTTTTCTTCTAGACAGAAGTGCTGACAGAGGCCATTGTTCCTTTGCTGAGCCCTTGCCCCACAGAGCCAGCAGGCAGGAGCCATATCTCAGTCCCAATCAACCTGGCTCACACTGTTTGTTTGCCCCATTCTGGACATTCCCTGAGACGTCGCACCACCCAACTTGTGAGGCCCATACAATCCATTCCGAGTGGCTTTTCTATACAAAAGAACTGTCTTGGTTCATGCTGCAGAATTTCTTAAAATCTCTCAAAGGTCCACAAATCCCATACAGGGAGCATCTGGCCTCACTGTGCCCTGAACCCGTTGCTAAGCAGCCCCATGCCCAGCACTAGTGACAGCTGGCCTTGGTTTACAGCTTGGCCTCTTCCGGGCACCTCCAAGCTCAGCACAGGCGACAATCCATCTGGGGATCGCTTAGAAGTTCTTACCAGGTGGACCTAGGCAGGGCAAAGGCAGCGGCTGATCTTGGCAGCGGCTTGAACTACCTGAGAGGCCCCAGGAGACAGGTTCAGAGCATGCCAAAGCATCCACAAAGGACATACTCAAGGGCAAACTCATTGGGCACCAGAGCCCTGATGAAGTGAGTCCTGCTCCATGGAGTGGGCCCCTGCACATCACCCCCTCCATTGTTGTTGCAGCCAATCTCCACAGCCGATCAACCTGGGCTGGGTGTGTGTGGGGGGAATTCCTTCCATTGACATGGCAACAGCAATCAAGGCACAACTACAACAGGAGGCTGCACATAGCCCACAGAGGGGGGTGCACCTGAAAGGTTGCAGCACTGGGCCCTATAGGACACCTAATACATATGGCCACTCTACCAAGACCAGGAGATGTAGTAGTATCTAAAGAACAAAATAAGTGACAAAATGAAATAGAAACAGACTCATAGATATGGAGAACATTTTGACAGTTGCCAGAGGGGAGACGGTTTGGGGGGATGAGTGAAAAAGGTAAAGGGATTAACTATCACAAATTAGTAGTTACAAAATATTCATGGGATGTAAGGAACAGCATAGGAAAAATAGTCAATAATACTGTAATAACTATGTATGATGCCAGATGGATACTAGACGTATAAGGATGATCACTCTGTAAGTTATACAAATGTCTAATCACTGGGTAGTACACCTGGAGCTAATATTATACATCAACTGTAATTGAAAAAATAAAAAAAATATTTTAAAGTAAAGAGCAACCACAATAGTAGTCAAAATACAATTTTGGTTAGTTTGTTTTCATTAACTGTCCCAAGACTTAGTTCCTGGGATGGCAATAAACTGACAGGAGATTTGCCTTATAATGCCATGAGGAGGGCAGATAAAACATAAATCAACTCCAACTCACACACCCACAGATGATGAGGATTTGATCAAATTTAACAAGCTAGAGAGATGGTAGGTCATTGGAATACTAAACTATATTCATGTACAAGAACTTTCCAAGTGAGAACAGCCAACTTGGAAACAAACTTGACCATTAAAGGTCTGGCTTCTACTCTACACCCTAACCTTCCAATATCAACTAACTTATTTTGCTGCAACTTAGTGAGTATGCCAAAAGCTGACCCAATCTTTCCCTCTCCATGCCCATGCTTTCTGCATAGTGGATGGTGCACAGAGAAATCCTTTTTACCACTCACAAGTCAGTTAATTCCTCAAAAATAATAAACACACCCTCTTTACCTTCCTTGCTTTTAACTCCTGTCCAGTTCCTTTATATAAAAAAAGAACCCCAAAACTTTTTCCCTAAAAAAAAACGTAAAACATATTATGGCCTTCTATGTGATATCTTTTATATTCTATGGGGTTAAAAAGCTGAACGAGGCTCAATCCTTCTGTCCAAAAACTCAAACTCCGTTGGGAAGAAAATATTTAGCTAAATAACTCTCTCAGATCAAAATGTGGTGTGGCACAGGTGTGTTTTCTAAAAATCTATTCCTTGAAACTTGAGTCTAGTGAGACTGGGTTTGGAAAAGAGTATTCTATACTCAGTGAAGAGTTATAATATATTGTTATATATGACCACTGTGATTAAGTCTGACATATAATGAATCACTTTAACTGAGTTTAACCAATATTCCAACAACTTATTTTTGGACCACAGAAGATTTTTGTTAATAAGTAATATATAATGTTTGGAAAATGCTGTGGCAGAGATAAAAATTTACAGGCATTCGAAGAAAGATGAGTTCTGATTTAAAAAGTTACTCTTTTCTGAGTGTTTTAGGTATTGTCCATGAGAAGCACTCTAACACACAGCTCCTGAAACAGAAAATTTTGTGAAGAATAAAGGATTTATTTGCAGTCTTGAAAGATGAAAAACCTAGGCTAGGACATGTTGAAGAAAAGCCATCTCAGGAAAAGGTATGTACACACAGAAACATGGAGGGCAGTATATGGCAATCATGTTTGGAAAGGTCTAAAAAGAATGACTGGACTAGGACTTCACTGGAACAAAACTGTGGAATTAGACGGGCAAATGTGGGCAAAGTTGAGGATGCCTCAACAGCTATGGCCACCTTTTTCCATGTGGTGGGAAGCCTAAGAGACAGCTGAGCAGAGGGAAGAACACTCACTGATGCACACAGATAAAGAAAAGAGAAGGCACTGCCAGGACTCAAAGAACCAGCTCTTTGTCTTCAGAGCTCTTGAACATGGCTAATCGTTTTCTTTAAAATCTCCACAAAAGTAGTACACTCCTCCTCCTCTGACGAAGCCTAGTTTCCCCAAACACTGACATCCAACACATCTCAAACTGTTTGCCCAACTGATGCTGCACCCAGTGTGATATGTTGTAGAAAGTGTGTTTGATAAAATAACATTCACATCATATACTTCCTTTTTTTTAATAATAAAAATCTATCTTGGGGAGCAACTCTAAGTGATTAAGAAGAATTCACATTCCAGAAAAGTTACAACCATAGAGCCAGCATCTACCTAGGTACCAGGCGTGCTCACGGACACCACCCACCGGACCTAGCTTTGGGGATGGCTGGGGACACAAGCAGCAGTTGCATTCTGCCCTTTGTGCCCTTGAGACACGTTATCTGCTGTAAACACATATTCTAAGAATCACTATTCTCTTAGTCTAATTTTCTCAAAGTTAAACAAAGCGTTTTAAAAGAAAAAAGAAAAAAAAGAGATAGAAGATGCAAACTAGCATTGGCCCTTCTTGATGTTCTTCTTGGTCTCCTTTTCCTACATCTGTCCAAAAATGATTCTATCATTCATTTATAATCACTAAACACTCATGAAGCTCTTAGTAATTACATGCAATGTAACAGATTCTTGTAAATTCTTCTTTTTGTTCCCAAACTAGAATTAAAATTAACCCTGCCTTTTCATTTTCCATTGACTCTGAATAAGTCCATATTTAGCTTCCATATACAATGGTAGCAATTTTATCAGAATAGGCTTGAGGGTAATCGTTTTCCCTCTTATTCTAAACTAACTTTTTTTCCTTCTTCATCCCTTCCTTTTGCTTTCCTTCTACACTGCTGAGCAAATATTATTTTCAGTGTAGTCACAGAACCCATAATGTAAACAAAATAAAACAACACAACGCCACATCTATTATAAAATGGGTAGTTCCCAGAGACAATTATGATAAAAATGGTGGGAAGATCATACCTGGGAATGAGTGTGAGTTTAATCTTTAATGTTTCTAGTGTGTGTATTTTAAAATTAAATGCCTCAAAGAAAAAATTATGCACCATCTCATGCTTTTGGATATATGTTATTCATTAATAAAGCATTGGATTAGTAAAAATGATTCATTTCTAGGACTATATAACAGGAAAGTAACATATGTTTAGATAACATTGGTCAATTTGATAACTTAATCAAAATAACCATAAACATAAACATATGGGTTAGCTGCTATCTACAGTATAATAATAAAAGCATAATATGCTAATTAGACCGACACCCTTCCAGACAAAGCCGGGGCTGTGAGGGAAGCCTGGGTCCCAGGTGCCTGCTGGCAGCTGGAGGGAAGGCTGGGTCCCAGGTGCCAGAGGGAAGCCAGTGCTGGCAGCCAGGGAAAGGAAGGCCTACTCTTGCACGAATTTCGTGCATAGGGCCTCTAGTCCTACCTAATAAAGAGGGAATATGCTAATTGACTGTCACGCCTTCACAAAGATGGCAGCACCCACAGCCAATAAGGAGGGAATATGCTAATTGACTACCATGCCCTCAAAGATGGCAGTGCCCACAGCCACAAGATGGCAGCGCCCAGTCTCCTCAGCCCTGCCCGTCCGTGCACCTGCCTCCGGAGTCCCCCAGTCCCCTCAGCCCCCCAGCTGCCCAGGGCTGGCCCGAGGAGCAGGCAAGCCTCGGATGTAGGCTGCTCAGCCGATGCCCAAGTCGCAGGCAAGCCTTGGATGTTGGCTACCCAGCAGCCCAGGGCTGGCCCGAGGCACAGGCAAGCTTCAGATGGCAGCTGCCCAGCCACCCAGGGCCACCTGAGGCTCAGGTAACCAGGGCTGGCTGAGGCTTGCACTGCCGGCAGTGGCAGCAGCAGAGGTGTGATGGGAGCATCGCCATTCCCTGATTGCCGGGTCGCCTCCGCCCCTGAGGGCTCCTGGACTGTGAGAGGGGGCAGGCCTAGCTGAGGGACCCCCCTCCAGTGCAAATTTTCATGCACCAGGCTCTAGTTTATAATAAGGCTCTATGCTTTAAAATGTTAAGAACGTTCACATCCATTTAATATTTCAACTTTTAAAAATGTAGGATATTATCTCCATGAAGAAATATGTTTAGAGAAACTAAATACTTGGCCCTAGTCCAGGAAAGGTTCATGGCTCCAAGCTGCTATCTATCGTATTTTTCCCCTCCTCCATCAAATTTGGAACATTTTCTGTAATCCCATTCAAATTTTTTAGTGACAAAATTTCCAGTCTTTCCAGTATTCCGAATCCCCATATGAAAAGTTAAGGTCCTATTACCAATAACTTTTTCTTTTTTCCATTTGCATGTTGAAAATAGGTAACCTAAGTAGCAACATCTCTAAAAATCAATGGAAAAATATCCTCAGGTGATTAACCAAAAACAAACAAAACAAACAAAACAAACAAACAAAAAAACACACCAAAAACTACAATGAAGGATGAAAATAAAAATTATCCTAATTTAACACAGAGGACTGGGGAAGAGAGATGATACGAGTGATGAATATTGTACAATTTCCTGTTTACTTTTAAAGCTAGATACTTAGCTATTATTCAAGCAATGGGGGTTTTAGATTGACTAAGAAACCTCTTACTAGGTTTAATAACCCTCATTCCAAATGTAGATTATTTAAAAAATTAAGAAGTGGCACATTCACTTCACCAACCAATGAGACTCTGCAGTTTGCAGTTCTCCTGGGATGATTTCTGCTTCCTGTTCTAGTACAAATTATGAGAAAATTTATAGAATGAGAAAGAAAGAGGGCACTTTACAAGTTATTCTTAAAGCCGGTATGTGAATTAATACTAGGGATGGCACTCCAGATGACCTCCACAATTCCACTATATGGACCACACAGCCCTTAAGTTACACTGACTTTACTATCTATATATATAAAAGCCTAAGCGACTGAACGACCGGAACGACCGGTTGCTATGACGTGCACTGACCACCTGGGGGCAGACGCTCAGCACAGGAGCTGCCCCCTGGTGGTCAGTGCACTCCCACAGTGAGAGTGCCATTCAGCTGAGACCTGTACCTGCAGCCCACCGGCCTGCCAGCAGCCACTCACTCCCTCAGTAGTCCTGCAGGTCCAATCTCCGGAGAACGGGCCAGGCACCGTCGGACCACTGCCACTGGCCCGATCCCAAAAGCACCGCTGGCCTCCTGGAAGTAGGTCTTGGGCACCGCGGCCGCTTCCCCTCCCCAGACACTCCACAAGGAAGAAACAATATAAAAGTGGCCGCCAGGTGGCTCCTGACAACCGGTGTGAATGTCAGCGGGACAGATCTGGATCCCGGGCCAGCAAGGGCATCCCACCGCCCACTTGGAGAGCCGATGGAGTCCCGCCTCCCCCCCTCCCTCTTCAGGGACCCCACCAATACATGAATTCGTGCACTGGGCCTCTAGTATTAACAATATTTGTGCCGTTTATCAAGTGCCATTCTGTGCAGATACCTTATCTCATTTGATCCTAGTAGAGCTTCAAGAGAGATGGTCTCAATCCTATTTTATAGTCCAGGTGGTAGAGGCTCAGAGAGGTCAGCTACCTTCCAGTCAAGAGCCAAGCCAGGGTAGCACCCGGGGGCCCATGCTGTTTACACTACATCTCAGAAAAATCTAGAGTTCCTTCAGCATAAGACACTCATCAGCTATGACTTACATTCATGCAAGGCGTCAAAGTGGGAGCTCAGACATTTGGGATTTCATTACATAGTTACCTGTAACGTACACAAAGGAAAAGCTTTAGTAAAAAGTCAACTACTTAACAGAAGGAATAATAGTCAGGATCTTACAAATAAATGTAAATGGATGGGATATAATTCTTACCCATTTGTTCTCCAAATGACAATAAAAATCTTGAACATATACTTCCTTTATTAACCCTGAGATTAAAGCTTAACGGATGAAGACATTATATGCTCCTTACCCTTTAAAACAAATAATTTTTCAAAAATGAACCAGCATCTTTTATCACAAAATGAACACTGCACCAGATCTTGACAGAAACTGTCTGAAAAAGAATATTTTACTTTTCCTTTGTTTTTAAAAGGTAAGTAACAAATATAAACCTAAGAAAAATAACAGTTTTGTGGAACAAATATTATAAAAGCATTTAAAATCACTCTCAAGCTAAAATGAGAGATTGCTGGCTGTGCTTTTACCAGCATAGGTATCCAACTGCAACAAAATGAAGTTCATAGAAATTCACTCCTTACATGAAGACAATGCATAGTAAGTTTTAAAAAGACCAGTGACATCTCTGAAGTATCTGTAGCAAAAACATATTTGCTTAATTACAGCAACATATTTACTGGAGTAGCTACTTCTTAAAGAATTGAACAAGTTTATAAATACCTGTTCGGTAATTGGTTAATCCAGTTTGTACCTAGAGTAAAAAACCAAATTAACTTATTTATGACTCTATCAATAAACTTAAACTAATATGAAGAAATTAAAAAGTAAAAGTGTAAACTTAAGTACTTTCTTACTGGTTTGATAAAAAACTTTTTCTAATGGGACCAACATATTTTATTATATTTACAGAAAGGACAAAGAACATGATTATAATAATGACTTGTTTTTAAAATTAGGTAAACATTTATTTCACTTAACTTATAGAATTGTGGTTTCTTCCTTTAAAAAGTAAGCATGCTAGGCTGTGTTTTTGTGTATTGTGTTGCCTTACAACAGCAATTTTCAACCTGTGTGCAGCAAAAATTTTTAAAACATGCAATACCTGACTATTTAGTCTGGGGCACTGACCTCTTTTCCCCTAGATTGTCAAATAAAAAAAATGACAACTAACACAACAATACCTGCTTAATAGGAATGAATAAAAATTATACCAATTTATTGGTGAGGTTGGCAAAAAATATGTTTTGTGGTGTGACTCAGAATTTTAGTAATTAGCTTGTGTCATGAGATGAAAAAAGGTTGAAAATCGCTGCCTTACGCAAACTTGTCTGGAGCCAGTGGATGAACATATTTTAGACTCAGTTGAGAGATTTTTATCAGTACACTTAAAGGCAGCAGGGAGCATAATTAGGTGCGCCTGCCATCTGCATAGCCCTCCAGGTGCAAGAGGAATTAGCTTTATTTAATATTACCACAACATTAATTTTACTCCATTAATTTATGTCATGTGTCCTTTATTTCAAACTCGGATTGCCAACACTAAAGCACTGAAGGTGATGACCCAATTCTGGTCTTAGTGAAAGCCTGATAAACAAAATCTTAAACAAGCTCATTAACTAAGAACACTTTCAAGAACAGAAATTGACTGGCTTGGATTCATATTTTTAAAGCGTCTATAAACAAGACCTTTTTGATTTGAGTACCGTAGAGTCTTTCCAAAGAGAGTAAATCATGCGATGATCATTTTAAGTGGCACTGACAAGGCACTAGAAGACTGAATCACATATTGAAGAAGGTGTGCTATTGAAGTCCAGGCGAGAATCTCTATTGAGTCACCACCACCATTCTAACATTTGCCCCTCTCCCTTTCTAACAAGTTCTGGTCCTTGTGAGGCAACAGTCTCTTCGTAGAATTTAAGAACATGGCTTTTGTCATAGTTACTTTCTATTTATGCAAATGCATTGATTTCTGTAAAATGTATTGCTTTTTCATTCAAGGTAGTGAGATACAATTCCTCTTGTAAGCACATTTAAGTTAAAAATCAGTTTACTTTAAAGGAAAATATTTAATAATTAACAGTAGCGTTATATGAGGACATGGGAAGCACTATGAAGGATTACAAATCAAATTCTGGTATAAGTTGATCTGCATGCAACTTCAGAAAAGAACATGATCATACAATAATGAGAATTGAAGGCCATGAAATAAAACTATTGCATTTATATTATTCTATGTCTTCCAGGATATAATACGTACCACAACTACAACCATTTCTCGATAGCTTATCTTGTACATGGTATTAATGTGTGATAAATAGTCGCCTAATTTTCCAAAGCAAGGTAACTTTGTAAGTTCTACTGCATGGAATAATGTACCTTTCGGTTAATTAAATTTAAGAGAGTGGAACTTTGAATGCCAAATATTTCAAGGTAGACGCAAGTGAAAAAAATCTTAATTTCTAGTACATTGATAACAAAGGGAGAGAGAAAAAGTATGTTTACCAAGGGTAACTTTATTTCTGAAAATCTGCACAGAAGGTGGAGAATGGGGGAGCGGAGAAGAAAGGGTCACATCGTAGTCACAAACGACACAACCTTCTGAACAAACTTCCGGTGCTAAATGAGCATGGAAGCTCCCTCCCGAGGCGGCCTGAGCACGCAGGATGGTAGCACTTCTGGCAACTTCCAAGAAACATTTTCATTGAGAGATCCCGAGCTCACAATCACAGACTTTCCTCCTTCTAGACAGCATTCTTGTAACCGGCCTATGACTGAACTCTCTTTACTGGACGGATACATATAATTCTTAGACAAGTAATATAATTACTTTCTAATTTATATCAAAATGGACAATTATGTAATACCTGTATGTTGAAGGGAAAAAGAAGCTGCAGTGCCAAGTATATAAAAATCACTCTAAGGCCCGACCAATGTGGCTCAATGGTTGAGTGGAGTGCCAACCTATGAACCAGGAGGTCATGGTTCGATTCCCAGTCAGTGCACATGCCTAGGTTGAGGGCTCGATCCTCAAGTGGGGGCTTGGAGGAGGCAGCCAATCAATTATTTTCTGGCATCACTGATGTTTCTCTCTCTCCCTCTCTGAAATCAATAAAAAAATATATATATTTTAAAAATCACTCTAAGAACATTTGCTATAATTTTCATGCTCTTTCATTTAGAAATTTTCTTACCACAAACATTTCTTTTTTTTCCTCTTTAGATGAAAGAGGCCAATCCCAGGTTACAAAAATATTCCGTTAAACATTCATTCCTACTAGACAATGTTGAGGAACATCTCTGCACAAATCAAATGCATTCCAGAATAGTGGTGGCTGACATGAAACAACACACCAGGGCTGCTGAAAGCAGGTGATGATGGTTTTGACATTCCCACATCTAGACACAAAAAAAGGAAAAAGAAGAAAGCCTATTTACTCCCATCTCCCTGCAGGCATCCTTCCAACTCCTCCGTTCACTCCCACAAGAGATCTGAAGAAAGGCTCTCAATCCCTGGGAAGCATTCATCCTCAGACAAGTTCGCTGACCAGATCAGAGGCAGGAGGGAAAGGTCCCTTTGCTTCTTCAAATCTATCAAAATCTGCCTGATCGAGATTCATAAAAACAAACCAAGCAAGCAAGGAAACAATAACAAATACCTCTCCATTAGCTTGTTTCATCTTTCATGAATTTTTATGTTTTTATGCTTCCATCTCAATCATTGTTCTGATGTATGAATTCCACTGACTGGCTACAGCTCATTGCTACTCCTGCTGTTACATATCGGCCAGTGCTGAAGGTGAAACCATCATCATCATCATCACCACCACCACCACCACCACCACCACCACCACCACCACCACCACCACCACCACGAGCCATTTGGAGGGGTCACAAAGAACACCAGAAATGTGGGGTATTCTCCACTGTGATTTAATGGCATAAGCAATTATATTGAAGCAATTACGGTCAATCCACTATCTTGAGTTGTGCACGGCATTAACACTATAAAATTCATGCCTTCAATCTCTTCATGCAAACACTTTCTTCCTTCACTACACAGAACTCTTATATTTCCAGAAAAAATGATATAGAAAGCATAAGCCTTTGTCATTTCTTTCCAAAGCTGATGAATCTATCTTATTTTCCTCTTATTATTTTTCTTTCCCCCTTCCTTCCTTCCTTCCCTCCCATTCTTCCTCTCATGTGCTTCAATTTGTTAATTAACGGAAATTCAGAAGGGGAGTTTTACCCAAGTGTTTTTATATCCCTGCAGTAGCATTCTCACTGTTTCTTTCTTTTCTTTTTCTTTTTGCATTTAGTATGCAGGTTGGAGCTAGCTAACTAAAACAAGGTAATACCGTGAAATGATCTGTAATTCAGTCATTCATATGTTCAACAAAAATGTATAGAGCCTCTCCTACTAGACAGACACAGACAGTAGCTGAGGATTTAAAAATATTTAAAATACTGTACTAGTTTCCCAGGGCTTCCATAACAAAACACCACCAACTAGACAACATATAACAGCAGAAGTGCATTCTTTCACAGTGCTGGAGGCCAGAAGTCTGAAATCAAGGTGAAAAGCTCCCTCTGAAGACCCTAGAGAAAAATCCTTCCGTTTCTCCAACCACTGTGGTCCCAGGAGTTCTCTTTCCCCCCTCATCTTTACACGGTCTGCTACAAAGGACTTAAGGCCCACTGTAATCCAGTATGACTTCACCTTAATTTAACTATTACATCTGCAAAGACTCTATTTCCAGGTAAGGTCACAGTTCGAGGTTCCTGATGAACTCGGGGGTAGGTATCAGGCTGGTAGAGATACCCGCTGAGCTGTTCTCCTTAGGATACTCCCACACATTTACTCACACTTTACTTTGGTTTGTTAACTTGTCTCCCTAGAATCTGACATAGTGTCCTTCATAAAAATCTCTGCTAGTTAAAACTTACAAAGGAGGGTAGCTCAGCTTCCAGTGGCCCACCTGACATACTTTCATGATGGAGGGCCATTAAGGGATGACTAAGAAGCTAGATGTGTCACTGAGATACTAAAATGAATTTTGTTCCATCAAGTACCTCCGTTTACAATGATTGGTTAACAAGGAGAATAGCTCCCAAATTGCCCATGTGTAGAGTTGTCCACTCATTTTATGTAACTAAGAATCACAGAATTCTTATATTTTAGAACTAGATACACATTTTGAGACAAAATAGGCTATCATTTTACAGATGAGATGAATCAGAGGAAATGCACATGTTCATTAGCTAATTAAGGGCAGAATCAATACAACACAAGTTCCCCATCCTTGCTCAGTGTTCAAAGCAGACATTTCATGCTTGTTAATATAATTTTCATTATGACTTTTCCATCTGAATACACTTCATCTTGGACTCCCCTAAAGAACAACTTATAATATTACTGCATTAATAGCGTCTCTGAAAACCACGCACAGGCAGACACTTCTCTTTCTATAACGCTGCTTATCTTCCTCTGCTCCATGAGGAGTCCGTCTTCAGCATCAGTAACAATTCTGGATGTAAAGAATATTGAGCTTTTCATAATACCACCATCTAAAGTTCCCCTAACCATAACTATGGATGCCACAAGTTCAGTTAGATATAATAAAAAGCAATTTTAAATTATAAACCTTGAACAACATAACAAAATTTTTCCCCAGTAAAAAGAACAAACAAAAAAATATGCCTGCTTCTTTATTCGTGTACCATGAAACTTCTTCTTTATTCACTTCAATTCTGCATTTACACAAAAGTGCTGCAATAAAATATCTGTACACTACCTCTGTTACAAATATAGATAATATTTAAAGTGACTTTATATATTCTAATGTAGGAGTTTCACACTCTAAAATGGGAATGAACACATGATAACTCCTCACCAGTTGTCTCAATAAACAGCTCCATCTGTTTCCCTTAGTCTGAAACCATTGTATTATAAGATGTTAATATAAAGCAATGGGATAAAGTTATGTTAATCCCCTTTAATTTTTCTATCGATTTTCTAATGGCATACAACCAAAATAATTACGAACACATTGCTTTCTTCTCTCTCATTAAGATGATACTAACTGAAAAGCCACTGCACAGCGCGTGAACGCGTTTTTAGTGTTGCATCCGTTAGAGCCAGCGCTGGGGTGCTGAGCGCCTTCGATGTTCCTCCACAGTTAGCACAGCTGCTTTCAAGCGAAATGACAGTCAGTGCAGGGTGGCATCATCCTCTCACTTGTGGAATCACAGGAACATTTTATAACAGGTCGGAAATGAAAACGACCATGGAGATGTGCCTCAAATGTTTTCTTTACAAACTTAGGGACACTGCTTTAGATATTTGCTCTTTCCTCCATCTCAGAAACCCACTTTCAGAGGGAACAATATGTGTGTATATTAAAGGTGGGAGATGTAACTTTTTATAATATTCAAATATTTTAAATACTGAGTATTTTTTTAAAATTGTAATAGAAAAAAAACTGATTTTTTTTTTCAGTTAGTAATAGGGAGGGGGTAGATTGACAGAACGAGGCATTTTTACAAAACTTGACATTTCCTTCTTTATTTTATATTTTCATTTTCACCCTGACTAAAGCCATTTCTCATGGTTAGCTTTAGAATTATTTTATTTTCTTCCTCTACTAACCAGTTTAGCATGTAATAATTCTTGCCCGTGTCACTATACAATGTCAGGTGTCTTCCGGAAGAACGAGTGATTTCACTATGCAAATAGTCCTACCTTTGAGTTTACGGTCACCATAGGTAAGGAGGGAGGGAAACATGAGGCTAGGCTGTCAGTGAGAAAATCACTGGCACGTGCCAGTGACACACGTAAATGGCGTCTTCCCTACAGCCTTGAAGAGCATGAGGAACTCAGCGTGGGAAAGGCACCCACAGGGCCAGTTCTGTTCTCCCCACAGGGTGGGATGGGAGCAAGGGGTTGCGTTGGCTCAATTCTGGAGGCCGCTTCAGGAGAGAACCATCAGGGTGACAGTGCCTTTCGTCCGCTTCAGGATGGCCACGGCTTCTTCGTGGGTCACCCCTTCCAGACTCTGCCCATTGACGGCGATGATCTGATCACCCCTTTTCAGACGCCCATCTTCGGAGGCTGCTCCCTGCAAATGTAAAGTAGGCTTGATGACTTCTCAAAAAATGCTGCCTCACAGGCTTACAACAGAACAAGACCTGAGCAAGAATGTAAGTGGACCTGCAGGTCCACCCAGCTCTCCGTGCTCCTGGGGTGCTCCACAGCCCCTCAGCAATCATGAACATACACAAAGGAGACCTTTCTCCTAAATGGTTCTAGCAATGAAATTCCCATTTGAGAGAGAATTTAGCAGTCAATAGATTGGCTGAATGGTTTGTTTGGCTCTTCAGCATAGCAGGTAGGAACCCAAATTAATAAAGAGTATTTGGGAATTTGCCTAGTAGAAATGATTTCATAGAATCTAGGATTTTTTTTTTTTATCCTGCAGAAAGAAAACTAAGGATTAGGTGGGAACAAGAGCAGTTTTTAAAATAGGATAAGGGCATGAGGGCTGTGAAACCCAAAGGTTTGCAGAAGCATAAAGTCCATGTGTACGTTGACAAGGGCAGGGCAAGGCACAAATCCTGCCAATTCTAACATAAATTCTCTCTGTGGTTTTAAAAAGGCAGCTCATGCTCGCTGGTTCTTTACTTCCCAAGGGGAGGTGGAGTGCTCATATTCTTTGTGGGCCCTGATGATTAAGACTAAACACAGACATTGCTGTTTAAGAAAGAACCACATCTTAAGACATGCTTATGGGAGGCGTTTATGCAATTAAATATAAGATTAAAACACTGAGAAGTTAATGAGAATCCATAATGATGAAATTCTTAAAATATGTTCTAACTAGCATGCCTTAAATAAACTGCTCCCAGGCTGAGGAAAAGGACTGCGTGACTCTTCTATTCACTGGCAAAAATGTTTGTATTCTTGGACTTACCGGTGGCTTTTAAAAAAATCTCATAAATTAAGTCTATAGCTTGATTGCCATATATACAGCACTTTAAACTAGTTAAAATAATTTTTTTTCCAAAATAATAGAATGAAACCTCCATTGGTAGGCACTTTATAGACCACAGCACTAATCTCAAGCCCCTGTCGCAAATCATTCCATAGGTTTGATAAAAGTGGTGTTCCTTTGCTGTGTAAAAATTTCAGATTCTAGATTTTCTCCTATAGGAAATTTTGTTCCAATTTTGTAGCTCCTCAAAAATGCCTTAACAATATATTAACAAATAATTATATGGGTTTAAATTATTTTAATACTTCATCGATGCCACAGTAACTTTATTCTTTCTTATTCTAAACATTCTTAACACAGAACAGATTTTTATATACTTACAACTATATACTAATGGTTTTTCTTTTTAAAAAAATTAAATCCCTTAATTGCAAATTCTGATTTATTGCAGGTGACAGAGCTTCTGGATACTCTTCAAAATATTTTAGTTATTATTTTTCTATTTTATTCAATGACATTAAACTGCAAAATAAATGCCCAATTAATCTGCATATCTATTTTATATACTTCTCTGTTCCTGTTTTATATTTCACAACAAAAAAATACCAAAAAAAGAGAAATGCCAGCATATTAGAGCATACATATTTAAAGTGCCCTATTTTCCAAGACATTCAGTCACATGCCACTTGTTTTCAAAAGAAAAAAATCAGGCGTTACTGTCTAATGGTCATTAATATTTTCCTGTATATTGTCAAGAATTCCCATGGAATTTCAGTTTGAGCCTATTTTCCTTAAAACATAACTAAACCTCAAATTGTACAAAAATATTTAATGATCCATTCCTGTAGGGAGTTCCAAAAGAAAATGATCAACTGCTAACCATTTGGTGTTACCTCGGGCCATAAACTAATAAGCCAGCTGCTGACCACAATTAATGAATGTTTAGTGGGGGGGAGAGGGTGGTTAAAATTTGCAATCTTACCTTCGCAAATACTGTTTTAACGTAAATGGGTAAGTCTCCGTGAGGGCTGCCGTACCCTCCTACTATACTGAAGCCCAAGCCATCTGGTCCTCGGTCCAGTGTAATAGACTTGCACTGAGGAGGTCTATAGTAAAAAGAAGGAAAAAAAGTGTTTGGATTAAAAGAATTTACATATTACTGTGCACCTGCAAGTTAAGGATTGTCAAAAACTAGCATCATTCTCTGTGTTATTGATGGTGAGTACATTACGGGTGTTTTGGGCATGCTTGAATTGTCAGTCAGTGTGTGCTGCGCTCAGCATTTTAAATTTACATAATCCAATGAAATTCTATTTAACACCCTAACTCTATTACTCATTATCAGTTCTCTTACCCGTGGTCGGCAAACTGTGGCTCGCGAGCCACATGCGGCTCTTTGGCCCCTTGAGTGTGGCTCTTCCACAAAATACCACGGCCTGGGTGAGTCTATTTTGAAGAAGTGGCGTTAGAAGAAGTTTAAATTTAAAAAATTTGGCTCTCAAAAGAAATTTCAATTGTTGTACTGTTGATATTTGGCTCTGTTGACTAATGAGTTTGCCGACCACTGTCTTAAACTAACATATTCACAGCAGGTGCTCATTGCACGGAAAAACTCATTCTTTTTCCAGTTTAGTTAAAGTGAGAGAGCTGCCCTAGCCCATTTGGCTCAGTGGATAGAGCATTGGCCTGTGGACTAAAGGGTCACAGGTTCGATTCCAGTCAAGGACATATGCCTGGGTTGCAGGCTCTATCCCCAGTAGGGGGTGTGCAGGAGGCAGCCGATCAGTGAGTCTCTCTCATCATTGATGTTTCTATCTCTCTCTCCCTCTCCCTTCTTCTCTGAAATCAATAAAAATATATAAAATAAAATAAAATAAAATGAGAGGGCTAAAGTGTAGAGGACCATCTTGGAATAAGTCATAAACACCAGTATTCCCAAGCTCTGAGAGAAAAATCAATGATCAATAATGTAAAAGCTGAATCAAGTTATTTAAAAACTAGAGGCCCAATGCACAAAGACTTGTACAAGAATGGGCCTTCCTTCCCCTGACTGCTGGCACCGCCTTCGCTCCAGCCGGAGCCACCTTTCTGCCTTTGCTCTGGCCTGGAGCCACCTTTCTGCCTTTGCTCCAGCCCGGAGCTGCCTTTCCACCTTCCCATGCTGCCCAGAGTGTCCCGCCCCTGCCGCTAGGTGCCTGTGTATGCAGATTAACCCGCCATCTTTGTTGGGTTAATTTGCATACTCACTCCTGATTGGCATTGCGAAGGTACGGTCAATTTGCATCTTTCTCTTTTATTAGTGTAGATGCTAATATGCTCCTCTCTTCTCCTCTCTTTATGTTCTAATTCTTTTGTCCTCAGGTGGTGAATAACTGAATTTTTTAATAAAAAAGATAATTGAGTAGGCAATGTTGGAATTTTTAAAAGGACAGGTCTGGCTTGTTCATTTGTCACACAGGGTAGTGACATCAAGACTAAAATGTACTCCCCAAAAACTCAGAGCTGACAATGTAAGATGCACAGTGACATGTCTATCTATCTATCTTTGATAAAATAAATCAATGCCATAATTACTTAAAATTTTAGAAACACTTGATTTTTATATTTTATCCCTCATCTCCTTTTATTTCACCTTTATGTGAGTGGTAGGGACATACAGACCATAACATATGAACTCACCCTAGATCATCCTGAAATATACTGCTTGATGTCAACCCAGTCAAAGGAAGACTGGAACTGGCAGGCTCCTGCTGGTGCCCTGTGACCACACTCACATCTCCTCCAGCCACCACCTGTGCGGAGGAGGAGGAGAAAGAGAAAAACACAAGTTCATGTGGCAAAGGATCAGTAATCTTTCTTCAAAAGCCGCATTTGGACTAAAACATGTATTTTATTGTACACTTAATCATTTGTTAATATGATATACAGCCAAAGAGAAAGAAATTTCACAAGGTCCAGAGGCCTCTTTCATGGACAATAAAAATATTTTACTACTTCAATTCTATCAAGATCTTTGATGGTTTCAAACATGGTCTCACATGCAATTAATTTTTAAAGATCTTTAGATTATAAGCCACTTACACCATTCCGGCAATTGACCATTTACTGCTAAGACCTTGCATTTTTCCCTCTTGGATATAATGTGTGAAACAACAAATGCATCAGGATAAATGTGACAGAATGTATTTCTAACCTACTCTCTTAGAACTCTCAATGTAATCATTTATGTTCAAGGGAAATGGTGAATGAAATAAGAGCAGGAGATTTAAGCATTTTTACTGGTTTAACATGAAAGCTCATGTGTCCTCATGCTCCCCATATTCTGAGTCGTGCTTGGGAGAAAAATCTTACCTGCATTTCGATGGAGCCGGAAGCATTTTTCAGTAAGTTAACTGCTTGGGTGTGAGTCATCCCCTCAGTGGAAGTGCCACCAATAGTGACAATCCTATCTCCAACCTGCAAGGAAGAGAAAGAAACAGCCATCTGCAAAAGCAGCTGTGGAGAGAGGGACACTGAGGCCTGAGCAATCCTTTCCTTCCCTACCTTACACACACACATATACTGCTATCAGCAATGGGAATCTACCCAAAGAAACCGCTAATTCCAAGCAGCAGCAACCATAAGACAAAGTTACACATGATGACTGAGTCCTATAGTCTCCAGGGGGAGGGGGAAAATCACTCTTCTCTTTGTTTCTCCTGGATAAGACATTGCTTCCTATTAAAAAAAAAAAAAAAAAAAAAAAAAAGAAGAAGATATCTGATGCTCTTTGGAAACCAGAATTTCTCTGGACATTAGTATTATACACATTACACATGACTATATAAGTCAGGGGTGGGCAAACTGTGACCCAAAGGCCACGTCTGACCCACTGCTTATTTTGGTGAACAAAGTCTACTATACTTACCTGGGTGCACTCATGAGGCAGAGCTAAGTAGTTGTAACAGACCCTCATGTCCACAAGCCCTAAAAGGGCTACTGGCCTATCACAGAAGGGTTTTCTGACCCTTGTGCTGTGTGTGACAATCAATTTTTAAGTGTCGTTCATATATTTAGATATCAAAGGAGACTGGACCACCCCCCATTTAGACATTATTTAAACTCAGAGGTGGCTATGTTTCCAGACCATTTTAACACGAGGCCACACAGATTTTACTTTATAGACGTGAATGGAATATTTACGTGATTTCACAACTGAACGGTTCGCATAAATTCCATCATAGTGCTCCACGTTTGGATAATCCCTCAACTTTGAAGCAAGTTTTGTACAGTTTGACAATTTATGTCATGTTCACAGGAGGCTTGCAGTTTGTGACTTCTTGAAACACAAGAGTATATTCTGGTATTATTTTTTCTGAATTATTGTATTATGCATTTTTATTACAACTGTAAACCTACTTTTGTCCATGCTTATATATTGAACTTTTGCAAAATTGATAATCCAATGCAACATGAATGATCATTTTCAACTTCAAAAAGTTAAATCAGCATTTAAACCAATGAAATGTGTAAGGGAAACATTTTCACCTCATACTGGTATTCTGAAACACTGTTTTCTTTCAACTTCTTCTATAGAGTTTCAAGCAAGTAAAAAATTTAATTTGCTTGCAAATTTGCATACAATAGCAAATTCTCCTTTCTTTTACTTTTCTACATCTTTTACTCAAAGCAAGCCCTGCTGTGGATGGATTCGCTGATTTAAAAGCAAATACAGACATTTAAAACTGCCTGCAACCGGTGGCAGATTCAAAAGGTTTATCAAAACTTTGGCCAAATTTGCAAAGGCGGCCAAGGCCATTAGTTCAACTTACTCTGAGTTTCTGGGTCTGAGCTGCCACCCCATTCGGGTGCATCATTGCAATAAATATAGGAACGTCACCAAGTGGGCTGCCCACTCCTCCAGCAATGCTGATTCCCAGTGAATCAGTAGGCCCCTGCCATGGAATAGAGAGAGTATTTTGGTCAATATAATATTTTAATTGACTTTTGATTTCTTTGGCACAATATTCTATAGTTAACTGATCCTCTAGGTGTAAGGGTGAAAAATGAAGCTCAAAAAATTGCATTACTTTATTTGACACAGGTCCTTCGTGTGATTTAGTTAGGGAAATAAGCATCTGCGAAAGAAATCATACTCGTGAAGTGAAAATCATGTCGTGAACTGACAAAGAGTAGGTAAGCTGATGAAGTGAAAAGGGCACACTTTTTCCAACCAGAGAGACCTGTGTTCAAAGCCAGGAACCCCCACTTACAGACACTGGGACCTGGAACAAGTCCACTCCTCTCAATGAATAGTAGACATTCACTCACAAAGCGCTGCAGTGCACATTAAATGAGAGGGTGATGGGGGCACAGAGCATTTACAAGAGTGTTCAGCACACAGAAAAGGCTCAATAAATCGTAGCTGCTTTTATCTTCTCTCTGGTGCACGGCTGTCAAGGGAATCTGTTTCTGGAAATAGGAACTATCTGCTGAAGGCGACGGCCTACTCATCAGTGAGAGGTCGGGGCTATGCTGATGCCGTTTCTGACAATATAGCATGTGCCAACAATGACTTTTCAAACAAGGAACTATAATGAGAAAATTCAGCTAAGACTGACTGAGCTATTTCTCCTGTGTGTCGTACATAACTTTTCAGCCGGATCAAAAGTAAGGTAGCTTCTAGGAAAACACCTATGCAGGTGCCTGTGAAGTCAACAGGATTTGCACTGTTTTCTTCCCCCCACAAACCCCCGAGTTACCTTTTTTATTTCAACTGTTCTTAATCCCTGTATTTCTGATGCCACTATAAAGGTGAAAAAGACAAAATATGGTTATTAAAGCATTTTTAAAATTCAGTCAATGTCTGAAGCTGGATGGGACTAAATGACACACCCTTATTTTTTTTTAAAGGGCTCTAAAGCTGCTAGAAACCATGATTAAGTCTGTCTCACACAAGAACTCTTTATTTCTCCAGTTGGAAAAATGCACACACCATCCCATTTCTTCCTTCTTATTTCAAGCACGAGTTATTTAACTGAATAATCCCGTTTGAGTGAGACAAGGACAGAATGTGTTTTGGACAAAAAGACACATGTGCACAGCTGAGAGGAATAAAGTCATGGATGCATTAAAAAGAATTCACGGACAGAAATGCCTAAGTTTCTAGAATATTAGTCATATTGCAAACAGAGAATGCCATATGGTTATTTTCTTCAATTTGAACAACTTTCAATGGATGCTTCAAGCCAAAACCCCTCTGCATCATGATTTCATGTAATTAAAACACAGGAGGATCATATTAATTTTCTCAATCAAAAATTTTGCAGTCCTCATGGAAAAGGAAGGCTTCTCTTAATGGCATCTTCTGATTAATTGGTGTTACATAAAACAGGGGAAATAAAAATCCAATACACCAATAGGCTCAGTAGGAAAAAAAATACAGAATGCGATTCTAATGTTTGGTATGTCTTGTAGGGTAAACATAAAACGGGAAAAACTACTGTAGACATAGCTTCACGTTGTTCTGAGATTTTGCCAACACACATCTTTCCACCTGGAATAGTATGTGGAAAGATTTGGGGGAAAGAGAGCTCAGGGGTAAATTAAAGCAGGAAGGACAATCTGTCAAATTCAAACCAGTAAATCATGCTTAAACATGTAACCGATCTTACATGCGTTCTTCTTTGAGCTACTTTCCAGCGACTCGGCGGCACTGGACCCAGACAGCGGGAAAGTGAAGGACGACAGGCTGCATTCGCTCATCTACACACGCAAAACAGTTATTTTAGCGAGTGTGAAAGAACAATAGCCCCTCCATGCCACTTATTTCAGAATCAATTCTTTTAATGCATCTAGAGAGAAACATCTATTAAGTAACACTGGCATTTGATAATTCGATGGGCATTTAAGCAGTTTCTACTGATTTTATATTCTTTTTAAGGAAGACTTTGCATATTGACCTAAATAAATTGAAGCTAAAAGGATGGATGAAAAAGATTCCAGTCTACCTAAAGTTTTAGTGGATTTTCATAATCTCATTCAAGCTAATCCTCTAAATTTAAACTGATGCTGTACACAGATGGGGCTTAAAGACAGAATTGGGACCAGTCAACAGGAAACTGATGGTCGTCAGTGAGGGGTGAACAAGGGGTCTGCATGGACACATTGATGAAAATGGGCTTCTATCATCAGAAGACAGGACTGAGGAGAGGGGCTTGACAGGAGACCTGAACTGTGGAACACTGTATTTTATACGTGCGAGGTGCATCTGCAGTTCACTTACCTGGGATTCTGTTCAGTTGAGTACTGATGGATCAATGTTAATTATAAAATTCTTTGAAAATATATTACCTTGGTAGGCTTTCCTACATTAACTGGTTAACTTTTGAGATTATGGAAAAAAGAATCATGTCAGAAAATAAATTAAGTTCCTTAGAATATTTACTACTCAAGAGCTACGCCTTGCTTACCTGTGCTTCAGCTCTTGTTCTTCCCTACCTCAAACTCTGCCTCACTGTGCCCAGCTGCGGAGAGCCAGGCCTGTGTCCATGACCCTGAACCAGCCCACAGGCAAGACCATCTTTGAGTTCCTTTTGGCGTGTGGCCTGCATTGCCCAGGTGAATCCCAAAGTTACCTACCTGGCTGCTCTGAGAGGGCCTCCTCTCTGAATGGAATGGTCCAGCTTTGATTCTTCCCACTTCCAAGGTCACTGTGCCTAGGGAACACTGGGGGAGCAGGGGTTTATGGAAATGTTTAAATAAAGTGCTATAGTCATCTTTAGGAGCACTTTTTATTCTTTAAGACTTAATTTCTAAAGGCATGCTCCTTTTGGAATTTCCATAGTCAAGGATACCTTCAATACTTTGTAGAAAGACGCTTTTTTAAAAATAGAATTAGTCAAAGTAGTAACAACAAGCAGCAACAGCCACAACAAATGTCTGTCTTATGACCTCATAATTTACATGGAGACTCATAATTTACACTGAGAACTGGGCAATTATCTCAGGAAACACACTGATTTAGATAGCCTAAATGAACTAAATAACTCAGGTTCTAAAAACAAAACAAACAATAAAGCAACTTATTTTGCTCTTAATAGCAGAGATACTCAGATAAATGGCTGAGCTCTCTATTGTTCCACTGTTCCTGAATAAACAATACTTAAATTAGCCACGTTACCATAAACACAAAACAAGGACTGAAGACCATTTCCCAGTGGCCCTTACGGGAAAGCATTACATCACAGGCTGCAAGAAATGCTACACAGTCTCTGGTGCAGACGCAGCGCAAGGGGGTGTTGGGCTGCTGGGCTTTTGCAGTCAGACACACTATTTTAAATCAGACTGTGATTTACTGGCTGTGAGACCTTAATAGATGTCTAGCTTGATAAGTCTCTACATTTTAAAAATGGAGACCATTCTAGATGGTTGTGATAGGATAACTTCAGACAGTGTCTAGCACAAATTAGTACTTCCATAGGTATTATCATGCTGCTTCTATGACAGGGGTTACAAGAGATGTTTCACTCGTAAATGTATTGATCACAAATCAAATTTTGAAAAATCAAAACCTGACCTGCACTATTCATAAGTTGTTTTTCTGTTTGTTTGGTATTTTGGGGGGAGGGGCAGGAACTTATCAAACTCTTCTTGAATCTACTTATATTTCCAGCTTATATAGCTACAGGGGTTAACAAACTCCATGCATTAATTATTCAATGTGAGAAATTATACCTCTTTCATCTACTTGCAACATATCTCATTTAAATGTCAAGGGAATCTATTATTATAAAAATTTTTTAGCCCTAGCCGGTTTTGTTCAGTGGATAGTGTTGGCCTGCGGACTGAAGGGTCCCAGGTTCGATTCCGGCCAAGGGCACATGCCCAGGATGAAGGCTCGATCCCCAGTAGGGGGCGTGCAGGAGGCAGCCAATCAATGCTTCTCTCTTATCATTGATGTTTCTATCGCTCTCTCCCACTCCCTTCCTCTCTGAAATCAATAAAGAAATTTAAAAAAATTGTTTAAGTCAAATTTTCTATTATAAAAGCAACTCATCTTCTATAGAAAATTTTGAAAATGAAGAAAAGAAGGAGAACCAAGGATTCCACAGTTCCAATAATCACCTCATAATTATCGTTAAAAGACTTATTATAAGATTTTATTTCACATAGATTTTTCTACACTGTAAATAAAATTTTATTTCACCTTCTCTACTATGTTTTTTCATGTTAATTAATACAGTTATCCTGAACATGATTTTGAAACAGATATGCTTGCCATGCACCCTTGCCATAGTTTTGTCAACTGTATAGCTTCCAGTTTTTTTTATTATTACCAATAACACTGCAACAAACCTCATGTGCATGAAGATTTTGTGTATTGAAGATTATTTATTATGGAAATATAGTTTCTTACTTATCTCTTATTAGTGAGAACATTTTAAATAAAGAGGAGTCAGTTCTTGTTGCACTGAGCTAGCTCAAGGTTAAATTCCCCTTCTTCTATATCATGGCACACAATTATTCTGGGCATTTGATTTTTACCTTTAGCAAAGCGGCAACAGCTTCCTGTGTGGCATTACGGACATCTTCTCCGTTCACCATCAGTATCTGGTCTCCCTGCATCAGTCTTCCATCGGCATCTGCAATTCCTCCTTTGACAATGTCTGATACAAAGACGCCAGTGTCATTTCTGCAAACATAATTTTGATTTTCAACATTACCTTTTCTGAACTGTAATGCAATGCTTATTTAATAAAAGGCTGAAGTCTTTTAACTGAAAAATGTACTTTTTACAAGTTTTTTTTTCTTCTCAAATCAACACTGGGGCAATATTATTAGAATTAATTTTTATGATAAATAATAGTTGATGTCTTATAATATATACTATATACTAGAGGCCTGGTGCACAAATTCGTGCACGGGTGGGGTCCCTTGGGCTGGCCGGAGATGAGGGCCAATGGGGGGGGGTGGGGAGGGGGTGGCTGGCCGGCTGCGGGGAGAGACTGTGGGAGGGACCGTGGGAGGTTGGCTGGCTGGCTGGGGTAAGGGACCACAGGAGGTTGGCTGGCTGGGGGGAGGGACTGAGGGAGGTTGGGTGGCCGTGGGAGGTTGGCCGCGGGAGCACACTGACCACCAGGGGGCAGCTCCTGTGTTGAGCATCTACCCCCTGGTGGTCAGTGTGTGTCATAGCAACTGGTCGACCGGTCATTTGGTCGCTTAGTCTTTTATATATATACATTTCATAGATTAAATATGTCTTGCATAAGCATATTTATTCAACAACTATATACTATGTGTAGAAGTGGCTACTACAATACTCATTGTATGGTTCACACAGCTACCAAATGGCAAAATATGAGATGAGAGTCAGTCCTTGGGTATGAAATCTATTATTCTTTCTACATCATAATGAAGCCTTAAACCTGTGCCTATGAAAATATGCTGCTATCATCAACATCATTAACATTAAAAACTAATAACAATTGTGTATCTCAAACTAAGACCATTTGTTACCCCAAACTTAAGTACTCCTGCTGTGCTGCCTTTTATTTTAAATCATTATAGATCTAACTTCCAATCAAGAGAGATTTACGTAAAATGAACAAATACTAACCTATTCCAATATTTCATTAAAAAAAACCTATAAATAAACCAACAACTTCTTGTTGAGATGCAAAGGCAACTGAAAGGTGAACTGCACCACTTGCTCTTGCCAAGGTCGTGGCCTCAAGCCATTTCACCATCTGATCGTCTGCTTTTCCATCTTCAGAATAAAGGTGTTGGAACTTACTGTCCTATATATTTGTTAATATTTCTTATATATAAATATTCAAATAAATTTGGTACTATCTGTTCCCTTTTGATGGCATGCTCTTGTTCATGCTGATCCTCTCCCTGTAATATCCTCCCATCCCCTTTTAGAAACCAACTATCATTTACCACTTCTAGCTTCAGCTCAGGCACCTCTTTCTAAAGAAGTTTCCTAATCTACTTCCCTTAAATAGTCATTTGGTTCATTTCGCCCTTGCTTCCATGGATCCCCACAATGCATTTCTGTCACTCATCAATAGATTCCTTTGTTGTAAGAATGTATTTAATTCTCACTTACCAAACTGAGAGTTTTCTGAGGTCAGGTACCATGTCTTACTTAACTCTGTTCTCCAGAATCTATTTCCCGGCACATGGGCCCATATGTGAGTCACACATCAAAATTCAAAAGTAACAAATAGCTTTTTGTTGGGTACTTTCAAAAGCCCTCAAAATACTCACTGAAAAAGTCCAAAACCAATGTCTTTGGATGTTCCACACTTACAGAACACTAGCTGTTGATAAAGACACTACTACTGCTAGTTCTCTTTAAAATACCTTAGACTTCATCATTTCTGAAAAGTCACTGTGTTTGCCCTTCTCTCACCTTTTACCAACAATACTTAATCCCAGGCCTTTGCCTGGCTTCTTCTGCAGCTCAATGGTGAGCGTGTCACACACATCCTCCTCTTTGTATGGGGCCTCATCTCTGTAGAGTGTCAGGCGCACTCTTTGTGGCGTCTGTCTCAGGACATTTATTGCTTCATCATGTGTCGCCTTTCTCAAGTCAATGCCATTCACCTGTACAGAAATGGGACACGGTCTCTGAGGAGCCCAGTGAGTTAAGGAAAATTAAGGAAGAGGGGGGAGAGGAGAGAAGGGAGGAAAAGGAGTAGAAAGGAAGTGAGGGGGGGAAGGGAGGAAGGAAAAGAGAAATAGACACACAAAGACCACCCTCCCCAGAGTAGCCTTTTCTTTGTTAACTGTAAAGGTCAAATACACAGCATCTGTACCTCTAAAATCTGATCTCCAGCCCACAGTCTTCCATCTTTACATGCTGCTCCTTCCTCATACACTTCATGGATAATAATGGCACCCTAAGGACCCAGACAAGACACACCCATGTTTTATCCCATTTTCCCTAGGGATGGTGAGCAGAAATGGAGTCAAGACACACTGCATTTTTATAGACAGTGATAAGGGTTACACACTCACTGGGTCCATATGTGAGTCACACATCAAAATTCAAAGAAAAGTATAACAACAATGTTTTTGCTAAAAAGGCTCAAAGAAGATTAAACTTCTTTCTAATGATCGAGAGGCTTAAAGAAAAAATGGTTAAATATATAAATCACACACACATATATAATAGATATACATCATTTCTCCTATCCACACATGCAATGATTGGATTTCACAAGCATTTTTGACATTTAGAAAAATTTGCCTAGCCCTGGCCAGGTGGCTCAGTTGGTTGGGCATTGTCTCGTATATCAACAGTGTTTTGGGTTTGATTCCCGGTCAGGGCATATACCTATGTTGCAGTTTTGATCCCAAGTTGGGGAGTGTATGGGAGGCAACCAATTGATGTTTCTCTCTCATATCTATGTTTCTCTCTCCCTTCTTCTCCTACTAAAATCAATAAAAAAGGCATATCCTTGGGTGAGGATTTAAATAAGTAAAATAAAAAAGAAAAATGTGCCTATGAATAATGCATAGATTCCTCTCAGTATGTGTCTATCCCAACCATGTCCAGTAAAAAGTAAATGAAAATACAGCAAGGACTGGTGAGCTCACAGAAATATTTTGAACCTAAAGGTCACAACCACAAGTATAACAGAATCTCACTCAGTCAGACTGGCCAACTCAAAATAAAAACCCCAATCCCCACCCAATTAAATATTTTCCCTACAAATGAAAATAACAAGGAATGATACATTTTTCCAAGCCTTTATATGTAATTTAATAAAATTGATAGAAAGCTCCCTGATAATGCTCTCAGGGCTGGCTGAAGGGGCTGCCTGTGTCTCAAAGCATCTCTGACCATGTCCTCACCAGCAGTGTGTCGGCCCCCCCGACGATGCTCAGGCCCAGCCCTGTTCGCCCTTTGGAAATCTCAATTGTTGTTTCGCAGCCCGGGATGATGGGGCAGGTTGCAGGATCAGAAGCAAAGATTGCTGGTGTTGACGACCTGCTTGTACCTAAACATGAAATGAAATACAGTGATTAGAAGGCATATGCAGTAAACTCACACACTGGTTGTCTTTGGGAGAATGAGCAGAAAAAGGGGCCCAAGACTGGGGACAAAGAAGACTTCAAATTCACTCCAATATTCCACATTCCACTGGAGCCAAACAAACTTCCTATGAAATCGTGGTTGGTAAGCTCAGAAATGAGGTGTGTGGCAGGACCCAAAACACAGTCTGGGATGGCCACAGAGCACAAGGAACGTGAACAATTTTGGTCACTGCGCCTGTTTTTCAGGGGCTTCTCTGTCTTTGTTTCCTTTTCTTCTTATCCCAGAGTCTCTCTTCTTCTGCATCCAGTCTGAGCATTACACAGCTGAACTTAATTAATACCTGAGTTTATAAAAGGTCAAGTGAGACACACTCAATCTTTCCTGCATCACACTTGATGTTTTATAAACTCATATATTACATACTGCTACATATCCTATATAATAAAGATGTAATATGCAAATTGACTCTCATGCCCTCACACAAGATGGCTGCCCCCATGTGGTCAAAGATGGCCACCACAAGATGGCTGGCAGGGGAGGGTAGTTAGGAGTGACCAGGCCAGCAGGGGAGGGCAGTTGGGGGCGACCAGGCCAGCAGGGGAGGGCAGTTGGGGGTGACCAAGCCTGCAAGGGAGAGCCCAGGCTGGCAGGGGAGGGCATTTGGGGGGGGACCAGGCCTACAGGGGAGGGCAGTTGGGGGCAACCAGGCCAGCAGGGGAGCAGTTAGGTGTCGATCAGGCTGGCAGGCAGAAGTGGTTAGGGGCAATCAGGCAGGCAGGAAGGCTAGTGGTTGGGAGCCAGAAATCTTGGATTGTGAGAGGGATGTCCAACTGCTGGTTTAGGCCCACAGGGATCGGGCCTACACTGGCAGTCGGACATTACCCCAAGGGGTCCCAGATTGGAGAAGGTGCAGGCTGGGCTGAGGGACAGCCCCCCCCCACCAGCGCACGAATTTTGTGCACCGGGCCTCTAGTTCTATATAATAAAGATGTAATATGCAATGGTCATTACGCCATGAAGTGGTGAAGTGTAACGACCGACCGTGTAACGACCGGATCACGGTTCAGCAGGAGGGTGAGGCAGCGAGCTACAAGTGGGTGGCGGAGAGCTACAAGGGTGGGCAGGGCAGCAAGCTATGAGGGGGGTAGGGGGGAGCAGAGGGAGGTACAGGAGGGTGGGGCAGTGGGCAGAGGGATCAGGAGGGCGGCAGTGAGCAACTGGCTATAAGCGGGCAGCAGAGAGCTACAGGAGGGGGCAGGGCAGCAAGCTATGAAGGTGGGGGGAGCTATAGGAGAGCGGGGCAGCAGGCGGAGAGCTACTGGAGGGCGGCAGCGAGTGACTGGCGAACTACTGGCACACGGATTCATGCGCAGGGCTGCTAGTATGCTCATAATTGGATAGACAAGAATAGATCATGAAAAACCAAGGTGAACATACGTTCACACCTCATTTTATTCTAGTCTTCATTGCCTGTGTTTAATGATACACCAAAGAGCAGCCAGCAAACAGCATATTTGGGGAAAGCTGGGACACTTGGTAAAGCAGCTTTATAGACAAGATGCTCTTTTTAGGAAATCGGAGACAGACTATTTTCTTGCTCCTGAAATGGTACGAGCAGGTGTAAGATGTTTTCTTTTAGTTATGTTTTAATTTAGCAGTTCATATTTTTATAGACAATGCTATTTAGGGATCAACATAAAATAAAAAATGAGAAAACTTCCATTCAATCTTTAAATAATTCATTGAAATACCCTGTCTTTCTAAATAATCACTTTCATTAGATATGTATAACTTAAACTGCTATTTCCTTAAAAAACTGTCCAAAGAACTGAATATTGCAATTTAGAAGCCAAAATAGATTTTTTTCACCAATTGCAGAAAAAGTCAATGTGTTTTTTTAATGCTGCAAAGCTTGAAACTTACTGTTTTAGTAAACACCAGCGTAATTTTTCTTAAAAAGATAACTGGAAGGAATAGTTTGTCCCAATATACTAGACTGGCATTTTAATGAGAAAAGTGTTGTCCCATTGGCCACATACAACCATTTCATTTGACAGGATCTACGGTTAGACCCAAATGACAGAGCTCGGGTTGACTACAAACACCTGTGGCAATGACTAGCATTTTTAAGAGTTTCCCATAGTGTCAGGCAACTTTGATTCCTCTGATGACATGGCATCACTGTATCCATTTTACAGTGTATCCATTTCAAACACTGAGGCTTAGAGAAGTTAAATTACTGCTCAGTATAAAAAAGACAATGTACAGCCCTGGCTTGTTTGTTCAATGGTTAGATCAGTTAATTCGTCAGCCCAAGGACTGAGTCGCAGGTTCAATTCCTGGTCAAGGGCACATATCACATCTGGTCTGGGAATGAGTGAGAGGCAACCAATCGATGTATCTTTCTTATGTTGATGTTTCTCTCTCTTTTCCCCCTCCTCCCTTCCACCCTTTTTAAAAATCAATGGGAAAAATATCCTCACTCCTCGGGTGAGGATTGAAAAAAAAGGAAATGTACGAAAAGATGTTTTTAATTGATTAGTCAGATACCTAGAGTCAAGGTACCCTTGGCAAAAGGTCCTTGGGGAACAAAGGGTACCGCTCCTTTGTTTTAGAGATGAAGAGGCTGAAACTCAGAGGGGTGGATGGGTTTCCTAAGGCCGGTTAATATGCAGCACACACATCACCCAACTAATGGTCAGTACTCCTGCCCTTTATACAGCCTGCACCAAAGGGAACTGGGTGTCTTAACTCCAGCCTTTCGACACTGATCTCCAGGCGGGCGGCTGGCTCCCACGTGGAGACCGCTGCTGAGCCTGAGTGTGCTGAGGGTGCCAGGTGTGCAGGACTCACAGGACCAGCCCTTACTTCGGACGGGCTCCGGTTCTGGGGAGCCAGGTGGCGGGACCATCGGAGACTGGGAACTGTTCTTTTTTTCGCCATTGGTTGTACCAGCTGCTGAAGCAACAGCCTGGGAATCTGGATTCTCGGCCCGAATGGTAAGTTTCACTGTCGTCTTTGTTGTTTTCAAAAGGCTAATAAACTGGCAGGGGGTTGGTGTGAAGGGGAAACAAAATTCAAAGACAAATTAGTAGATGTATACAATTAAGTCACTATTATAGTTGGAATCTAAAACCATCTATGGTGGAGAGAAAAGTCAGAGGCAAATTCTTTCCTTGTCAAGATTTGAGGGGCCAAGAAAGAATGGTTATAGTTTCATTCTAGTTTCCTTAATTGTCTAATATTAAGGCCACAGGTACCTTCTACTGTAAGTCCAGTTCTGACTCTACTCTTCCTTATGTAAGTATAGGGCTTTCAACTTTGTATATTTCCAATTAGGTATGTCCATTTCTTTGGATCACTACAACCCTGGACTATATATGGGGTATTTTACCACTCCTGATTCTACAGAGAATCTGAAGCAGCCTACACAAACATTTAAAAAATGGAATTGGGGTGGGAACTAGATGGAGGGAAGGAATCGGGGGGAGAGGGGAACATCTGTAACACTCCCAATAAAGATTTGAAAACAAAAAGCAGGATAAGGAAAACTATGCAACAGAAAAATCAAGTCAAATGGAGTTATGTGAGTTAAGGCAGTGGTCGGCAAACTGCGGCTCGTGAGCCACATGCGGCTCTTTGGCCTCTTGAGTGTGGCTCTTCCACAAAATACCACGGCCTGGGCGAGTCTATTTTGAAGAAGTGGCATTAGAAGAAGTTTAAGTTTAAAAAATTTGGCTCTCAAAAGAAATTTCAATCGTTGTACTGTTGATATTTGGCTCTGTTGACTAATGAGTTTGCCGACCACTGAGTTAAGGGATCAACCTCTACAATTAAAACGAAATGGAACAAGTGATTTCAGCTTCTTGCTGGCCAATGTAGAAATGGAAACACTCGCACACCAACTCTCAAGAGTCCTGCTCCTAGCACTTCTGTATGAAAGGCCTCAAGTGAGATTCCTAAGGATTATGAACGCTTCTGAGGAAGAGGAAATGCAGGTACAAATAAATGTTAATCCCAATAAAAGTTATACATACCTTTTGGACTAACTTCAGCTGGCTTTATCTCATATTTAATGGCTGAATCCTAAAATCTGCTCATAGTGACTAGTTATGGGACCTAACATTCATAAAAAATGTTCCTTTGGTCTTAACACTAAGTTGACCCTTGTTTAGAAGTCTAAACTTTTCCTAAGAGAAAATGGAAATGGTATTTATAAAAAACGTCCACTAACTACTGAATTTACCAGGCAACAGAAAATAGCTCAACATTGCCTTCACTGAAAAATAGAAACAAAAATTGAAGAACTTCCAAATAATCTCTTCTCTTCCTTAAGGCTATCTGTCTATTATAGCCACATAGCTCTAATTTCCTATGGCCAACCACACAGACAAACACAGGGACCCACACACACATACTGTGGCCATGCTTAAGGATGGGTTCACAGCACAATTTTTTTTTTGTTTTAAGAAAAAAAAGTACCTTTTCAACAGGATAGCCAACAACAACTTCATCATCGACAGCCAAGATCTGATCTCCAACTCTGAGCCGCCCATCCTAAATGGAAGCATGGCAGGTTTGAATGATTCTGCAGAAGTAACTTTCTCCTCCACCACTTTCTGACATGAAAAGGGGGAGGCCTCACCTTGGCCGCGACCCCGTGCTCTGTCAGACTCTTTATGATGACTCCTCTGAGTGTGTCTTCTTCACTGATAGCAATGCCCAAACCCCCTTGATCCTAGAGAAATACAAACAAGACTGCTCAGAAAATCTGAAACATTAAATTTATTCAAAAGTAAAGGTATGTGGCCATAATTTCTGAACATCATCTGCCCAGGGGCTAAAAAAGAAACTCAAACTGTTCTAACATTTACTATTAGAAATTTCTTCTTTTCTTAAGCAGCCTTTCAAGTTTTTTAAATGGGAATAAATTCTCCTCCATCAAATATTCAAATACAGGGTGGAGCAAAAGTAGGTTTACAGTTGTTCCTAATACAATAATTAATCCATAATAATACAGGAATAAACTGTCTTTTCCATACCCACAACTGTAAACCTACTTTGGCCTAACCCGGTATTTTCACTTCTCCCAAGTGTCTACTACCTCTAATATCTTTAGCATATGTATACAGCAACATATCTCTAGTAACTTAGCAAAATATCCTGGGAACAACAATGCATTCAATAATTCAATGAGTATATGACGTTTGAGAATTTTCTTGTATGTAACTGGCTGGCTGAATCAAAGTATCCCCCTGCTTCCTCGTTCTGGCCTAGGCTTGCAAATAACACCCGAGCCTGGCTCCTTCGCCCCCTCTGCGCCTTTCTTTAGCAGTTAGGCCACAATGACGGCCGCAAGCTGTGTCCCTTCTGGGGTTCCGGACCCAGCGCGGTTTCTCTAGGGACCTATGTTTTGATCTGGTGCAGCGTGAAAATGCTCTCAACTCTGAGCCCAAAGACCTGCCCTGAAAACCTGGCAAGGCTAGACAGCCACACCTACTTTGTATTTTCCACATTTGCTCTTATCAAAACCAAATGTTCTGTAATACTGTTTACTTTAATATTAGTGCTCACAAAACTAAAACAGGATTTAACATTTTCTTTCTGGTTTGAGTTGGGCTCCTCTTCCACTACAGTCTCCATCCAGGGAAATGTAAAGCAAAAAAGAGAAAAGGGAATCTCACCATGTTTCTTCTGAAAGGTATACAAGAGCCCAAGCTCGCTATCAGGCCTTTTGGATCATGACCGTGACATCCAGGCAAGGTTCCCTAACTTTAAAGATTGCCAGCATGTGGCTTTTCTGAGGGAGATACTCAACGCCTGCCAACCTGCAGGCTCTCCCTGTGCATCTGTCCATCACTGCTCTCCTTCAGGCAATCGGTCATGTATAGAAGACAAAACTGCACTTTTTTTTCCCCAAAAAATGTATTTTATTTATTTTTAACAGAGAGGAAGGGAGAAGGATAGAGAGTTAGAAACATCAATGAGAGAGAAACATCGATCAGCTGCCTTCTGCACACCTCCTACTGGGGATGTGCCCGCAACCAAGGTACATGCCCTTGACCGGAATTGAACCTAGGACCGGTTAGGTAAAACTGCACTTTTAGGGTGAACAGAACTCAGTCCTAATTTACTTCCTGCCTAGCTGTAGAAATCTGGATATGCCACTTAATATCTCTAAACCTCAACTTTCTTATCTAAGAACAAACAAAAAAGGAATAATAATATTTGCCCAACAACAAGGCTGCTGTGAGGATCAAGTGCAGTAAGGAAGGGCTTGAAAGCTTGATGCATTATACAAGTGTTGTTCTGACACATATTCCTTCTGCTAATAACTCTACAGGACAAAACCAAAGTTACTTCAGATGAGTTCTTTAAACATGCCAGTATTCTGAAACCCCAAACTCTGATCCAGCAGTCAAAGAATCAGGACTGAGGAGTAGGAAGGTCGGTGTGCTACTGCACTGGCAAATCCCAATGCCAATGCAAAGCGTAAACCATTTGGTTAGCCTCTATTTAGGATTTTCCACAGTAATGGTCTTTCCTATTATTACAAAGAAACATTTGTTTGAATAAGTAATACTCTGTATCTATAGTGAGATATACAGTAGATATACTCTATAGTGAGACACAGAGTATTTGTTCTATTATTCTCTATTATAGTCAGGCAAGTTCTTTACTATTACAGCAGGCGTTTGCTGGCTGTTTATCTAACACTCATTCTCATCTTACTCCTTTGTACAAACTCATATACAAACTCATTTTCATTAGACTATCCAGTCCCCTTCCCTCTGCTGCCTCAAGTAACACACACGCTCTCCCGCTCTCTCTCTGCCTATGTTTTCAGTGATGGTGTTCAAATATGTACACAAACCCTTTGATACTCTTCCCTTCGAGAAGGGATTCTTGAGCAGGGCTGGACTTGGTGATGTGAGGGTAATAAACAAAATAAAGGAGAAGTGATGATGTGCAATTCCACAACTTTGTCAAAAAGGGCATCTGAGCTTCCTCTGTGCTCTTTTTCTTGGGTCATTGCCATGCCAGGGGCCATGCCATGAGGGCACTAAAGCAGCTCCATGCAGAGGAAATAAGGTGTCTTACCAGCAGCCCTGTAAGTAAACGACCTTGGTTGGCTGTGGCTCCTCCAGCCCCAACCAAATCTTCAGACGAGTTGCAGCCCTAGCTGGCAGTTTTTGGCAACTGTACAAGTGAGTCTGAACCAGACCGCCCAGCTAAACTGCTCCCAAATTCCTGACCCACAGAAACGGTGAGAATAATAAATGTCTACTGTTTTAATTGTTAACTTTGGAGGGAATTTCCTATGTAGCAATAGAGAAGTAGCTCCACAGATAGAGTCCGAATGACTGAAGTTAGCTGCACAATTCTATTCCATGGCTCAGGAGAAGGTATATGATCTGAACTGGTTCAATTAGGATGAATTTCAGGAGTTTTGCTCAGAATTTTGAGAGTCACTCTATCTCCCAACCCCCACTGCATGAGAAAGAAGTAGCCCTTGACCCCTATTATGGTTCGCAGCCACTCTAAAACTATGAACACGACCAGTCTTGGGGTCAAGCTGCCACTGTGTATAGATGTGCAGGAGCAGGAGGAATGGGCTCTGATGACATTGCTGAGCCACAAGGTCAACTGTCCTGAGGCCACAAATCCATTCTTTAAGACTGATGGAGACTGTTTTTGTATAAATACGTTGCAATCCCACTTAGAATTTACTACAATAACAAAAACATACACATCTATAGACAATAATGGATTGTCAGATAAGTAAGGATAATGGGGTGTGAGTGTGCAATTTCTTTTCTAATTGCTCAACTTTCCACCTCACTTCAGGCACAGCACACAGAGTCCTTAATAAAAATAGATCTTAGAAACTTTGTTTTGAGCTAGTTATTAAAACATCACCAAAAAATAAAAAATAAAAACATCACCATAAGGGGAATGTGAAACAAATTAAGGAAATGTATTTATGGAGGAACAGTTGTACAATTAAAGAGCTAAAAAAAGTAAACAGGAATTAAAAGTAGAAATAAACTAAACAAACTACTCTTATTATCAGGAGGACTGTTTTAAAGTTGGAAGAGACCCGAAAAATTTAGAAGAAAATCTCTTAATTGTATTTGAAGAATGTCATCCTATATAATAAAAGCCTAATATGCAAATTGTCCCCTTGACCGGGAGTTTGACCAGGAGTTCGACCAAGGGGAAAGGAGGCCCCAGCCGGCAGCAGAGGCAGGCAGCCGGGGGAAGGAAGAACCTGGCTGGCAGCCGGCAGCCAATAGGGACCCTACCCGTGCACAAATTTCGCGCACTGAGCTTCTAGTCATAGTATAAAATTAAGTGGAAATGAAACAGAGCTCTGGCAATCATGTAATGTTATTACCTGCTTTGATGTCTATGTATTTCCCTACAGCAAAATGTGCTAAAAAGAAATCTTTAACAAAAAATATGTCTGTTAAACTGAATTAGCATTTCAGTCAGCCACTGGGTGTTCATTTATAACCCACATACACATTGTGAGCTTTTTGTTCATACTTTTATTTTCCCACTTAAAAAAAGAATTAAAAAGAAAAAAGATAATAGACCTGTCAAGAGAGTTTCTAAGGAGTCAAAACAGAACTCAAAATGACCTGTTACATGATTTTCGAATTTTCATATAAAAACTATTCTCTCCTTCCTGACTCTCCTGATCTTAACATCTTTCCCCTTGTGCACATACTATGTGTAAGCATACATTCACTATTCCCTCCCTACTGCTTAGTATGAACTATGGTACACAATTCCACATAAGATAACGGGAGAGAAAGTGTAAGAGTTATTACTTCTCTCAACATGCAATTTAAATGTATAGATAATACACTCACCTGAATATTTAGCATAAGAGATATGTTCTTGATTACATGACAAGTAAATTAAGACATTAATAGTAAGCGTTATATAGGCCAGAATATTGAAGAAATATTTCTAAATAAACAGAGGTGAGATTATGCTAGGTCTTGAGTTATGTAGGATTTGGATAAGCTTTAAAAAAACAGGACATCCTGATATAAGCAAAGGCAAGGAGAGATGAATTCTTAAACTACTCTTCATGGGCTCTTGATTCAAGTCAGTTTGATGAAGTAGAGGATTCTTACAAGGAACATATTCGGGACCTGGGAAAAGTAACACAACCCTGAAATCAGCAGGGGAAAGAGGAAGGTATTAGCTCTCTTACATGGAAATAGAATGAGGGATTCTTGAAGTGTATAGACTTCTTGGTAGAAGAGGAAAAGGCCTTAATGACTTCTGTTCTTTTCTCTCTAACCTACAACACGAATTGCCCATTAAGAAGGACTTCTCTTACATGTATATGCAGAATTATCTATTGTAAAAAAAGCAATCAATAAAGTCACAGTATTTTTTTCTCCTAAATGCTTAACAGGGTCTGACCATGTGCCAGGCATTATGCCAACCACTTGATAAACAACTCATTTAATCTTTACAATTACCTACATCAAAGATCATATTGTCCTCTCCAATTTACAGGCGAGAAGACTGAGGCCAAGGAAGATCACACAATGTGTCAAGTGTATACGTGATGAAGTGGGGACTCAACCCTGAGGCACTGCTTCTAACGCTCAGCCTCAGCATCATGCTGCACTGCCTCACACCTGGAGCATGACAGCATCTCATGTAAGTACCCTCCTATTCCACACTCCTTCTCCCTCCTTCCTCTTCTCCCTCAGCTCTCCAATGCTCTTTCTGCCTGTACTCTTGTTCATCCACTGTCCACCTGCAGACCAGCATGGCCCTGCAGCACCTAACAGCCTGTACAGGTTTCTATTCAGCAAACTACTTTTTCAAAGTGGTCATTTGAACTTAAGTTCTGATCTTCTCAAAAGCAAATTCCTCATCGATGTCTATCAGCGAAACCTCTAGAATTTGAGCTTTCAGTTTTATGAAGGAAAACAAACCAACATTTCTGTTGCTTTATTCTTTAATTTCCCTCTTGGCAGATCCCTGGTAAATAGATCAAAGGAGGGACCACAAAATCTCATACCTTGGGGTGCCATAAAGGAGGAAAAGGAGTGTCCCTACTAAAATATCAATTAGCACAGAGGTTCTCACCCTTTAGCATTCATTGCAATCACTGAGAAGGCTTACTGAAACAGACTGTGGGCCACCCCACTACTCAGTAGGTCTGAGTGGCCCCAAGCACCTGCATTTCTAACAAGATCCTAGGTAATGCTGACAGATGTTGCTGGTGGAGACCAGACTTTTGAGAACCAGTGGATGAAGACAGCAATGTGAATATCATTTCACTCCCATTCAAAGCAGATTTACCTTGGGAAGCTCCAGATGTTGCACATTTGTAAATGAACTGAAGTCCACAGCTGCATCAGAAGTGGCAACACTTGGTTCAGCCTGATAGAAAGAAATGGCAAAATGGGCAATGGAGTGTCATGTATATAAGAGCCACTTATTCAAAAATGATTTTATATATTGCAATTCACTATTACTATTTGGGGTAAACAGTATATTCTCTCAAAAATACTACTGAGGTGTGTTTAGACAGCAGTTATTTTAGAGCAGAGACACAATGTGGTTTTTCAAGCTGCCTTGATTTATACTATAATGAAATCTAGTAGCAACCCAGCTACAAAACAGTGAAACTCATTGAAACACAGAACAACAGCAGAGGTACCGTTCACTATTCTTTACTGTGTTAGCCATCAAGTGAATTTAGGAGCTATTAAATGTTCTACCTGAAAATTGTTAATACTCCATTTCACTAAGGGACATGATTGGTACAATCCATATGAAAATAAAATGTTCTCCTTTTTAATCATGGAAAACCACTTGATTCAGTTCACCAGAAGGAGACAATAGTTTGTTTTGTATAGATAAAGCCCAATGCTTATATGTATAGATAAAGCCCAATGCTTATATGTTTACTGAGGGAATAGTGTTTCCTTTCATACACCTTTTCTCACTGATGATGCTCATGGCTCCTCTAATTTTCTCTCTATTTTTTCTATTACTTCCTTCAATTCATCGGAAACATTTAGCCAAAGCTTTTCCAAATAAAAACAGAACTTCCACCAAAAACTTTTTTTTTTGTCACCTTCTAGCCACTGCCTTCTTTGTCTTAACTTCTTACCCATTATTTGCTTTCTCAGAAATCACTAATAATCTCCTAATTGCCAACTCCAATGGACATTCTTTAATCATTTTCTTACCTCTTTGCAGTATTCAAGGTTGTAGAATATACCCTTCTATTTTTTTTAATGTTTGGGTGGGTTGTTATTTATATACTAGAGGCTCAGTGCACAAATTTGTGCACACTGAAAGGAAATTAATTAGAAGAAATATTTTAGAGGCTGGGGAGGGACCATGGGAGGGCTCCAGGAAGTGTCCAGCCTGTCTCGCCCAGTCCCGATTGGGGCTGATTGGGGCCGGCAGGCTGGCCTGGGAGGGACCATGGGAGGTTGGCTGGCTGCGGGGGGACCGTGGGGGGGGGAGGCGCGCTCCAGGGTGTGTCTAGCCCGTCTCGCCCAGTCCCTATCAGCTGGACCCCAGCAGCAAGCTAACCTAGCAGTCGGAGCATCTGCCCCCTGGTGGTCAGTGCGCATCATAATGACTGGTTGAGTAGTTGACCAAACAGTCGACCGATCGGTCAGACACTTAGCATATTAGGCTTTTATATAGATAGATATATCAGCTTTAACTATAGGGACAATGATGATCCATGGCTTTTTAGAAAATATTTTTAAATTGATTTTTAGAGAGAGAGGAAAAGAGAAACATCCATGTGAGAGTGCAACATCAGCTGCCTCATGTACCAGGAGCTTGCAAACGGGGGCATGGGCCCTGATCTGGAGTTGAACCAGCAACCTTTTGGTACACAGGTCAATGCCCAACCAACTGAGCCACACTGGCCAGGGCCCATTCTTCTTGAAATGTGGTCTCATCAACTGCTATGCAGCATGTCCACCTGGCTCTACTTCATCATCTCTGACCATATGTATCAGCCTTCTTCCTGATTGTTATTACATAATCCTGACCTTGGCCCTGTTCTCCCTAAATGTTCTCTGTAGTCAAGTGTCTCAGCTTTCACACTAAATCTGCATCTAAGAGAATTCATCTCTAAACTCTAGACCAAATGTCCCAATGTAAACTAAACTTCACTCTTAGGCTGCCTAAATACATGTCTTCTAGTTTTACAAATATTTATTCCTCTTTTTATTTATTTCCATATTTTGGTAAAAGTCACCCGTCCATCAAGTCACCAAGTCAGACATCTGGAAGCCTTGTACATCTTACCTGTTTCACCCACCAGTCTATTCCCTGCCCAAAGAACAGTACCTGATACAATTTATTTGGATAAATAAATTCTCAACCACTAATTTTTTCATTAATGAGTACATTTAGTTGGGGATGAAGTAATGTCAATTTGGGTCCTAAACATCTGATGTCACCATTTCCATTTTTCATTTTTTTATTTTTTACATCAGTTAGGACCTTATTATATTTCTCCTGTACTCTGATAATTTTCTTATTTCCCTTTACTTGACTTTTCTTCCCAGCAACCTCTGATTTTTCTCTGCACCATTTCCAGAAATGTCTTAAAAAATTACAGTTCTGATTCTTTGAGTTCCCAACAACATGGCCTCCAAGACAAAGTCTTCATCATATTCCTATGATCTGACCCTCCTCCTTCCCTTGCCAGTGACCCTGCCTCACCAGCTCCCCATTCCCTACCTCATGCTGTTCAGTATGCTCTGCAATTTTCAATTGTCTGCATTTGCCAGATCTTCCACACCATTCCTCAACCCTCTGCTTCTTTGTGCCCCCAAGTCTTTTACTTCCAACCTACACGTTTTACCTCCTCTATAAATCCTATTCTCTCTCTCTTAATGTGGAATCGGCACCTCCTCTTCTACCTTCATTATTCCCTAAGTGAACTTTACTAATAGCCTTCATGTTAGTGGTGAGCTTACTTACTCGAGTGCTTCTTATACTGGGTTATAACATCCATGGGGGCCAAGGCTATGATTTATTTATCTTTGACAGCCTTGTAAGGGTTCTATAATTGTTAGCTGAATTAAGAGGTGGCATATCAATCAAATCTTCCTGGAGAAACAAACACGAGCTACATACCTCCTTATTTTGAAGATTCTCTGAGGTAGAAGGCAAAGATTCTACTGTATTTCCAGGACACACAGCCATCTGACTCACTGCATCTTTATTCCTAAAAGGAAATGCACTGACCTATCACATCATAATGCTTCATATTATTTCAACATTTTACTTTAAGACTCAGAAAAATTAATAGAGAAAATTCTGTAACCCCAAAGACCTGGAACTGCAACACTAAAACGTTTATAAATGCTTTATTTTCATTCAAAATAACAGAACTGAAAGGCTAACGAACATTATTTAGTAAACCAGAAAAAGAAAATGCTCACCTGATGAAAATTATTTTCACTTTAGAAGGGGCACATTTAATGATTGAGGAAGCATTCTGATGACTTCTTCCATATAAAATTTGCCCATTGATCTATGGGAAATAAATGTCATTAATTGAGCCTGGAATTTTAATTTTTTAAATTTTTATCATCCTATCTAGCTAATGAAATATATGTTTTTCTTTATTTTATTTTTTTAAAGATATTTTCTTGATTTTTTTACAGAGGAAAGGAGAAGGATAGAGAGTTAGAAACATTGATGAGAGAGAAACATCAATCAGCAGCCTCTTGCACACCCCCCACTGGGGATGTGCCTGCAACCAAGGTACATGCCCTTGACTGGAATCGAACCTGGGACCCTTCAGTCCGCAGGCCGATGCTCTATCCACTGAGCCAAACCAGTTAGGGCTGTTTTTCTTATTTTAAAATAATATTTCATATATATATATATATATATATATATATATATACACACACACACACACACACACACACACACACACACACACATAATAAAAGCATAATATACTAATTAGACCGGACATCCATCCTTCCGGACAAAGCCTCAGTGGGCGGGGGCCGTGGTGGCAGTGGGAGCGGGCCAGGGCCAGGGCCCTTGCATGAATTTTGTGCATCAGGCCTCTAATATATATATCCATCCTTTCCAGAACATGAAGCTGACTTAAGCTCATTTAGAAGCCAACATTAAAATGGTATCATATGGTCTGAGCTCCAAGAGCTAAGGAGGCAACACTTGGACTGACTGAAGGAGAGCAGACAGTGAATTTCCTGGCAGGCACTGGGCTTCAGTGCACTTTGTACGAAGCAGGGGCTCTGTGGGAGCACATGTGACCTGCACAGGGCATCCAGAGAAGCCCTATAATGTCATATTTTCTAATTAGTCTCAAAACTCAAGGCTTGGGCATGGGCCACTGGGAGAAGCAATGCTGATAGAATCAGGATTTGGCAGTACATTGTGTCTATGCAGCACAGCACCTGATGAAAACTGCTGGTCTTCTAGTCCAGCGGTCACCAACCTTTCGGACCTCACGGACCACCAGTGATCCACAGACCACTGGTTGGTGACCGCTGTTCTAGTCATTTAGCCATTGCTGACTGGGCCTTTCTAACCAATAGAAAATACACAAGTACGGGAAGATCATTAAGGCAATATAAAAACATGGATCCCAGCCTATAGGAGATAGGAGGCAAGGGCAAACAAAACAAGTAGATACAGTTCTAAAACTATAAAGTATGGTTCACAAGTTTATTGTTTGGAGGGTTGAGTTACTGTTTTAGTTATTTAGACTTAACCTTGACCCCAAAGCACCCAACATCTGTCACTTGTACTATTAGCAATACAACTTTCAGAATGTCCAGTGGGCCAATCTCATAACGGGGAGTGATTGGTCATTTGGCTTTTCAAAAGCTCTTAATAAAAATGCAGCACACACAAAAAAAGTTTTTGAAGTGTAATCTTTATTACTGTCTTGGGGCAAAAATTGTTTCTGGTGCTACATAGTCATGACCTTAAAATTAAAGTTAATGGGAACATGGACGCTACTTAGTAGAGATTTGCTTTAGTGCCAAATTTGCTGTAATGCATCTATTTTATTAGGCAAGCAATAGTTTTCTCCGTCACTCTATGAGGCCCAGGTGAATTTTCTAGAAACTAATGATTCCTCTGCACCGATTCTGCAAAAGTAAATTCAGCATTTTCCACAAGAAATTACCTCTAGAAGTTCATCTGCAATCTGCAACCGACCATCTTTCCCAGCTGCTCCATTTGGATCAATCCCCACTATAAAGACACTCATCCTGGATCGGTCTTTGTTTCCAGCAAGACTTAGACCCAAACCACTCCGACCTTTCTCCAGTTCAATCATATGCAGCTCACCGGTCAGAGTCCCATAACGTTCTCTGATATTTTCTACACGTAACAATAATAAGAGTATAGGTATTGAGAGTTAATTCATAGTCAAATGCTACTTAGAATAGCCTCAAAAGGGCATTATTTGTACCAAAATAATGCTTGGCAGTTAAGAAAAGCGAAGTAGACTGGCCACCTGGGTTTCCTGGATTACCCAAACTTTAAGGAATTTCTTTGCATCGAGGATGCAGAGAGTATAATGTCTGATTAATCAGTGTACCTGGGTGATCAGGACCAAGAGTGATCACATTAACAAACTCTCAACTTGTGATTAAAACAGAAATTTATCATTTTCAGAGGAGAAGAGAACACTGAGTATTCATCTTTTTAAAAATATATATATATATTTTTTACTGATTTCTGAGAAGGGAGAGGGAGAGAGAGATAGAAATATCAATGAGAGAAAATCATTGATTGGCTGCCGCCTGCATGCTGCACACTGGGGATCAAGCCCATAACCCAGGCATGTGCCCTGACCAGGATTTGAACTGTGACCTCTTGGTTCATAGGTTGATGCTCAACCACCGAACCATGCTGGCCAGGCCATTTATTTTTAATTTATATTTTTATTGATTTTTAGAGAGAGAGAGGAAGAGAAAGATTTGTTGTTGCACTATATAAGCATTCCTTGGTTTGCTTCCTGTGCCCTGACCAGAGATCAAACCCGCAACCTTGATGTATTGGGACAATGCTCTAACTCAGTGGTCGGCAAACTGCAGCTCGCGAGCCACATGTGGCTCTTTGGCCCCTTGAGTGTGGCTCTTCCACAAAATACCATGGCTTGGGCGAGTCTATTTTGAAGAAGTGGCGTTAGAAGAAGTTTAAAAAATTTGGCTCTCAAAAGAAATTTCAATCGTTGTACTGTTGATATTTGGCTCTGTTGACTAATGAGTTTGCCGACCACTGCTCTAACCAACTGAGCTACCCGTCCAGGGCAGGAGTATTCATCTTGATTGGTCAGTGGAAGCTTTTCTCCCACAGGAAAATCTACACTGTGTGTCACATCATGTTGCACAGTTGCTTGGTCCATATATCCGGAATAAAGGGAATGGGTTCATTATTGCACAGAGCCATCAGGTCAGGACAATTCGATGTACCTGTCCCAGCTTTTGGACACTTGTCCTAAGTAGATTAGACCATCCATATCTTCCATCCCACATGTTCAATCGTTAGAATTTATTCTTTAAACTGAGAAGGCAAGGTCAAGTGTAGGGCCCCAGCCACAGGCACAGTGGAGGAAGCAGCCAGCAGCAGCACTAATTGTCAGGCTGTGAGGGAGCCATGCTAGAGGCCCCGTCCAAGTGAATCCACTCAACCACAGCTCCTTGACAGATTAGTAAGACACTGCTTTCTTAGGCCATGAAGTGTTGGGTAGCTTGTGACATGACAATATGTAACTGAAATATTCCATTTAATGTTTTCCTCAGAGTATATTCTGGTGGATTAGTAATATACTCTAATTTCATTGAAAATAAACTGAGAACTGTAAACTTTAGAAAATGTTACTACATTGCTGATGACATGTATTCTATATTGATTCTTAATTGGATCAATTTCATAAACTGCCATTTCCTGAATCCTAAAATCTAGCAACACACCTTTTACATTCTTTACTTCTGAAAAGCATGCCATTTATCTTAAAGGAAATAATTATACTTTTTTAAATGAAACTTTTTAAAGTACTGACACAGTTATAACTTTTGGCTGAATTTTTAATATTGCCCTGTAAAATGGTTAATCTCCTTAGGAAACAAGAGACACCCCCGTGATCCTAACAACAGCTGCCTTTTGATGCTTCCTGTGCATCAGGAACCGTGGTCAGCATTCCTCAGACATTATCTAATTTAATGTTAGCAACTGGAGGTAAACACTGTATTTTAAAAAGAGGGACAAACTATTAAGCTAATACTTAGAGGTGGTTAAACAAATGCCAAATGCCCAAAGTTGTTATCTCAACAATTACACTGTATTTACCACCCTAGTAGAGAAAATACCAAAATTCCAGGCAGAATAGCAACAATGGGAGGATTCTGAGATCTAGAGAGGGGAGACTACTAGTTCAAGACCACGGGAAGCTGGCCCAGTACTAGCTTCTGAGAGAGTGCCCCGCCCTCTTTAGTTCTCATGTAAATGGCAAAGTGGGCTTTCACAGGAATGCAGACTGGAAGGAAGGGAAGAAAATGATTTCATGCCTTGGGAATGCATGCTGTATTCAACCAAAAACAGTGTTTTTTTCCCCCTACACAAAACTGCAGTATTTATAACCAAAGCTGAAACATCCTTATTCATCCAGGGCATCAGCCTTGAGAAACACAGAGCTATTTTAATACCTCTGACAATTAAATGCATTACGAAAAGACAACTTACTCCAGCTGTAACCAAACTCATCCTCTTTGTCCCCTTCTTCTGAGACCCTGCTTGCAGGTGACTGGGCATGATCGCTGCTCATTTCTGCAAATGCTGAAGGAGGGGGCAGAGGCACATGGCACAATAGAGCCTTCTCTGGCTCTGTTTCTGACTGACTGGGTGCCTGTAGGAACAAGAGGAATGCTGTGGGTATGCGCAGATCAAAGGGGGAAAAGCAAAGGAAAAGAAATAAGAAAATAATGTAAAAAACAAAAAACTGGCTTTAAAAGATATGATACATAAATAAATGGGGGGGGGAATAGATATATTTACAAATTGGTAGACAGGATTCAGGTAAACTTCATACAAACAAAGTGGTATATTCAGAAAACAACTCATTAAATTGTTATTTGGTATTTTAAGGTGATAAACTATTCAATAACTTAAATAACTTAAGATGAAAAATTATATAACTTCCCCTTCTGGAAAAGAACTTTCATTCAAAAGTTATCATAAATGTCCAGGGGTCAGGGCAAGATCTCGGGGGAGGGGGGTGTCTAGAAAAGTCTTCCAAGAAACTAAAAAAAAAAAAATAGCCACGAATTAATAAAAAAAACAAAGACGTTCAAAGCCTGTTAGTAAGACTACATATAAATAATTTTTTATTGCTACCCGAATCCTCTCTCCAAATGACTCAATGCATCCCTGAAAATGTTATGCATGCAGGTTCATCTCCCAGGGAGCCAGCTTGTTAGCATGGAGGACACAGACGTGGGTCTGAGGGATGGCTTTGAGGGACAGCACCTTTATTCCCTTGCCAAAGTAGCTCGAAAGGTAAATGAGAAAACATGGGAAAAACTGCATATAAACCCAAAGAATGGTACACTTGCTGCCCACAGAGGTCCTAATCCAAAGAAAGGACTTGGTATCATCAAGTTGCAGATAATCAAACAAAATATTAGGGTTTAGAAGGACCTTAACTCAATGAATTCATTTTGTGGATTAATAACCTGAAGCCATGAAAAGTGAAATGTTTTGACTGAAATCACACAGTAGCACTAGAGATCTTTTTGCTTAATTCTTAACCCAACCCAATGTACTTTCCATCATGCAGGCTGTCTCGTCCAATTTCCACCGTAAGACAGTAAGTACCTAATTCAAGGCTCAGAGAGACCTGGCTAACGTTCTAACCCTGGTATGACACTATCCCTGATGCCTTGAATCTCTATTTTCCTATCCTTCTTTATTTTACCTTTCATTCTACACAAAAATCCCTATAATATGCCTTATTTTATTTTCATGTGTATATTTGGAAAAAAGGCTGTGATTTAAAAATAGAAAACTTCTTACAGAACACACAAAATGACAGGCACAAATACTTAGGGATTATTAATTGGTGTCAGAATCAGAATACCACAAAATATACCTAATAATAAAATTATATGGCACTGAATGTAATCTTTCTTTAATGATTCATAAAGCCCTTCAGGATTCTAAGCTACCACACATGATCATAATAAACATGAATTACTACTGCTTTTCTGGCAAAATTTATTGATAGAAACTTACAGGGCAATTGATTTTTCAAATTACAGAATGTGCTGTATTAAAATATTCAGTTTACACACAATTGCCCAAACAGACAAGAATCACTAGTGCAAACAACCCCCTTGTTACCTTCCCAAATGCTGGGCCACAAAACTCTCAAATTTACAATGTACAAATAAAAAGTGAATAAACAAAAAACCTAATGTGACCCAATAAAGGTTCATTAAACATACTAAGTTGGTGGGGGATATGTAATTTAAAATTTTTCTAATTAAAATAAAAAAATTACTTCTTTGTGACAGTGGAAAATGTTAGCAAACATGAATAAAGCTCATTTAACTTTTAAAAACAGAATAAAATCAATTTAACTTTCCCATATTTTAATAAATTGATGGGTATACATTTTATAGATACTTACTGCATAATGGTTCTGAGTTGTTATTTTCCTTAAAAACAAACAAAGCCTGCTTGCCTACAAACTGTTCAGGATCTTAGGCATATTTCTATGCTGTGAGTATAAATTGAGGAATTTATACTCCCATAACTGAGGAATCATAAAACGAATCCACGCCTGTGTTTACTAAAGGCAACCAGGTGTTCTATTTCACTGCCCCTAAAACATTCATTCTCACTGAGATGGTATAGTAGCTTGTCACTGACACTTCTTAAAAATCTGTTAATAAAAATGTAGCTGTTTAACAAAGATGGATTAGTTTTCATTGGTAAACATGCAACAGCACTTGAAATCACTCATGCCATGTACGCACACAGTGTAATGTACACACACAGCACACGACAGCACACTACATACTCATGAAAACTTCACACTAGGACAAACCTTAAATGGTGTGGGAGCAAAAGGGTTAGTTGGGGAACAATGGAAGACAACTCTACTTGAATTCTGCAATTCCTACAGTAACAGAAAACATATTCCTTCAGAGACATAGTCTTTGGTTTTCCTCGTTACCATACCATGAAATTCCAATGAATATTCATAAAATGCTTCCTGAGAGAAATTGTTCACAGCTTTCTTCCTTTTCACAATCGCATTATAGTATCTTTAGCCTTGCAATTTTTGGTTTCAGTTTTGGATTTATAATTCCATCAGTTAAGAGAATATCCCAAGTACGGATTTACAAGCACTGCACCAGCTACACATTTCCGGAGTCAGGCATTAACATGGATGCACTGTATGACTATTGCACAGACTCCTATACGTACACAGTTTTCCGTGGAGTGGTTAACTCCTAGGAGAGCTTTTTGAACCACCTTGTTTAGGTCTATTCAAGATTTAAACCAATACACAGTTTTAAAGAAATTATGTGGCAGTCGTTCATATATCTGACAACAAAGACGTAAGTATCAGAAAATTTAACGCACAGCAAAATACAGAAAAGGCACTGAACTCACAATCACCTCTTACTCTTCAGAAGGACCATCTAATTCAGCTATAAAAACGTTCTGGCCAGAATGCGCTTCAGAAAGGATTTACATGCCCACTCCACACACACAGTTGTCATGTTTTGTTTTTTCCCCTGCCCAAATCTAGTAAACAGTAAACTGGGACAAAGGCACAGCAGTAACACAGAACAAAACATGTGCAAAAGGCAAGGGCAAGACAATGGGCATTATCCAACCTTGTCAGCGATGAACTGCAGAGAATCAGCAAATGGGTTAGTGCTGCTGAAGTTGTACTGAGGGTAAAGGCTGTGCGTCAAGGAAGGCAAGGGGGATTTCTAAAAGGAAACATAAGAGGTGCTGAACCCAAAGAAATGGATCCCAAACAACTCAGTTTTAAGAACAAAGTACTTACTGATTTAAATGACTGTGTAAAACTAGCTCCTGCCAGATCTAGTATTAATAACAACATCTTATGAAACAACCTGGAATGGAAGGTTTATCTCTAGTGACTAGCATCTACACTTTGATCTCAATCTGGCCACAAACCATGTGGGAGATGAGTCTGTCCAATGGATCCCAAATTTCTTTTGTTTTCACTGAATGACTTTATTACCAGACAGATACATATATATCTGCCCACTTTATATTGTAATATATGTCCCAGCGTATCAGTAACTACCTTTCAAAATTGAAATCATATCAGTTTTCAAAATTTACATTTAATTATGCTTTTTTTTTTTGGTAAAACAAATAGTTTATCTTTTCCAGAATGCAAATTAAATATTTGTCTGCTAGTTCAGGGGTAAACTTCATTAGTCTTTTATCTCATTCCCAATAAGAAAATTTTTCATACTTTGACTAGATGTTAAGTTTGCTTAAGATCAATAGTATTTTTTAATTAAAAACTGAAATCAACATTTTTTTTTAAACGAACCACCATATGGTGGTGTTCTCTATTTCTGCCTACTTTTTTTTTTTTGTGAAGGTAGAAAGATTGGTATATATTTTAAAATTCCCTATAAAAGTTCCCACATTACTGGGGCATTTATGAGGCTATGAATAACATTGCAAGAGCGGCCTTAGAGTGTTTCTCCTAGGTTTTGTGGCTTGCCTGCGATATACCAAGCTAGGACTATTGCCTTTGAATATACACATTAAAGGCAGGATGACTGCCAGATAGAATTTAGCATTTTCATAGTTTTTTTTAAAAAAAGTAATTTCCTTAACACAATAAATTCTTCTCTTCATACCCACTATCTTTTTCTTTTATTGACTTCATCTTTCAGGAGAAACTGCAGACATTTAAAATTCATTCTGGCTCCAGTGAAATGTTTGTGTTGCTTCTCTCTATAAAAAAAGCTCTCCTGGCAAGCTTGGAGAGTCAGAGAGGCAGTCACGTGACACCGCCCCGCCTGGGAGCACTCTCTGGGGAGACTGCCCTCCCTCAGAGCCTGTTCTAAGCTTGTGCCACCTCACCCTCCAATCTGCTCTCCAGCAATGTTTTTCCTACAGAGAGAAGACAGGAAAAGGAAATGGGCACCATGACATTTCTGCTCATCTCAACTTGTGCTCTGCTTTTCAGCTGAAAATGCCAACGCCTGCTTTACAAAAGAGAAGATCACAAATGCCTAGGACGTGCCCGCATATCAAAGTGGGAGAAATGACTAGGCAGAGATCAGAAACGCTTCCTAGGCAGAAAACCCAATGCTGCGGGAGGTGGAGATGATTTGCAATCCTCACACACGGAATTATTCGGTTGTCTATTTCCTTCAGAATAACGTAAAATGAAACCATAACGGCAAGAAATACAGTATGTAAAGAGAGCTCCAGTTTTTTTGTGTTGTTTTGGGTTCTTTCTTATTTTTTATATGTAGTTCTTATAGGATTAGAATTTGGCCCCGAGATTAGAATATAAAAGTACAGAATGAGCACAGCAAAGAAAGTGGTGGATGAGTCTGCTAAAGGAACGATTTATAGAAACAGATTATATCATTAATAAATTGATGATGAAACTTGTTTATAGCTCCAAGGGCTGATAAAAATAGAAAAGTTATTAACTAAGAAGCGGCATGGGGAAGACAGAACCGTTCTCTAGCCCATGTTCATGGGCCCACCATTTCCTGTGACGGTGCAGCCGGACGGAATTCTGTGAAGTGCACGCCAGAGGGATGAGCAGGGCTGGACCTGGGAAGTCTTGTTCTTGAACAGCCTGAGAGCCACCAACTAGCTTTTCAGCCTCTGGGTAAGATTTCCTTAAAGCTCTATTCCACCTACAAATACCACATTTACTGTTAAGAGACTCAGGTATTTGTGATTTTTTTCCTTGAGATTATGGGAAACTCGATTTCTTTCCATAGGGAAGTAAATCATTGAATACAAAGTATAGCTCATTTCAAATACAAAGTTAACTCTAATTTCCCAAAGCAAAATGCACATGTAGAAAAGGAAAAAAAGATGCCTGTACCCTGCTTAGGTTCCCAGCTGGATCTCTGTAATAAGAAACAGATTCACAAGAGAAAAGTATATACATACTGATTTATTATAAGTTTTAAGGGACACGGACCCTTCACAAGGAAATAAAGACCTGAGAAAGGGTAAACCCGAGTGTTCTTATATTAGGATGGATGAAGAGTGGGTGGTCAGGGAAAGTGTCATCGGACAAAAGAGTATGAGCTAAGTGGGGTGACCTGGGGGAGCAGGGAGGTCAGTAATGTCAGTTCATTCAAGTTCCTCTCAGATCCTTCCACCTTGGAGACAAGGATGCTCCTCTCTCCAGGCAGGAAGGGCACCTCCCACTGAGGATCTTACAAGCTGCTTCAGGGGGAGAAGGGAAACCAGAGTCATTCCAGCAACCGCCTTTTCTCAAATTCTTTTAGCTTAAAATATTCAAGAGCCAACATGCCATATTTTGGGGTAGCATGTCCTGAACCCTTTTTGAGTAAATATGTCATTCTACCCAAGATTTATTCTGGAATAATTGCTATAAAATCAGGCATCATTATACCACATATAATGAAACAGGAATATTTTCCAGGTGCATGAAAGAAAAAAACCCCACTTCTCAGCTCATTAGCAAATGTGACTGGCATTGAAAGAAATGTTTGTAGTTTAAGTTTTAAAAAAGTAATATGGAGAATCCTATTCAGCAGTTTACAGTATTGTCCTAAATGATATAAAAGTTTGAAATTAAAAGTGAAACAAAAAAAAGGAATAAAGCCCACCCACACAAAAAATAGCTTTAACTTAAACAGCCATTTACCAATATTACCATGCTGTGTCTATGTTTAACACAACAAATGGAAACAAGTGTAGAAAGATTTATAGTTAAACAAACTGAATAGCATAGTGAAAAGAATGCAGTATGATGCAGCCCTCCATTTGGCAGATTTTCTTATCTGAATGAATAATTATTACCGAACAATAAACAACTGAGTGATTAAAAACTGCAGATGTGAAGATAAAGGCTTCCATGAAGAACTACTAAACTCATTCCTTACAGTACACCCAGAGCAGCGCTACACCTGTCTTAGCAACAAAGGGAAGGACCGTGGGACAGATCTAGTCACTTTTATTCCACGGCTCAGAGGGCTGACAAATCTCACCCACAGAGCTGTGTGCTACTTCTACCATCACTGGGGCATTGATATCTTAAATCCCGAATATTAAAAGTTCAATTTATTTTCTATAAAAATTCCCCATTTTAAGTTTTAGATCATTCTTTTACCTCCCCTCACACATATTGACATCTTTTAAAGACAGCCAACCCCAAAAGCTAATAAAAGTATCTCAAAGAGAACCAGCCTGTCAGGGATTCTTACTTACATCTAGGCAACTCCTGTAATTGGTGTGCAAGCCCTTCAGTGAACATGTATGTTTCTGAAGAATTTTCTAAGGGGGTTGCGGTCCAAATATATTTAAGAACCGCACATTAAAATAGTTTTCTTTTTACTGAAGGATAAAGAAGGCATAGAAAAATAGTTTTAAACTCTTGGCATGTTTTTCCTCTTCAGCAACATTAGGGCGTATCAAATACACAAAGACTCACATAGTATCGTCTCCATCAACAACTTTCACTAAATGCACTTATGCTTTTAAAATATATGTTTGAAGCCATTTTACCTGTGATGACTGATGGTAAAGTGAGTTAGTACGTTTCTGTCCACCATACAGCAATGAAGAGCTATACAGTGATTAGGGCTGGGAGGTAGTGGTTATGAAGTCACTGGTATAGAAACATACAGTTTAAACGAAATCCACCATGTGGAAATTTAATGTTCAGTGGGATAGACAAATACAGTAAAGATCATTCACAGGTGATCATGGGATAGCAAAAACTAAAAATTCTGTCGAAGGAAATAAATTTATAAAGAAAATGTAATCTCGCTGGCTTCTAAGGGACTTCCCAAGAGGTCCCAGACTATTAACCTGGAAAAGACTCCACCACATTCCTCTTACAAATACTCTGTGACTATAATGAAATTAACAATTGTCCACCTAGATATCATTGGCCACCAATGAATCCTACTTCCTGTGTGTTGAAAACAGACTTCAAGTGCTTAGTAAACAAGGTAGAAGGGATTTCCACAAAAACTCAATTAAAAAGACAAGCAAAACAATCTTTTAACAAGTTTCCTAAGATTTCAAGACTCGGTTTCTTTGCTTCCTGAGACAACTTGGCCCTTGACACATTAGATTCCAAGTTGAACACTGCTTGGATGTGCCTCCCTTGCCCTCTGCATATGCTTACCCTTGGTCTGTTTATAATGCTCTGTACCATAAAGACTACAGGGTTGCCTGCTTTCCGAATGGCTTCCACAGCTTGCTCATGGCTTGCATCTCTGAGGTCCAGCCCATCCACCTGCAATGGAAGGCCTCAGCTTAACATTTCAAGAAGCTAGAGAACAAGAGAACAATTTGTGGGTCTGGAGTTCTGAGGATCCTGGGGGAGGCTCCTGGAAAAATCAGTGTCAGAATAAAAAATAATTGAGGCTGTCTGTGAGGCTTCCGAACTTTTCATCTGTTCAGCAGACTTGTGGGCCCGTTTTGGACACAGATTTCTGTCTTCAATAATCAACTGAAATAATCATCAATTAGAATCAAGGCTCTGCTTTTGCTTTCCTTACACTGCTCGGCTGCTCCTTTAATAAATCAGCATAATTAAAGAAATAATATAAGGGAACTGCCTAGTAGCACTAACTTCATCATGAAAGTCACTGTACAAATATTTTCCAAAATCATTAGAGAGTGGTTTGGGAGTGGATGGCTGATGCATTGTGTATTTTTCTCTGTACAGGGATGCTTGAAGTTAAAAACAAAATTCTGGCGTTCAGAAGTTACATGTTATGGTGAGGTTAGTTTTGCAAAAGAATCTTTGCAGTACACGACAGGAACTAGAAGCCAAGAAATTGTGCTTACTTGTTAGTAATTCTTATACAAATAGTTTGGAAATGGAAGTTACTTTGTAACCTTTTGTTGACCATGGTTTGTGAGGGAGGAAAACAGTTTGAAAGGCCAAATGATAATCCTGTTAGAAAACTATAGGATACTATATAGTTTTATCATTTCCAATGACCACAATATAGTATATACAACAAAAAATAGCAAAATCAGAGTGGACACAATTCTGGAAAAGAAAATTATTAGATCTCTGCATAGAACATTATCATATTTAAAAAACACACACATATATTTTAATTGAAAACCTCCCTCAGGTTGATACTTAGATGATACTTAACATCTCTTTCAGTGGGTATTGAAAATGACTTCTAACTTTCTATAGAATAAAAGTTAGTATTTGTGAGTACTATACATCCCATTAGTGGGAAAGTTTAACAGGACATTTAGTATCTTTGCTCATGTTTAAAGAACTCTACTTAGAAATCAGTTGCAGGTCTCTACCCATCTAATCTACATACATTTTCAGAAACTCTTAGCAGAAACATGTTATAGAATCCCTAGGATTTCAGAAGCCTAAGGCTATCTTATTTATGAAAAAAGCCCCCAAACATAACAGCCCTCAACAAACCACTGCTAAACAGCATTCAGTATTTTCCCACGCACACAAAAATCCTTTTCAATTCTAATGGATACTTTAACATTCTTAATACATTTAAACGATATTTTGGTGCAAACTATGATCAATCCTTTCCAGAATTAATTATAAATATTTCTTATTTTTTTTTTACTTAGGTGAAAGATATTTAATAATGAAGTATTCATAATAAAAACTGCCTTGTGATAATCTAAAAATGGAAATTTTAGATAGTACTCCAACTAAAAAAGAGTTCTTTAGAAGAAGGCTAAGATGTAATGAGAGGTAAGTACACAGGAAGAGAGAGAAAACCCACCACTCTTCCTTGTAAGTGGTCAGAAGAGGGGAAAAAAAAACACATACATAGCCCTTGCTTTATCCCAGTAATAATCAATCAATCAAGTAATAAACAAAATGTCTCCCAAATGCTTATTTTAAAATAATGGTTAATGTATAACCTTCTTTTAAACAATTAAGGCATTTTAATGTGTAAGCTATAAGGACTGAGAAAACGAGGGTCAATCATTTGCATAAAGTAAATATAATGGTCCTTACAATAGCGAAGCAATCGGTTTCTATTTGGAAATTGTCTCTTTCAGTTAACTTTGTAAATCCTAACAACTCAGCAAATCTGGGGCAGGTATCTCTTCCTCTATCCTCTTCACTAAAACCATGCTTTTCCTGATCAAAAAAGTTATCACACTGCTCTGCAGTGACTTTTCAGGCCTGTCCCATATGGCAGGCAGGCAGGCACAGTGCCCTGTGTACTGTGGGATGCCCAGAGCCTGCTACAGCGCCTGGAATGCAACAACTGTTCGAGGAATATTTTGTTAAGCAAATGAGTGAGTGACTCCTGAGGGAAGAGTCTATTTAAAATATTAAACTTTGATTTGAATTAAAGAATTAGGTACAATTTAACCAAATGCTTCTCTCTCGTATATAAAATACACTTATATGTATACACACATGTGTGTGTGCACACATGTGTGGGCACACACACAGCCCTAAGTGATGAATGGAAAGCACTGAGGAGGAGGAAAATCTGTGCTTAGACTAAGGTGGGGGCATTTATATGCAAGATAATCAGGGTCTTAGCACAAAAAAATACTCGGAAAAAAATTTCATCTAATAAAGTTTAGGATGAAATAACTATAAAGTACTTTTAGAAATAAAATCTCATTGGAAACTTAATTATAATGAACGTATTTTGTGTGTGTGTGTATATACTATTAAAGAATTATTTCCCCAAGAAATTTGCTTTGCTCTTTTAACCAGAACTTAATTATTTTATCTCAGGGCTAATGTTTTTAAAACTGGTAGGTTGTACCTTCAAACATCAGTCTGTACATCAAGATATATAATCTGTCACCATATTTTGAAGGGAGCAATTATGGGTGGAAAGAAACAAAATAAGAAATGCATTAACTGCGGACACATTTTTCTCTAATGTTTGGTCAAGTAATAGTGTAATGGTGATGATTTCCTTGGTAAAGAGCATGGAAGAAGGGGACAATTTTAGCTCAGAAAGCTCAGTGGAGGGTACCTCGACTATTCTATCTCCAGGTTTCAAGGTTCCATTTTTTCCAGCTGGACTGTCTTCAAGAACATGTTTGATGAAAATGCCCCTCATCACTTCACCATTGCTTAGTCGACTCCCCATTCCTCGTCCACCAACAATGCTGATGCCCAAGGACTTGCTTGGTTCTCTCCAAAGTTCAACACTGTAAAAAATAAATAAAAGGTTAATACATAAAAAATAAATAAAATAAAAATAAGAAAACAGAGGGGGCAAGTTCATAACACTGGATTTGGCAATTTTTTTTTAATTTTTAGAAATGACACCAAAAGCAAAGACAACAAAAAGAATAGCCAAACTGGACTTCAACAAAATTAAAAACTTTTGTTTATCTAATGATACTTAAGAGTAAAATGGCAACCCACAGAACAGGAGAAAATATTTGGAGATTTCATATGTGATAAGGCAGTGGTTGGCAAACTCATTAGTCAACAGACCCAAATATCAACAGTGCAATGATTGAAATTTCTTTTGAGAGACAAATTTTTTACTTAAACTTCTTCTAACGCCACTTCTTCAAAATAGACTCTCCCAGGCCATGGTATTTTGTGGAAGAGCCACACTCAAGGGGCCAAAGAGCCGCATGTGGCTCACGAGCCGAAGTTTGCCGACCACTGTGATAAGGGATTAATATCCAGAATATATAGAGAACCCTGAAAACTCAAGAACAAAAATAACCTGATTAAAAAATGAGCAAAGGACTTGAATAGACTTTCTCTAAAGAAGATATACAAATGGCCCATAAGTACATGAAAAGATGCTTAACACTACTAATCATTAGGAAAATGCAAATCAAAACTACATTGAGATACCATCTCACACCCACTAGTAAGGCTACTATAAAGAAAAACAAAGAAAATTTGTGCTGACAAGGATATAGAGAAACTGAAGAAAGTGATACCCTTGTGCACTCTGGCAGCAATGTAAAAGCTTGTAGCCACTAGGAAAATGGTATGGACATTCCTCAAAAAATTAAAAATAAAGTTACCATATGATCCAGCAATTCCACTTCTGAGTATATACCCAAATTAATTCAAAGCATGGTCTTAAAGAAATATTTGTACCACCACTTTCATGGAAATTTTATTCACAATAATGAAAAGGTAGAAGCAACCCAAGTGTCCATGTACAGATGAATAGATAAGAAAAATGGTATATACAAATAACTGTAAATAATTCAGTTTTTAAAAGGAAGGAAATTCTGACACAACCTACAACATAGATTAACTTTGAGCAGCATATCATGCTAAGTGAAATAAGCCAGCTAAGTGAAATAAAGCACAAATACTATATGATTTCACTTATGTGATGTACCTAGTATAACCACATCCATAGCGACCTAAGAAGAAGGGTGGGTGCAACAAGGTGGGGGAGGAGGAAATGGGGAATTATTAAATGAGTACAGAGTTTGAATTTTATGATGAAAATAGTTCCACAGATGGATGGTGTTAATGGATACACAGCAGTAGGAACATACTTGAAGTCACTAATCTGCAGAGTTAAAAATGATTCAACTGGTTTAAAAAAAACCTATTTTTAAATTTAATGGAATAAAATTTCTTTCTGTGCCTCTTCCCCTCTTTGTAAGATGGGGTATCCACCCCACAGGGATGATGTGAGAATTAAATGAAAGTGTATGGAACTCAGATAATAATGCTGAGCACATGATAAGCCCTCAATAAGTGGGCAACCACAGCATCTTGCAGCACCTTCAGTTCAGCAGACATGCTCTCCTGCCTGGGGCCTTGACACTTGCGATATCTTTTGTCTTGAATACGCTTCACCTACTCACTTAATAAACACATGACCTCATATATAATCACTGCAAATATCTCTAAGAGCTGTGAATGAGTTGAAAGTACACATCTCGTGAAAAGGTTGGGATATAAGAATAAGCTGATTTGCAGAGAGGTGTTTGGCCAAGATGAGGGAGCAGCTCAGGGAAACGGTTACCACACAGAGAACTCTGAGACAGGCAGTGAGACTGCAGTCGGCCCCTTGCAAAAGGGGGACAATGCTAGACATTAAGTAGGAGAAGAAAGCATGGCCCAACGTGCCCTCAACCTTGACATTGGAGGTGCTCCCAGAGGGGAGGAGAGGTTGAAGCCAGGACTCCAGTGAATGGAGGTCCCAGTAAGAAAAGGCAGGGGATAATGGAGCCCCCATGTGGAGTGAGAGACTGGCTACCGGTCTGACAGTCAGATGATGAGACACTGCTTTGTTCCATTTTGTTCGTTCGTTTGTTTTTCTTTACTAGAAATCTATAATCTTAGAGACTCTACCTGTTTAGTTTCAAAGCTCTCACCATGATCCTTGATCTCCTGAAATCTGTGTGAATAGTTTAAACTATTTATCATGCTCTTCATCACTTCCTTTCAGTCTAGGAATTCTGTGAAAGACAAAAACCAACACACTTCCTTGTCTCTTTAAAGCGGTTCCTAAAGTAAAATGGCAAAGTAGGGAAGTCAGCAAATTTAGTCACTGTATTTAATATCTAAGAATCCAGAATACATGTGTGGGCCTCCTTAATTCTTCTCTTAAAAAATGAAACAAAGAAAAGAAAAGGAAGAATGAAAGAAAATATCTCCTAGGGTTCTCTGTGGTGGGTGTAAATTAAAAAGTGATTTTTATAATTTCCTGATGATAAAAATAGCAGCGGCAAACACTTCTTGAGGGCTTATCATGTGCTCAGCATTATTATCCGAGTTCCATACACTTTCATTTAATTCTCACATCATCCCTGTGGGGTGGATACCCCATCTTACAAAGAGGGCAAGAGGCACAGAGAGGTTAAACAACCTTTGCATAAAAGTACGATATGCTTATGCAGGTTTGGCACGGAGAGCAAAGGGTTTTCGAATACACCACTGCCCAGAAGAAAGGCTGTGCCAACTGAAAGCACTGGAGGAGATAACGAGAGAGGTACTGCCAACATGACCACAGTGCTGAGGAACCGACTCATCACCAAATGGAGCGGGTGAGCATTCCATGGATAGAAAAAGAAGACACCAAAAAGAAATATTTCATAAGAACATATTCGGAGTTAGTTTTATGGGAAGATGGCAGCCTTTCTTAGACCTAGACAGAGATTTAAATAGAATGAAGTTCAGAAAAGCAGAAGTAAAATGGCTCTGAGGCCAGGCTGCCCATGCTCTGAACAGAAGGTCTCTGGGTCCAAGTCCTGCTTTATTGCTACTAACAACTGTAGGCCCTCGGCAACCTACTTAGCCTCTCTCTTGCTTTCCTCATCTGTGAAATGGAGCCAATAAGAGTCTCTACATGAGATTGCTGCTGTGATTACTAAACTGATGAAAACATATAAAGCATGAAACAAAGCTTGACACACATTAAACAACCAGTAAGTCTACTATTTCTCTTACTATGATTATGATTCCTGACATGATGTAATTAAGCAATATATAAAATCCTATCCATATGACACATGGGTAAATGTGAACTCCACCACCTCGATCCTGTTATACCTACATTTTTATTAAGACAAGGCACCATTTTCTACCCATCAGATTGACAAAAACTTTTTTTAAATGACCATAAGATGAAGTAACTAAGGATGTGAGGAAAAGGGAGCTCTCTTAAGTTAGAAAAAGAAGGGAAATGTGATAGAGCCATCTTATAAAACAAGTTGACAATTTCTAGGTAAGTATATAATACATTTAAATCTATGAGCCAGCAATTCCACTTTGGGGTATATACCTAGATAAATTCCTCTATAAGGAAACTGATACATTTACTGTACAGAATTATTATAGTAGTAAATAACTATTAACTACTCAAATATCAATCTGGGAGTGAACCATGGTATAGTCATACTGAAATGCATGGCAACTAAACTGAATGAATTCGGTCTTCAAGAATCAACATGAAAGATCTCCAAAACACTGGACTGAGAGAGGAAAGTAAACGAGCTGGAAACTGATACAGACAATGAAAATCACATGCCAGATAAAACAGGAACACAGCTTATTTGCAATTTTAAAATAGTATTCTCTATTTCCACACAAAGGGAAATTTTTGATTGCATGAATAAATGTCCCAGCAGGTTTCCAATGTCATAAAACATTCATTCCTCATTTACTAAAAGTCCTGATTATTTTGGTAAGTTTCCTCATAGTAGTGTATGAACATAATACTTTATGAACCACCCCCCCCCCCGCCCCACAAAGTACCTAATGCTTCTGTAAAGAATATAGAAGAGTATCTTCTTTAAGAATTATGGAAGCTCCAGACATTCTCTATAAGGTAGCTACCACTTTTAGAGACTTAGGCTGATGAAACGTTAAAAAATTTAGGGCAAAAAATTGAAAAACATTCCCGTCCAGAAGTTACATTAATTCTTTCTCATAAGAATATTTCATAATGAGAAAAACAAGAATATTTCGTAATGATTCCTGTGTTCAAGACTTTCTATTTGCTTAGTTGTCAGTGATGATGATGATGGTGACTGCTGACAAGGCCAACAACTGAAACTCATTCTGCTAAGAATTTTAAATGAATGATGACACTGAATTGTCCCCAAAATGTAAAAGGTTCTCTTATCAATCCCATTTTACAAATGACGTAACTCAGACCTAGCAGAGATTTAGAATCTTGTCTTAGAAAGTGACAAAGTTAGAATTCAAATATAGCTCTGATTACTCCAAACATTTTGCACAGTGCCTTCTAAAAACTACGTTTCCTCCCACAATGTTATTAAAACTGTCCAACCGAACTTTTTATTTCCCTGTGATTATTGTCCTCCAACCAAATTCAAGTTTGTCATTATGGTCGCCAACTACAAAATAATTTAATCTACGTTCTTTTGCTTCCAGCCTCAAATAAGAAACTTAATATCTTATAATTCATATTTTTGCCACAGATCTAGAACTTATATTCTATTCTCATTATGGGTAATGTACAGAGACCATGACTTTTTTAAATGGGCTAAATAGCTTTTCAAGAATTCAGATCAAGAAATCATTTAGAATGGCTGGAAATGCTTACAGTTTTTTTTGTGAAAGCAACCTAAGTTTTTTTAGACTTTAAATGTGACTCAACCTAGAAAATGTTTAAATGTGATGGCTGCTGCTTCATATTCATTTGTGAATAAAGAAAATAATGAAACTGTATTATATCTCTAAAGAGCAGAAATTATTCTCTCTTGTAGAATAAATATTATTATTGTAGAATAAATATTAAGTATTTACTACTGTAAAATATGGATTAAATATTTACTAAGGAAAACGCACAATGTGATGGTCACCTTTACATCTGCTTAGAGGGAGTGTCCCATGATTACCCATATTTTACACTTAATGCAAAATACCTTACATGTTTCTTTAATTACTTTGTGTGTATCTATATGCTGCCTACCTAAGAAAATTATAGCTTCTCTGAAGGCAGGATATATGTCTTATTCTTCTCTGTTAGTCACAAAATCATATGCTTCTTGTCTGGGTCTATAATCAGAACTCAATAAATTTCTATTAAACTGAATTTGAATTTATTTAGCATGAACACAAAAATGTGGCGTAGTGATGCATGGTGATATATCCGATCATATTTAGGAAAGTCATCTTTTCTGTTATACATTAAATTGATTATAGATAAAACATGGGTTTGAATAACAGCAGCCTGGGATAACAAGATGCTTACTGACACATGAGTTTTGAATATATAGTTTGTACAAATGCAAGAGAAATTTAAATTAACATTTGATGGTATATTTAAGATTAAACCCTACAGAAAATATCCATTCAAACCACCTATGAATAATTTTCTCTAGTTAATTTAATCCCTAATATATGCCAAACACTTGTATACATGTTAGTTCTAAACCTGTGTGATACATATTCTCTTCTCCACTGTACACATACATAAGAATATTAAACAACTTGCCTAATGTCACAGTATCAAGTTATCATACAGCACTTGAAAGCACACCTCCCTATTTTTAAACACTGAGTAGGCTGAAGACAGAAACAGTCCTTACCGCCTGGGCTGATTCCAATTGCTGTACGCTGCATTTTGAAGTTCACTTTCTTCCCCCTCTCCTTCTTCTCGCTCTGGTAATTCTGGAATGTCTCTGTTAAAGAATTATACAGTGAATACCCAAAAATCCTAGTAACCCCATGCAAGACTGTCCTTTATTGATTTGGCTAAAAAAGGCAGAACTGCTTTCTATTTTCACCATAATTGGCCAATAAGTATACAACATTTTACACTAAGGGGAAAATAAAACCCAATTAAACAAGAAAACCCACACTTTATATTACAATCAGTCTATATATAGTGATGGAAGGAGACTTGCCTTGGGATGGTAAATACACAATAAAATACAAAAATGATGCGCTACAGGATTATATACCTGAAACCTGTATAATTTTAATAACCAATGTCACCTCCATCCTATATAATAAAAGGCTAATATGCAAATAGACCGAACAGCCAAAGGACCGGTTGCTATGATGCGCACTGACCACCAGGGGGCAGATGCTCAATGCAGGAGCTGCCCTCTGGTATTAAGAGTGCCAGAAGCTGGGCTCATGGCTGCCGAGCTGAGCAGCGGTGGTGGGAGCCTCTCCTGCCTCTGCGGCAGCGCTAAGGATGTCCGACTGCTGGCTTAGGTAGCTGGACATCCCCCGAGGGCTCCTGGACTGCGAGAAGGTGCAGGCCAGGCTCAGGGACCACCCCCCGCACCCGAGTGCACAAATTTCGTGCACCAGGCCTCTAGTAAATTCAATAAAAAAGTAACTGTAAAAAAGAAAAGAATCAATCTATAACTTAGTCTGAAGATACAGCTGAATACTAAGAGTCTTGCCTACTCTCTTTCCTGATGATAGATACATGGGAGAATAAAGGACTAAAATGAGAAGGGGATAAATCCAGACTTTAAAGAAAACAACTATTCAACAAGTATTTCTTAACTATACACCACGTGCAGGCAGACTGAAGCACCATATGGGCTATGACCTTGCACAGCCCTGGTTAACAACTCCTGCCCTAAAAGAACTTATCAGTCGGCACTCAGGAGTTCAGTGCCTCTGCTTCCCAGGAGTGGCCTGATTCGCTCCCTTCTATGGTTGAAAAAAGATGGAAGTGCTTATGGTCCAGCTTCAGCCCATCAGAGGGGCCAGACCCAGAACACTTCACACAGGAAGCAGCCTGCAATGAACCTGAGTACAGAGTCACTTCTCACTTTCTGTAGGAGTTCCGATTTGCCAAATGCCAGGCATATAACAAAATATGTCCAGACAAGCAACATGTAAGAGCAACAGAGGATGGTGTGTCCTATGCTGTTAGTAAAAATTGGATTTTTAGAGAAACATGCTCACATGTTTAGTTGAAAGGAGAGGCTATAACATTCTGATTCAAAAGTGATTTTCAATTGACTTTTACAGAAACGGAAAAACTGAAAGAAAGTATACACTGAGTGGCCAGATTATTATGATATCTGAACGCATAATCATCTGGCCATTCAGTGCATGTATATGTGTGTGTGTGTGTGTGTGTGTATACACACACACACACACACACACATACACACACACACACACACTAGTGGCCCGGTGCATGAAATTCGTGCACATTAAAAGGGGATTAGAGGAAATAATATTGCTATTTGCCTTTTCTCTATAATAGAAGTGATGAAAGATAATTAGTAAAATGTATATGAAAACCTTCCTCCTGTGTCTGAGTCTAGGGCGCACCACACGACACAGAGTCAAGTCCCTGCCCACCCACATGTGCCTCAAAATTGCATGAGACCCAGACCCGGCCGCCCCCCCCGCCATTGGGCTAGATCCAGACCCGCCCAGTTCCACCCTTGTCAAGGCTTGCCGGGCAGGGGGCATAGCCTCAGGTCCCCTGGCCCGGTGCCAGGACGGGGGGCATGACCTGAGGTCCCCCGTCAAGCCCCAATGGGTGGGGGGCTTGGCCTGAGGTCCCCCATCAAGCTCCGCCAGGTGGGGGGCGCAGCCTCAGTTCCCCCGGCCCAGCACTGGGAGGGTGGCACAGCCTCAGGTCCCCCATCAAGCCCTGCTGGGCGGGGGGCGCGGCCTGAATTCCCCTGACCCAGCACTGGGGGTGCACCTTGAGGTCCCCTGTCAAGCCCCGCTGAGTGGGGGGCACAGCCTGAGGTCCCCTGTCAAGCCCCGCTGGGTGGGGGGCATGGCCTGAGGGCCCCTGTCAAGCCCCGCTGAGTGGGGGGCACAGCCTGAGGTCCCCTGTCAAGCCCCACCTGGTGGGGGGCGTGGCCTGAGTTCCCCCGACCCAGCACTGGGGGTGCACTTGAGGTCCCCTGTCAAGCCCGGCTGGGTGGGGGGCACAGCCTGAGGTCCCCTGTCAAGCCCAGCCAGGCAGGGGGTGCAGCCTCAGGTCCCCTGGCCAGTGCTGGGGCAGGGGGTGCAGCCTGAGGTCCCCTGTCAAGCCCTGCCAGGCGGGGAGTGCGGTCTGATGTCCCCCAGCCTGGTGCCAGGGTGGGGGGCATGGCCTGAAGTCCCCTGTCAAGCCCCACCTGGTGGGGGGGTGTGGCCTGATGTCCCTCAGCCTGGCGCTGGGGCAAGGGGAGCAGCCTGAGGTCCCCTAGCCCAGCACCAGGACGGGAAGCACACCTTGAGGTCCCCCATCAAGCCCCGCCAGGCAGGGGGCATGGCCTCAGGTCCCCTGGCCTGGTGCCTGGGTGGGGGGAGCAGCCTGAGGTCCCCCAGCCTGACACCAGGGCGAGGGGCGCAGCCTGAGGTCCCGTCAAGCCCTGCTGGGTGAGGGGGGCGAGGCCTGAGGTCCCCTGTCAAGCCCCACAGGGGATGTGGGAGGGTGTAGCCTCAGGTCCCTGCTGATTGCTTCTTAAGGCTCCTTATGGGAACTTGGCCTCAGCTGTGGGTGTAGCCATCGTTGTGACGGAGTGATGGTCAATTAGCATATTCCCTCTTTATTCGACAGGAGGATATATATATATTGGAGGCCTGGTGCATGAATTCGTGCATGGGTGAGGTCCAGCCAGCCTGGCCAGGGGGAGGGGACATGGACGGTTGGCCGGCCTGCCTGCTGGTTGAACTCCTGGTCGAGAGGACAATTTGCATATTAGCCTTTTATTATATAGGATATACACACTGAGTGGCCAGATTATTATGCATTCAGAGATCATAATAATCTGGCCACTCAGTATATGTTCAAATTTTATCCATCTCCATTGACAGGACTACTGACTTCTGTCAGATGAATCTTTAGACTGTGAGAGCTGAAGTCCCTAATCCAACAATCCCCCTGTGTTTGAATGTGTTTCACAACATGTCTGGCAAGTAAATGTCCAGGCTTTACATAAAGTTCTTATTTTTCTCTTTGACCTGAATGTTAGTTTTCAGTTTTCAACTGTTAAAAGGAAGCCTACCTGCCCACAGGTCCTGCCCATTGGTTGTGTGATTGAATTCCCCTCCTGTGCACATTGAGGAACATGGCTGTGCATGAGGCTGGGGTTCTGCGAATCTAAGCCTGACAGTGGGCAGGACTGTTGGGGATGGTAGGGGATGGGGGGGGGTGTTAAAATGATACTAAGATGCTGACTGAAAATGAGACAGTATGAGTGAAGCTTTTATCCAGATGAAACCAGGTAGAGAGTTGAAAACTAGGACTAAGCCTCTGGAAACATAACTGGAGAGAATATGACAGGAAAAGCAGCTGTGGAAGTCAGACAAGAATAAGAACTTATTAGAAAGAGGCCCTAAAATATTCAGTGACTGCCATGGGGGTGGGGAGGTTTCTCACCCTGGGCTCTAGGCTGTGGGAGCTACTCAGAAGCACTCTGACACAGTGCCTCATACTCATGCCTCGTTAGCCGTGAGGAGACTAGTATCCTGAATCCCAGAACAAAAGCCTCATTCTCTTCAAACGATTCTATAGCCTTGAATCCTTTTGCTGCCCCAGACATGCTCCTGAAACTGTGCCGATTCTTCTTCACTTGGCCCAGAGTGCAGTTTAGGGCAGTGGTCAGCAAACTGCGGCTCTGTTGACTAATGAGTTTGCCGACCACTGATAGGGGCTTAATCACAAGGAACAACAACAGCCTGTTAAGTATTGGAATCGAGAGTCTAGGTCAGTGGTCGGCAAACTCATTAGTCAACAGAGCGGCAAACCGTGGCTCGCGAGCCACATGTGGCTTGCGAGCCGCAGTTTGCCGACCGCTGGTCTAGGGGCCTCTAGTGTTCTGTGTTCCAAAGAGCAGAAAGACCCATTCTCCTGCGGCACTCACTCAGCCCAAAGTGGTGTTGAATACTAACGGCATTTCTGTCAGCTATTATGACTCCCTTTACCTGTGTATTTAGGTGCCAGAAATTGGCACAAGGTCACACAGTAAAGTAGAAGTACTGAGCTTTTAATGGAGGTCATTTTACCATAAAACCTGAGCTCCGAACCTCCATGCTATGCTGCCCATAGTTTTATCTCGGTTGGGCAATTCTTTCTTTGGATCCAATGTTTTAAAACATGGAGCCTACCTACTCACATTCTAACCTTGGCTCTGCCACGTATTAACTGCGAAACTTGGCCAAGTCACTCCACCTCCCTCTGATGCTGATTCCTACTCTGTAAAGTGCAGACCGTTTTGTTTTGAACACCTTTATATTAATAGAAAATATACTTTCTCTGAAGTGAGGCAGCCATGACAGAGCTGCACAATGCAGACCGCTCTTCTTCCTGTGCTGGGGGAAGCACAGTGCTGAACGTGGTGCTCTCTAACGCATTTTGAGTGCATTTAAGGCCTCAGCGTTTAAAAGGAATATGATGCTACCTTGGCATATTCTTTAATTAAGCCATTCGAAATTATATTTCAGAGGGATATGGGAGTGACTGCTTTTAGCATTCTGGCAAAAAGCATCAGGAAGACAGCTTTAATCCTGAGATGGACATTCAGAGTGGAGTGCGGCTGAGTTCTGTATGGACAGGGTGGGGTGAATACCTCTTTTCCCATGAAATGCCTGCGGTCCCAAGGGCCAGGCATTCCTTTACTACTATGGTCATGCGCAATTTGCAGAGGAAATAATGATGTCATATCATGATGCCTGCAGAGTCACTGGACCCCCAAGTGTTCTGGGATGTTCTGACTTCCCAGAGAAACCATAGAACTCTTCGGAGAAGACCTCAGCATGCATACAAAGCCATTTCTGCTCTGCAGCATGCTTAAAGAGAAACCTGGTATTTAGCTGCCAATGTAACTGAAAAAACCGGCCCACGGCTGCAAGTGTAACATAGCACATTCTTCCTGGAAAAGCATTAACGTTCTTTCTCTCCCTGTGCTGAACTCAGCAGCAGCATCAAAACCTAGTTCCTACCTTTCCTACGGGGGTAAAAACACCATTTCCCTGTATTATTTAGAGGTTCTTAATATATTGTGTCCCAAGATCATTGAAAAGGCATACATTTGCCCTAGCCGGTGTGGCTCAGTTGGTTAGAGCATCATCTCATGCACCAATAGGTCATGGATTCACTTCCCTGCCGGGGCACATACCCAGGTTGTGTGTTCAATCCCTGCTCAGGGCACATATCGAAGGCAACTGATTGATGTTTCTTTCTCACATCAATGTTTCTCTCTCACTCTCCCTTCCTTGCTCTCTAAAATTAATATAAATATATCCTCTGGTGAGGAGTAAAAAATAAATAAAAGGCATACACTCTGTTTCCTAACATGCATATATATCAAGATGTTCAGCTTAACATTCTCCAAGAATAAAAAATAACCATTAAAAGTGTTTCTCAATCTGTATGAATGTTAAAAAAAGGAATAAATAAAGTGTCTGAAGATGTTTAAAAATATATACAAAATAGGGAAAAGCATGATAAAATACTACACAAATTGTAGCTTCCAAGGAACTGATGAAACAATATTCATAACCAAGGTGAAATCTCTAAACTCAATATTAAAAGTGCCATATTCAGTGGAATAATTAGAGATTTTAATTTCTTGATTTGAATTTTCATATATTTTCCAAGTTTTCCACAGTATGTCATCATTTCTTAAGCACAGGAGGGAAAGGTAAAAATTTTCTTAAAGTTGAAGAAGGAAAATAATCCTCTTTCATTGCTAGCCCTCCCTGACTCTAGATTCAAAATTCTATAACCACCCATATCATTCATCATTGTAGCAGATTTACTGTTTCATTTACCTGCCAGTGTATGGAGAAAAAATATCCAGGGCCATTATTCCTCCAGATTGTTGTCCCAAGCTTCTTCTAAACTCTTCCAAATGTTCTGCAGGCACGTAAGTAATTCTGCAACAGAACATACCCATGAAAGCAAAGGGAAGCAAAGTTTTGGTTGTTAGGAAAAGCTTCCAAAATACAGAAATAAATTATACTGCCCCTTTATTCCTGCTTTATCACACAACTCATTTAATCAGTTTACTCAGCAGAGAATCTGAACATCAAAAAAGACAACGTATCCTATAGGTAAGAATAACAGAAATTAAATATCAAATTCTGCTGATAAACTAGGTGCTTTCCAAGAATCATATGGGTGAGGAAAAAACAACATTATTAATATTCCCAAGTGAGAAGGCTAAAACAACTTTTTGGAATTAGAAAGATCTATAAATTCTTAGGAAGATGTTTGTCCATAATAACATTGATTTCATCCAAAGATTCTTGGTATCCTCAGCAGAAACAAATTAGCCATACACTTTTAAAACACTGAGTTTTTATATTATTTTATGTAAATAACTTTATAGTCTCACACAATACAGAATTATGGGTATTAACAAGCATTATCAACAAGTAAATATTAGCTCTGTTAAGTTATGAACTCTCCCAGTCTGAAGTTAAGATTGTAGCTTTATGGAAAGACGCTCTTACTAATTTGTAGCAACTCCTTATGAGCTCATTGTGGTTTCAGAGGAAAGCCTTGTGTGTACACTTGAACAATCACTTCCTAGTTCAACAAGTCCTGGGTGAAAGCCCATAATGTGGAAGGCACTGAGTCAGACGCTGACCACAACTATAATGTTCAGAAAATGACATTTGAAAATTCAAGTTGACTGCTGTCCTAGAAGGCTTTGTAGTTGATACCCTTAAGTAGGCTGTTCCAAGATCCTCAAATTAATGAAAAGGCAAGAGAAATACTGCATTTGAAGCCAGTTCAACATGTTTGCACAACTGAAAGAATATATAAAAATCATAAAGACGATTAAACTAGCTCTCCATAACCCACCCATAACGACAGCACATATAAAATCTCAGCACCAGAGTGCAGGATGAAAGCACTGTCTTTCATGTTTTAATAAAAGACGAATTACATCAATGTCGTAATTACTGAGGAGGAAGGCATATAATTTCAGACATCGCGGTTATTCTATAAAAAGTGACCTCACTTTGTGAGGTCACCTAGATCTGGAGTCAGGATACACAGTGCTCCTTCTCATCAGGAGCGTGATGGGAGCGTAAATCATACCACTCAATCCCGTATTCTCCATCACAAAAAGGACACCCTTTTTATGAGACTCCTGTAAACTAGAGGCATAATACGAACATAAGGCAGTGTTCTAGCAGGGCACCAGCGAGCCTCGTCACAGCTGATCACAATTCAGGGACCCTTGGAAATCTCTCCATGACACTTTTACCTGGAGGATTAAAAACTCGAGCAGAAAGCACAGGTAACTGGGTTTAGGACTAGCCTGGGTGAAAGAGAGGTGCTCTAATTCTGACCCAACTTAATCTATAAAAACACCTTCTCTGTGGGTTAAAATATACTCAATAGTAAATTTACATTTAGCCCTTCAAAAATAATGTTAGAAATACAAAACACCTGGTACTGGAAAAGAAGACTGATTGTATTTTACATAAAAAATAAAGGTAAACATAAAATCCCAAGCCCACAAAGTATATTCAAGAAAACTGGTATTATTTCTGAAGATTCGATATAATCAAACACATATAACTAAAACATTTAGAAAAACTGCCAGGAATGGGGCAGGTGGGGGGGGGGGGTTAGAACACAATGGTGAAGTAATGATAATCAGTGCAAAGTGTTCAATTTTTAACTCGTTTGCGAAGGAAAATATATTCCTATACTAAACAATATTGGAATGAATTTTCCTCTATACTTGTTCAAAGACCGTTTTCAAAGGGTGAGGGATGGGGAGCTTTACAAACATTTTTCTCATATTTTAGGTAACAGTGAGAAAGGTTAAAGAAGGCAGTTTTCATAAATAGCCCAATATACACAGCCTGGCCACCAGAACAAGCATCCCATAATGCAACGGCACATGCAGAGCAAATCACCGAAACTAAATTAGGAACTGTGCAAATAACACGGAAACTGCGGATTTGAGAGTTATGTTAAAAATTCCTACATGTAAACTAACCTTTAGTTAGACCTGAAGTGGAAGGAAAAAAGGAACATTCGTGATGCCGAAATGTGATATGGCTCTTAACCCAGAGCCTGTGCCTGCACATGCAGCAGGATCACCCCATGACAAAGGAGCTTAAAATCTTAGTAGTTGGAAAATGTGATTTTCAAATAGGTTTACAAGCAACAAACCCATAGCTCTGTTGTAATTTATGTCCTTATATAAAATGAAGAAAAAAAGAAGCCAAATGTATACCCTGAATCTATGCCTGGCTCTATCCCTGCATCAGGATGGTACAAAAGCATGAAACGGTTTTCACAGACAAGTTGTAACACACAGCCATAATGAGCTTTTTGAATCACCGATACTCACACATAAAAAGGGGCTCAATCGTCAGCAGGTGCTGTAGAAAATCTAGAATGTGAAGCATACGCCGCGGCATCTTTTTACAATGGTGTTAACAAATGTCAATGTCTTGTGCTGAATATGCGATGCATACATATGTAGTTAAAAGTGGGTGCTCCTGGTTGTTTTTCCCCTTTCCAGCTCCCTCCCCATCTACACCTCCCCCAGAAAAGCATCTGCTCTCTACTGGTGTCTATAGCAATGATTATTAACAAGCATGGGAAAATGTAACTGCAATCAATCTTTTATTCCTTGATCAGGAATTCATCCCACACTTTAGGTTAAGGCAGGTGAATTCTGATTCCGCTCGGTAATTATCTGGCAGATGTTACCAGCAGCTGCTGCTAGGCGCAAAACCCTGGCTATTATTACAGAAATATAAGAGCTCCTGGCAAGGTGGAGTGAGAAGTGAAACAGAATGCATTCTGGTGAGGCTTCACATCTGGTTTTCCATAGAAAATAATGGAACCTGGAACTTAAACTGGCTGTTCTTGAACTCTTGAAACTCAAATTAGCTACCCAGGCGTGCACGAATGCACACTCACCACGTTCCTAGCTCTCAATCGTAAAAGGCAAAAAAGAAACCCGGTGCATTGTCTCAACAAGCAATGTTTTTCCTAAAACCAGTCAGTCATGTAACTGAACCAGTAAGTCTTTTTTTTTTTGGGGGGGGGGTCCCTCCAATACACTTCTCTACCACCACCCCAGATTAACCTAAATTCCTAACAAGAAATAAAAGGAAAGAAACAGAAATGGAGCCTAAATCCAGGCAATGACTACAAAACATAATTAGCCAGGAGCAATGCATGGCTCCATTCAGAGTAATGGAGGCCTAGACTTTCCTTTTGGGAGGATTACTCATAGCTTTCAAGGTAATTCTAAACCCTTAGCTCATGAAAGCAAGAGATCTGGAAGGCATAGGGCCAAAAACACTTCATGCAAAATGCATGGAACATACTGCTCAGCCCTGGCCAGACTAAAGGGAGATTTGTTTTATCATTTAGCACTTTTTTTTTTCTTCTGAAAAAGGATTATATGATTCTAATTTCTTTCCACCATTCACCCAATGGTCAAACCATAACCATCTGAATCACAGCTACAGTAGGGCACTTAAAAAGAAATCATGTTGGTATGTTTGGGAGTGTTTGTGTGCGTGTGTGTGTCTGTGTGTGCGCGCGCGCATGTGAGAAAGAGACACTGATTTTTAAATGATGTTTACTTGCATTCATGTTATTAATAAGATAATTATAGAATAGTCACAGGATCTCCTCCATAAAGTAAACATCAAAAGACATACAAAAATATGAAAGCCCATTAGTGAAATTCTGCCTGAAAATAATACATTTTTATGAGAGAAGAATCTACTCCAAACTATATATATTTTTCTACTTTTTATTGAAGGCATAATGAAAACCAGATTGTAAATATTGTTTTTCTTACCTAAGCTCTAGCAATATGTACTATGCAAAAGAATAATACAGAATGAAGTCAATAAAACAGCATTCATAAAAAAAAGTCTCCCCTAACAGTAACAATTACATTAATTTAAGGTCAGCAATCTTTCCCTGAGATCTTATTTTACTAGCTTATCCCTTATACAATACATACAAATATTCAATGGTTAATGCTATAGGGAAAAGTCAAGCTGTTACATGGAAGAGGTACGACAATAAAATCGTGAACTAATTTTATGTTGGTTCAGGAAATGTTTAATGCCTTAAAAACCAAACTACATATATAACGTGCACTGGGAGCATTATGGGATGATGGGACATTTTAAGCACGTACTCACAGAATATCCTACAAGACCTACATTCAGACTCGATCAACATATTGGTGAATTCTCTTGGCTCGTGAGGTTCAGCACAGGTAAATTACTGCTCCATCTGGCACTGTTCTATATGGTCTTGCCCATTACTGGCCTTCAAACAACCGGCTTAGTTCTAGGATCCATACAGGTCAAATAGGTAGTGCACAATTCCTTATATGGAGGGACATATATCTTCTTTATAAGATTTTAAGAGTGGACTCTCCTGTTCTGTGAGAGATGTCTTAAATATCTCATATTTAAGGTTTTTGCAAAAATCATTTAAAAAGGAAAATTACAAAGAGAAAGCAACATTGTTTTAAAATATTTCTTTTTTTAATAGCAGGTATTTATTTATTTCAAGAAATTAAAGAAGTGACTCACTTGAGAAAAGTTAAGTTTCCCCTTCTTAAAAGGGGTGGGTGAACCATACACTGGAGACCCATTCCAGCTGATAGGCAGGACTTCCAGGAATGGCTAGAGTGCTTCCTCCTATTCTAGGGGAGCTGCAGGATGGGGAGGGACTAGGGAAAGGATCTCTGGAGTATGCCTCCAATACTAGTTGTAGATCAGCTCCCCTTCAACTGTTTGAGATAAATCAGAGCCCTTCTGGGTGATGCTGAGGCTGCTATACTCCTGGGCTGTTCTGGTCCTTCTCCTTTCAATCTCCCTGAGGGGTTCCACGGGATCTTAGGATTGACTTGTCCTCTCACATCCTACGAGAATGGGAGGGCCTTTCAGGTGGGAGTGTTCTCCGTTTCCTGTCTCTTCCTAAGGGCTTCAGCACGGCGTTGGCAGACTCTCTGGCCTCCATTCTGTTCACTTCCACTGTCTTTACTCAGCCAGGCTGAGATGCAGGGTCCAGCTCTTGGACCTTCTAAGGTCTCTGTAATAGGTCAGCTAGTCATCTCCCTCCTACAACCACACTCACACTGCACAGGGTGTTACTGCTGCTGCCCCTGGTACTGCACCCTGGTCAGGCCCTGCCGGTGCAGGGTTAGGAAAGACAGCGAGTCCCTAAGCACAGAGTGTTTGCATGAAGCATATTGTTGGACTCCTTCCCCACTAGCATAAGCGAGAGAGGTGGCCCCAGACACCTCAGCGACCATGGGAAGGCTCCTGACACTGACCAGGTCGTGGTCACTGGACTCCCCCTGTCCTCTGCCTCCAACACAGGTATGTGCATCATATCACAAGCTGGTAGGACATGAGTACCACTGTAAGCCTCCACTGGGGGTCTCAGGAAGAACACCAAGTCTTCCCAGTGTGCAAACTGATTCTTCCTTTGCATCTGAAGGGGGCATAATTGTAGGTAAAAAGAGTGGCCAGTACAAGCTTCAAGAGGAGCTGTTTTCCCTCATGATGGTAGATGGACATCTTACAGACTTCAAAGGAGGCAGCCTGGTTGGCTCTGAGCTCTTGGCTGACCTGAGTCCCCTTCCCCGGTTGTGGCCATGTTTGGCACCAACTGCACAGCTGACACCAGGTGGTGCCAGCAGCATGACATCAGTATTGGGAGCTGAGGCTGGTACATGCGGTGCCCACAGTGACCATTCACACACTGTGTGCACATCGATCACTCCTTCTCTCTTGCTGACCTGGATGAAGTTGCTCTCAGACATGGGAATGTGCTGAAACAGGCGCACGCATCCTCGCTGCAGCTGCCCCATGGAACCACAGAACACGAGCAGCATGTGGCTGCCCTGGGCGCCACCCTCCCACAGCTTCCGGTTGCTACTCATGTCTGTCTTTCATTAAGACCGTTGCACATCCTCTCTGGAATCTCCACCTGGATCTGAACCACAGCCCCTCGCGGGTGGCCTTTAAACTTTTGCTGTCCATTATGGCCTGCAGCCCTCACACATAGTGCTGTGTCCTCATGCCCACAGCTGCCCCCACAGTAAGGGGCAGCGTCCTCCTGCAAACAGCCACCCATCCAGGATCTGCGAGTGCAAGGCACGCATGCGCAGTCCTAAAATATTTCAACACTGTTATCTTCAAAACGATCGAAAATCAAGAACTATTCAGGAATAGTCAAATCCGTGATTTATATTAAGTAATTATGTAGTTTTTGTATATCAAAGAGAAATATATTTGGAGGAAAAAAACACCTCTGATTAATAAACTGAAATTCCTGAATTTCCCAAGCCAAAGTGGGGTCCCCGTGATACTTACTTAATGTCAGGCCCAATGAGGGAATGTCTTCTCAACATGGCTCGTGCCTGGGCGTTGGTTAAACTGATAGTAGATTCTTCATTAATAGACAAGATGCAGTCCCCAACGGCAATCCGGCCATCTCTACTAATGGCACCTCCATGAATAATGCTTCGGACAATCACTCCCAAGCCATCTTTGTTAGCGCTTACTGTCATCCCTATGGTAATGGAGGAACACAGATGTGGATTAAATTTGTGACTTTCAAATTCACTTTAATTTGAAAATCACATAAATCCCTATGAATTAGCACTAATTTTTCAAGCCAATAAAAAATAATCAAAATGAAAGATACACAGGCCTACAATGGAGGGAATGTACTTTAGGCGAACTGATGTGTTACCCCTTAACATAGAAAGCTCTCCCAGGGGGCATGTTTTCACAATATCAAATCAATTTCACAATGGGAGTCCATCTTATATGTATAAGAGAATTAAAAACAGGACCATGAATGGAAAATTAGTTCAATACATCAAGAAACTCTGTGCTACTACTTTATTCCCAAATCGTTTGTTCATTCAGTATAGACTTCTTATATGCTTACTATGTGCCAAATACTATGTTGGTGGCTTGAGATAAAAAAGCGTAACAGAATTCCTAACATCAAGAAGCTTGTATTAAGTCCTATCCTCAGTGCCTATCACAGTGCCTGTTGAACTAAGCTGATGTGAACTTAATACTAATCTACTCCCATTTTATCTCCAAATCTGAATTTCTATAAACTCCAGATCTAGATATTTAATTGCCCTCCTGACATGCTCCCTGGATGCATAACAGGAAATGCAATCTTAGTATGCATACAGTTGAAATCCCAAGCTTCTACCTCCCCTTGTTTCTCCATGTCTTCCCCTTTTTGGGGTTGATACCACAATACTGCTCTCCATTGCTTAAAGCAGATATGTTGAAATCAATCTTGATTCCTACCTCTTTCTCACCCTTTATACTTAATCCATCACCAAGTCCTGTTATTTTTGTCTCCAGAACTTATCCTGAATCCATTCATCTTTCTCCATTTCCTTACTAACTCTAGACTAGGCCAGCACTTTCTCTTGCCTCACTTTTCAAAACAGCCTCCTGTTTGGTCTCCTGGCTTCCAGTGCATTTTTCTCAGCAGACAGAGATGACAAATCACATCACTCCCTTGGTAACAACCCTTTAATAACCTACTGTAATGCTAACATACAGCCTACTTGCACAGTCTCTGGGTCTAGTGGCCTGACCCTCTGAACATGCACCCTTCCTTGTCCAATGTCCTCCTTGCTTCCCTATGTTCCAGCAACTAAGCTTCAGAAATTCACCTGGTCTCTCCCCATTTCAGAGGGACTGACAGCCTCTCTCAGCAGCTCCTGAACAGCTAACTCCTCACTTCAATCTCACTTCCTCAAAAATGACATTCACAAGCCTCACCCGAATTTATAATCCCTTGTCATCCTACACTCACTCTACTCCTTCAAAAATATAAAACCTTTTAAATTACGTTAACACATTACATAAAATAATGTTAATTCACTTCAATCAAGTGCTAAAAGTTCCTTCCAAAACAAGATAATTTAACAAAACCAGGTAAGGAGAGTACTTATAAAAACTTTTTTTCTGAGGGAAGTCACAAATTCCCTCTTCAATTATTTATTTAAAACACACACACACACACAAAAACAAAGTAATACTTTCTGTCTAAAGATTAATTCTAATTATACCAAATCAGATATATTTTTTAAATATTTTGAAAGAACAACCCTGACTACAATTTGCTTATAGCCTGAGATTTCATGCCTGGATATGGGGAACCCAGGCTACTAGATACCATTTTCTGACAGAAATGAACCATTATCAAATGAATTCAAAATATTCTTTTAAGACTCACAATAATGATTTTTAAATGCATTGTCATGAAGGAAACATCTCTGTTGATCATAAGCCAACAAACATGTTTAGACGCTGTTTCATCCCAGGTGGGTCTCTTATGAACAAAGAGGCTGGCTTTGAAATGTTTCAACAGGTTCTCTAGTTTGCTCTGATGCTGCCACCCTTCCCACTAAGCTCCACCGATGTACTACAGTGACATCGAAATGTATGACTTCAAAACAAAATTTCACTCAGTGGCCCGTACTGGGACCCCAACACATCATCTTGTTCTCACTAGCACCACACACTCTACAACAGAGCAAGCCACAAATTTGGGGCAAACATCATGAGTTATGGTCAACATGACCTCTAACTTCATTTTTAATAGCATCTTTAACTTCCAACTCCAACAGCTATTAAGGCTGTCATAAACCAAGAGATAGACATCAGTTATCTCAGCTTGTATTTTCCTTTCACCAAATGATCATTTTCAGGGTTCAACAACTTCAAGGTAATATCCACTAACTAGATTTTGATTGTAACTTATAAGATCTCCCAATTTCTTCTGGGAGGGAGTATAGCAGGAATAGCCTAAATCATATACTGTAGAACTAGAGAACTGGTTCCAAATCTGAGTGCCACCACTTCTAATCAGTGTGGCCTCGGGCCACTGACTTAATCTCACAGTAGGCCTCATTTTACTCATCTGTAAAATGGGGATAATGCCTATTTTTAGGGTTGTATTAAATGAGAAAATAAATACATAATAAAAACTGACGTAGAATACCTTTCAAAGTGCTCGGCCCAAAGTGCCCAACAAAGTACAAAACATAAACAAATAACAGCTCACAAAATATATTTAAGATGCATCTCTATGCTAATCGAAAGTTACATTGTTCTCTAAGGGCTAAAGGAAATCATAATTCAGCTTCACAATGACACTTGTTATCACAACAATCTCCATGTAGCCTTGGGTAACTCAAGCACTGATGTGTAATATGTGAAAACCAGAGAGAGACTGAGGTTTCAATTCTGCTTCCATCTCCTAAAGACTGAGCACTTTCAGAAAAGTGAGTGAGTCTGTTTATGTTTCTGTACCTAATCTGTGAAGAGAGGATAGACCTTTCTTTCCCTCCTACCTTATTACCTTCAAGTCCTAATACAATGTAACTACAGAAAGGAGCACAGACCTACCAAAAATCACCAAGATTAAAAGTTTAAAAGGTCACTATACGCATGTGTACATATGTGCATATATTTGCATATGACATTTCCTCCCTAAATTTAACAGAGTTAAAAAAAAGTGATTCATGAAATCAAAGCAAATGGATTATGACAACTTTTCCAGAACCTATCCAGAAAACAAAACCTAAAACAAGCTCTTGTAAGCTAAGGGGAGACTGTGAGTCTAAGAAAAAGTGTTCATTTGTTCACGGATAGACCTTTCACAACACACCTATCAGCACAAAGCAAGCCTCTACTTGGATTTTCCAAAATATTATCACATTTCTTGTTACTTCAAGTTGTAAAGGCAACACCTTCCTACATCAAAAGCTTAAATGGATGCTTTAGCTAAATTACTTTAATATTTTACGCAGATTTTAATAATAGGCCTTTTTCACAATTCGTTTACATTTAGTTACTCTAAGTGCTGTAGACATCTGAATAGTGAACATCTCCAGTCAAATGAGACAACAGAGAAACGTTCTCGCTTTAGCAAAGTGAATTTGAACACCAAAATGCTGGGCCTCAGGAAATTGCATATCCAGGAAAAGCCCTATCTAACATTTTGAGTATGTAAATTAATTAAAATGAATCACAAAAGTAAAACTAAAAGTTACTTATATTTATATTAAAACTAGTGGCCTGGTGCACGAATTCATGCACATTGAAAGGAAATTAATTAGAAGAAATATTTTAATATTGCTATTTGCCCTTTCTCTATAATAGAAGTGTCAACCAAATTCACGATCAACAATGACAGATGGAATCACACACGTGGGATTGGCACCAGCAAGAGCTTTATATGTATCGCACATGCACAAGTCAACTTAGCCTTTTATATATATAGAATAAACATGCTTAATTAGACCTGCTTTCTGATTTAGCTAAACTTTCTCCAGCCCAGTGAAGCACCCCAACTTCTCTTTCAGGTAATTGTCAGCAAAACAGCAGTAAATATCAACACGAAGCAGATTATTATTGTAGATCACGCAGGGAGAACAAAGGGTAAAATATTTAACTGCAGCAGTGTTTGACTATATTCTGCACAGTGAGAAAACCTGAAGCCATTTTCAAGGTCCACCATTTCTCACTTCTTTTCAGTTGGGTCAAATTTCTAAGCTTTCTAAATCTCCATTTTCCAGCTAATGAAAAGAAATTGGATTCCACCAAGTCTCCTATCTACCTACTCCAGGACTTCTGTGAGGATCAAATGAGATGAGGTATGGGAAAATGCTTCACAGACATTTGGTTACAGTGTAAAATGTTTCCACCTGTGTTCCTGGAACTCCAAGGAGGTTAGTTGCTAGGGAGAGGAAGCCGGGCGTTGCTACGTGCTGTCATACCCAGCACCCATAGCAACCTTTTCAGGGGTGGGCTGGGCTATGGGCTGCATTTTGCGCCATGGGGTCTTGGCTGCAATTTGGTAGGCTGTCGCTCCAGGGTGGTGACAGGGCCTGTGTCCCACTTGGGGGAAGCCAAGTGTTGCTTTCTGGGGGCCAAGTCCGAGGTGCCATTTCTCTGTGTGTGTCACAGCAGCTCCTGCATTGAGCGTCTGCCCCCTGGTGGTCAGTGCACGTCATAGCGACTGGTCAGAAAGTGGGAAGGACACTTAGCATATTATTCTTTTATATAGATAGATTTGGTTAAAAAGCTAATGGTACTATGTTTGCATACTTCTAGGTTTAGTTTCACACAACAAATGAAAGGGCTCTCTTATACGTGAATTTTAAAATCAAGATATTGAGGTTTAAATGGATTTTCTGATATAACAGAAAGCAAGGATACTTCACCTTTCACTATTTTTCCCCCCAAGAGATTAATCATGATTAGTATATTTTAAAAATCAAAACTTAAAAGCTATGGTGGAATCAACTCAAGTGTCCAACAACAGATAAATGAATAAGCAACCTGTGGTTGCTCTGGCCAGTTTGGCTTAGTTGGTTGAGTATCACCCAGTGTACTGAAAGGTTGACAGTTAGATTCCTGGTCAGGGCACATGCCCGGGATTGCAGGCTCATTCCCAGGTAGGAGGTATGCTGGAGGTAGCCAGTCAATGTTTCTCTCTCTCTCCTCCTACTCCCTTTCTCTCTCTCTAAAAAATCAATAAAAAAGTGGTATGTGTGTTTACTTATATACTAGTGGCCCAGTGCACGGATTCATGCACATTGAAAGCAAATGAATTAGAAGAAATATTTTAATATCACAGCAAGCTAACCCATGGCTGATTCTGTGAGGAATTGGGCTCCCTCCTCCCTCCTCTCTGGGTCCAGGGTGCGGGTGAACCAGATTCGGGGCTGACAGGGCCCCAGCAGCAAGCTAACCCATGGCCAGCAACCTAACCTACCAGTCAGAGCATCTGCCCCTGGTGGTCAGTGCACATCATAGCTACCAGTCGAATGGTCAAACGGTCGCTTTGCTTTTATATAGATAATGAAATATTCTACCTTCAAAAGGAGGAAATCCTGCAACATACTGCAACATAGATGGATGAACCTTGAGGGCATTATGCTAAGTGAAATATGCCAGTCACAAAAAGACAAATATTCCATGATTTCACTTACATGACGTACCCAGAGTAGTCAAAATGTATAGGGACAGATGATAGAATGATGGTTGCTAGGAGGTAGGGGACAGGGAAAATGGGGAATTATTATTTAACTAGAGGCCCGGTGCACGGATTTGTGCACACTGAAAAGAAATTAATTAGAAGGTGGCTGGCAGGGCGGGACTGGGCGAAAAGGGCCGGAGATGCCCTGGAGCCAACCTCCCACGGTCCCTCCCCTGGGGTGGCACCAGGGCTCGAAGAGGGTCTGCAGAGTGAGCAGGGTCCCTCCAGCCAGTGGGGTCCCTTGGCCTGGCCTGCAGGGATTGGGCCGAAATGGGCTCTCCAACATCCCCTAAGGGGTCCCGGAGTGTGAGAGGGCACTCTGCAAAGTTGCTGTCGCTCAGCAGCTCCTGCATTGAGTGTCTGCCCCCTGGTGGTCAGTGCATGTCATATCTACCGGGTGGTTGGCCAGTAGGCCGGTCACTCAGCCTTTTATATATATAGATAGTTACAGAGTTTCAGTCGGAGAAGATGAAAAGGTCTGGAGATGGATGGTAGTGATGGTTGTACCACAATGTGAATGTATCTAATGTCACAGAAATGTACACTTAAAAATGGTTAAAATGGTAAGTTTTATGTTAGGTATCTTGAACCACACTTAAAAAATAAGGTGTCTGGCCAGTGTTGCTCAGCAGTTGAGCATCAACCCAGGAACCAAGAGGTCACCAGTTCGATTCCCGCTCAGGGCACATGCCCGAGTTGCCAGCTCAATATCCAGTGGGGGAATGCAGGAGGCAGCCCATTGATTATGTTTCTCTCTTATCAATGTTTCTATCTCTCTATCCCTCTCCCTTCCTCTCCATAAAAATCAATTAAAACATATTTAAAAAATAATAATAATGTCCTGATGATTTAATAGAATATATTAAAAATCCATGTGATTTTTCTGAACAGATGAAGAAAAAGATTTGAAAAATTCAACATTCTCTCAGCAAACTAAAAATAAGCAAGCAAGCTAAAGGGTTCAGATTGTAAAATCAGATGTACTCAAACCATGGCTCTTACAAGAGTCTCCAACTGTTTCCAATCTAATTCTCCAAATTAAGCCAGCATGATCTTCCTAAAACACAAACCCCATCATGTCACTCTTCTGCCCTTAGCTCCCACTGTATGTAGGAGTTTAAGCCAGGAGGGTGTTACAGCAGAAGTCCTGTGTCCTGCCCACGAACCCACCCCACAGCCGTCTTCCATCTACTCTACCTTTAACTTCATTTCTTACTTTGCTCACCATTGCACCATACTTCATCCATACCAAATGAAACTCAGTAATGCTTCACATTTCTCTGCCTTAGTTCTAATCACTTCCAACTTTTCCTAACTCCTCAACTATGTGGTAAAACTCTATTCCTCCTCTTTAAAGCACTAAATCAAATATCTTCTCCTCTTTGAAACCTTTCTAAACTGCACACACTCGGAGAGCAGGAATCAGTTATTCCCTCTTTTAAGCTTTCAATGTTCTATGTATGAGTGTCTATCACAGTATGCAATGCATTTAGAACTTTATGTGTCAATTTGCTAATTTCTTAAACTCATGTTCCTTGAGAAAAGTAACTGCTTCATGGTGTCTCTAGACAGTGGCTATAATATGGAAAAAAAATGAACGATCGATAGTTGGGTGAAAATAATAGAATACAGTTTCTCAAAACAATAGAGATTTTTACAAAATCTCTGTTTTATGAGTTGGTAAAAACAATGGGTTTTATGGCAAAATAATGAGAGAAATGGTGCACTCTATAACTTCTTCTTAAAGAGGCACATGCACATCTGAGTATTAAAGATGCTGAGATGTAGCACAAACAGAAGTCCATCTCCTTAAATTCATCACATTTCAAACTCTTAAACTTGGAACCCACGCATAACTCCTACTTACATCCCGCAAAACCGGTGTTCTAAGTAACATGCTTCCAGAAACACTGCATTAGCAGATGAACTATTTCTGACATGCTTTGATATTTATAATATGTCTCAAATTAGTGAATTACAGAAAGTTCTGTAGTTTACATTTTATACCATTCTATTAAATGTAAATACATACAAAATGTTATAACTAAGTAAACATTCTCTACTATAATTCTCCATTTAGCTGCTGTTGGTAGAACCCAGCTACCACCAAATGGAACAAAATCAAGAATGAGACATAGACTAGAATCCCACTTACCACGTAAGCCCTGCTGGACTTCTTTGCCAAGTCTCAAATTTAACAAGGAAACAAGACCCTGCCGTGAGATATCAACGTAAAGGGCACTGGTAGGTCACATCCCAGAAGGAGCAGCATCTGTGATACAGAGCTGACCAGAGTTCTGGACAACACTCTGCATTCAGAGCACCTGTTCTAACATCCTACATCCTACTTTCCATCGGAGAGCACTAGGGACAGAGCTGAGTCACATGACAGCTTAACTTGAAAGAAAAACAAAAAAAGAACAAATGTGCTCTGCCTCAATAGAGCTTTAGTTATTAAAATTAGGATTTCATTTTTACAGAAAGTTTTCTTTGCCCAACTCTGAAGGCTGTATGATTATTAACTAGCCACAACCCCTTCTGGCTAAGAAAGGACACAAAACTCCTGCCACCTGGGAAGGACTATTATAACTCGCATTTATATTTTGGTAGTGGCACACCTGGCTGTCTTTTTAGTCTTTCTTCCAGTGAATGAAAGAAATTAAATACAAACTGACTTAATGCATAACTGGTAACATTCAAAAAAGCTATTAATTTGCTTTTCCAAAGAATTTAGAATTCCAAATTGCTGACTTTTCATTTTCTAAGAATTCCTTTTCTGATTTGCTATTTCATACACAAACAATTCTGTGTATCTTTTACTTGAATGTAAATGAGGCCACTACATACTTATAAGTAATTAAGAGAGTGAGGGATTTAAGCTAGTCTGAACTAAACAAACCTGTTAACCATTTCAGGAAAAATAATGAGTACATAAAAAGGGAAACCATAAAAACGACAGTAAAATTTAGAACATCTATTTTCTTATCTATAGCCAAAAATATCAAAACCGGTTCAATTTTTCCTCTTTCTGAGGGGGTTGGTTGGGGAGGTATGTGTGGAAAATAAGGAACTTACCTAGGCTAGAATTGCCTTTTGCAATGGTAATCGTCTTCTCAAAAAACTCTCTGGATATATTCTGAAGCATGGCTCGCTCAGCAGTAGAGGCCAGAGAGCTCTGCTGATTTAAGAACTCAGAGCCCTGACGGAAAGAAGAAAAAAAAAAGTCACATGGAAAGGGAAACTAGACTTTGGAATATGATTTCAACATCACACATGTTCTCTCATTGGTTGTGCTTGATTCCACAAGGATCCATAACCAAGACAAGTTCATAGGTTGGCTTCTGGAAAACCTCAGCGTCAGGAGAGCACCAGCTCCGCGTGGGGAGCTGAGCCAGAATACTTTTCTGTCCCTGACCTCATGACCTCATCCTCACACACACACTGTATCTTTAAAATAGTACCTTTCCTGTTGAATCTGGCAGCAGAGAAGTAAGCTCTGTACTTGATATAACTTCACTGGGTAGGTGAGACTCAGCCCACACGCCTGTGTTTTCACATCCATATTGTTGTTCAGGTGTATAATCATTTACAATAAACCCAGAAGCAGGTCCCATGCTCAAGTCTATGGAAGGTGGGCTGTCATCCTGTCTTTGCAGGAGGTTCTGGGTGTAGAGTTCTTCCAAGGGCACGTGCAGATCAAGTATTGGATCTGAAGAATTGTCAGTGACATCCTGATGATGAGAGAATAAAAAAGAAAAAATTATGGCCAGAATTACTTCAATGTATTTTGTAGGATCCTTTCTTAATGACTGACTACTTAGTGGGGAAGAAACCTAACCACAACATAATTATTCATTAGTTAAAAAGCATTAGCAAACATACAAATTCATCACTTAGCTGATATTCTGTATACCTTTATTTTTATAAATGCTTTTCAATACATTTCCTGCAATCATACATTTCATGTTATACTTGTACACTATACTGTATATGAGATCATTTAGATACATTAGTATGTTCTATTCACAAATAAAATCATCCGGAGTTCAATTTAAATGGGAAAGCAAGTAACATATTTCCAAATCTTATTTAAAGAGTAGCCTGAGTTTCTAAGTATTATAAGATCAAATGCATACAGAGAATGACATTAATTGATTCAGATTCACAAGAACCTTCAATGGAAAATTATTTCAACAGATATTTATAGGTATTTATGGAGAAGAACAGAAAGCCACACAATTCATATTATTGTAGGGAAATTTTTCATAAATATTGTGCAAGATATAACAGAAGAAACACTAAAATGGGGATTATAAGATATAGGTTCTAATTCTGGCTTTCTCATTAACAATTCTGTACATTACAGAACCTCTCTTGGCTTTATATTAATTTCTAAATTTCCCTAAACTCTAATAAAATTCTATAGTTCTACATAAATATATATATGTACTTACAACAGATATACTGTATCACTTATGTGCTTTGGGCAAGCAGTAGCTCCATGAACTGCTGCTGTTGAATAAACTTATCAATTTTCAATTCTTTGATGGATGTTTTGAAAGTATAAAAGTAGTATATAAATACATTGTCACTGGAAAAGTTTCAAGCCATACAGGTGCATAATGTGTATGCACACTATATTAAAGTCTTCCTGTGTGGCTCCTACTTCTGGTCCTCTCCCCAGTAAAACTGGTTGGCTTCAGTTGTGTGTTTATGAATCAGATTTTAAAATTCATTTGCATTACATATCCTATTTAATAAAAGAGTAATATGCAAATTAACCGTCACTCCACAACAAAATGGCAGCGCCCATAGCCACAAGATGGTGGCGCCCAGTCCTCTTAGCCCTGCTGGAGTCCCCGAGTACACCCAGTGGCGGCAGCCCGGGGTGTCTGGCTGGGAAGCGCCAGTGCCTGGCACGATCCCTGGCCACAGCCTGGGCTGTGGTCTCAGGCCGGCAGGGCCTCGCACCCAAGCCGCGCGATCCCCCAGCCTGATGCGGCAGCCTGGGCTGGGGATCTCAGGCCGGCAGGGCTGCGCACCCCCGCCACGCGATCTTATGGCCAGCTGCGGCAGCCTGGGCTGGGGTCTGAGCCTGGCCGGGGTGCGATCCCCTTCCAGTGGTGGCAGCCTGGGGTCTCAACCACTGAGTCACACCAGCCAGGCAGATATGGAGGAATCTTAAATGTTTCTTTTTTTAAAATATATATTTTATTGATTTTTCACAGAGAGGAAGGGAAAGGGATAGAGAGCTAGAAACATCTATGAGAGAGAAACATCGATCAGCTGCCTCCTGCACACTCCCCACTGGGTATGTGCCCCCAACCAAGGTACATGCCCTTGACCAGAATCGAACCTGGGACCCTTGAGTCTGTAGGCCGATGCTCCACCCACTGAGCCAAACCAATTAGGGCTGTCCAATATGCTAAAGAAAAAACCCTATCTAATAAAGAGGGAATATGCAGGGGAGGGCATTTGGGGGTGACCGGGTTGTCAGGGGAGGGCAGTTGGGGACGATCGGGCTGGCAGGGGAACAGTTAGGCGTCGATCAGGCTGGCAGGGGAGTAGTTAGGGGGTGATCAGGCTGGCAGGCAAAAGCGGTTAGGGGCAATAAGGCAGGCAGGTGAGCAGTTGGGAGCCAGCAGTCCTAGATTGTGAAAGGGATGTCTGACTGCCTGGATTGGGCCTAAACGGGCAGTCAGACATCCCTCGAGGGATCCCAGATTGGAGAGGGTGCAGGTTGGGCTGAGGGACACCCTCCCCCAGTGCATGAATTTTGTGCACCGGGCCTCTAGTGTGTGTGTGTGTGTGTGTGTGTGTGTGTGTGTATGTGTGTGTACACACACACACACACACACATATATATATATATATATATCTCCAAATGTACACACTCACACATCCAAGCTCATACATACATTTTAAAACCTAAACAGATCCATACACTACACAGGTTTTCCTCACCCAAGGATATGTTTATTGATTTTAGAGAGAAAGGAAGGAAGGGAAGGAGAGGGAGCGAGAGAGGAAGAGAAACATCAATGTAGGAGACAAACAGACCAATTGCCTCCCGTGCACACCCAACCGGGGATGGAACCTGCAACCTAGGTATGTGCCCCGACATGAACTGAACCTTCAACCTTTTGGTGTACAGGACAATGCCCTAACCAACTGAAATACCTGGCCAGGGTGCTATTGGTCTTTTGAAGTAAACTTATACCCTGACATGAGAGATTCCCATGTCAATGAATAAAAGTCAACTTCAATCTTCTTAAGGCTACAAAATATCCCTAAGTCTGGAAAGGCCTAGTGTGCAGACTTTGGTGCCCAGCTGCCTCAGCTGAGATGTTGGCTCCACCAGGAGGTACCTCTTTCAGCTTAGACAAGTTACTCATATGTACTCTGTGCATTGGTTCCCTCCTCTATCAATTAGGGAAAATAATAGGACCTAGTACAGGAATGGTGGGAGGATAGAGTTAAAATTACAAAGTACTAAAAACATGCCTGACTTACTAGAAAGTGCCTGATAACCATTAGTCATTGCTGTTATTTTTTCTGCACATCTTTGTGGACCCGTGAAAATTTATTTAGTATAAACTCCTACAATTAGAGCTGTTGTTCAAATGATATGCACGCTTGCAATGCTGTGCATATCAAATGGGCTTCCAATTAGTGGTTCAGTGCTTTACTACGTGCACCTGACGATGGGTGAGGACATGCCATTAGTATGCCTCCTGTGAACTCTCTCTTTATACTGGTATACTTTACCAATGATTCTATCAGATGGTATTCACTTACTGTGGCCATTGACATATTCTTAATATAAAGTCTTTGTGATATACACTAGAAATCTTTCCTCAGCTTGTTACTTCTAAGTTTATAGGGTCTATACATGCAGGAGTTAAAATCTATATGTAATCAAGAATTCTTTATGTATTTTTTAACGAAATTCTTTACACAATTAAATTTGTCAATTTTTTTTGTGTGCTTTTGGGTTTTACTTAATGTTGCTTAATAAGTCCTTCCTCTGCACAAAGTAAACAAAATTCTTTATAGTATATTTCTTCTATTTTAGAATTGCTTTGTTTTCAGATTCAGTTTTAAACCATCTAAAATTTATTTCAGGGTGTGGTGTGAGATATGGAGTCTCTTTTCATATTTTCTAAGCGGGTAATCAATTGCTTCAACACAATTATCTTTCCTCTCCCTCAAAAAAGTTTTCATCTCTCTGGAATTAACATGTTCATGGTACAAAGAACTGAGAAAAATGGAAATACCAAACAAGCAATTAACATCTTTAGAATCCTCGGGAAAAAATGATAGAAAAATATCCTCCTCTTGCACTCGTAGAACCTAATCAATAACATGTTAGCTCATCCACCCAACTTGGATTATTTCAGTCTTATTAAAAATAGCAGTGTACTTACTAAGGCAATTGGTTAGCTTCTGTATTCTAAATTCATCATGATAACTAGCAGTAAGTCATCTCTCCCACTCCCTAAATAAACATAACAACAAAAACCACTTTTCATCAGAAAAAGAGTTCAAGCTGCCCTCCTTAGCTGGGGTTTACTGTAAATCGAGTAACAAATTTCCATGCATTATTCATGAAGGAGTTAACAGAGACACACAAAAAGAAAGAGCTAATCAACACAGCAGACAACATAAGCCTACTTAAGAAACATTTCTGGTTGCTGAACAACCAACTGAGTTTTATTTTTAAAAGTCTTATGGATCTAAAAGAAAAATCGTTCTTCCCCCATATATGTCCAAAAATAACTGCAACCTGGTATCTAAATGAAGCTGAGATACCAAAAATCCATCTAACATGTGCCTCCACTTGATATAGTCTCGTTTTCTGTGGAAAAAACGGGGGAGAGGTTAAATAAAAATGTCAAATTTACTTGAAACAGGTCTATTTCTTAAGTGTAATGAATAAGCTAAGATTATACTTGGGCACAGTATTTGCCCAGGTAATATATTTTTACATAGGCTGGCTAAATTTAAACACTCACTGGACACAACCTGCTTTCCTCTAATAAGCAGTCCTCCACTGAAGGCTTCTTAAGACTTTTGGGAAATATGCCATAAGCATAGCTACTCCAACTTACCTTGTCCCCACTCTTTCTGAGATAGGGTATACCTCCTGTATTGTTTATGCACTGGCCCTCTGCAGAAAGGCAACATCTTTTATATTTTGAAAACGTGCAGTTCTGTCACTAGGATTTCCACAACCATTTTCATCATCTTGACTAGAGTGATTTAGTTTTTGACACTAACCCACTCCTCCAAAAGATACACATATTTTAAACAGGGATGTAAAGATAGCAATATTCTAGGCTATAGCATGACAATAAGTGAAGATTTGGGATTTTTTTTTAATATCACAGAATCCATGAGATGTGTTTGGTGTAAGAGGTGCAAAAAGGAGTTTCTATCTTGACAAACACCAAGTTCACTGTGCACTAGAATTAACAGCATATCCTAGGGGACTGATGCTCAGAAATGGAGGACATGTACAACTAGCAATCATTTCATGCCTGGAGCAAGAGCGAGGGTGGGGCCTGCAGGTGAGGATTAGGGGAAGGGGAGACTCATTACATAGCAATTATATTTTTATTGGGTGTTATTTTTAAGCCAAAATAGGAAAAAAATAAATGAAAGCATCCTTTCCTCCAAAATGTGTTGATCTTTTAAACAAAAGTCTAGAAGCATTTAAGTTTGAAAACAATTATCTCTGCATTTGTTATGTCTGTGAAGGTGATGAGGAAAAGGGGATAAAAAAGATTAATCAAAAAATTAAAACCTAGAACAGTAAAAAAGGAAAAATCCCACTGGCTTTCTATCTTTAAAATCCACATTTCAATGGCCTGTTTCTATTAATCCAAATGCACTGGAAGCAGATATATTTTTCAGATTTGTGAGTGATGGTTATTTCCCTTAAATCCTGACATGATAATTAATCAAAGTAAGCAGACACCACTCCTTTAAAAGGAAAAGACAGCCGAACAGGCTCTCCGATGAGAGAGTTTGTACAGAGGAGCTCACTCCGCCTGGGGTGAGGTCCTCTGGGGGTCTGAGCTGCTGCAGGGCCCAGGCTCTGCACTGGGGAAGTCCTCCCTTCAGGGTGGGTCCCTGTTCTGGGGGACCAGTTCTTACCACTTCCAGCTCACCTGACCACCAGACCTCCCACCAATGTAAGAACACAGGTAAAATTCCCTGTGTGCTTCCAGACACAATTTAAGGCTATTTAAGACTTACTAGAGGCCCGGTGCACGAAATTCGTCCACAGGGGCGGGTGTGTGTCCCTCAGCCCAGCCTGCACCCTCTCCAATCTGGGACCCCTCGAGGGATGTCCGACTGGCCGTTTAGGCCCGATCCCAGTAGGATCGGGCCTAAACGGCCAGTCGGACATCCCTCTCACAATCCAGGACTGCTGGCTCCCAACTGCTCGCCTGCCTGCCTTCCTGATTGCCCCTAACCGCTTCTGCCTGCCAGCCTGATCACCCCCTAATCACTCCCCTGCCAGCCTGATTGATGCCTAACTGCTCCCCTGCCAGCCTGTTTTCCCCTAACTGCCCTCTCCTGCAGGCCTCATCAGCCCTAACTGCCCTCCCCTGCAGGCCTTGTCCCCCCCAACTGCTCTCCCCTGCAGGCCTGGGTCCCCCCCAACTGCCCTTCCCTGCAGGCTTGATCGCCCCCAACTGCCCTCCCCTGCTGGCCATCTTGTGGCGGCCATCTTGTGTCCACATGGGGGCAGCCATCTTGTGTGTTGGAGTGAGTCAATTTGCATATTACTCTTTTATTAGATAGGATTACATATTTAGCAACGTCAAAAACTTGAGGAATCACTGAGATCCTCACAATCTATTTCATCCTTCTTCACATCAGTTATCATATGCTATTCAATCTTATTTTATCAATTAAAAAGTCGCAATCTGAGCTCACTTTCTTTAAGAAAAACAGTCAATTTGAAATTTCATAACAAATTACTATTCTGTCTTTTGAAAATAAATTTAGTGCAAAAAGACAAAAAGATGAGTGCATCATCTAATTTTTATTTATTTACACACAATTTTCTAGTAAATATCTACATGCTAAAAAGATGCCACAGAAAACAAAATCAAAACAAAACAAAAACGCTGCAGAGATTCACCACTTCCTAGGAACAGTGCTACTCTCAAAGAAGACTAAAAGCACAGAGGAGTTTCACAATTTGTTTTAAAACACCCTCATTAATGCTTTCTTTGTTGTTTTGCAGTTTAAATATTTCAGTTGATAAGCCAGCTTGCCAAAATTTGCTTCAACAAAAGAGTAAACTGCTTAGGAAATGAAAAAAAAAAAAAATAGGAGGCAAACAGACTTTAGTAAGCCAATATGTTGTGCTGCATACAGCCAGCATTTGCCCTGTAAAATATATGCTTCTCAGTATGCAGATTGTGTAATCCCTTTAAGTAACAATTACAAAGTTAAACAATGCAATCTGTCCCACTGGCAAGAATTGTGCTATGCTGTGGATTAGGAGATTCCATTAGGAGATGAACTCAGCTTCCAGCCCTGAGGCCAGGAAAGGCTGAACAGGGTCCAGACAGGACACAGTCACAGAAGCAGGCTCAGGTGTGGTAAGAGAGGAGCAGATGTTCCATTCAAGATTATACCTTGCAAACCAATTCAAAGAGACTGCCCAGCATCATTTGCAAGGATAACAGGTGCACCTCGAACATAAAAGAAAATGCTTTGATTGTTCTGGCCAAAAATACTTGTTAATTCAGGAAAACTGTGCTAGACCTAGGAAAATTCTACTTTCCAACTTATTCATAGGTTCAAATTCCCTTCCCACTGAACTTATGTGGAAAATATATATTTCACATATTTAAGAAAGAATTATTGTCCAGTCTTTTTATCATAACTGTTATTGGTGGTATATTTCCAACATAAAAATTAAAGACACATATATATCCACATATAAATGCTTTGCCAAGATTGAACAGATCCTAACATTTTGCCATATTTTCTTCAATCTCTCTATTCACAACAATAAATGTATTAAGCTAAATTCCATGATTCCTTTTATCTTCAAGAATAACTTCTTTCCTGAAGTTGAAAGGTACGATTCCTACACATGTTTAGTTTAACACATGCACACATACACACACTCATAAAAATACACTGAATTGGTTTGTATATCAATGTCTAGAAACTATAAACAATGCCAACAAATTAATGGAAAGATAAGCAACCCATTATAAACTTAGAGGCCACTGATAGAAACCCGAATGGCCAATATATGAAAAAGTATTCAACCTCACTAGTAATCGGGAGCCACAAATTAAATAGTAAGATACCATTTAACACCCGAAAGATTGGGTAGGTTTTAAAATATTACTTATTAAACATTATAGGTCATATCACTAAGGAAATGAACAAAGTTGGAGCATTTATACCAATAATCTATTTCTTTTTTAAAAAATATATTTTATTGATTTTTCACAGAGAGGAAGGGAGAGGAAGAGAGAGTTAGAAACATCAGTAGAGAGAAACATTGATTAGCTGCCTCCTGCACACCCCCCGCTGGGGACGTGCCCGCAACCAAGGTACATGCCCTTGACCGGAATCGAACCTGGGACCCTTATGTCCGCAGGCCGACACTCTATCCACTGAGCCAAACCAGGCAGGGCACCAATAATCTATTTCTAATATAGAAATGGCACAGATATGTCAAATAGCAACCAAATTCTTCATTCATATCCAGTGACTTAAACATATTTTGCTATTCACAATGATTTTTGTGTATTCTTTGGTCTCATTCTATATAAAATCATATGACAGCATTAAGTTTAACTTAGCTAGTAAATATTAAATAAATGCAAGAAATATTTTACTATCCAACTTTGCACGCACAAAATAATTATAATTTTTCCAAAGGAGACACAGTTAAAAACATAATTTGAGAAATAAGTTTCATTATTTTTTTTTCATTTTAACAAGAAAATCCTAATTACAGTTTTGAACCTCTATGTCCATCACTCTGCATAACAGACCCTATAATTAAACAGTCCCTGGGAATCTAAAAATGAGCCAATCAACATCACCTAAATAAAACTGGACTTTAATCCAATAATGAATCCATGACTTGGGAAACATAATGTCTCTGACTTGCTACTCCTACAACTCAACCCTGCATAAACAGTCTGCATAAACAGTGCCCTCTGGAAAAGTACACACAAGGTTCTTCTATAAACGAGATGGCATTCCCTTTGTACCTTGGGAGGAGAAGATGGAAGGGAGGGACCATAGTTCAGGCCATCACTACAAGCACTGCTGTGAAGAGATAAAATAGAGGCTGGAGTAGAGTAGATACTGTCATTATCGGGAGAGTAGTGAGACTCAAATGCAGATTCATCAGCTAAGTCAGCATCGTTTGTGTCCACCTAGGGATAAAAACAATAATGTCAGTTGGAAATTCTGTTCTATTGCAAAGTCTCCACTGGAGACCAAAAGGTCCCTAGCGTCATTCCTTTGTCTATGCTATTTTCTATATGACCTCTTCACCCTCTTCAACACTTCAGAGGCTAATGCAAGAATACAAGGATGAACTGCTCACCTGCAGCCGAGCCTGCTGGCGTCAAAGGCTATTTTATTCCATCATTAAAGGGCTAAAGATAACAATCAATAAAGCACCTGGATAAATTCTAAGTTTAGAAATGTCATAAATTAAGGGAAATATTTGCCTTTTTCCCAGTTCACATTATTTTAAAATAATACCTGCTCAAATCTTAGAATTTTATAATAAAGTGAATGAGGTCAGCTCTTTTCCTATTCAACTAACATAAACTTCTTTAACAGGACTGCCAGACAATCCTCTATTCGTAAATCACACCAAGATGATATATTTTGTTTAAAATGACTTTAAATAGATTTAAAAATCATTCAAGTTGCAGACCCAAAACTTAATGGTGATCATCAGAAACCAAAGAGAAAAATCTGGCATTTCATGCTGAAATTACACTAGCAAACAAGGTACCTAATTATGATCTAGTTATGGTAAAACTATTAAGTTATAAACAGCTATTGTTGGAAAACTCACACAGAGTGAGGTAGCAAATTTCACTACATATTATCTAAAAATCCTATTACTATCTTCTGTGGCAGAACCAAGTGAAAGATTCAAAACATGGTAAGCTTGAAGCTCTCCTTACAATTCACTCACTGTTACATCTCAGAAAAGGTAGAACCGACATAAATACTACCCTTATAAATACTACCAGCATTTTCTGCTTTAATGGCAAAACCTGATATGTTGTCTATCTTTGTGATTTCAACTTACACATTTAGCCAGGAGAAGTTGCACTAAAACATTACACCAGGTCATATTCTTGCAAAAAACATGAGAGGAATACAGATGGACAATTTCAAAATGAACTTCTCTAATAACATTTTTTCAATACATGCTCAAATTCACTAGTGTGTATCTATGTGGATATTTATCCTTTATGAATGTACATTGTGTACAATAATCCAAACATTAAATATTTAACATCTGCTATCTACATAGATAGTATGAACTAAGCCTTGGGCCATATATAATAATAGAAAAATATTTGTTTTAAGTAAAATTAAAAAAATGTCTCAAAATAATTTGTATACCTTTAGTTGATACCTCAGAATCTTAAAAGAGATCCTACAATCAATTCATCTAATTACTGTCGAGATAAAAACACCAGGGTCCACAAACATTGAGTGACCAATAAAAGATTATGTAGCTAGTTACAGAGAAGACCCAGGACATTTCCTACCATAAGATGCTGAGCTCACAGAAAAGTGGAACTAATCTTCTCTTTGACTGGTATGCATTTAAGGAGATTCAAGGAAGCTGTGTCAACTCTAGAAAAAAATGTATTTCTCCGGGCACTTATAGAGACAATGATACATTTGTGACCTGCAACATTTCAAAAGAATTTTCTGTTGCTGGAGACTATTTTACATTATCATACCAGAGTACTTTATGTAATTCATAGAGTTCTAAACTATCTCGTTTTGAAGTGTTAACATAATCCTATATAATACCAGGTGTACCGGTTAATAATGCATATTTTTTTCAATAGTTACACATATGTTGATATATATGCGATCTAATATGTATGCTATTTTGTTGTATTGACAGCAAGCTTCAAAATGTCATATGTCAAATTTTCTGAAAGTGTTAACATCACAGATATTTTTATGCTTAAAAATGTCGAATTTCGTGCCAAAAAAAGAGCATTTATGGGAAGTTTTAATTCATTATTTTGAAGAAAAGTGCTGCAGAAAGTTATTGTATACTTTGGGAAGCTTATGGTGAACATGCTCCACCTCAAGATACTTGTGAACGCTGGTTTAAATGCTTTAAAAGTGATGATTTCGATGTGAAAGACAAAGAATGTCCAGGTCAACCGAAAAAGTTTGAAGACCAACAATTACAAGCATTATTGGATGAAGGTGCATGTCAAACTCAAAAACAACTTGCAGAAAGATTAAACATTGCTCAGCAAACAATTTCCGATCGTTTACAAGCAATGGGAAAAATATTAAAGGAAGGAAAATGGGTGCCACATCAACTGAATGAAAGACAAATGGAAAACAGAAAAGTCATCAGTAAAATGTTGCTTCAATGGCACGAAAGAAAGTCTTTTTTGTATCGAATTGTGACTAGCGATGAAAAGAGGATTTTGAGAATCCCAAATGCACAAAATCATGGGTTGATCCAGGTCAACCATCAACATCGACTGCAAGGCCAAATCACTTCAGAAAGAAGACAAATGCTCTGGGTTTGGTGGGATCAGGAAGGTGTGGTGTTATTATGAGCTTCTAAAACCAGGTGAAACCGTTAATACTGATCGCTACCGACAACAAATAACCAAAGTGAACCATGCTTTGATCGTGAAACCACTAGAATGGGCCAGAAGACACGGCAAAGTAATTTTGCTTAATGATAACGCACCATCACATATTTTAAAACCAGTTAAAGACACATTAAAAGATCTTGCCTGGGAAGTATTTTATTAAGCCACCCACTGTATTCACCAGACCTTGCTCCTTCAGATTACCACTTGTTCTGATTGAGGGCACACACACTTTCTGAGCAGCACTTCAAAACATATTAAGAAGTGGGAAATTGGGACTCTGAATGGTTTGCCTCAAAACAAGAAAAGTTCTATTGGGACAATATCCACAAATTACCTAAAAGATGGGGGAAATGTGTAGCTAGCGATGGACATTACTTTGAATAAAGCACTTTTGATATTTCTTTTGAAATTATGTTTTCTTTGATTATAAAATCTGCATTATTCACTGGTACACCTGGTAAAAAGCTAATACGCAAATCGACCAAATGGTGGAACAACCAGTTGCTATGACACTCACTGACCACCAGGGGGCAGACGCTCAATGCAGGAACTTCCTCCATGGTGGTGACTGCACACCCACAGGGAGAGCACCGCTCAGCCAGAAGCCCTGGGCCGGGCTCATGGCTGGTGAGCACAGCAGCAGTGGTGGGAGCCTCTCCCGCCTTTGTGGCAGTCAGACATCCCCTGAGGGCTCCCAGAATGCGAGAGGGCGCAGGCCAGGTTGAGGAACCCCCCTCCCCGAGTGCACGGGTTTCATGCACCAAGCCTCTAGTATTAGCATAATGTCCATGGAGACCTGTTATCTCCTTAAAAGGTAGGCAAAATACTAAAATAATAAAAGAATGCCTAGAAAGACTCAGTATGAAATGAGAGCAAACAAATGCACCGACAAAAATTTGGTATGATGTACAGATTAGTTCTACCTGTTGACATATGCCTTGTTAAATAAATTTTCCGCAAATCCAACAAATAGTTTTCACATAGGTTTGTTTTTCTTCCCATTTTGAATTATTTGAACTATTGGAGTTGATGAGAAAATGTTTCGTTTCACAAATATAATGAACAAAGAATATAGTAAGACTTTAGGATATTTTGCAAGATAAAATAAGACATAAGATTTTTGAAAGAAAGCTTGAAAAGCTGTGGCCACTAACCAGAGCCAAGTCAGCCCTGAAGAGGGCCTTGTCAGCCAGCCCTTCCTCCTGGCAGGAGTGTGGGGGGTAGAGGAAGGAATCCTCCTTGGCAGAAACATAACCTTCTTCTGGCGAAAGCTGCAGGGAGAAGGAAGTCCAGCGAGTGAGGATGAGATCATGAAAAGGAAAGAGAACGGAAAGAGAGGGAAGAGGAGAGAGGGAAGAGAGAGAAAAAGTTAAAGGAGGAGAGAAAAAAATGGGAAAGTTTTTAAATGATACCACATGACTTTAACATAGAACATAAAATATGATATTCATATTTAACATTTGTATTTAAGATACAATGAGGATATTTATTCGAATACCAACATCATCCATTAGATAAGAATCCCTTTCAACTAAGTTTTTTCATTCTTCTCATAAAAGATGATCAAAATCAACAATATAACAACATAATATTTTATACTAAAGTAATCGTCTGGTCATTTTTATCTGACAAATATTCTGGCTAAACAAGTTTCATATAGAAATAAGGCAACTTTTATCACACTGACAGGAAGCCTAACATCTGTATTCCAACCTCAGAGAAAATAGGCTAACACAGTTAGACTAGAGGCCTGATGCACAAAATTCATGCAAGAGTAGGCCTTCCTTCCCCCAGCTGCCAGCACCGGCTTCCCTCTGGCACCCGGGACCTGGGCTTCCCTCGCAGCCCCCAGCTTCATCCAGAAGGTCGTCCGGAAGGACATCAGTCTAATTAACATATTATGCTTTTATTATTATAGATCAGTGGTCGGCAAACTGCGGCTTGCGAGCCACATGCGGCTCTTTGGCCCCTTGAGTGTGGCTCTTCCACAAAATACCACGTGCGGGCGCGCATGTACAGTGCGATTGAAACTTCGTGGCCCATGCGCAAAAGTCTGTTTTCGGCTCTCAAAAGAAATTTGAATCGTTGTTCTGTTGATGTTTGGCTCTGTTGACTAATGAGTTTGCTGACCACTGTTATAGATTATTATAGATAACTGTCATGCCTACATCACCCTGTACCATCAGTTACATACCAAAGTATTTTAGGAAAAGAAGTTTCTCTTCTTGTTCCACAAATATGAGTTAGTAGATAGTAAACCTCACTTCATATAAAGCTATTTTTCATATTATTGCAATGCATATGGAATTTGAAATAGTGAACATTCTCATGAAAGAAATTTATTTTGGAACTAGTTAGGAAAAAACAGTCTGCTTCTTAATAACTGGCATGGATTCTTCTGAGGGCAGTAAAAACATATATGGAATTAATGTTTGCCATTTTCTTTGTTGAACAAAAAGACCAGAACCAAATGTATGGTCAATCTTAACATAGAGGGTGGGGCAAAATAGGTTTACAGACATGAGTACGTGAAACACAGAGTTTCTTCTTGTATTATTATTTATTGATTATATTATTTTCCACATGAGGAACTGTAAGCCCACTTTTGCCGCACCCTGTATATGCAGAGTCCCAATGGCCTATTACATCCACCCTCATATTGATCTTCTGTTGTGATTTCTACAATTCTGGTTTGATTTCAGGTTAGATTAACATATTCTCCCTCCTCCCTTTTTTTTTTATAAATATATTTTCATAGGTTACCAATTCTTTGTGGAGTAAAAAGTTAGGCACAAAAAAATGTAATTAACATTTAAAACATACTAACAAAGCTTACTACTTCACAGTCAACAAATTTTTCCTTGATGTTTATGCAAATATATCCATGTGTCTGTGGTTTCTTAGGAGAAGGTATATTTGCCCTTTCATTTAAGAATATATTTATATACTGGAAAAAACAATCTCCCAGAGTGAGAATGTCTCTCAGATTTCACTGCAATTCAGTCTAAAGTGCTGTGTTGCAATCACTATACCCACTAAATGTATTGACATTATGTAAGCATGTCATTAGTTATTTTTAATATTGCAATAATTAATGACATGAGGGCTCCTCCCTCCCTCAGGAAGCCACCCGCTGATGAATCCACTTTGTAAAGTTCATTTTCTTGCTTTCCAGTAAATAGACAACAAATGTGTTGAAATTGACAGAATGCAGGACCTCAAGCCACTCTACAGAGATTCTACTTTATCCCACCCAAATTAAAGATCCCGCTGCTAGTTGTTAATGCTGTTAATTTCTCTAATACTCTACTATATAGGTATAGATATTTTAAGGCATTATTTCTTTGAAAATATTTTAATTCTGTATTATCATGACATTATCATCAAATACAAAAGGTCAAAAGTGAAGCACAAAGCAATGTTACGGATTTATTTCTGAACTTCCTGTTTTATTTCCTTTATATTTAAAAAATATTATTCAACATTAAATCTTTACTCTCAAAAGCCAGTAACAATTGTGTTGATAAAAAAGTACCAAAAGTCATGATTCATCATAAGAACATGTGAAGCTAAAAATAAGTGCACAAGCCATTTTGTTTGCAAATATTGAAAAGAATCAGTAAAATCCAAATTCTTACGGGTAAAGGCTTGGCAACTCCTATTTTCACCGTTCCTGCCGGGGCCCCCTTCAGGGCCTGCACAGCTTCCTCAAGACTGCTGTTCTCCAGGTTCACGTCATTGACAAACATGAGGCGATCCCCAGGAAGAAGGCGTCCATCCTTTTCAGCAACACCACCAGGAACCAAAGAACGAATCACGATTACAGTGCTCGCTGGATCTACGGGGTCCTGAGAGAAGGCAAAAGGACAGAGCAGGCAGCTTCATTTTACACTGGGAAATATGTTTACATGCTGCTCCCCCTGAACTGTAAGGGATGGGTAACTGTTTCGGGTGTCTTTAAAAAATTTCGTTAACCCTTCTAATGAATTATCTGGGCAAAAGTTCCCTTCACTCTAGAGTTTAGGAAGAATTCACCCTAAACAGGGCTCCCTCTCTTGGCATCATTCCTGAGTTGACCTTTCAAATTGTATAGGTAAGTTTAAAATAATTTTAACTTTTGTCAAATTTTATAACTATCATCTGAGGGTAGACAGATGTCAGATATATGAATTATTAACACCAGCATTTGTTTAATAGGAAATAACTGCTCTGGATCATCAGTAGTTGTGAGCATACTGAAGGTAGGGCCTCTCTCTTGAAAAAAGGAAGTATAAAGAGAGGCCGTACAGAATCTGGTGATGCAGTATAAGATACACAGCAACGTAAGTATTAGCACAAGGCTCCAGAATCAGGCCCTGTGAACGACACATCCTGGGGGAGACATCAGAGACGGCGACTGGCTCAGTATTAATTAATGAGGAGCAACAGCTGTGTCTATCCAATGGGCCGCAGCATTCCCTCAGCTACTCACACTGCAGTACACAATGCAAGGTAAGGCTGCAGGTCACATTTGACCAATTTAAGCTTATTCATATGAAATTTAGTCAAATGATAGGAATACTGGAATTTATAATATAGCCAATTATAAATCTATTATTTACTTCACACACAATAAATATCTAATACTTTCTGTCTTACCATTAAAATATGAACCATCAATTAAGTGCATGGAAATAAAAATAGTTTGGACATACTCCCCAATGTCCAAAAAAACAACAACAAACAAAAAAATAAAGGTATTCTACAAAATTCCTAAAATGTATTCTGCATATTCTTCAAATCCTCAAGAGTTACAATATAAAAGAGCTCAAGGAATTCAATGTTTAAAAAAATCCTTTATGATAATCAATGAAGCATATAAATTACTATTTGAAGGTTTTACTAGGGACAAGAAAATGCCTTTGATGATTAAAATAGTATCTGCCTTTTCTCTGCTATCAACAACATGCCTTTGTATATAGCATCTTTTATTTTAAAAAACTGTTAAAAGTCGGATAGATTTACCTGATAATCTAAAATGCTAAAGCCAAGTCCTTTGCTTCCTTTCTCCAGCTCGATGTGCTGAACATCTGCCTCCCACATGGCCAAAGGTCCGTGAACCTTCCCTGCATCCTGACCCACATCGGGCATCTCCAGCGCAGGCTCCTCGGTTTCCGAAGACCCAATGAACTCGCCGAGATCTACATGAGGCTGGTGACAGACCAGACAGCTCTTATTTCAGAGGCCCTAGATGAGCGGATACACATAACAGCACTCCAAGAAAAAGGGAGATTCTTAGCGTCTTTCCAGAAAAAAATACTCTCAAATAAGGGCTGCAACAACTTATCAGGAAACCCTTAGGAATTAAGGTCATAATTAGGGAAAGTTATTAGACAAGAAGAAATACCTAACTTATAACAGGCATTAAAATTACATGGTTCTTTCTGTAAATTTATATTTATTTTTGAAAGTATTGGAGATCTACCCCCTTTTCCCCCATTGAACCCCTCCACCCCACACCCACTCTACCCCCCAGGCCTACCGCAATATTGTATGTGTCCATGGGTTATGCATATATGTTCTTTGTTTAATCACCTACATCCCCTTCCCTCTAAGATTAAAAAAAAAAAAAAAAGTATGCACCAGGCCAGCATGGCTCAGTGATTGAGCACAGACCTATGAACCAGGAGGTCATGGTTGGATTCCCAGTCAGGGTACATGCCTGCATTGCCAGAGGCAGCCGATCAATGATTCTCTCTCATCATTGATGTTTCTACATCTCTCTCCCTTTCCTTTCCTCTCTGAAATCAATGAAAATATATTTAAAAAATGTATGGTTCAAAAATCTCATATAAAATTATTCAAAGGGCCCAGGCCAGTGTTTCTAAGTGGTTAGAGCACAGACTGTTCACCAAAGTGTCTCAGGTTCAATTCCTGATCAAGGACATGTACCCAGGTCACAAGTTTGATCTCCAGCTCCAGTCAGGGCAGATGCAGGAGGCACCTAATCAATGTATCTCTCTCACATAGATGCTTCTCTCTCGCTCTATCCCTCTCTGACTCCCACTCCCTCTAAAAAAATCAATGGAAAAATACCCTCCTGTGAGGATTAACAATATATATATATATAAATATATAAATATATAAATATATAAATACAAATATATATGTGTATAAATATATATAAATACACACACACACACACAAAAGTTACATCTCGGAGCATGATTGTGGGTGATTTTCACTTTTTTTCATCAGTGTCTGAATCGCCTCTGTAGTCAGAAGAAAAACAGTAAGCTTTTTTTTTTAAATATATTTTATTGATTTTGTACAGAGAGGAAGGGAGAGGGATAGAGAGCTAGAAACATCGACCAGTTGCCTCCTGCACACCTCCCACGGGGGACGTGCCCACAACCAATGAACATGCCCTTGACCGGAATCGAACCTGGGACCCCTCAGTCCGCAGGCCGATGCTCTATCCACTGAGCCAAACCGGTTTCGGCAACAGTAAGCTCTTTTGATAATAAAAAGTAATTATTATGATAAATAACAAATCAAGAAGCAATGGCTCAATGTAAAAGTTCCATGTTTTATGCAAACAACGGTTCTAAGCATCTCTGTCTTTTACACAAGATTATTTCACTACGGGGGCCGCTGGAGCGCCTCGTCTCCACCGAGATCCTGTGTGGAACCCCTGGAAGCAGCAGGGGGGGCACTCTGCTCCTGACTAGGGAGGCAGCCCTGTGTCAGACCTCCTCTCCGAACTGCCGGCCCCGAGTGCGCAGGCGCTGAGGAGCGCCCCCAGCTGCTTGTGGGAGGCGGACAGCCCCCGGGAGAGCAGGGGCAGCTTTCAGAAGTCCCTGGACCAGATATTCCAGACCCTGGAGAGCAGAGCCCCCCGTGCGGGGGAAGGGCTGTTTGCGGACGTGCACGGTCCCTGCTACGACCTGGACATCCATCGTGCTGATGGGCATGGTGGGCGCCAAGTCAGTCCCTGGCGACGGGTTCGAGACCTTGGCCTCTGCGGGCGCCCCGCCCCCTGGCTCCAGCTGCAAGCGGGACCTGGGCGAGCTGGACCACGTGGTGGAGATCCTGGTGGAGACCTGAGCCTGTGCCCTTCACTGCCACCCGCACATGGCCTGGCACCGCCTGCCCACGGGCAGCCCGCTGCGTGACCAGCAGGACGTCCGGGAGCGGTCCAGTCTGCCGCTGCTCGCCCTCCTGGCCGGGCTGGGCCGCACTCAGCCGGCAGCTCCCAGAGGTTGTGGCCACCAGCTGGACAGTGCCTGCCTTTCCTAGTGAAGTTTTAAAAATTGAGTTTTATACGTTTTGGGCAACATTTTGGCTTAAGATATATTTTGTAAATTTTTTATTATCTCTAAAAAAAAAAAAAAGATTATTTCACTAATAAATTGACATGCACAGTGGCCAGACAAGATTTGAAGTCAGAAGGGCCTGGGCTTGAAAATTGTCTCAAGGATTTCTCATGTGCTGCCTTGCGCAATATTCTTAACCTTGGCTTCGTAACTACCCATCTCATAGATTTTTGAAGATTAAATGAGGTAACGATAAATCATCTGGCACAGAAACAGAGGCTCAAACTGTTAGCTTCTTTGATAAAAATACATTAAAGTGACTCTAGATTAATTCAGCTGTTAATCTAGAAGAATACATTAAATCCTAGTTTGTACACTCTCTTTGCTTTTATTCAATCATTGCACAGCCTAGGACCATGGATGCAAATCTGTCTATCTGTTTTATTGTAATAATCGCATTTATATCACATAAAAATGTGTATAGTTATGTGGGGTACTACACAATTTGGACTTATGTTTATTATTCTACCCTATTCTAATCACCCATGTGAATATTAAACTATACACTTTATTCTTCAAAGTTTTCAAAATTATCTCATTTTACTGATTCCTTCAGTATAATGTAAATCAAATCCTAACATCATCTCTCACTGTATCTTAAATGGGATTTCACTTAGATTGTAAATATACAAAGTCCAAATCATAACTTCAGATATCTACTGTGAGTCTTCGAAAAAGCCAATGAGCTCCATTTCTTGACATTTTGATCTGAATGGAAAAGAATGAGCAAACATAAAAATGGGAGTTTCTGGATGTCACAGAGTATTATCTGACATGTAATGTTACGAGCTCAAATTTCTCATTTTTTAAAGTGTCGATAGTGTGCAAATAAGACCAATATATGTAGAAATGATGTGTCTATCCATATTTTAACCATTCCCTGAGCAGTAATGTGTGCCAGGCCCTGAGCTCAGTAGGTTACATAAAAGTATCACTCACCACAAAGATCGTATATACTCACTATTTACATACTTCGATTTTCTGCTCCATGAATGGGGATAATATAAGTATTGACTTCATACTGGTAGTATGAATAAATTATATAAGCATGTAGTGGGCAATGAAATAAAACATGCCTACATGACCTTATTTTAGCTGCAGAGTAATGCTCCAAGACAGGCAACATGACTTACATTGCACAGAGGAAAAAACTGAGATTCAGAAAAGTGAAGTGACTTGCCCACGGTCCCAGAGCTAGGAAGTGCCAAGCCTGATTCAAACCTAGTCTGTCTGACTCTGAGGTCTATCTTTATGAGCCATAGCACAATATAAGGAAACCAAACACCAAATAAAAGAGGCCTAAAAACAATTTCAAACACCATTTATCCTTTCCATTATACAGTATATTCAATTAGTCTCATATCCATTATCCAATACCTTTTCTGTTAGTTCAATGTCACATAGGTCCAGGCCATCCAATTCTGACTGGGTGGTGGGTGGCACAGTGCGACGACAACACACCATGGTCACTTCTATAGGCAACTCTTTTAAAATGTTCACCACATCTTGGTGATTTTCCCCAAGCAATGTTATGCCATTCACCTGAGGAAAAAGAGAAGTTGTCCAAGAAAGAACATTTCATAGCATGAATATTCTTTAGAGAACAGTTTTTCATTAAGTAAATATAAATTTTACTATTACCACAGTTCTCCTGTGCTCAGAACTGTAGTTAGACTTGGACCTTCTACAGCACTCAGAAAGATCACTAGCTTGCATCCATGTATGATCTCCCAGAGTAGTAGTTTGGAAGGAAGAGTTAATAAAAACTTCCCCAAAGGATGAATGGGAAAATGGATTATTTTTAAAATTTACATTTTATATTATTATTAAGTGAAATTGTCAAAACGGAAAATGGCACATATTATGCACTAGCATGCTTTTTATAAAAGTGAGGCAAAATAATACATTCAAACTTTAGTATTTATGAATTAAAAATATCCAGAAGGTTGCACAGAAACAAATGTAATTAGTTACCTAAGAAAAGGAGATAGGAACTGGGTGAATTGAAATAGGAAAAAGGCTTTTTATTGTAAAGCTTTTGCATTCTTTGTGATTTTTGAAATATGTAAATGTATTACATATTCTAAAAATTGAATAAATGTTTTAAAAATTTTAAAGAAGTTTTTATAGTTCTCTGTAATGAAAACAAACAAACTCAGCATGGAATTAGGTCTGAAAATCAGTTCAAATATAGATTTGAAATTTCTACTTTGGGTGGAATTTTATGTGTAGATCTCTCTTGAGTATCCTTTAGAGGGGAAATTTAAATAAGAACTTACTTATTCACCATGAAGCCTCCTGCAGCCTTTTAAGAATTCTATTTGGGGAGGGAGGGTAAAATGGCATAGCTCCTTACCTCCAATAGCTCATCTCCACTGAAAAGCTTCCCACTGTGTCCAACAGGACCTTCTGGTAGAACAGATCGGATAAAATGATGTCCCACTGTTGCTTCCAGACTTATCCCCAAACCACTGTTCTCACTGAACTTGCTCACATGGGCCACCTAAAAAAAGAAAAATCATCACAATTCTAATATTCTTTTATTTTTTAATTCTCACATATGTATTTTACTAGTGGCCCAGTGCATGGATTCGTGCACATTGAAAGGAAATTAGAAGGTGCCAGGACTTCCATTATACAGTATATTCAGATTAGTCTCATATCCATTATCCAAAACCTTTTGTGTAGTGGGCAATGAAATAAAATATCATTGCCCACTACCTATGTGACATTGAACTAACAGAAAAGGTATTGGATAATGGATATGAGACTAATCTGAATATACTGTATAATGGAAAGGAAGGACGGGACTGGGGCTTGAAGGGCTTCTACTGAGTGAGTGGGGTCCTTCTGGCAGGTGGGGTCCCTCAGCCTGGCCTGCGGGGATTGGGCCAAAACCGGCTCTCTGACATCCCCTGAGGGGTCCCGGAGTACCAGTGTGCAACAATATAACCTTAGGCCAAAGGTGCAATCACGCGGGCCTGTGAGGAATTGGGCTCCCTTCCCTCTGGTTCCGGGGTGCATCACCCCAGAACCGCTGCTGCCAAGTCACTGCAGCTCAGCAGCTCCTGCATTGAGTGTCTGCCCCTGGTGGTCAGTGCATGTCATACCTACCGGCTGGTCAGATGGTTGGTTAGCCTTTTATATATATAGATGTTTGCTCAAAGCAGGTCAACTTTCTCACAAAAGTTCAAAAACTGTATTGTAAAGTGGCAAAGCTTTGCCTCTGAAAGAGTACTGATTATCTATCAGTTTCATGAACCAACAGAAACCAAAAGGAAGCAGCGAGATGCAAGAACCTCAGATACTCTGCTGTGCCTATAGACACTGATAAGGATGGAAGGTAGTCTAAACTACCACAGATAAAATAAACACCTGAGCTCAAACAACAGTATAGGAAAGACACCCACTTAGCGCTTACTGTGTGCCAGGGACTGTGCTAACCCCCACTACACAGAATATCTCATTTTCTTCTCAGGAATAGATATAGTTTCTATCCTCGTTTCCCAAAGAGATTACCTTAACCACAGTCACACAGCTAGAAAAGAGCTTTGAAGCTAAGCTGTCTGAACTTAGAGCCCACACCTCTCACTTATGCTGTTTTGAGGGACAACATTGGTCTTTAAAAGTGAATCAAAGCTTAAAACAAGAAAATGAACTTACTATTTCATACTATTTTACAAAATAATGAAGAATATTACAAAGTCACCCACTTACATAAAGAATCCATTCACTATAATATTAAAATCGTAGGGTATACTAAAGATGATCTACTTAATCCGTGTGTTTTTCACTTAAGAAAACTGAGGGATAGACGGCCTGAGAAAAATACTGATTTACAAAGCTCTCACATCCTAATGATAACATGTGCAGGGTTAGTATCAGAAGCTACATCACCTGACTCTGAAATCTAATGCTGGATGAAATCCTTCTCACTTCTTAAATCCCATTTTATATATCACCTCCCCTGAGAAGTCTTCCAGTACCCCACTCACAATGCCCATCAATCCTCCTTTCTACTGCACCACTCCCCGCTGTGATTACATTTATGCCGTATAACTATGTAGCCAACAATTTAAAGTCAGATCTATGTCTAATTTACTTTTGTTGAGAGGCAGTAAATAGCTTAATTCTTTTTTACTTACAGCACACTTCTGCCCTTGACAGACTGGGAGTGTCATGTGCACAAAGGCCATTAAAAGTTCCCAGTCTCAGGTCTGACATCTGACTAGTCAACATTTGGCTAGTCAAAAGGTTCCCTTCACTATTCAGTTACCAGCAGAAGAGGTGCAGTCTCAGTTATGCAAACCAGCCTCCTCATAGACGGAACATCTCAACTTTCTTTTCATGTTAAATTAACCACAGTGAAGCTGGGCTTTATTGTATTTTTTCCTCAATGCAATTTAGAATGGTAATAACAGCTGTACTTACTCATTTCTTAACTGACTGTTAAACAACTTGAGTGTTTTTAAAAAAAAGATTGTCGTCATGAGCATTCAATGAATACTGCTTGGCACAAAGTGCTCAATAAATGTTAGTTATTAATAATATATGAAATCTGTTGTCTTTTATCTCTTCTAATCTATAGTTACTTGGATATTATAAGCAATAACATAAATTCAACCTAATCTAGTATTACATTTTTCCTTTTGAAATCCCTGAAATTTGCTGGTGCACATCTAAAGGCTGATAATGTGTGTCACCTTTATTAAACCTCTTTTTAGGAAGCAAATGACAACTGCTATCCTAGCTATGCAAACTATTAATAAACATAAAACATTCAATATGGCATTAGTGACATGAAAAAAGCAGACAGAAGTACATACCTCTTAAGTAAAATAAATACATGAGAGTGGTAATAGGAAAAGTATTTTTACAATTTTGTATATAGGTCATGATTCATTTCTGTTTTATTTTTAAGTAAATATTGTCATTCTTTTCTGATTCTTTCTATGAATCCCAAGTTTAATAATCAGAAAAACCACCTTCCTAGTATCTATATAAAATATACTACCACCAGGAATATTAAAACATTGATGATTTATGAGTTCTAAAACTTCAATGCCATTTATTTCAGTTTCCTGGTTACTATCAAACTTTCTCCAAATTGAATTTTTTAAATACCTGAGTCAGCACATTTAAATCTCTGAAAAAAACGCTGGACATTTGCTACTTCTCAAAGACTCTTTATGACCAACACTTTTATTGCTCTCATGAACTTCTTGATCAAATAGGGTAAGGTAACCTACCACTATCTCATAATTAATTCCCATAATTCTTTGCCACTTTTTCAGCAGGGCAGCTTCCTGTTGCTGTGCATCTTCCATTTCTTCTATTTCAGCTAACAGTAAGGGATACCCTGAAACAGTCAACACAATTAAGTTAGTGACAAACCACAAAAATTATCCTTATTTTAACATTCTGTACCAGGGGAGATCAGAACCTGTCTATCATACAAAGTCTGACTCATCACCCAATAGATGAGGTACTCTACTTCTCTACATATTTAGAACCCTAACATCTGCATGTTCAAACGCTATTTTCTTTTTTGAGAAGTCTTTTAAATCTTGATCACATTTCCATGAAAGTATCCATATATTATCTGACATTTATTTAAAAGAACCAGGACCCCGAGTCCCTCCAGGACCCCTTGGTGGTCTTTTGGTGTCTCTATAGTAAAAAACCATGCTGCCTTTTATGTTAGTTTATCTATTTCATTTTCATTGGTTCTACAGAGTAAAGAAGAACCATGCCACACCTTAACAAAAACAGAAGAAATTAACAAATAATATATGAAACTCATGTACAATGAGTATAAAAATAAGAAAAACTTGAGAAACAGAATGCACATTAAAATAAAACCCCATAATTGGAATTGCACTAATTGGTAAAAAGAAAAAAAAATTTGGAAAGAAATTCACAAAACAAATTATGTAAACAATATAGAGTTAAAATATTTAGCTAAAGTAAAAAACTGGTTGAAAAGAATTTGCAAGTCATATTCAAATATTTCCATATTTCATCATAGTTCTTCCTCATGAAGGTTGTCTTTTAAAAAATCTCTACAAGGCACACTCTAAGTTAAAACTTGAATATCCTTTTTAGCATTCAAATGTCAAATGTAAAGAGTGTTGTAAAATTCAGATTTCTTAACTGCCTATTTAATGGAATTAATGAGCTTTCACTCTAGGTCTATTCTGAACATCTTATGCCTTGAATTAATAAAATGATTTGATTTCTCTTTGAAAAACTGAAAACAATAAACTATATTTTTTTAATTTGGAGACTAGCCCACCCAAATGGGTGTTTTCTTTTCAAAATTAAATTCAGTCCAGAGAGGCATCACCATGCAGGGGTGAACACAGATTCCTTCAACTTGATAAGGGTTAGAAAGAGGAGTCAGCTCAGAGCCCTACCTCCTCACTCACCCTCTCTCTCTGATTCTGCTGTCCCATACAGAGCTGGGCAGTGATTCAAACAGGGTGGGCTTCTGAGTGCAGAAAGTGGGGAATCTGTATGCTGCTGCTAACAAATCTGAGATCTGTCTTCATACAACCCACACGCACAATCCTCCATTCTCCTCCTTCCCCAACTGCCCAAGTCAAAATTTCAGACAGATTTTTAAAATCCTGAAGTCCAGTCCTCTGATCTTACTGAGAAGCCAAATAACTTGTCCAGGCTCACACAATGAGTCAAATTTCTGTGGAGGTGGCAACTTACTCCCTTGTCTAAGGACCAAGCACTAGCATCGATGCATTAGGACACAAGTTTTTCCAAAGGAATTTGGGAGCCTTGATTCTCAGTCCAGAGCCTCACCCGTCTATCCTTGCACACAAAGCCAACTAGATGGTCTGAGCTTCCAGACAATGCCCGCACCCATCCCCACTTACTATCTAATTTTTATCCTTTCTCCCTACTCCTGATACTCACTTACACTTTAGCCTAAATAATTTCTTAACCTATTAGTGTAAAAATGGCAGAATGCAATTAACACCAGTGGATCTTACACATCTCACTCCAGGTATATCTTTGCAAACACATATACTGCTTTAAAATAATAAATATAAATAAAAATTTCAGCAAAAAATAAATAATTTAATAATGGAGTAGTAGATACTTTAAAGAACTACAAAGCTTCAATAAAATTATTTCATAGTCTTGTTCTTTGTTCCGTGGATTTAAGCTACTAAACTACCGAGAGCAACCTGACAGAGAAGGGAGGCACATAGCACCCAGTCTAAAAAGATCACCACAACATTCTGGCATAATTACATATTAAAACAATGTTGCTCTAAAAACAGTGTCATCGAAACCTGGTTTATAAGTGAAAGAAATCTCAGAAAGGCTTAATTTCTCTCTAATATTGCTTTCGGAACCAATTTCCCAATATTAAAAAAGTTTAGAACTAAACTTTTTTTAGAACTAAAAGTTCTAAAAGTTTAGAACTTTTTAAAAAATGGAGATGAAAAAGCCTCCCCAAATTTGACAGTTTTGTTCCTAGTAGCTTATGCTTTACAGATTCCCTTGTATTTATTTTAAATATGCCTTATAATTTTATGTTTGCTTGTTCATTAAGATAGACATATTTTGGCTGTACAGAAATACTGGGGTTGAAATAAAAACCACGTATTTACTGATTGAGTCCCAAAGGGTTCTAGTTTAAAAAAATGTATAAGAAAAGATCAAGTAAGAAAATATGCCAGCTATAAATGAACTATTTTAATCTACTAGAGCAATTAATCACATATATAAATAAGGATTTACAAACATCTTTTTGAAAGTGTTTTTCTGTAATTTACAATATGTCCATAGAGGCTTACGCACATTTATAGAAGTCATTCATCTATAAAGTATATGAAGAACAAAGCAACCTGGCTCCAGGTGTTTACCTTCTTCTTCAATGGGTAATATGCTGGTGTTTCTCCTCAAACATAAAGAATCTTCATCTTTTTCATAATTTTCTTAAAGAAAAGAATATTTTAGTAGTTATATCTGTTATAGAATCACACATTTGAATTTTTCAAACCCTACTGTATATATTTGAATGCCTAAATGAGAAATTGTTTTTGTAAGGAAACTCTTCAATAACCACTTATTCTTAAAGGAATGTTCTCTTGTTAATGGAACAAAGAAGTAATAAATTTCTCCTGTGATTTGCCTCCCTGTCTCCTCGTACTGTAATAGGTAGTTTATGACATAAATACCAGAATGGTTAGCATTTTGAGAAATGAAGCAGCACTTTCCAACCAACAGCCTGACTTCTACCAGTACACCTTGAGCCCGGTGAGCTACATAGGGATGTCAGTGTTTCCCAGAAATACTCATGTGTAAGCATGTTATGAATGACATTTCTAAATGGGAAATTAAAATCCATTCCTTCAAGGAAAGGCTGAGGAGTCAGAAACATCCTGGGGCTCAAATGCATAATCCAGGCAGATAGGTTCCGCCGAAGGAGAAAACATGATGAGGACATTGAAAAAGTAAGGCAGGGACAGCAAGGTCAATGACTGTGTATGTTTCCAACTCGGAAATGGTGAATGAATAAATAGGACTGGAAGTAATCTGCTTTATTCTGAAGTCCGTTCTATAGTTAATGAACACATCATTGTTCCAGTTCATGCCAACTTTATTAAATTTCCTTTTTACTTGGTTCATACTAAATAGTGAAGACTAAAAACTATTCTTTAAATGATTTTAGAATTAGAAAAACATTGAAATGCTTTAAGGGTGTAACTGAAAACCAGGTAACACGGCATTACCTTTGCTGATGCTGGCATTAGCAGGAGACAAAACCACATCTTTTGTGACGTCCTCTCTTGCCGTGAGCTCAGCTTCCTGCTTCGTTCCTCTCCTCATCAGTGTCAGGTGCACGGTCTGTCCCGTGTGCCGCAATACCTCTACTGCTTGTTGGTTGGTAAAACCTTGAAGGTTTGTACCATCTACCTGGTAAGAATGAGGCATGTTAAAAATTGAATGGATATTTGTATTACAGGTTCACCAAATGTGTAGTTACTTGCCTGTTCGTGTGAGAAGAATGGGGAATGAGGATTCCCCTAGAAGGGAATGGGCTGATGCCTGTTTGGGGACCAGTACTAGTTTACATTCACTAGAATCACTCAGGAGGGTTTTGTTTTGCTTAATACATATGGGGTCTCATTTCTAGAAATTATGAGCTAACAGTTCTAGCATGGGCCCCAGGATTCTATACCATTAAAAATATTTTGTTTCCACTCCTCAGGTGATCCGGATGCACAGTCATGTCTGGAAACCAGTTTTATGCAAGATAGAAAAGCATAGAAGACAGTGACAAAAGTGGTCACTTGGAGTGCTAATGTTTTCCAAAATCATTACACACACACACACACACACACACTTTAAAAAAGGAAAGACAACGAAACTGCACTCCTTTTAATTTGCCTCTTCAAAAAACGTATGTGATTTTTTTCTAGTTCACAAATGACAAGACATTTGAAGAGGCCCCTGTGAGCTTTCCAAACTGAAGATATAATCATATGAACCTACTTGCCTTTCACAGAAAACTCCTTAGGACAATCAGTGCTCCCATCTCTCTCTTGGAATGGCCTGTGCCACTGTCCTCACATCCCATCCCTATCCTCACCCTGAATAATATGCCTGCTCCTCTGCCCTCCAGCCACCAAGGTCTCATTTCCTTTCCTCTGACACACGGACTGCCCTCAGCCACGAGGCCTCTGCACGCTCTGGTCCTCAGTCCAGACTCTCTGGGCAGCCCGCTCCATGCATGGTCTTTCTTATCTGCTCACTTAGAAAATGCCTACCATGTCTTAGGTCTCAATCCAATGGTTATTCCACAATTAACCTATCTTGTTGTCCCAGACTATGGTTAAAGCCCCCCATTAGCATTTCTCCTTCATAGCACAGAATTTTAATTTTGAATGTCAGTTGTTATTTGGTTTCTGACTGCATGCTCCAAGAGGACAGCCTCTGTGTGTCACCAAAACACAGCGCCATCTGCCAGTAGATATTTACCCCTGGGGAGGCAGAGCCACTGACTGGTGTCAAATATTGATTTGTAAAGCAAATTGCTTTTTGGAATAAATAAAAGCAGATTATGATACCTTATTTTTAAATATTTGTACAGTCACATTGAATACAATTTGGAAAAGAAGAACAATGCATTCGATGTTGAAATTTGAAGTCGCTGACACTTCTTTTGAATTGTGAAATGGATATAAAATGGCTGTGTAGGAGTCAAGCTTTTCTACGCACAGTGCTGGTCACATCTGACACTCAAATATTTACTAAATGAATGAGAATCACAGTAAGACATAAATCAGCAGTTTCTAAGATGAAGTTCCCTTACGGCAGAAGTTCCAAGAAGAAGTTAATAAAACTTTTAATTAAACATTTAAAAATCCCATTTGTTTTACACACACATATAATGTACATATTATTTATTTATAAAACAATAAATAGTACATATATAAAACAATGTATATCGTATATACACAGAGGAGAAAAGAGAAGGAAGGCATAATTTTAATACTTGCAAGTTATTTAAACTTTGTATGATACTTTTGAGCTACATGAAAACTTGAACAAATGTCTAACTCTCTCCTCTTTCCTCCTACCTCCACCCTGTTGATTCCCACTTAGAAAGATCCTATATAATAAAAGGCTAATATGCAAATTAACCCAACAGCAGAATGACTGGTTGCTATGACACGCACTGACCACCAGGGGCAGATGCTCAAGGCAGGAGCTGCCCCCTGGTGGTCATCGCACTCCCACAGGGGGAGCACCACTCAGCCAGAAGCTGGGCTCACGGCTGGTGAGTGCAGCAGTGGTGGTGGGAGCCTTTCTTGCCTCCATGGCATTGCTAAGAACACCTTGGGGGATGTCCGCCTGCCAGCTTAGGCCCACTCCCCTAAGTTCTATTACACTTAAGCCAACAGGAGGACATCCCCTGAGGTTTCCCGGACTGCAAGAGGGTGCAGGCCGGGTTGAGGGACCGCCCCCCCCCCCCACCCAGTGCACAAATGTTGTGCACCAGACCTCTAGTATATATATGATATACTAGTGGCCTGGTGCATGGATTTGTGCACATTGAAAGGAAATTAATTAGAAGAAATATTTTAATATTTTAATATCGCTATTCGCCCTTTCTCTATAACAGAAGTGTCAACAAAATTCACGATGGACAAGGACAGATTGAAACACACACCTGCAATTGGTGCCAGCAAAAGCTTTGTATGTATCGTGCAACTTTTATATAGAGAGAATAAACTTGTTTAATTAGACCTGCTTCTGACTTAGCTAAACTTTTTCCAGCCCAGTGAAGCACCCCAACTTCTCCTTCAGGTAACTGTCAGCAACACAGCAGTAAATATCAACATGAAGCAGATTATTATTGTAGATCATGCAAGGAGAACAAAGGGTAGAATATGTAACTGCAGCAGTGTTTGACTATATTCTGCATAGAGAGAAAATCTTAAGTCATTTTCAAGGTCCACCATTTCTTATTTCTTTTCAGTTGGGTTAAGTTTCTAAATCTCCATTTTCCAGCTAATGAAAAGAAAATAGGATTCTACCGAGTCTTCTATATACCTACTCCAGGACTTCTGTGAGGATCAAATGAGATGAGGCACAGGAAAATGCTTCACAGACATTTGGTTAAACTGTGAAATGTTTGCACCTGGCTATAAGGCAAGTTGTGTTCCTGGGATAAAGAAACTCCAAGGAGGCTAGTCGCTAGGGAGAGGAAGCCGGGCATTGCAACATGACATCATTATCTAGCGCCCACAGTGACCATTTCTGGGCTGGGCTGGGCAGTGAGCCACGTTTTGCGCCATGGGGTCTCAGCAGCATTGGCTGCGATTTTGTGGGCTGTCGCTCCAGGGTGGTGGCAGGGCCTGTGTCCCACTTGAGGGAAGTCGAGTGTTGCTTTGTCAGTGCCAGATCCACAGTGCAGTTTCTTTGTACATGGCCAGTGCCCTTCACAGCAGCTCCTGCATTGAGCATCTGCCCCCTGGTGGTCAGTGCACATCATAGCAACCGGCCGGACAGTAGGAGGGACATTTAGCATATTAGCTGCTTATATATATACTAGTGGCCTGGTGCATGAAATTTGTGCACATTAAAAGGAGATTAATTAGAGGAAATATTTTAATATTGCTATTTGCCCTTTCTCTATAATAGAAGTGTCAGAGATGAAAGAAAATTACTGAAATGTATATTAAAATCTTCCTCCTGTCAGAGTCTGGGGTGCACCACAAAACCCAGAATTAAGTCCCCACCCACCCACATGCCCCTCAAAATCGCACGAGACCCAGACCTGGCCGGCCCCACCCCCATTGGGCTAGATCCAGACCCGGCCGGTCCCACCCTTGTCAAGCCCCGGCAGGCAGGGGGCACAGCCTCAGGTCCCCTGGCCCAGCGCTGGGTGGGGGGCATGCCTTGAGGTCCCCTGTCAAGCCCTGCTGGGTGGGGGGCATGGCCTAAGGTCCCCCATCAAGCCCCGCCAGGCGGGGGCCGTGGCCTGAGGTCCCCCACCCCGGGGCAGGAGGAGCAGCCTGAGGTTGCCTGGCCCAGCACCGGGGTGGGGGGCACACCTTAAGGTCCCCCATCAAGCCCCACTGGGCAGGGGCACGGCCTCAGGTCCCCTGGCCTGGTGCTGGGGTGAGGGGCATGGCCTCAGGTCCCCCGTCAAGCCCCGCTGGGTGGGAGGTGCAGCCTGAGGTTCCCCAGCCTGGCATCGGGGCAGGGGGCAAGGCCTGAGGTCCCCCGTCAAGCCCTACGGGGGGGACCAGCCTCAGGTCCCTGCTGATTGCTCCTTAAGGCTCATTATGGGAACCTGGCCTTCGCTGTGGATGCAGCCATCTTGTGTTACGGAAACCCCTGCCTCCACTCTGGGCACCGCCATCTTTGTGACAGAGTGATGGTCAATTTGCATATTCCCTCTTTATTATATAGGATATATATTATATATTTAATATATAATATGCAATATGTAGCATGTAATATGTAATATGTAACATATAATGTGTAATACATTATATATATATGTAATAACAGAAAACACTCCCACAAAATTGGAAGTCATAGGAGAACAAAAAGTCCCAAACCAGAAAGTTGGAGAAGAAACTTCTACTCGGAATGATCTGGACATAACCAAACTGAAGGCAGGCCAGCTGAATCTCCCTATGTGAGGGAATAAGAACTTGCATGCATATAGGCATAACCCATGGACACAGACAATAGTGCAGTGAAGGCCTGGGGAGGGAGCAGGAGTGGGGTGGAGGGGAGCACTGCGGGTGTAGGGGGAGAGGGCAACTGTTATACTTTAAATAATAAAGGTTTTTTTTTTAATAAAAAGACCCTAACCAGTAATTCCAAAATATACATTAAATGCAGGAGGCCACAACAAGCTAGGAGCATGCAGCAGCACAGAATTACATATATGTTATAAAATCACATCATACACAATGTGCATATATACACAATTCCAACCACCTCCTGGCCACACAACAAACACAGAAGACAACTGCCCAGGACATAGGGCAAAGGCCCCATCGTGATGCTCTAACACTGGCTTTCTCTCTATTTTATTAATCTTAAGTGAAACGGTAAATCTGAACTTTCCCCTTCCTTCTTGATTTGCCAATGCCCTAGCCATCTGGATAAAACCTACACAGTCTTCACCAGGACCCATCTCAGATCCCATTTATACAAGCATATTTCTTACTGACAATGACTAAAGGTCACAAAATGTGGAACTAGATGGCCCAGTCCAAAAGAGGGTGTGTGCACTGAAGCATCAGTGCAAGCGCCTTCCAATGAAATCATTATTGCAGCGAAAAAGAAAAAAATATATTTCCTGAAACTTCCCTTCAAAGAGATTCATATTTCCTTGTTTTTATGGACATAGGGATTATAGTTACAAAAAAATATCTACCTAAAATGAAAAACATAACTCTTATAGTGATGGCAGTCAATAGAATTGACAGGAAATGGAAGACAGGAACATACCATTTTCCCATATTTCAGAGGAAAAGATTAAATAGATAACAATCATCAGAGGAATAAGACTAATAATATAGGCTAATCCTAGTAAATCAACATAATTATGAAAAGAATTCACAAGAAGAGAATAAGTGAGGAGAAAAATCAGATTAGGAGGTAGGGAAATTTACCTGAGTCTACAAATCAAAGAGGTACATGAAATACCAGAAAACAAAATGAAAAATGAAAACACCTAACATCTGTACATATCCTGGTATAATTTTTGGATCTCAAAGATTAAAAGAAAAAAGAATCCACCAGCATCTAGGAGCCAGAGTAAGCAGGCTATCCAGAGAATTTATGGTGAAGAAATGATGAATTGCGAACTTTATACTCAGTGTAATGTATGTGAAAATGAAATTATGGTTGAGATGCTACTCTTATCCATATCCTGTGCTAAACTAAGTAGTGAGAAGGGCCACCAAGAAGATATTTAAATTAAGTGGTTAAGAATTAAACATTGTGTACATTTAGGACATGAAAGAGCTGGGTTGTAAGGGGAAATTTAAGAGGCCTGTTTTTGTTTTAAAGAGAGAAGATTGCTGAGTCCTTACCACACGCACTTAGATGGTTCTTCCTTGACCTCAAGTGAGAAGAGCTGTGTCACCTCAAGGAGGGAAGGATGCAGGGAACTATCTTACCTAATAATAGAGAAACATGTAAATTGACTGTACCTCTGCTATGCCCACAGCCAATCAGAGTGAGTATGCAAATTAACCCAACAAAGATGCCGGTTAATTTGCATACATACCTGGGTCCCGGGAACCTCCTCGGCACACAGGTCACTCTCAGCCGGCCATTGGAGGGGCCGAGCCTGTGATCGGAGGGGCGGGGCACTTCCCAAGCCTAAAGCCTGGGGCTTAGGAATGGGCCGAGCCTAAAGCCTGGGGCTTGGGAAGGGGCTGAGCCTGCGACCAAACGCAGACCATCCAGAAGTCAGTGCTGGGTTGCCCAGCTGCAGTCTGGCAACCCAACACTGACTGCCCAGGTGGCTGAGACCCAGAAAGTGAGTCAGGGTCTGATCTGCAGCCTCAGTGGAAGCTGTTGATCAGTGTACTTACCTCTCTCTTTCTCTCCCTCTTTCTTTCTGACCTTCGCCAGCAGCCAGTCTTTTCTTTCTCTCCCGGCCTCCAGGGGCTGCTGTTAAGCCCCGCCTCTTTGATCAGGCCCAGATATAGGCCTGGAGATGCTGACTGGCATAGGAACCAGCCAATCAGAACCAAAGGTGTGCTGTGGGGAACCAATGGCTGCCTAGGAGGCAGAGCTTCTGATGCTGACTAGCATAGGAACTGACCAATGAGAACCAAAGGTGGGTGCTGTGGGGAGCCAATGGCTGCCTAGGAGGTGGAGCTTTTGATGCTTACTGGCATAGGAACTGGCCAATCAGAACCAAAGGTGGGTGCTGTGGGGAACCAATGGCTGCCTAGGAGGCGGAGCTTCTGACGCTGACTGGCATAGGAACCAACCAATGAGAACCAACTCTGGGTACTGTGGGGAGCCTAGGAGGTGGAGCTTTTGAAAATGACTGGCATTGAAACCGACCAATGAGAACCAAATCTGGGTGCTGTGGGGAGCCAATGGCTGTCTAGGAGGCAGAGCTTTTGACCCTGACTGGCATAGGAACCAAACAATGAGAACCAAATCTGGGTGCTTTGGGGAGCCAATGGCTGCCTAGGAGGTGAAGCTTTTGACGCTGGCATAGGAACTGACCAATCAGAACCAAATTGGCCAGCAGAGGAGGGCAGTTGGGGGCGACATCAGGCCTGCAGAAGACGGCAGTTAGGGGTGATCAGGCTGGCAGGCAGAAGCAGTTAGGGGCAATCAGGCAGGCAGGTAGGCAGGTGAGCAGTTAGGAGCCAGTGGTCCCAGATTGTGAGAGGGATGTCTGACTGCCAGTTTAGGCCCGATCCTTGGGATCAGGCCTAAAATGGCAGTCGGACATCCTGCAAGGGGTCCCCAATTGGAGAGGGTGCAGACTGAGTTGAGGGAATCCCCCCTCCGTGCACGAATTTCATGCACCGGGCCTCTAGTGTATAAGAATAAGAAAAAGACTTTGACTGTGAAGCAAGAGAAAATTGCTGTTATGTTGGGAACTGCTCAACAACCTGACTTTGTTGGAAAGGAGACTAGAGGAATGCCACTGCCATGGAAAGCCAGGCTCAGGCCATGTTGAAACCCATCAAGAGCACCCAGTAACCCTCAGGAACGATGGTACCCAAAAGAAAGAATCTATGGAGTAAACTGCTGAGAAACAAGGGGCTAAAAGGAAGAGTAAGTTAGATGAAAAATCCACCATTTGCTATGTAAAGTTAAGTCAAATATCTATACGAGGATCTCCCAAGAAAACAAATGTCAGAGATGGTAGTAGCACCAAAGAAATTGCTATAATGGAATAATCATGGACTTTTAATTCCAGACTTCAGTTCAAATTACTCAGTATCTCCATCTGTAATATTGGAATAATGGTACTTCCCAAAATTACAGTGCATGGCACTTTGGACCGGGAAGATACTCATCAGCTGATATCATTAGTAGCAGAGTGAAGAAGTGATTAATAAACATGAAAATCCCAAGCTTTCATGGGAGCAGTTTCTGTTCCATATAATTAGACCCATCATACCTATGAGACAAGGTCACCAAAGCCTAAACCAGGCCCCAGACCAGCTCTGGTCCCTCATTATAGAAGAGTTAAGCCGTGGCTTCACATCCAATGGTGCCACAGACAAGACTGCAGTGTCAGAAAACTGCCTTTGTGCTATCTCAAGAAGAGATCTAACATTCTCACAGTGCATACTACAGATGTATCAATTAACAGGAACAGTTATAGGGAGAAAAACTAGCTGGAACAATTCAAAAATCCCAGCTTCTTAGCACACTCAATTAGCTGGCCAAGCCGTCCTCCAACACAGCCTATACCTATCTTACCTAACAATAGACAAACATGTAAATTGACTGTACCTCCGCTACGCCCACAGTCAATCAGAGTATGCAAAGTAGAAGGCCAAAGATGGCGGCCGCCTAGCTGCTCCAGGTGCGGGGTGGCCAGGCGGGGCAGAATGCCTGCTATGAGAGGGAGGGCGGGGGCGAAGGGATCTACAGGAGCAGAGTGCTGCAGCGAAGACAAGACTGCAGACTCTGGAGTCTGCAGCGAAGACGAAGATGACAGACTCCGGCCAGAGGCTGCATCGAAGACGAAGAAGGCAAACTCCAGCTGGAGTGAAGGCCTGGGTCCCGGGTGCCGGAGGAAAACCAGTGCTGGAAGCCAAGAGAAGGAAGGCCTATGGCACGAATCTCTTCGTGCAACGGGCCTCTAGTATGTATAAAAAGTCACAGAACATCATAGGCAACATCTGACATCTTTCCATATTCACATGCTTGTTTAATAATATTTTAATTAATCATAACCTCATACTGCTTTTGGCCCAGTTCTCTGTATATCAATCTAAAAAGGATGAGTGTATGTATTTTTATTTAATGACAAGTTTGCCCAAGTTTAAAAATAGAGTCCTTTTATCATATAATTCTTACATACTGATTAATAAAGTGGGGAAACTATGTTCATTTATTCTATTCTTTTGCCCTGTAAGGTCTATAGTTAAACCCTAGGGGTCCACAGAGCACAATCTGTGAATCAGGAATCCTACAAAAAAAATTTAATGTTATAAAATAATAATTCCTCAAAATAGTAAGAAATAATTTCTTAATCTTCTCACCACCCAACAATTATAAAATGAAAATAATGTATAGCTCAAAATAGCTGTTACCAAAACAGAGATTGAGGAAAACAAATGCAGTTGTGAAAACACAACTGGTGTGAAGAACTTGACTACCAGTATCTCAAAAGTCCACAAGATGGTGATATTTTGCACTAATTTAAGGCATAATCAAAGCATTTCATGATGCTCCCTAAGCATTTAAGGTGCTTCTAAAAATGTTGCTAAAAGTTAAAAATAAGAAAAAAATTTCACAAGAAGGCTGCTTCCACTTTTGGGTCAACAATTTCCTTTATCACTGACCTTGCCTAAGCAAAATTATATTTAAGGTTCCACTTATATAAAAATGAAAAGAATGACAAGGAGGAGGGAAGCTACCACGAGACTCTTTCAAATGTGTAAGAGCCTCATTTCAGGCCCTTAATAAATATCTGCTTAATTTATCAAATTGCACTTAGGTGCAAAGTATTACACTAGGTATTCAAAATAAATGACTCATATGGTTTTCCTAAAAACTATATAAGAGATGTTTCCTTATTGCAATTTTGTAGGTGAAAGAAGCTTACTAAAACTTAAAGTATCATATGATTCAGCAATTCCACTAAGTATATACCCAAGAAATGAAAACTTACATCTACACAAAACTTATACATGTAGGTTCATAGAGGCATTATCTCCCCAAAAGATGAAGCAACCTATATGCTCATCAATTGATGAATGAATAAATAAAATGTGGTATACCCATACAGTGGATTATCATTCAGAAATGACGAATTTCTTTATATGCTGTAACTCGCATGAACCTTGAAAACATTATGCTAAGCAAAAGAAGCCAATCACAAATGACCACTTACTGTATGATTCCATTCACATGAAATGTCCAGAACAGGAAAATCTACACAGAAATTAGATCAGCAGTTGTCTAGCGTTGAGATGATGGGGAAATTAGGGAGTAACTGCTAATGTATATGGGGGTTCTGTTTAGGATAATGAAAATATACTAAAATTGATTGTGATAATTGATACACAATTGTGAGTACCCAAAACCTACTGAATTATACACTTTAAATGGGTAAATTGGATGTCATGTGAATTATATCTCAAGAGAATTTTAAAAAGCTTTCTAATGAGTTAAATTATACAGCTTAGGGAAAAAATACGTAGCTGTGTTTTCAATTTTTAATTCAGTATCAAATATGTATTTAGAGTCTGTATCTATTCACTCTCCTTTCCTTTACTCCAAATAAAAAAACTTAAAGTAGTTAATTTTCATTGTACGTTAAAATGGAGATACAGTGGGAAGGCTCCTTACAGGAACCAGCCAGTTCAGGGGCAAGCACAATGTGATCTTTATAGTCGATTAAGAGGTGAACAGGTGCAGTTGGGAGCTGTACAGAACTAAGCCCCAGAACTCAGGGAGTTGAATACAGGAGCAAATGTCAGAGATAAAGGACACTTCTACCTTTCCTGTTAATTATGGTAGGAAAAACACCTAACATAAAACTTACCATCTTAACCCTTTCTAACTATACATACAGTTCAGGAGTGTTAAGTATATTCACACTGTCATACAATAGATCTCCAGATGTTTTCATCCGGCAAGGTGAAACTCTGTACCCATTAAACAGCAGCTCCCCATTTCCCCCTCCACCCACCCCCTCAAAACAACCATTGTACCTTCTGCTTCTATGACTTTGACTACTCTAGGCACTTCTTGTAAGTGGAATCAAATAGTACTTGTCCTTTTGTGACTGGCTTATTTTACTTAGCATAATGTCCTCAAGGTTCATCCATGTTGTAGGATGTGGCAGAATTTCCTTCTTTGTATCATTAATTTTCCATTGTATATACATCACATTTTGTTTACCCATTCACCTATCGATGGACACCAATGTCACTTCCTTATCTTAGCTACTGTGAATAATACTGCTATGACCAAGAACTATTCTATTTTAACATTCTACTTTCTTATAATCCCAAGGAAACCACAGAAACTTAATTAAGCTTAAACAAACACATCTACTGTATATAATAAAAGCCTAAGCGACCATTATGGCAGAACCAGCAGAACGACCGGTCATGATGATGCGCACTGACCATCAGGGGGTAGCTGCTCAACGCAGGAGCTGTCCCCTGGTGGTCAGTGCATTCCCACAAGGGGAGCACTGCTCAGCCAGAAGCTGGGCTCATGGCTGGCGAGCACAGTGGCAGTGGCAGGAGCCTCTCCCACCTCCGCAGCAGCACTAAGGAGCATTCGAGCAGAGCGGAAAGAAGCAGCGAGCAGGAGGGCAGAAAGGAGCGAGGGGTCCCAGACTGCAAGAGGGTGCAGGCCGGGCTGAGGGACACCCCCCAAGTGCACGAATTTTGTGCACCAGGCCTCTAGTCTATGTCTGTATATATATAAGGCCAAGTGACTGCCGGTAGGTCTGACACGCACTGACCACCAGGGGGCAGAAGCTCAACTCAGGAGCTGCCCAGCAACAGCATCTTTAGAGAGTGCCCTCTCACACTCTGGGACCCCCCGGGGGATGTCAGACTGCCAGGTTTGGCCTGATCCCCGCAGGCCAGGCTGAGGGACCCCACCTGCCGGAAGGACCTCGCTCACTCCGCAGACACCCTTCGAGCCCCGGTGCCACCCCAGTTGCGGCCAGCCGGGAAGGGACTGCAGGAGGTTGGCTCCAGGGCGTGTCCAGGCCGTCTTGCCCAGTCCCGCCCCACTGGCCATCCTCTAATTAATTTCCTTTCAATGTGCACAAATCCATGCACTTGGCCTCTAGTATTAAACTAAACTGGCATTCCTCAAAATGTCTTCCAAAGGATATTAACATGTGTTTGAAGATAGAAAGAACCCATTATTACAGAAGTTTAGGAAACACTGATGTAAAAGAGTTAAACAAGTTTCTCTATTGTAGAACTTCTCAGTCTTTGATTTTTCCATGTGCATTTTGAATCCCTAAGAGAATACATCACCTGCAGTTTTTCTTGAAGTTTTTAACCAGGAAGCCCCTTTTGTAGGGTCTTTTGGGTTTGTGTTCTAAGGAGGAATTAGGTAGTCCTATTTCCAGTGAACACTGAACTGGAAGTTAGATTCTTTTGTACACTGCCTTGAATAGCCATGTGCTCAAAGCCTAGTGATGTTACCACAATAAGAATGATGGGTTGATTAGAGAGGCTGCATCTTTTCTTTATTCTTGTATAGTCTTAGAGCTAAAAGTAGCCTTGGTGATGGAGTCAACAATAACAGTGTCATTCTGCTAACCTAAGGAAGAAAATGCACACATCCCAAATTCAGATTCAAGCAAAACAGAGGTTATGACAACTGGTCTTTACCTTGGTGTCTGCAACTAAAGTCTAACTATGACATGAATGTAACTAATGTATAGCTATTACATTCATGTTACAATCAGAAATCAGATATATCACAAATTATTCACAAATGAAGTCCCACCTTTAGAAGTGAAATCGGTAAAGCTTCTATTGAATGCTCTTAATTCCAAAAAAAAAAAAAAAAAAATACTGGTCAATGTAATGAGAGTCAAATTAACAAAGCAAGCTTAAATTACTATCAAGCTAAATGTAGTTCTCAAAACTGAGTAAAGAAAGAGAATGCACTTCTCAACGATGACAATTAACAGCAAAATTAAATGTGCTACTTACTGCTATAATTTGGTCTCCAATTTGGATTCTGCCATCATGTTCCACAGCACTGCTCTTTGTAATACTCTTTACAAAGATTCCTGAAGGTTCTAAGATTGAAAATAGTTTTTTTTTACTACTTATGAAAATCACTCAAATAAATAATATCCATCCTCTAATATCCAAATATAAAGTCCTAATTTTGAGGAAATATAAATCAGCAATCCACGCAAACAAAACCAGTAGTAGAAACAGGCCAGAGGATGAGACAATGGTTTTGTCTCATAAATACAAAATCACAATCACATACATTCACATACATTAAGTTGTTCCTAGAAATGTTTTCAATCTGTTTATCTAATAATATAAAAAATATACAAATATGATTCAATAACTCATAAGATAATTACATTAGAGGCAACTGTCAAGTTAAAAAAATATATCAATGTTTAAAACTACCTAGTTTTTTATCTCCAATGTAACCAGCAATGGTAATTCCTAATCCTTGGACATTTTTAGTGAGTTCTACATCAAATGTCTCACTGTCTTCACTTTTCTGAGTGGAAGCATCAACCTAAAATAAAATAGGTAAGTAAATACACAGAAAAATAAACAGGTAAACAAACTAGATAACTCAAAAAGCCACATCTTTATTTTGGAATAAGGTGTAATTAGGTGTCAGAGAACTCTGCTGGAGGGCCACTGTGAGATTACTACTTCAGTCTTGTTAACGTGTACTGAGCATCATTCCTTTGTGCTACAAGGGAATGTCAGCAGGAAACACACCCCCTATCACAGAAATACAATACTGTTTGTGTATACAAAACTTCAGAAATCAAATAGTTTCTTATTATCAAATTCTATTCTCCAAGATGCTCATCTGCATTTGTTAAGGATTTAGGAGGTTGAAAGAACTCACATTTTGAATTCAGATCAAGTTCAAATCTGGCTTTGCTACTGAATTTTTCTAATTTTCAAATGTCTATCAGGAATAAGGATAACAAGTGCAGCTAACATTTACTGAGGTGGGCACAATTACTGTCAACTTTTCTCTGGGGAAACGGAGGAACATAAACCTTTCCAAGGACAAACAGGAAGCATCCTAGCAGAGGCAGAATTCAAATGCAGACAGGCTGGTTGCAGAACCCCGGCTCTTAAATGCTCTGCAGAATGTAAAGCCCCAGGAGAATGCAGGGGGCACTGTGTTCTCTCAGGACACTTTGCTACTGTCACTATCTCAAGGTAATAGTTGATTCTAAGTATGACTTCATCTATCCTTCAGAAATATTCTTAATAGACTGATTATTTTTTTAACATATATTTCTTTATTGATTTCAGAGAGGAAGGGAGAGGGAGAGAGAGAGATAGAAACATCAATGATGAGAGTGAATCATTGATTGGCTGCCTCCTGCACGCCCCCTACTGGAGATGGAGCCTGCAACCCAGGCATGTGCCCTTAACCAGAATGGAACCCAGGACCCTTCAGTCCACAGGCCAACACTTTATCCACTGAGCTAAACCGGCTAGGACTGATTATTATTTTTTTTTTTTTAAATCAGTGAAATGCACCCATGAGCCATTTAAAATGGTCTCTCTATTTGTTTTGTAAATTCATACTTTAATGGTAAAAGCTATTTGTAAGGAAAGTATGCCTTTCTGCTATGACTTCTTTACTTTCTGCAATGATAGCTGAAAGCAAGTTTCTCTAACAAGCAGCATTGCTATTAATTCTATATGGGCCTAAAGGGCAAGAGTCCCTGAATTAAGTATTAGTGGATTAGTGCAGTAAGTTCTCGTTAAGCTATTGGCATTATATACTAAAGGGGTGTCAGCATTTTACAGATAACCCTAAGAACAAGACAGAATTCAGGCTATGAGTTTGAATAGACATGCTGGTTGGGGCTAGCTGGTAATGTTTTCTGATTTTTTTTTTTAAGTAAACTCTGATTGTATCTCACTGATAATTCACCTAAATGAGATATAATTTTATTGTAAAGTTTCATTTAGTTTTTCTCACTGCACATAATTATCTGTGCAAACTTAGCAAAAAGTTTAAAGTTTAGATAATTACAAGAAAATGACAGGATGAAATCTGCTTCAATGGAAACAAATGTGTTTTCTATTTTTAATAAGGCTTATGCGAGTGCTATTTTAGAGGGTGGCAATTTGACTATCGAATGGTTTTAAAAGGGGCACAAGCTTCAGAAATGATGATATGCACAGAATAGATATTTTTCTAAGCTTTCAATTACATCAAGTGGGTCTCGGTATTGCATTCATTTATATATGCTGAATAAAATGTTTTTGTTTACCACAAAAGAATGCCACTTAAATACTTTCATAAACAAGCTTTCTTTCTTTCTGCAAAAAATAGCAACCAAACTCAATCCTGAAAACAAGAGAATCATGGAAATTTCAAGTGTTCTAATAAAGTTTAAAAGAGTTTGTGGAGGAGGTTAGGATACTAAAAAAAGAATTCAAAGCAACTGATTAGAAAAAAACTTCAATAGAAAAACATCAGATGTTTTTAGAACTATTGGAGAAAAATGTAGAACTTACATTTGCTATAAAGCTAATCTAAAAATTGAGTGTAATTCTTTCCTTAAATATATGATTTCTAGATAAAATGGTTTTGTTGATTTTTTATGCACTACAGTCATATTGTGATCTGAAATATTTGTGATAACCACCACATCTGAATAATTCTGAAATTTTCTAGCTCTTGTTATATCATTACAAACATAGATGGGAGGCTATGCATATGGGTAAAGCTCTTGTTACAATCTCAAAAACATAACTTTGGTTTAAAAATTTATAATAACTGGGTGAAAGATAATGACTTCTCATAAATCTGATAACAGTTGTATGATATACCATAAAACAATATTAAAAGGTTTTAGTAAGCTTTATTTACCACACCTTACTGAGGGCCTTCAATGTAAGAGAAAGTATCCAACATTTTAGGTATTAGTAGCAAATAATTCCTTAAAACTTTTCTGTACTACAGAACATTATCCTCATAAATGTACTGCTTAGAGAAAAATGCAAAATAGCCATCTAGAATTTTTAAGCAATCTATTTTTCATCTTTACACATTATTCCTAATTAATAACATATCGTGCAAAACATCTCTATATTTGAATTTTGTTTCATTTTAAAAAATGTAGCCAAAACTGGTTTGGCTCAGTGGATAGAGTGTCGGCCTGCGGACTGAGGGGTCCCGGGTTCAATTCCGGTCAAGGGCATGTACCTTGGTTGTGGGCACATCCCCAGTGGGAGGAGTGCAGGAGGCAGCTGATCGATGTTTCTCTCTCATCGATGTTTCTAGCTCTCTATCCCTCTCCTGTCCTCTCTGTAAAATATCAATTAAATATATATTTTTTAAAAAGTATCTTTATTGTTCAAAGTATTAAAAATGTCCCCTCTGTCTCCCCACTGACCCCTTTTAGCCCACACCTGCCGCCCCACCCTAAAGCCTTCACCACACTAGTGTCTGTGTCAATCGGTTATACATCTATCACTAATATGTAAACACTAGAGGCCTGGTGCACGAAATTCATGCAAGGGGGAGGGGGTGTCCCTCAGCCCAGCCTGCACCCTCTCCAATCTGGGACCCCTCGAGGGATGTCCGACTGCCCTTTTAGGCCCGATCCTCATAGGATAGGGGGCACTGTAGCCTTGAGTGGAGGCCTAGGCCAGCAAGGGCAGGCAGAAAGCTTGGCTTCCTCCATTGCTGGGGAAACCCAAGCCTCCCTCCTGCTCTCTGTGGCCGTAGCCATCTTGGTTGGGTTTATTTGCATATTTGCTCCTGATTGGCTTGTGGGCGTGGCTTGTGGGCGTGGTGGAGTGATGGTTTATTTGCATATTACTCTTTTATTATATAGGATTAATAAATCTGGTTTCAAAACAAACATCCTATCATTTAGGTGCTATTGTCTATGACCTACCCCTTTAACTTTCACCTACTTACCCGCATCTCTGGTGTAGAGGATGGGGATGAGGACACAGTGATGCCCAGAGAGGTGGGTGCTGCCGGTTCTTCTAGGGCACCTCTTGCAATCATCAGTTTAACTCTGTTTCCGCACTGCCTGAGGACTTGTGCTACTTGCTCACTGCTCATCCCTGCCAGATCTGTGTCACCGATCTTTAGAATGTGGTCTCCACTGCACAATCGCCCATGCTGAATAAAAAGAGATTGGTTTATCAGGCTTTATTTTTATTACCTTCATCAGAGAAGTCCAAAATGAGGGAAAGGGAATAAAAAAAATCAGTGATATGAAATATCAATCATAGGACACTAGACATGTGGCTGTGATTTTAACTGTTTTTTAACTACATTTTTGAAGCAGCCTAATATCACTCAATGTGATATAAGTAACTAAAATTCAAAAATATTCCTTAAATTGAGAGTCGATATAAGCTTTTCACTTTGATTTCTACCTACTAGATACAAGAAAATATTAAGCCTTTTTGTGAATTTTTTGAGGGACAGAGAAAGAAAATGCCATTAAACAAAGATATAGTATAAGTCACTATACAAATATACTGAGTGGCCAGATTATTATGATCTCTGAATGCATAATAATCTGGCCACTCAGTGTATATCCTATATAATAAAAGGCTAATATGCAAATTGTCCGCTCGACCAGTTCGACCAGCAGGCAGACCGGCCAACCGCCCATGTCCCCTCCCCCTGGTCAGGCTGGCTGGACCCCATCCATGCATGAATTCATGCACCGGACCTCTAATATATATATATATGCTGAGTGGCCAACTTATTATGCGTTCAGAGATCATAATAACCTGGCCACTCAGTGTATATATTACATAAAATATAGTATGAACCAGAAGAAAGCAATGAATTAACACCACAATTTTCTGCCTTGCCATTTAAGTTATAAATATCTCTAAAGAATTAATCTGCAGATGATATCATGGTGAGATAAAAATTCAGATAGATGGGGAGTGGCAAGCAGTCTTATAAGCCTCTGTACAGTGGCCACTAGGATTTTGTGCAAGTATGAAAATGTCCTGTATTGTCCAATATTGCAGCTACAAGCAACATGCAGCTATAGAGCACATGAAATGTAGCCAGACCAATTGAGGAACTAAACTTGTAACTTTATTTATTTTGATTAACTTAAATTTGAATTTAAAAAGTGACATCTGGCAATTACCCACAGTATTGAACAGTGTGGCTCTATACTGAAGATAAAACTTATTTATCACAAGTCTGTCAACTAAGGGGATTTCACCAGATATTGCTAGATATTGGCTAATATTTTAAAAAATGTCAAACTATTGTGTTACTGTCAATATCTCTGCCAATAAATCTGACTTTCATGTATGAATATGACAAATATTTGATGAACATGACTCCTAAGTTCAAACACACCTATAAAAACAAACATCATTATGAAATGTTACAATCAAAGCACAAATATACTTTCATTAGCTGAACTTATCTAAGTAAAATATCCTATCTAATAAAGACAGGATATGCAAATTGACCGTAACTCCGCAACAAAGCTGGCAGCACCCACAGCCAATAAGAAGAGAATATGCAAACTGACGTGACAAGGCGAGAGGCGGAAGGCAGCTCTGGCCGGAGCGAAGGCAGACCTATTCTTGCATGAATCTTCATGCATTGGGCCTCTAGTAAAGTATAATAAGTAACTAAAATTTTGTCACATATATTCCAACATGGCACTTCCAGCATAAATGGCAATTCTTTAATGTACAACTCTCAGCAACAAAAACAGGCCAGGTTTCATGGACAAAGATGACACCAGTGACCCATCACTAAAAGGACAAGATGAATCTTGTGTTTTTTTCTACTACAGCAAACTATTCTTTTTTCAATAGTATCTTGCGGCCATAAAACAGTTGGGACCAGGTTTATAAATTTGATTTACGATCATAAAATAAAAGAACTGCTACCTCTACAATGATCAAAACCATAACTTGGGCTTTAGTCTGGGGGTCTATTCCTTTAAATTAAGATCAATCTTCCCCTTTCAATGGTATTTCTCCCCAAGTCTAAAAAAACAATTTAGGGACAGCCCAGCAAAACAGAAGCGTCTAACTCGATTCTTTGATATTATCTAAGGCCACAGTTTCTTCTTTCTGGCAGATAATGTAAAAGATGAAGCCATGTTATTTAATAAAACAGCACGAACACCTGTTGGGAGTAGCTTACTTGATCAGCCACTCCTCCAGGCAGAATGGTTTTTACTATTACGCCAGTTGCTTTTCCTCCGACAATGCCAAATCCCAGACCAGATCCATCATTCACCAATTCAATAGTTTCGACATGCTGCCAGTGAACCTGAAAACAAAGCTCCTATAATAATCTGAACATATTTAGGATAAACTAAAATTTTCATTACAGTTGAGATTTCTGTGAAAATTATTTTATGAGTAGTGTATTAAATAATTGCGTTCAAACATAAAAATGAGTCATAAGACATGTCTCTTTTGTTTAGTTACACTTCCCTTTCAAAAGATTATTACTGCATAATCAATCTTGAAATTATCAATACATCATCATAGTGACCACATTTAACCAGGTAAAGCTAAGCACTGATTTGGGAGATCCTTTGTAGAACTTTTTCTTTAAAAAAGGAAAGATCAAGAAAAAAAAAAAAACTTTTACGTATTAAAAATGTTTTCTGCATAATCCTGCCTTGCAAGATTCCAAATTACATTACTTCTTAAAGTCATCATAGACAGCTAACTGTAACAATAATACAGAGTATAATTGACAAATTACAAAGCAAACTCAAGATAATATCTGTCGGCAGATAGAGTTAATTCTGTAAAAGGTGTAATTCTTTTTTCATTTGAGAGATGTTACAAAATAAAAAAGAAACTATACAAAAGATGGTAAAAATTGTTTTAGAAGCCAGAAACTTATCAAAATTAAATGGTAACTATTCTGGGCGAGGGAGAGATAAAATAATAAAAAGGCAAAAACAAGAAATACCAAGAACCTAAGGAAAATGTAAAATAGTAATCTAGAAACCTATAAAAACATAAAAAAGTAGAAAAATGGGTTCTATTCCTTGTGAAAATTTTATATACGCACCGGATTAGAGTGAGCAGAAATTGTGCTGGCCGCGGATGGGGAGCGGGAAACTATGGGACTGATAAGCTGAGGCAAGGAGCCTCTGGCAATAATGAGCTGCACAGTATCTTTGGCTTTCTGCAGGATGCTAATGGCCTGCTGATGTGTGATCGTCTGATCCAGTGCCTGTCCGTTGATAGCAAGGATTTGATCAGTTTCCTTCAATCTTCCATCTCTATTAAGAATGAGAAAGGAGGTAAAAGATATCTGATGGCTCATAAGACAATGGACAGCTTTCCTGGCGTATAGTATCAGATTATTTTAATTCTATTTTCTAATGTCCACAATTAAGTAGCTTTTTCTGGGACTTCTACTTTTAAAAGCATATACTTTGGCTCCAGTGGATCTAATGAACTCCCCCATTTTAGAGCCCTCTTCTTTTAGCTACCCAAACTTTGCATTATATCTTGGATGTTCCTATCTTCTACAAATAAAAGCAACGAGGCATATATTTTCTTGTTGCTTTGAGTATATTAATAAAATCTCTTTAAAATTATCATGGGTTCCATGTATAGTTTCCTAAACAGTAATTTTAAAAGCTAATCAGAAGAGTCCATTTACTAACATTGAAAACATGTCCTCATCAAATTTTTCTTTCCTTACTAAAGAGTGATTAAGTCATGACTATATTGAAAGGCTACTCTTCTTTCAAAATGACTTTCTTTTTATCATAGCAATGCTAATGATGTCTAAAAAAACTGGTTAATATCATTATTTTTGGATTCTTGTTTGTTTTCATTCATTTTGCTTCTCTACATTCTCCAAGGGCGATCAACACCTCCCAAATGTGGTATCAAACCCAGAATCGCAGCCCGCCAGTCTCACCTGTGAGCCACACTGCCCGCTTGGATCTCCTGTACAAATATTCCCAGCTCTCCCCGGTTGTCACTCCTCAGTCCCACAACACTGAACCCGAGGCCCCCACAGGGAGGTTTGAGGAGCTCAAAAACTTCTACATGGCGACCCTAAACAGGAAGCAAAGCAAGAAATAAAATTAAAAGCTAATCCTTGCACTTATAGTCATCTTGTTAGTGGCATTAATTTGTTTTAAAAAAAAAACACAACAAATTATTTTTTTTTTCTAAAATAATCTTGATCCCTCATCACCTAGACTGAGACATTTTATTTATCCTGGAGAATATTTCTAGAACATAAAATATAATACTCAGTTGAAAATGTGATAATTTAAAGAAATGGAATAGAAAAATCTCTGAGCCATCCAAACACACAAAATCTACTTCATTTTCATTTCAATTTTTTTCCAGATGTTATAAATGTCTTAATAAATAATAATATATTTAATATTACATTTAGTACATATATATTTAATGTATATTTAACATTTTACATAAGATAGACATATAAATATTCTTCAAATTATCTAGGACTTGATTACATTCTTAAGATACTATACATTCTATCACAACTAAGAAGACAAAATGTTCTTGCCTGGGCCATGTTTTTGATCAGTTGATCAAATTCATCACAAGCAGTTTTCCCATTGATGGTTGGAGTACCTGAAGCTGTAAGTACTTCCAGATTCCCATTGTTTTGGGACGATAAAAATGACTCATTTTGCAGAGTAGTAATTACAGCCGGGTTGAGATGTGGAATATGGGTACATTCTACATTTGAAATTGCTGAAGTTGCAATGTTTACCTAAGAGTAATATGAAAATCATTAACAATTTTAACATTCCATAAACTATTAAATAGAAAACATCCCGAGGGGAAATAATGAAGTAAATACCAAATTTCAAACTGGTCATGCCTTTTAATTAAGCAATTCTATTTCAAAAATTTATTCCAATGAGAAAAATTAGAATAACATGCAAGGAACTGTGTAGATGTGCAATGCATCACTATTTATTAGATAACAAAATATTTTAAAACTAATTATATCCAGTGTTCAACTTCAGGTTACTGTTAAAACACATGCAAAAACATACACACCCATATACACTTGAAAGTAAAAAAAAGCTAGTTGTAGAACAATATGTATAATATAATTCAATGAACTTTATTAAACATTGGAACAATATAAAACAAACAAGCAATACTAACACTATTCCAGAGAGATGGGACTCCATGGGGCCATTTCCTTTCCATATTGTGTGAATTTTTATAACAATGTATGTAACAAAGAATTTGGTCTTCCCCAAAGAGCAGTCTGCGTTTTGTCTGTGGCTCTTAGGAAGTAAATCCTAAACCCTTGGGATTTCCCAGACAATAGGAGTGTCTTTGTTATTCATGGTAGGCCTCAAGGTCACAAGATATGAGCTCCAATTCTGAGACTATGTTCAGCCACCTGGGCAATCAATCAATGAATCATACCTATGAAATGAAGTTCAAATAAAAACTCTGAACACAGAGCTCAGGTGAGCTTGCCGGTTGGCAATACTCCATGCATACTGCCATGCATAGATTTGGGGGAAGATACTTCCTAAGAAAAATAAAAGCTCTGATTTGAAATCCTACCAGACTGAGCTATGTGTCTCTTCCTTTAGCTAATATCTGACCTGTATCCTTTCTGTAAAATAGACCACACCCATGAGTTTAATAGCTCAGTAAGTTCTTTGGTCCTTCTTGTTAAATGTTGGAGGGTAGTTTTGGGAACAAACCTCCTAAACTTGCTATTGGTTCTGTCTTGTGGAGATTCTTCCCTCTAACTCTGTATTTGGAGTTTAACTCCTTTGCTGTTGCTCTCAAAAGTCTTGGACAGCGTTGCCAATCTGGAGGACTGTACCTTCAAACTTCACAAACTGGCAAATTCCAGATACAATGATATAAAGTAAACAACAACAAAAAATAATTCCATTTTGGAAAAGTGTTCTATAATTACTTTTGTGTGCCTGTTATACGGAGCCCCAAGTTAAAGCCAAATAATTGACAGAAGATATAAGCCTAACCAGTCGTCATGGACAACAGGGGGGTGGGGGCATGCGTGGGGAGGGGTTTGGGATGGGAATGGGGGGATGAGGACAAATATGTGATACCTTAATCAATAAAGAAATTAATAAAAAAATAAAAAAAATAATTGACAGAAGAGTGCAAACAGCCAATCCTGATTTCCTATTTCTATAGGGTGTCTGGAATCTAACTTTATACCTATAACTATTTATCAGCAAGGCGATACCAATTGTGTTTCGGGATCACTCTCTGAACTTATCTCCTTGCACTGTGTCCCACAGCTCCAGCTATACTGACTACTTCACCTTTCCTCACACTGCCAAGTTGCCCCCTTTACCAGTCAGGTACATCCTTCCCCCAAGTATCTACACGCTTACTTGTTCCATTCAGGTGTGCTCAATGCCACCACACAGAAGTCCTCCCTGACACCCCTATTTAAGAAAGCATCGCACCATTGCACTCCATGAGCTTGCCCGGCCCCATTTTCCTTCATGGTGCTTATTACCACCTAGCGTGTACCCTGTGGCCATGGAGCTTTCATCCTAATCTGTCAAGACAGACTAGAATGTGGAATTCTCCAGTGGAGGAATCTGACTATTTTATTCTGAATTACATTCTCATTATCTAGAAGAGTGCCTAGCACAGAGTTGACAAATTCAACAAACATTTGCAGAATAAATGTCGATTCATTTTATAAGAACCTACTCTGATATCATCTCCCCAACAAGCCTCCAAATAACTTTATTTTCATTTTACAGGTGACAAAATTAGTAAAGTCACACAGAGTATATAGCCGACACAGTATAAGTTAGCTAGCTTCTTTTTCGTCATGGCATTCTTATCACCTTTGTATTATATATATAGAAAAAAAGTCATTTAAGATATCATTTCTGCAAATAAGATATTAGGTAAAGAGCTTCCATTAACAGAAGTAATCAAAATATTTCACAATGTATCACCAATCTGTGCCTAAGAGTTACATATCCTTAAAAATAAAACAGAAAACTCAACAACTTACCAAAGTTACCAATTATTCAACCATAAAAATTGCTATCTTCAACCACAGATGAAAAAGAGATCAATGTGCTTAGAAGAGGCTTCTGGGAATCCTTTCAAATGGGTATTTTAAATCTAGAGCAGGCACATGATCAATTATTATTTTTTCAAAAGCAAGCTTCTTATGCCAAACCTGCTTATTTTTTTATCCTGAGCCACGGCACTTCAATAAAGCCTGCCAGCAGAAGATACACTGCTCAGGTTGAAGCAGATGGCATAATGAAGTTTTTGACATGCTAAAGATCCCACACACCCGGACCTAAGGCCTGTGGGGTATTTCAGAGTAAAAATATTTGGATTTCTACTATGGTAAGCCAGATGAACAAATCACATTCCAAGAACAGAGTGTATCCATATGAAGTTAACTGATGAAGTATAAGCTCTGATACATGTAAGACAAAATGGGAGGGCACCCCAAGGGTAAAGCTATAGGACCACAGCAAGTATATTATTATACAAAAATGTATAAAAGTGTTAAATATCAGTGTTTTCTCCAAATATGTGAGAGGTTTAGCCAATGTCAATGATTCCTCCTGTCTCCTCCTGGCCCTTGAGGTTCACATAAATGGAGTATTACACTAAGTGAAATAAACCAGTCAGAGAAAGACAAGTATCACAGGATCTCACTCATATGTTCATGGAATCTAATGAACAAAATAAACTGATGAACAAAACAGATCCAGAGACATAGAAGCATGGAACACACTGTGGAACCTCAGAGGGAAGGCAGAGGTGGGTGGGTGGGTGGGAAGAGATCAACCAAATACCTTGTATGCATATATGCATAACCCATGGACACAGATGATAGGGTGGTGAAGGCCCCATATAGGGTGGGTGGGGAGTATGGGTAGGCTAGAAGGGGTCAATGCAGGGGGGGGGAAGGAGACATATGTAATATAATAAAGAGTTAATTTGAAAAATCACTGGAAAAATATCCTCAGGTGAGGATGAACACAAAATAAATAATAAATCTTGTGAATAAAAAAAAAAGCAAAAATTAAAGGGATCACACATGTAAAAACTATAATTTAATTATGTTATCATACAAAAGGCTTGTTTTTATTTTTATTTATTTTTATTTATTTTTATTTTTTTTAATCTGAACAATAAAGATTTACTTAAAAAAAGAAGAAGAAGAAGGCAGGTGAGCAAATAGACTGGTGAGCAAAATGGGGCCAGAAGCAGGGACACATGGAGTTGCATGTTTCCATCCAATCAGCGCTGTAGCCCCATTAGCACCCTCACTGACCAAACAGAGCAGTCCCACATCAACCAGGAGAGTGCTGTTTGAACCAATCAAACTGTGAGGATTTGAGTCCTCATTTGCATAAGGGCAGACCAATCAGGGTCCAGGGGCGGAGCCATCTCTATGTGAGTCAGCTCCCCGCTTCTGGTGGTGTGACCTGGCGGAGAGGCTTCTGGGAGAGCTGGATTGCTCTGAGACAGCAGTGGGCAAACTACGGCTATTGTTCTATCCAGCCGTGGAGCCGAAAGAGCGGAGGGTTCTCCTGCTCTCCCCTCCGCTCCTTTACTTTGAATTTATATTAGTTCACACAAACACTCCATCCATGCTTTTGTTCCAGCCCTCCGGTCCAGTTTAAGAACCCATTGTGGCCCTCGAGTAAAAAAGTGTGCCCACCCCTGCGAGAGATAGACATGAACCATAAGCATAAAGGACCAGCAGTGACAGACAGAAACCAGCCTGGGATGGGTGCCGACACCACAGGTGGTTCCTGGGCAGGAAGGAGAGAGGCTCCACGGGTTTCCTGTCCCCAGTACCCCGCCCTGCCCCCCCAGAACGTGTGCCGGGCCCACCCACTGCTCTGAGTGGTAGACTCAGGCAGGAGCCAGGTCCCCTTCCATCCGGCACATTGAATAGCTGCACAGAGGCCCCGGGAGAGGGCGGAGCTGGAGTTAATACAGAAACCAGGGCTGGGCGTCCCCCCCTCCGTGCGGGGAGCACTTGTCGGTGCCGAGCAGGTGCGAGCAACAGCCCAGCTCTGCGGGAGATGGGTCCCTCCCCGGGTCACCCCAGAGCCTCCTCAGGTCACCCCGGCACCTCCCCGGGTCACCCCACGCCTCCCCGGGTCACCATGCGCCTCCCCGGGTCACCCCGCGCCTCCCCCGATCACCACAGCGCCCCCTCTGGTCACCCCAGCACCTCCCCCGGTCACCCCGCGCCTCCCCGGGTCACACCGCACCTCCTCTGGTCACCCCGCGCCTCCCCGGGTCAAGTTTATGCCCATAAAAAAAGCACAAAGACCCCTTCAGATTTTGCTATGACTTTATTAAAACAGCTTTCTGAACTACTCTCCTTGAGAAACGAGAATGGATTTTATTTTCCTTAGTAAGCTTGTTCATAGCAGACAGTAGAAATGTTTAATAAAAATAACCTGACTCACATCTTGCTTTTCAGAATATTAAATAAACAGAAGGAAACACAACTATGGTGGTTTTTACATATAGATAAACAATCTGTATAATTTATGGAAGTTGCCAGTAAATGAGCAATAGTTACCAAATAACTTATGTGTTCAATATTTAACGTCTGGCTGAATATTTCAACCTAAAAAGGCCTTTTATGTTCTTAGTAAATAAATATATAAATTAATTAATGGGTTTTAATTAGTTCAAATAACTAAAACATAATTCAAATAAAGATCATGTAAAGTATTCGATTAAAAACTTGTTAAATTCTTCCTAAATGAAATACCTTCTCAGTATTTAGAAGTCTAGGAGAAGCCCTCTTGTAAGATGCAGTTAAAAACAGTACTTGGTTGTTATTCTAAAAGGTCAGATAAAGCAGAAATAATAACCAAGGACAAATATATAACTTAAGCACTTTATCTTAACTTAAAACATATGTATATTCATTCACAAATATCTTAATAAAGGGAGGGCGCCACCTTCTTTCTTGCATAAATCAAATTCATATAATAAGGCATTATTTTCAAATTCAGCCTCTAAACACAGAGCAAGAATTTGAACACTTGGGAAACAATTTCATTAAAGAAACTTAAATTTTTATGAGCTCTTTTACTCAATGTTTTATAGTTTAGTCAAACACAACCAATTCACCAGGACTAGTTTTATCCATTAATCTATGTAGTTTTTCAAAACATTTAAATAAATTTTCATAAATTTTTGTCATAAGTTTATATATTATACTAGAGGCCCAGTGCATGAAATTCATGTACTAGGGGTGTGTGTACCTCAGCCTGGCCTGCACCCTCTCGCAGTCCGGGACCCTTCAGGCGATGTCCGGCAGCTGGCAGTCGGACATCCTTCTTGCAGTCTGGGACCTCTCACTCCTTACCACCCGCCTGCATGCTGCTCCTTACCGCTCGGCTTGCTGTTCCTTCCTTACCACTGCCACAGAGGCAGGAGAGGCTCCAGCCACTGCCTCTGTGCTCGCCAGCAGTGAACCCAGCTTCTGGCTGAGCGGCACTTCCCCTGTGGGAGCCCACTGACCACCAGCGGACAGCACCTGCATTGAGCGTCTGCGCTGGTGATCAGTGCGCATCATAACAACCAGTCGTTCTGGTAGTTCTTCCATAACGGTCGCTTTGGCTTTCAGTATATAGACAAGAGGCCTGGTGCACGAATCCATGCACAAGTGGGATCCCTTGGCCTGGCCGGTGATCTGGGCTGACTGGGGTGTCTCATCTAGTCCAGATCATAGCCCATCGGGGTCAACAAGGGATGGGAGGCCACGGGAGGTTATGATCGGGGCGACTGGTGCTGGCCAGCCAGGAGGAGGGGCTGAGGGAGGTTGGCTGGCCGGGAGGAGGGGCCACTGGTGGTTGTAATCAGGTCAATCAGGGAGGGACCACGGGAGGTTGGCTGTGGGAGTGCACTGACCATCAGGGGGAAGTTCCTGCATTGAGCATCTGCCCCCTGGTGGTCAGAGCATGTCATAGTGACTGGTCGACTGGTCGTTCTGTCCTAACGGTTGCTTAGGCTTTTATATATCCTATATAATAATAGGCTAATATGCAAATTGACCAAACATCAGAACAACCAAACAGTTGCTATGATGTGCGCTGACCACCAGGGGCGTGCACAGAACATGGCAGTCATTGGCAGCAGGTGGCAGAGGGTGGAACACGATGGGTGTCAGTAGTGGCGGGATGGTGGAAGTGAGTGGGGGCACCAGACCAAGGCGGGGCACCAGTTGCTGACATCAGGCGAGCCTCTGGTGGTTACTGAAAATTCTTTGCTCCCACATACCAGAGTCCCATCTAGCACTCGCACCTGCTGCCGGTGCCAGCCTCACTCGCACCTGAGCCAGCTGAGCCCACTGGAGCCGGCACCTGAGCCACTGCTCACACCCGCTGCCAATGCCCGGTGCCGGTCCCAATCACTTGGTGCCGTTTGTGGGTGCGAGTGGGGCCCGCGCCTGTCAGCACGTGGGAGCGGTGGCGGCGGCAGGAGTGGGGCTGCTGGCAGACAGGGGACCGAGGGCCGTGGCAGGAGGGGCCGGACAGGGTGTGGAGGATGGGCTGAGATCCGCCCCTGTGCCCAACACAGCCTTGTGGCCCACAGTTCCTTTCAAGGTGCACGAATTCATGCACTGGGCCACCAGTATAGATAATAAAGCCACAGAATTGTAAAAATATTTATAACTAACATAAAAAGGTATAGTTTCTGATAAATATACACTTACTTGATAAGTGTTGCAGAAGCACAAATAAGAAAATACCTGGATAAACAAGTGTTTAATGCTCTGGACAAAAGTCAGTATGTCATACAGAAGAAATGGACAGTAACCTTTTACCCAGAAAGTCACTTATTTGGAGCATGTATGCTAAGATAGTTCCTTCTGCTATAGTAGCATCCCAAGAAAACAAAAATCACCTTCAGTTCTATATAAAATTAAGCTCACCCTGTGGGAATAGCTCTACCAGAGTAACCCTTCCACTATGAGCAATTGAAAGATTTATATAAAGAATTATTTTTTAAAAAATTAGTTTTAGCCCTGGCCAGGTCGCTCAGTTGGTTGGAGCATCATCCTGTACATCTAAAGTTGCAGGATCAATCCCTGGTCGGGACACGCAAATAGTGAAAGTAACGGATTGATGTTTCTCTCTCACATGGAAGTGTCTCTCTCTCTCTCTCTCTCTCTTTCTCTCCTTAAACATAACCTCAGGTAAGGATTAAAAAAATGTTAAAAAGCTTTAAATATATAAAAAAGAATACATCACTCCTGCTATATTCTATGAATTAGAAGCAACTCAATAAGCCCAGCCCACACTACAGAGAAGAGATCACACAAGAGCATGAAGAGATCTCACAAGGCAGAGATGATCTTAAAAGCTAACACAGCTATTACAGCAAAACAGCTGAAAGCCAAGACAGAGGAAAAATCTTAAGAGCCACCACAGCAAAAAGCATTTTATCTTCCAAGAAAAATAAAAGTGACAACTGACTTAACACATTGCGGGCAGATCACAAGCATTCTCTTGTATTCATATTACACAATGTTTTACAAAAATGTTAAAGGCATGTCTTAAAATTAAATACCCACTGCATTTTGAAGTTATTTATTACATGTTTTTCAAGTATGATACTTTGTAAAACGTTTTTTGTACTGGTTCAATAGAAACTTATCTGCCACTGGGTAAAGTTACTGGTGCCCAATGTGTTAAGTCAGTGGTTGGCAAACTGCGGCTCACGAGCCACATGCGGCTCTTTGGCCCCTTGAGTTTTTAGCCAAGGCCAGCTTAGGAGTACCCTAATTAAGTTAATAACAATGTACCTACCTATATAGTTTAAGTTTAAAAAATTTGGCTCTCAAAAGAAATTTCAATTGTTGTACTGTTGATATTTGGATCTGTTGACTAATGAGTTTGCCGACCACTGTGTTAAGTGAATCAATGAAAGAAGACAACAGAATTTAACAATTAAGGATAAGAACAAAAATACTTGGCAACGTAGCGCTTTCAAAACACCTCCTCTCCCCACACCTCACACACAAAGTATTGTGTTGTCTCAGATTTGTACAAAAACAAAAACAAAAAAACAAACAAAAAAAATTATTAGGCAGGAAGAAAATGATCCCTGGTGCAATTTCCCTAATGCAGACAAGATTGAAGAGCACAAAGAAGAATTTAAAAATGGGACTAAATCAATAGAAATTGCTTAAAACAATAAACAATCTAAACTTATTGCGTTTTTTTCAATATATTTTATTGATTTCAGAGAGGAAAGAAGAGGGAGAGAGAGATAGAAGCATCAATGATAAGAGAGAATCATTGATCGGCTGCCTCCTGCACTCCCCCTACTGGGGATCGAGCTTGCAACCCAGGCATGTGCCCTTGGCCAGAATCAAACCTGGAACCCTTCAGTCCGCAGGCCATTGCTCTATCCACTGAGCCAAACTAGCTAGGGCTGAGGTTTAAATATATGTAGACTTAAAGTACTGCAGGATAATCACACAAAACACAGGAGTAGAGTCAATGGGGCTTAAGTGCATTAAGTTCCTTGCAATTTCCAGGAAGTAGTGAAAATACTAATTAAAGTAAAAAAACAAATGAATTAAGGGCACAGGTATCTGACAAACGACTCATATCTGGCCTATATAAAGAAAACTCAAGACCTAATAGTTAAGTACATATTTCAATTAGAAAATCAATAAAAACTTTTCAGCAATGTGGCTATATGGATTTCAAATAAGAATATAAAAAATTTGCAGCATCATTACCCGTTAGGTAAATGCAAATGAAAAGCATAAAGAATCTATATATATAAAAGCCTAAGCCACCAAACAACCAGACCAGTCGACCTGTCAATTGGTTGCTTTGACGTGCACTGACCACCAGGGGGCAGACGCTCAACGCAAGAGCTGCTCCCTGATGTTCAGTGCACTCCCACAACCAACATCCCTCGGCCAGCCAACCTCCCGTGGTCCCTCCCCAGCACTGGCCAACCTCCCACAGTCCCTCCCCAACGCTGGCTGGCCCCACGGATCAGCCCTGATTGCCGGCCAGGCTGAGTGATCCCCACCTGTGACAAATTTGTGCACCGGGCCTCTAGTATCTCTATATACCTATCAAAATGATTAAATAAAAAACAGTGGCAACACCAAATGCTGAAGAGGATGTGGAGAAAATGGATTGCTCAGACATTGCTGGTAGAAAGGTAAAATGTTAGAGCCCCTCTGAAAAACAGTTTGTCAGTTTCTAAAAAAAGTACTAAACATGCATTTACCATGTAGCATAGTAATTATACTCCTGGACACTTACTGTAGAGAGATTAAAAAATTATGTCCATGAAAAAACAGGCTTTATCTATAATAGTAAAAAAGTGGAAACAAACAAAATGTCCCTCCATAGGTACATCCAAAACATTGAATAATATGGAATTATACTCAGCAATAAAAACTATTAATATACACAACAACTTGGGTAATCTCAAAAGGTCATATGCATTATGATTATCTATAATAATAAAAGCATAATATGCTAATTAGACCAGAGGGTCTTCTGGGCGACCTTCCGGAAAAAGCCGGGGCTGCAAGGGAAGCCTGGGTCCTGGGTGCCTGCCTGCGGCCAGAGGGAAGCCCAGGTCCTGGGTGCCAGAGGGAAGCTGGTGCAAGCAGCCAGGGGATGGAAGGCCTACTCTTGCACGAATTTCGTGCATTGGGCCTCTAGTATTTTTATAACATTCTTGAAATTATTAAATTACAGGGATAGAAACACTCGCCAACCAATAGGGATGGTGTGGGGAGGGAGCTGGGTATGACTATCACAGGGTAGTATAAGGAAGATCTTTGTGGTGACGGAATAGATATTTACCTAGATTGTAGTTGTGGCCACACAACCTATCCAAGTAATAAAAATGGCACAAATGGAAAACATTAATGCACATTATACCAATATCAGTTTCCTGCTTTTGATACTTTACTATAATTATTAAGATGTAACAACTGGAAGAAACTTGGAGACATACATACAGAACCTCTCTGTACTATATTAAAAACTTCCTGTGAATCTGGAATTATTGCAAAATAAAAATATTTTTTAAAAGTTGACTCAAATAGGTCAAGTATATTTACTGTAATCTTTAGAGTAACTACTAAGAGAATAATAAAATTAAGGAAAAATAACATACCAATATAGAAAGAAGATGAAATAAAAAGGTAACACAAAAGAAGACAAAACTGAATGAATAAAACAGAAAACAAAAAATGGCAAATAAAATAAAAATTTATCAATAATTATATTAAATGTAAAGGGGTTAACTATGTAAAGTAAAAGAGGAACTGTCAAATTATAGAATACAATAAAAGCCAAATACATGCTGCTTACCAAAGATATAAGTTAATAATAAAGAAAAAAGATAAAGAGAACAATAGAAAGACAGAGAAAAGATATACCATACATACATTAACCAGAATAAGCCTGGTAAAGCTAAACTAATATCAGGCAAGCAGAGTTTAAGGCCATAAGCATGGAAATTAAGAGGGACAAATCACAGAGATAAAGGTTCAATTCAGTAAGAAGATGAAACAACCTTAGTAATCTAAAAATATAACCTCAAAACACATAGGTCAAAAGGACTCAGAAACCAAATGACAAATAGTCAAAATCACAATCATAAGTAGAGATTAAACACATCTCTCTCAGTAACTAATGGAATAGAAAAAAATTAGTAAGGGTCTAGAAGATATGAACAACACCCTATCTAATAAAAGAGTAATATGCAAATTAACCATCACTCCCATACACCACAAGCCACGCCCACAAGCCACGCCCACAAGGCAATCAGGAGCAAATATGCAAATAAACCCAACCAAGATGGCTATGGCCACAGAGAGCAGGAGGGAGGCTTGGGTTTCCCCGGCAATGGAGGAAGCCAAGCTTTCCGCCTGCCCTTGCCGGCCTAGGCCTCCACTCAAGGCTACAAAGTTTCATGATAGAAGATACATAAACCCAAACAGAAATGGCGGCAACCATGGAGCTGGAGAGAGCAGGAGGCTAGGGTTGCCCCCGATGATGGAGGAAGCCAAGCTTTCTGCAGCCCTGGCCAGCCCAGGCCTCCGCTTAAGCCTACAAAGTTTCAATTATAGAAGATACATAAACCCCAACAGAAATGGCTGCCACCTCGGAGCAAGCAGAAGGCTTGGCTCCGCTCCAGGCTACAAAGTTTCAATTGTAGAAGATAAATAAACCCCAGATACCAGGGCCTCTGCTTGGGTCACCAGGGGGCGTGGCCGGCCTGCAAACCACCACAGGCCCCTCGCCCAGGCCACCCCATGCCCCAAGGGGACCCCCACCCTGATCCGGGACATCCTTCAGGGCAAACCAGCTGGCCCCCACCCGTGCACCAGGCCTCTATCCTATCTAATAAAAGAGTAATATGCAGATTGACCATCACTCCAACACACAAGATGGCTGCCCCCATGTGGTCAAAGATCCTGCCCCCATGTGGACACAAGATGGCCAGCACAAGATGGCCAGCAGGAGAGGGCAGTTGGGAGGGACCAGGCCTGCAAGGGAGGGCAGTTGTGGGTGACCAAGCCGGCAGAGGAGGGAAGTTGGGGGCGACCAGGCCTGCAGGGAAAGGCAGTTGGGAGGGACCCAGGCCGGCAGGGGAGGGCAGTTAGGGGTGACCAGGCCTGCAGGGGAGGGCAGTTAGGGGTGACAAGGCCTATAGGGGAGGGCAGTTAGGGGAAAACAGGCTGGCAGGGGAGCAGTTAGGCATCAATCAGACTGGCAGGGGAGTGGTTAGGGGGTGATCAGGCTGGCAGGCAGAAGCGGTTAGGGGCAATCAGGAAGGCAGGCAGGCGAGCAGTTGAGAGCCAGCAGTCCTGGATTGTGAGAGGGATGTCCGACTGCCTGTTTAGGCCCGATCCCACCAGGATTGGGCTTAAACAGGCAGTTGGACATCCCTCGAGGGGTCCCAGATTGGAGAGGGTGCAGGCTGGGCTGAGGGACACCCTCCCCCCCGTGCACGAATTTCGTGCACCCGGCCTCTAGTTCTAAATAAAATTGACCTATTGACCAATATAGAACACTGCACTCAACAACTGCTAAATACACATTCTTTTTAAATTAAAAATAAATATTTATCTAAGTAGACTATAGGTATTTCTAAAGTACATATCATCATCTCAATGAACTAACAGCATACAGAAGCTCTCTGATTACAGAAGAATTAAGCTAGAAATAAAAAAAAAACAAAGAACAAGAAAAAAAATCTTAGTCAATTGGATAATATATTTCATGAAATAATAAAAATTTAAACATTTGAAACTGAATAATAATAATAAAGATACAACACATCAAATTTATGGGGTACGGTTAAAGCAATGCTTAGAAAGAAATTTATGGACTTATGAAATAGACTAATAGAAGAAATGAAAGATTTAAAAAAAAAGCTGAAACAAAACAGCATATCAAACTTGAAAAAGAAAATAACATATGTTAGACCAAAATTCAAGAAAATAGAGAACAATACATTAAAGTAATTCCGCAAAGTCAAAATTTGGTCTTTAGAAAGAAGAAAAGATTAATAAAATTGTTAAATTCCTACAACGTTGATCCAAAAAAAACCTGCACAAGGCATGAATTTTCAACATTGGGAATAAAAAGAGGGACCCAATTAGACTCTATAGGTATACACAATAAAAGACAAATACTAGTACATGCTGCTTACCAAAGATACAATCTATAGCAAAATTGCTGAAAAAAAAAAGATATGAAATAAACTAATACCTTAAAAAACAAATTTAGCAAAATGTCAATAATTTTTGCCCAGCCGTCTTAGCTCAGTGGTTCTGCATCAACCTATGAACCAGGAGGTCATGGGTTTGATTCCCACTTAGGGCACATGCCTGGGTTATGGGCTCAATTCCCATTGTGGGGCCTGCAGGAGGCAGCCAATCAATGACTGTCATCATTGATGTTTCTAATCTCTCTCCCCCTCTCCCTTCTCTGAAATCAATAAAACTATATTTTAAAAGAATGTCAATAATTTTGTATCTATTAACAAAATTAAAGCCATTATTAAAAATCTTCCCACACATACTTAAAAAATTAACATCAATTTTCTAAACTCTTTCATTGGCAAGAAAAAGAAGTAACTGCTCTAAACTTTTGAGACCAATTTAACCTTGACAAAAACATAAGAAGGACATTACTAGACAGGAAAAATTATAGATACAAAAATACTGAACAAGAATCTTAACAAGAATGTTAACACACTAAATCCAAGATACATTAAGAAGACAATGATTACAACTAAAAGGGCAATGCCAGAAATGTAAGGTGTCCCCCCAAAAATACACACTTTAACAGTGGATAACTCACTTAATTTTCACTCCTTTTCAGGGTTAACTGATTTGAAATCATGGGTGAAGCCAGACTAAGCTTTGAACAAAGAAAATTTACCCACTAGACCTTTTTTGTGGGGATACATAAAAGATCAAGTTTACGGTACAAAACTGGCAACAATTGACAAATTGAGGGCACACAAAAACTGAATAAAATGATTCGTGATTTTTGCAATTCCATCGCTTCATGTTATCAGCAGTGTCTGGACCAGAATGGTCATCAGTTTGAAAACAGGGATTGACAAAAAACACACACACACACACACACACACACACACACACAAAAAAAAAACACATTTCTGTAGATTCTTTTAAATTTTGAAAATGAACTGTATGTTAATAAATACTAATTTTATAATCATTCAAAGTGTGTATTTTTTGGGGATAACCTATATGTAAAAACTGGTAGATCAATACAAAAAAAGACTTAGAAACCAATAGAAAAGTAGGCAAAGGAAACAGGAACTCCACAAAGGATATCCAAATGACCAAAAAGCATATGAAAAGGTACTCAACATAATGAGTTTTCAGGAAAATGCTAATTAAAACAATATGATATTGCAACGTAAGTCCAGAGTGGCTAAAATTGGGGAAAAAAGGAATTTAAAACCAGTGTGCCAAGTGTAAGCAATGATGTGCAACAATGAGATTTTCATAATTAGAATGAGAGTATAGACCAGCCGTGGGCAAACTACGGGCCATGGGCCGGATCCGGCCCGTTCGGCTGTTCTATCCGGCCCGCGGAGCCGAAAGAGCGGAGGGTTCTCTTGCTCTCCCCTCCGCTCCTTCACCAGCAGCAGTGTTAACATGGCAACGTCGGAAACACCGCCGCAGCTCCTTCTTCTGAGTGGGCGGATTTATATCTGCCCATTCAGTAGAAGGAACAACCTCTCAATCTTCCAGAGGCTCCTTGCAATGCCCACATGCGTCCCCCGACATCACCCTGGGAATGCGTAGACACGTTATCCTGGTGATGTAGGGAGACACACCCCTGGAGAGCACAGTATCAGAGCATTAGCTAAAAAGGAGACCAACAACACTGTTCCCACTGAAGTTGATGTTTTAAAGACCAAAAACCTTTCAACCCAGTCTACATTGCCATCTACATCTACGTCCCGGGCATAATTTGGAAGTCGCACTAAAGAAAATGTTTAATTTACTGTTTACACATTTTGTTCTTTTCTATTTGTTTTAGTTTTAAATTATTTTATTATATTTAAGTTTAATTTGAAAGGCTTTTGTACCTTTCCTTTGTTAGGCAATTTTATTTTGCCTTTGCCATCTTCAATATAAGGTATGTTATTGTGCTATGATTCCTCCATTTTTTGAAGTTTCAAATTATAATAATTAGTGTTTACATTCTTCTTGTTAAAATGTTTGAAATGAATAAAACTACTGAAATAAAAAAAAAAGACCGTACCCTTTTATGTAATGATGTTTACTATGAATTTATATTAGTTCACACAAACACTCCATCCATGCTTTTGTTCCGGCCCTCCAGTCCAGTTTAAGAACCAATTGTGGCCCTTGAGTCAAAAAGTTGCCCACCCCTGGTATAGACCTACAACAACTTGGAAAAACAGTTTGACAGAATCTACAAATGCTGAATGTATACCTCAGGAGATAGAAATTTTACTCTTAAGTAAATATCCAAGAGAAACGAATACTTATGAGCATCAAATGACATGTGCATGGCAGTTTCATTTACAATAGCCCCAAACTGGAGAAAACAAAATTACAATCAACAAAAGAAAGGACAAATATATTCTAGTATATTCATACAATGAAAAATGGAAAAGAACTTCAGCTATATATACAATGTAAGTGAATGTCACAGACAAAAAAGTAAGAATAATAAGCCAGGCACAATATATATACACTAGAGGCCCAGTGCACAAAATTCGTGCACCTGCCCCCCTCACAGTCCAGGAGCCCTCAGGGGATGTCCTACACAGTCTGGCTGCGGTGGCTCAGAGCACACGCCCCTGTGTGTATCCGCTGGGGGCCTGCTCCCAGCTACGCCACAGAGGCTCAGAGCAGGCACCCCTGTGTGTTGTGTCTCCGCTCCGGCCTGACCCCAGCCCCAGCGACCCTGTGGCCGCTGGGGCTGGCGGCAGCACACAGTCCCCTCCCACATATGCGTGTGCAGCTCCTCCTGAGCCAGTTGTGATGCAGCCTCCTCCTGAGCCGGTCTTGACGCCTTAAGGCATCCTGGCTAATTTGTCTGTCACCTCTTTATATATATATAGATATACTAGAGGTCCGGTGCACAAAATTCGTGCACGGGGGAGGGGGTGTCCCTCAGCCCAGCCTGTACCCTCTCCAATCTGGGACCCCTTGAGGGATGTCCGACTGCCTGTTTAGGCCAGATCCCGGGATCTGGCCTAAACGGGCAGTCGGACATCCCTCTCACAATCCAGGACTGCTGGCTCCCAACTGCTCACCTGCCTGCCTTCCCGATTGCCCCTAACCGCTTCTGCCTGCCAGCCTGATCACCCCCTAACCACTCCCATGCCAGCCTGTTTGCCCCTAACTGCCCTCCCCTGCAGGCCTGGTCACCCCTAACTGCCCTCCCCTGCAGGCCTTGTCACCCCCAACTGCTCTCCCCTGCAGGCCTGTGTCCCTCCCAACTGCCTTTCCCTGCAGTCCTGGTTGTCCCCAACTTCCCTCCTCTGCCGGCTTGGTAACCCCTAACTGCCCTCCCCTGCAGGCTTGATCGCCCACAACTGCCCTCCCTTGCAGGCCTGGTCCCTCCCAACTGCCCTCCCTTGCTGGCCATCTTGTGGTGGCCATCTTGTGTCCACATGGGGGCAGCCATCTTGTGTGTTGGAGTGATGGTCAATCTGCATATTACTCTTTTATTAGATAGGATAGAGACCTGGTGCATGGGTGGGGGCCGGCTGGTCTGCCCTGAAGGATGTCCCGGATCAGGGTGGTGGTTCCCTTGGGGAGTGGGGCGGCCTGGGCGAGGGGCCTGTGGTGGTTTGCAGGCCGGGCACGCCCCCTGGCGACCCAAGCGGAGGCCCTTGTATCTGGAGTTTATCTCCTACAATTGAAACTTTGTAGCCTTAAGCAGAGGCCTGGGCTGGCCAGGGTGTGCGGAAAGCTTGGCTTCCTCCATCGTCACGGGCAACCCTAGCCTCCTGCTCTTTCCAGCTCCATGGCTGCCGCCATTTCTGTTTGGGTTTATGTATCTTCTATCATTGAAACTTTGTAGCCTTGAGTGGAGGCCTAGGCCGGCAAGGAAAACCCAAGCCTCCCTCCTGCTCTCTGTGGCCGTCTTGGTTGGGTTTATTTGCATATTCGCTCCTGATTGGCTGGTGGGCGTGGCTTGTGGGTATAGCAGAGTGATGGTTAATTTGCATATTACTCTTTTATTATATAGTATATACATACACCCACACACTCAGACTGCATTTATATAAAATTCAAATACTTATTTATGGGATAAAAGTCAAAACAGTGTATTATCTGACTTTTCCATGGGATCTAAAAAAGCTAAACTCATAGAAAGAGAGAGCAGATTGGGGGTTGCCAGAGGTTTGGTACAGAGAGAAATGGAGAGATGGTGGTCAAAGGTACAAACCTCCAGTTAAAGGATGAATAAGTTACAGGGATCTATACATCATGGTGACTACAGTTAACGATACGGTATTTCACACTTGAAAACTGCTAAGAGAGATCTTAAATGTTTTCAACACACACACACACACACACACACACACACACACACACACAGCTAATTATGTAAGTTCATGGGTAACTTACCCAATTGTGGCATTCATTTCACAATATATACGTATGTCAAATATCATGTTCTGTATCTTAAACTTACACGATGTTATATATTAGTTATATCTCAAATAGGATACACAAAACACAGTGATTCCTTTTAGGTAGAAGGTTAGGACTGACTGAGGGAACACTGGGAATCTTATGGAGTGGTGGTAACTGTATATATTTTGATTTCGGTGAAGGGTTATATGTGTATATTTGATTTGTAAAAATCCTTGAGCTATATAATTTTGCCCTTTACTGTAAACAATTTTTAAACATTTTTTAAAAAGTTTGCAAAATAACTGATACAACCAGAACACAGAATCTGGACACCACAATGGATGACATAAAACTACTTCCCTTTAAAAAAAAGTAGAAATAGCCTCTACATATCAAGCTAAACCTTTTATGACACTGAATTTACAGTTCAATTACCAGGCATTCACCCTAAGTAGAGGGGCAATAGAGAGTAGATGTCTATCTGAAGATGAAGCTTACTCTATTATTGTGATGGATGACCCCCCTCAGACTTCTTATGAATTTAACGGGCTGATTTCCATTCCCAGAATAAATCCTTTAACAGGTACTCAAGTCAATGTGAATCATCAGCAAATGTGTTTTACCCCCAACAATTATGCATTTTTGAAACTTGTAATCATTTATCTGCAGATCAAATTACAAGAAGAAAAAATAACCATTATGTTATCTTATACTGGTACTAGGCTGACATAATTGAGTGATTTCAAAATTATAAACTGCTTTTTATGTTTTTTTCTTCAATAATAATACCTATTCTATAAAATTAATGTCATTCCAAAAATACCCCAAAAATCAATGACTTAAATATTTTGATTATATTAATATGATCTAAGTACTTAAGCTTAACCAAATTCTTCAAATATGCAGAGTCACGTAACTAAATCTGCTACAAAAATATTGAAATACTGTCTTCTTAAGTTTCATCTATCCTTCCTGGGTTGTTAATTGAAAAGGAAGTTAATGTGTTTAGTCCTATTTTAATGGCTAACATCAATCTCTCCAAAGTACTGTCTATAAAGATGACTGCTTAGGATCAAACGGAATTTACCTGTGGTTCTGTTACTGCAACTTTGAATGCTCAGTATAGCAACGAGAATAAAATGATCCAAGCACTATGGACATTTGATGGGTATTACATTTCTATTATTTGAAAGCCAAATGTATACTATTTTGAAGCAAGCAAGAAAAATGACCACTTTTTTTGCAACCCTAATTTCACAGACTCAAAAAAATTTATAAACTTATAATCTTGTTCGATTTCCCATTTTTTTGTTTGTAATTCCTTAATATAATGAGAAATAAGAAATAGGCACTCTCTGGGTAATCTGACAAAACAGATGTACCTCATAGAAATGGAGACTTTTTAAAATCTGCACCTTGTACTTTTTTTTTTTTTTCAAAACTAACAAAAAAAATGTGAATTTACAAAAATGCTGTGAAACACTCTCTGGAACTGGTCCCAAATATGAAATCAAAGATGGATAGGATGTTGAGGGTATTCGATGAAATACAGCACCTAAAATCATAGCAATCACAGGAAAAATATTTTTTATACATAATAGAACTGCATTTCAAGTTTGCGACCAAAGGAGGCCTCCTTTTACATAAATCTTTCAGTGAAATACTGATTAGAGCACAACTCTGATGCATTATTGAACAGGCAAAAACCCTAGCACAATAATTGATGGTGGCACTTTGATTTAATGATCCTTATTTTTAAAGCTAATCAAAGAAATTGAGTTGCATGTTCAAAGGGGATTAGCTTAATGTGATGAGACTATTTTGGACATAAAGATGCTCACAGCTCCTGAACTAAACAAGATACAAAATGTAGCAGGAAGTTATAAAGGGGTGAGGGACATTTTCAAATGAAATAAGCCTAATTTTACATTTTCTATGAGACCTTCCTTTCATTCATTTAAATACTTAGTGAGCACCTCAAATATTCAAGACATTGGGCTCTAGTTGAAAAGAAAGAGGCAAATAAATGCTTTCTATAATCACTAATATGTTAAATATCCTATAAAATTACTCCACCAGGATTAGTTCACCCACTTTTCTTTTACTAGATATGATTACTGAGTAGCAAAGCTGATAGTGGTTTAAAAACCACATTATAATTTGCAGATATTTTAAAGTAGCTGTTGACTATCATTAGCTGATCAATTTAAAAGGTAAGGAGATTGAATTTAGAGAATAATTCCTTAACCCAAGAATGTTTAGCTAAATAAAAACTGTTTTAAAATGAATATTTAAGGAGTCATTCTAAGTAATCAAAATGAAAATTTTCTGCTCCTGTCCCTCTGTATAAAGTATACAGTTTTAGTGCCATATTTGTCTTAAAATCTCCCTGTGCTAAAAAGGATAAACTATGAACCATGAAACTCAAGATGGAAAGCCAAGAACACTTAAACCTAAGGAAGAAAATGTATTAAAGAGTAAGTAAGATTCTTGTCTTCTCTCTTTCGGTATTTAGACAACTATATATGGATGATTACCAACTTACCAAAGCCAATGCTGATTGAATTAGCTTATTAAGTGACAAAATCAAGTACAAGACTTTGTACTTTTATACACTGTCATCAACTTAAGTGAAAGGCCAAGTAGCAGGTTATGCTATTTCATAATGTTCTAGTTTTCACACAAAACTGCATCTATAAAGATTTTATTCATTCTTAAAATAGATCATAAAATATATTGATTAAAATGCATACTCACTAAAATGTTGGCCTCAGACAGCATAATGCAGAGTACTCATGTATGTTTTATAAAATAATTTTAAAGAAGGTCTAAATTTAACTAAACTATTTAGAAATACTCTACATAAAAAGATCAGACACCCCCACCACCAATTTCCTAAAACATATATGAACACTTTGATAAAGACTAGAAAATAACTTGAAATTAAAAGTCACAGTTTTGTTTTAAACTATTTTCATTATGCATTGTTATAAAAATGTTTTTAAGCTTACCACTTAAAAAAAGTTAGGTCCAATAATGAAGTAAAATATAACAAGATTCTTTAATCTCTCCCAACTTTCTACTAAGAGTCCAATTAGATTCCCCTAATTTCAAAAACAGTGGTTTCTTTGTCACACTATTTGATTATTTTAATAATACCTTTATTTTTTATTCGCATCGCTGTGGGGGGAGGTATCTGTGGTAGGATGAAAAAGGAAAATGACAGCAAATTCTTCTCATCTCCTCTCATCAGGAGCAACAGTCTATTCTCCAACCCACCGAATCACTAGAAAAAGTTCTTGATGGAATAGTGGAATTATTAATCTTTTAATATCTTGACTCAAGTGTGTACACCAAGCATGTCAAACTCAAAGGCTAACCCAGGTCAAATAAACGAGGCATGCGGCCTGCAGGCCACAAGTTTGACATGCTTGGTGTATAGTATGTCTTTTTAAAGTACTTGTGCTGCATAAAAAATACAATTATTTTCTAGAGGAAAACCACTATTGTTTGAGTTGCAATCTGAACTAGCTATACTTTTTTCATGAGCATCATATTACTTTAAAAAAATACTAAATATCAAAAAGTGATTACCTAGATATATGGCAGATAATTTCTTGAAAATGAAGTAAGCCTGTCACTTCAAGGAAAACAACTGACAGCAATTGTTGCCATAATAAAATTTGATCTTTCAAGTGATAATTAGAATTTTGGAAAACTTGTATTTGCCACCTTAAGCATGACAACTTTCCGTAATTTAAAGACTCTGTTGATAAGATGAGAAGCTCCAAGTGTAATTTTGTATTATACAATGAAACATAATTTTTCCACTTTTCACATTTTCCAGATGACCAATATGATACAAAATTATGCATAGGTTTGAAATATTCAGCCCAGCCAGTGTTGTTCAGTGATTGAGCATCAACATATGAACCAGGAGGTCACAGTTCTATTCGTGGTCAGGGCAAATGCCCTGGTTGCCAGCTTGATCCCCACTGGGGGGCGTGCAGGAGGCAGCTGATCAATGACTCTCATCACTGATGTTTCTATCTCTCTCTTCCTCTCCCTTCCTCTCTGAAATCAATAAAAATATATTTAAAATAAAATAAAATATTCAAAGAGCAAGAGAAACAGACTTTAATAAAATACAAAATTTTCATTGATTTGGTTTCAGAGTCTACATTGTAACTAAACTTTGAGAAATCAACCAAAGGACTTGTATGCATGCATATAAGCCTAACCAGTGGACAAAGACAACAGGGGGGTGAGGGCATGAGTGGGGGGAGGGGTTGGGAAGGTAATGGAAGAATGAGGACAAATATGTAATACCTCAATCAATAAAGAAATTAAAATGAAAAATAAAATAAAATGGGAATCAGTGGAAAAAAAAACAAAAAACTTTGAGAAACTACCAAGAAGAGCTTGGTAGCCTTATCAAAGAAAAATATCCACAAGTATCTAAAAAGGCTACATTACAACTTTTCCGAGCTAAATATCTGTGTGACATCAGATTTTCTCTAAATGTATCAACTGAGTAATATCACAAATCCAAACAGATCAACTGTATAAGCAGATATGAGAATCCAGTTGTGTTCTATTAAGTTAAAGAGATGTGCAAACATGTAAAGCAATGCCACCCTTCTCACTAATCTATATATATAAAAGGCTAAGTGACCATGTGACCATCCGACTGCCTGACCAGCCAGTACATATGATGCAAACTGACCACCAGAGGGCAGATGCTCAATGCAGGAGCTGCCGAGCTGTGGTGACGTGGCAGCTGCAGTTCTCAGGTGACACACTCCAGAACCAGAGAGGAGAGAGCCTAATTCCTCGCGGGCTATGCGATTCCACCTTCCGCCGTGGGTGCACGAATCCATGCACTGGGCCATTAGTTTTTAAATACAATGGGTTTATTACAGCTAGTTTAAAATTATTAATAAATAAAAATTTTAAATACTTCTCAATTTTAATTTCTAACCTCATAAACACTTATGTATAAAAACCACATAAATAAAAGTGCATTGTGGTCCTTAGTAATTTTTAAGAATAAAATCAGGTCATGAGACCGAAATGTTTGAGAACTACTGCCTTAGACAATTAAATTTCAAATAGGAGGAGAAGGAATAAGAAGAGAACTAATATTTATTAAGTGCTTGGTAAGCATCAGGCTTATGCCTTAGAGTTACTAGATCCATGTTATTTAGATTCCATTTTACAGCTAAAGAAGGAAAAAAAGAGAGTCAATGAAGATACACACACACACACACACACACACACACTACATGTGCATTTTCATTTTAAGAAATAAACCCTTGCTTATCAAGGATATAATTAAAATATGTTCATTAAGATGTTTATGAGGACAGCGAAACAGAACATGACACAGCTTCATGATTAAGACCTGGGTTCTTGAGCCAGCCTGCCTGCTTTCAAATACTAGCTTGACCACTTAACTTCTCTGTGCCTCTGTTTCCCCATCTGTAAAATGAGGAAAATAACATTATATACTTCATAATATTGTTGTAATGATGAAACAGGTAACTGTACAGAATAGTTCACAGTAAGAACTTAATACCTGCTAATTGCTATGATGAGGAAGAGGAAGAGGAGGAGAAAGAGGAACATCTTATCAATATGGTTACTATGAGAAAAACTCTAAATTTTCAATGCAACTTCATTTATTTGGCTAATTTATTTATGTTAAAAATTAGTTCTCTAATAAGGAAAGATAAATTATTAATGTACAACAGTTCTGGATATTTAAAAATATTCATGTATTCATTAATTAAGCAGTCATTTGCTGAGTGTGAGTCAAGTATCATGTTAGGTGGAAGGTATTCAAAGATGAAAATGGCATGGTTTTCATTCCCAGTAAGTGGACTCCAAACAAACCTGAACTACAATTCATTCCTCACTGCTGTGCACGCTTGTGAAGAACAAATGGCAAGTGGAGGACAGCACAGACACCCAGCCTAGGCATGTGTGTGGACGGGTATTTGCAGAATGTCTTTTCTTTATTTAAATCTCAACACTTCTGTGCTTTCTTAGCAAAACTGCCAAGGGAAAAAAATGTAAAGAACGTAGCTTAAGCAAAAATAATGTTCTTATCAAAAAATGCTGACATAGAAAATTTCTACATCAAAGGGGAGAAGATATCAAAATGAAATTAATCTAATTTAAATGTCAAGACAAACAGTAATTCAGAAAATGAAAATTTAGGCAAACGACATGTTAGAATTTTTGCAGTGTTTTTCCTACCAGTCCCACATTTTCAGAAGACAAAATGGATTCACTGTTCACAATCTGCTTAGAGAAAAATAAAAATAAAACAAAACCTTACAGGCAAGTATAAATACAAAGGTGGGCAAAAATAGGTTTACAGTTCATATCGAAAAAGACATGCACGTTGCGATAATTATAACAGTTTCATTCATTCTGTTTTGTGTAATCGCCATTGTAAACCCCTGTATCTGAAAATGAACACATGAAGGCTAATATTACTTTGCCATATTGCCTATCCATTCCACTATCTTCATTTACTTTAAAATTGAGCATAATTATAAATAAAATGAGAATGAAAGTTTTAGTTTATATTTAAAGGCCCTCTGGTTAAAATGTGGGGGCAGAATTTAAGACAAATGACAATCTTAATAAATTTGAGCTTATAAAATGTTTCGCTTAAGTGCAATTCTCTTTAGGAATGATATTAACTATTTTCCCCCCAACTTATTTGTTCCTTTATATTAGAGAATTAAGAGTTCAGAAATAATGTAATTAAAAGTAAAAAGCATTGGCTTCATGATCAGACAGACTTATATTCTTCTCCTAAATCAACCAATGAATAATTTTGTGGTCCAGATTAAGTTACATAACATCTTTCTTTCTTTCTTTTCTTTTCTTTTTTTTTTTTTTTTTAAGATGCGGAGAACATTTTAATGGTTGCTAGATGTGAGGGTGGTTGGTGAGACGGTGAAAGAAATAAGATGTACAAACTGGTAGTCGTGGGACTGTAATACATAACATCTTTAAACCCCATTTTCCTCACTGGACAAAATAGAGATAACCCCCACCTACCTCTGAGCTGATGGACTGGTTAAATGAGACAAAGTCCACAGTACATGAGGGCTTCATAAAGGTAATTGTTGTTGTTGCAATAGCTTCAAAGGTAAGCTGACTGTTCTTAAATTCTTGGGTGAAAAATCTCATTTAGGTTATACCCAGTGAATTTCACATTTTTTCACTCCAAAGAGCATTTAACTTTGTCACAAAAACACCACACAATTAACACCATTTGCTGTTTTAGACACACATGCATACCCAATGGCAAGATGGTGCTGCATTTTAATCCAGCACTGTATAAAAAGCTTGAACAGTGCCTTCTTGCCCATGATAAAACAAGAATTTCAGTCCGTTCAAAGGCTCTATATTTACAAACTTTTAGTTAAAGGAACAAACATTTAAAAGCTGTTATTGTACCAAAAATAAAGTATTTGAAATTCTTACAGTAAATAAACTTTATGGTAAATGTAGAAACACAAGAATCACTTCTTTTCTTTAAACTTCTCTTAGACCATGTACTTCAGAATCTCAAGAAACAGACACTTTTCTGGTACCTGGCTGCAATACTCTCCCATAAAAGTAAAACCATTTCAGGGATACGAAAAACCTCTTTTCATTCTCACAAGCAATATGAACTGGGAAGAATTCTACTCCAGTTTTTAGATAATTCCTGTTAATGGGGTCAAGGCTTATTTTCTTTCTTTTTTTAAAAATATATTTTTATTGATTTCAGAGAGGAAGGGAGAGGGAGAGAGAAAGAGAAACATGAATGATGAGAGAGAGAACCACTGATTGGCTGCCTCCTGCACGCCCTCTACTGGGGATCGGGCCCAAAACCCAGGCATGTACCCTTGACCGGAATCGAACCCAGGACCTTTCAGACCAAAGGCCGGCGCTCTATCCACTAAGCCCGTGGTCGGCAAACTGCGGCTCGTGAGCCAAATGCAGCTCTTTGGCCCCTTGAGTGTGGCTCTTCCACAAAATACCACGGCCTGAGCAAGTCTATTTTGAAGAAGTGGCGTTAGAAGAAGTTTAAGTTTAAAAAATTTGGCTCTCAAAAGAAATTTCAATCGTTGTACTGTTGATATTTGGCTCTGTTGACTAATGAGTTTGCCGACCACTGCACTAAGCCAAACCAGCGAGGGCCATATTTTCTTTCTCTCTGTCCCCCTCCCCTTACCGACACCAAGTCATAATTTAACTTACACATTTTTGAGAGACAGGAATCACTGCAAGCCTACAGATGAATCAGCTTCATTTCAGTCTCCAATTAGAAACCATAGAGAGAGGGGTCATATTTTTGTTATTTACATAAGGAGTAAAATAAAGCTGAGGAAACAGGCATTTCTGCTCTTGGAGGCATGAATGGCACGAAACAGTATCGTTGTGATTACCAAAGTCAAAACAGAGCAACAAAAGGCTCAGCTATCAAAATTCTCATCTTTCCATCAATTATAAAAATCTAAATGTAAGAAAATATAAGAATCACTGATGCTACTGCTTAAACAGAGCATATTTCACAACACTCTGGCCATGAGCTTGATTTAGAAGACTTACACACATTTACCTACAGAATGATGGCCCTGGAGGCATGCCCCAGAATAGTGGAGTTCCATCCAGCACCCCAGCTGGTATCATATATCTGAAAGTGATTCTCTGAAATACACACTGACTACCAATTTCTCTACGTTCTCTAAAAGTTGCTCCTGTCTGAAGACAAAGTATCAGAGAAAATAAAACAGGATGTACATTCCCTCATGCACACTCTGGCAGAAAAGCCATCGCTTTTATAAATTAGAATGTGATGTAATCTTAGTATTCTTAGAGTATTTCATTCTTAGAAAGATGAAAGAAGCACCTCTTAGGAGACCAATTGATGTTTTTTACAATTATAACTGAAACTCTTATCTATCAAACTGTTATTAAAACTCTGACCTTAATTTTATGTGTCTTTTACTACAATTTTTAAAATTTGGAGAAATAAAAAAAACGACTGATGGTTAAAATATTGTATCTAATGGAACGGTCAGAAGATAGGATTAATACAATTTCAACTTGATACAATGAAGTTTGACACAGAAAGCTGAATGCAAAAGAGCAAAGATGGTTTAAAAAACAAAACCTTAAATTGCAGAATCCTCTACAATCTGGCTGGAAAGTTTCCTTCTCTTGGCAATAGCCTGCACATATTCTATTTTTCTGATAATACAGGTCTGTATGTGACTATTCCACAGTTTGGCAACCTCAGCCCTGCACACTTGATAGACTCAACCATTCTGCATAGGAGGGTTGTTATGTGCAGCGAGGGTGTTCAGCACGCCCATTACATGCCAGCGGCATGCCATCCTCATCCCCAAATTGGACAATCAAAAATGTCTCCAGACATGGCCAAATGTCCCCTAGCAAGGGAGAATGTAAAATCACACCCAGCTGAGAATTGCTCTATACCCATGTACACATTGTTCCCACCACCTGAAATAATCCCCCATCTCTGCAGAAAACTCCCACTCTTTGTTCAAGATCCATCGTACATGCTATCTCCAGTGTGAACTTCCAAAGTTAGCAACCCATTCCTGTCATACCACCTACCTCCTTATTTTTCTATTTGATTACATAAGAATACATATGTTCTGTTTTCCTGTCAAGATAATGAGAACCTCCATCTTATTTATTCACTAGAGTTTATTTTTGGTGTTCAGTAAAGGTTTATTAATAAATGATTATGAGCCTTCTTTTATAAAAGCATCCATGAGATAACCTTCCCATGGTCAAGGGAAAATTTGGTTCACTGAATGAGTTCTCACACCAAGCAATATATAATTCTCCAGCTTTTTTTGTTTTATTTTGTTTTGTCTTTGCCCCTGGGAAATGGAAATTAGATGACACACTCAATTTTAGGAACCCAAGGTCCTGGAAATATCTAGATTTCTGGTATTTTTAATTGATCTTTGTTTAGATTTATCTTTGAATCACCTGTTAGGCAACATGTTTTGCCATCAGAAGTTTTGCTAAATTTGTTTTTGGAATGTGAACAGTAAAACTTGGAAACAAAGAAATATAAACCAAGCAGGTAAAACTTAGAAACCAAACTAAGGGAAAACTTAGAAACATAGAAATACAAACCAAAAATTTATACCATGAAAACCATATTTCAAGAATAAAAATGAGCCTAGCCGGTGTGGTTCAGTGGTTGTGTCAACCTATGAACCAGGAGGTCACAGTTCCATTTCTGGTCAGGGCACAGGGCTGGGTTGTGAGCTTGATCCTCAGTAGGGGTATGCAGGAGGCAGCCAACCAATTCTCTCATCATTGATCTCTCTCTCTCTCTCTCTCCCCCCGCCTTCCTCTCTGAAGTAAATAAAATTATATTTTTTAAAAAGCATAAAAATGAAAAAGAATATAATAATGTTCACGAACACAAAAGAGTAACTTCCAACTTGATTTTATGTTAAGTCAGTATCTCTCCAGCTTTTTCAAGTGATGTCAAAATTTTCAAGGAAACATTTAGAAAAATCTGGCTTAATTTTGTGTATATATACATTATGCATCTACTAGTAGATGATATGTATAGAAGCCAAGACTTTTCTGGGAGAAAGCTGAATGAACCAGGAGCCTGGAAATATCAAACAACAAGAACAAAAACAAAATAAGAGAGTGTTACTCTCCAAAAAAACCCTGAAAATCATTACAAGGAGAGTCCTCTATAATATTCAGAGCCTCGGGGCTTGGTTCCCACATCAGCAGCTCTTGTAACCTGAATTACCCACATCATTTCTTCAATCTTACCATTGGTCTTTGTTGCCATAACTTAAAAAAGAAAAACTCAGCAATATAAATTTTTAAAAATTAGTCCCAAATTTCTATTAACATGGGTGGACCTTGAGAACATTATGCTAAGTGAAATAAATCAGTCAGAAAAAGCTAAGACCATATGATTTCACTCATATGTGGGATATAAAACTGAAACTCATGAACACAAACAGCAATGTGGTGGATGCCAGAGGGAAGGGGATGAAGGGAGAAGGGAGTCCTAATATAAGGTGACAGGAGAAGGTCTGACTTTGGGTGGTGGGCACATGGTGCTATATACATATCTTGTAACACAGAAACCCACACCTGAAACCTGTATGTTCATGTTGATCTATGTCACCCCAATCAATTCAATAAATAAATTTTTAAAAAATTAGTAACTTTAATCCACAGTTTTCCTACAAATAACTCAGGGTAAAAGATGTTTGATTTAGTGCCTATGGTCAATTCATAAGGCAAAGTAATTAATTCATCAGGAAAGTAGCATGCACCTATACCGGACTGGAGAAACATCATAGAATAAATATGCAAATCCAATTTTCTCATGGCTGACAAGTTCCTATTATCAAACTGCTAACGTGTTTATTTGCCCCTCAATGGCTGGATTTTTGTCCTGAATACACACTGAGCTCTGCAGTTATTAGCTGTGATGGCTAGGTGACAGGGAGGACACTACTGGAGAATTTGTACTTGACAGATCATTGACACACAGTCCCATTTCTCTTTTTTCCTTCTCTTCACTTAACAGGAATCATGCAGTAGGAAATAAACTGGAGCCATTAGCGATTATTCAGGTTTAATAGCACACATCCTTTTAGCTGGCGGTTAGAACAATACACAATGTGGCAGAGTTAAACAGAGGCATCAATTATACTCTCAGACGTGTTAATATTTTTGACAATATTTAAATAGCACATCCCTTCAGGGCATGGCTTTCTTTGCCCTCTCAGTTACACACCTGTCAAGTGCTTAATTTGCCAAAGGGAAACAGTTTGATATCTAAGGGCAGTCTTAATACTGAAGAGCAAATTAGAAAAATTAAACATTATTGAATAGAAGTAATGAGGAGGATCTGAGAGGAAGAAATAGTAGGCTTAATTCAACATGGCATGTCAGCATCTGTTGGTAAAGCAACAATATGATCATGTTCTCCAATATGCTGCATTTACCTTAAGCTTTTGAATTATTCACTCCCTTTGATTTTGAAAAGACAGGAGAATTATGGTGGAGAAAAACAGAGGGGTCAAATATACCAATACTAAAAAAGATGGTGATAGTCACTTGCACCTATAAAATGTGCATATAAAATGATATACCTGAAAAGATAATTTAGGGACAGCCTAAACAAAAGCTAGCCATTGATCAGATCTGTGTAGCTACTGGTTTCAAAGCACAAAAAAACTTCATTCCTTTGATGCACTGATTAAATATTAAGCTACAAATATTAACAAATTACCAGTTGGAAAACTATATGGAAAATTTAAATCTAACATAAAGTTTAGAATATTTTTGTTTAAACTTTAAAACAAAAAATAATACAAATTTTTGAAATGTTACTCTAGTTATACAAGAAAAAAAAATCTGGTTCAATAAACAAATGAAATTGAATTAGTAAAGAATGGAGACTAAAGTGACCATTCAATACAACCGAGAAGCTACCAGTGGTTTTAACAGATGTTAAACTTTTATCAGCTGAGTACCTGCCTTTGGGGGAGGGTGGATGATGTGAGACAGGCTGCAGAGTTAAAAAAGGACAAGGGCTGTGGCCAAGGAAACGGAGTTCTAGTTCTAGTCACACAATCTCTCTAAGCTGTTGTGATAAGCAGGGTGTCGGCCACATGGTTTCCTTGGTCCCTTACAGTACTTGGACAGGTGACCAAACAGCCAAAAGTCCAAAGGCACTTAAGACATGCCTGTAGAATTCACCAACCTCACAGCTTACTTAGTCCTGAAATATGTCAGCATCGATCATTAACACAACATCACCCTGTACCTAGTCACAGACGAGGAGACTTCATGATATTATTGTGCGCCACACATTCCCAAGGAGGCTGCAGCTGAATCATGTGGGGCCCATATCCTACTTCTACCTGGAAATGGTAAAGCAAGCTCCACAACACGTAGGCCTCTTTCTCCCTCCCTCCCACAGACCTGGGAAGTACAAACACTATTCCGCTTACATGAGGCTGACTAGAAGGGGTATTTTGACAGTTATCTCATTGGACTTGTAGTATTTCCTGACATACTTACTAGCACTTTTTGTTTCAACTTTTCCTTTCATTCTAATCATATCTTCGCACTACAATAAGGGGAGAAGACATCTGCTCAACTTTATAAACTCTAGTTTTCCACATCATAATCACACCTACATTCAGGATACTGGTTCTCCAAAACCTCACCCATCCATTCGGAAAACGAGTACCTAAAACCAATCTTTTCAATAACTTGCAAAGGGGATAAACATGACTGCATATAACAAAAACATATCTTCTTCTTAATTCATGATGATGACTTTAAAAATCACTACATAGAAACCCACTAGAGAAAAAAAATTTTAAAGATTCTTCCTGATTTAATTTTTTGGCTACCAAACTATATAGATTAAGAAGTTTCATGACATTAAACAAATTCCTTCTCTATCGCTACTATTGGTTCTTTTTGCATTGGGAACATTTTTTAGGTTTTTTTTTGTGTGTGTGTGTGTGTGTGTGTTTTCCATTGGAGCTGTACTGTCAACTGAGTTATAAAACTAGTCGTCAAGTTTCATTTTTAACGTTTTAAGGCAGAAGCAGAATGATTGCTAGCAAGTCATCCATTACGATTAAAGTAATGTGAAAAATATCAGAATGGGAGTTAGCTTGGAATGGAGGCATCAACTGACTGTAAGCCTTGTGAGGATAACAACCATTTTAAAAATATATCCTTTAAGCCCTGAGAAATGGCGATTAAAACAAGTAAATCCAAAGGACAGCTGACTTCAATTTTCATTCTGTCATTGTGATACGTTTCGGTTTTAATATAAATGCTAGGACTTTTTAATGCTCATAATTTTTACAGAAAAAAACACTGTGTTATTACATTTAGAAGTTCTAGTGTTTGTCACCATCTGATGCTGTCACGGAAGGAATTGCTACTTACACTTCTTTAAGAAGTGAGAACTGCAATTCCTCTAACTGATGACAATGTAATTATTCCTTTTACTGTCAAAATAGAGGTGATTTCCCTTCCTCACACACGATTACACATGCAAATCCAGGCTTATCTGAAATCTTGTGAGTGTACTGAATGTCTGAATCTGAAAGAGCAAGACCACAGGAACAATGAGCTGTGGTGATGATGGAAACCAAGTCTACAGCCATCCACCCTAAACATATTCTATTACCCCCTCCTCCTGTAGGGGCTCATTCTTTAGCATTCACACAGCTTTCAACACAATGTCATATCATCTACAGTATATAGCAACAGCCTTTACAAAAATAACTAGGGGGGGGAAAGCCACAGTGAATCTGAGTGTCTCGTTTGGAGGTTTAAATGACTTCATTAACTATTCATTAACACATATAAAAATCAGCTTTTCGGAACCACACAAGCCTTTCCCAAGATCTATGCCATACTGTGGACGCGTGCTTTGGGTGAAGGATGTCCTACCTGGTCTTTCAGCTGCTGTACAGAGGTCTGGAGGCTCAGAATCTGACTGAAGAGTGGGCTCTGCAAAACTGACTTCAGAAGGTTCAGCTTGTCTTCGTTTGCCACATCCCCACGCTCTCGCAGCTTGGCTTGCAAGCGCTCTGCTGCCTGCAGGGCCCGGTTTTTGTCTACACCAAAGAGCAGCATCAGTCAATAACAGGATTCAAACACACACACATCAATCCATGCTCACAGACATCCTAAAACTATTCCTTTTGAGAGCATAAAATTGACTCTGAATAAAAAGAGGGACTGAAATGTGTCACTATAAACATGTCCCTCAAACCTTGAGGTCTCTCCTAAGAGTCTGTTTGGAAGCAGGAGTTAGAGTGTAGGCTACACACAGCTAATTGTAAAGTACAGAAACTAAGTCAGATAAAGTATATTTGAGTTCTAAAGCCAGCTATTTGAACTTTTTAATAAAAACTACTGAAGACTAAATGCTCTGGGATCTTGCAAATGCTGATATTTTTACCTTTTAAAAATTTTATTTACACATAAGAAAAAAAACAGAAATATAACTAACTCACAAATAAATGAATGTGGATAATGTTATAACATTCAAAATATGACAATTTCATATATTAAGAGCAAAGCATTCTATACTTGAGAATTTACTTGAAAATACATCACAATAATGCATATCTCTTCAAGAGCACCACTTTTTAATACTTCAACTGTTTTTCCAAAAATTTAAAAAGCAAATTTACATATACATTATTGCATTATTATATGCACATTATCACCAGAGATACTTTCTATAATATTAAAGGTGGAATTATACAGAAATTGGAAATTAAAGCATGAATTAATGTTGACTGTGAGTTCACAAACATATGCAAATTTAAACAAACTATTTACTCATATGCAGAATTTTAAAAGCAAATAATGATAGAAGAGACACATTAGAACTTTATTCTGGGTCATATTTCCTATGGTCTCTCTTAATAAAAATCGAGTGCTAATTCCCCTGTCACTTCTTGGAAGGTGTGCAACTCAATAATAACTTGCAGAATAAAAATTAGAAAGAAATAATTTAAATAACTTAAATTTCCCCTTTGCTTTCCACTTTCCTGTGAGGAAGTTTCCTATGTGGAGAGCAGTCCTTACCATGTGGGCCTTTAGTATCAAATGGGTGCTGAAGGAAGTGTACCACCATGCATTTTCTTCTTTTATGATAAGGGATGTGTATCGTGCACTGTGCTCCATCCATTTTCATTACTGGCACAGCACCAGGAACAGAAGTCACAGTAATGATTCCCATAATCAGAAAAACAGTTCCTTTGCCTTTTCCTACCACCCACTCCCACCCTACTCCTCAACACACACAGCTGCCAGGACACCAGCTGCACTCATCAAGGTGCCAGACAGAAATCCGGATACCTTTCCACACTCACACCTGAGGGGTTCCCTGCAGTAGGTGAGGACTGTGGTGTCAGATGAGGAACAATAGCAACTGGGTTTACCATACCTGACACACCCAAAACTAGTTCCACAAACCAGTTTCTCTAAAGCTAAACAGCAGTGTAAAAAAATTAACACATGATCTGGGGAAATCTGAATATTTCAACTTAAATGATCTCATGTAGAAATTAAACTGCCTTACATCATCACTGAAGCTCGTCAGCCTACGTTTTTGTTACTAATATCTTTAGCAACTTAAAAGCAAGCACTCAGTAGTATTTTACCTGCTATAAAGTAAAAATATGGCATTGGAAACTACCTTTTTCAGTATTAAAAATACTGGTAAACTTTCTGGTGCTATTCAGAAATAAACATGAGCCAACATTAGGTTCATACATAAGAATTGAGTTTACATTAAGCATAAAACCCATAATTAGTAAAACATCTCATGTGCTTTTAACTTTTGCTTATAAATATTTTATACCACTTCAGATGAAATTGTCCAAATGTAGAAATACATTATCTACTATAACGCTAGAAGATAAAGACTTTTAAAAACTAAGTTATGATAGAATTCTGTTATATAGAACAAACTGTTTTTCAAAGATGGCAGTGGAATGAGTTTCAATTTTTATAAAAATCGTCAGAAAGGAATAGATCTTACCTATAGTTTCTAACATTTTCTTTTCAAAATTCAGTGTTCTTCTCTATACAGCAACCAAAACAGAACTCTAGGGAAAAAAGAAATAGAATGAAATGGTTATGTTTTATCAAAACTTTAAGATTATACTCTGAAACTATCTATATATATAAAAGCCTAAGCGACCGTTATGATCAGTCAACCAAACAACCGTCGCTATGATGCTCACTGACCACATCCAACCTCCCCCAGCCGGCCAACCTCCCACGGTCCCTCTCCCCAGCCGGCCCCAATTGGGACTGAGTGAGACAGCCCCGATCAGCCCTGATTGCCAGCCAGGCCAAGGGACCCCACCTGTGCACAAATTCGTGCACCAGGCCTCTAGTCTACACTAATAAAAGAGAAACATGCAAATTGACCATCACTTCGCTACACCCACCAGCCAATCAGGAGTGAGTATGCAAATTAACCCAACAAAGATGGAAGCGACCCCGCCCCCCCAGCCGCTCCAAGCCTCTGGGCAGCACGCATACAGGCATGGAGTGGCCGGGAGGGGCAGGACGCCTGCTATGAGCGGGAGGGCTGGGGGCAGAGGGAGCTACAGGAGCGGCGCTCTGCCTGGGGCGAAGACTGAAGGCAGCGGCCAGAGGGAAGGCCTGGGTCCTGGGTGCCGGAGGAAAACCAGTGCCGGCAGCCAGGGGAAGGAAGGCCTATTGCACGAATCTCTTCATACAATGGGCCTCTAATATATTATAAAAAGCACTTGATGCTATTATAATTCCTTTGACCATTAAAATCTTGTTGACTTATAAGACAGTTTCCTAATAGGCCAAAAAAGTAATCATTTTAGGACTAATTCAAAATTATCTTTTATTTGCAGGTAATACTTGCAAAATAAGGCAAAATGCATCTTTTAAAGAAGATGACAGACATATACAAATCTTTCCTTAAGAGCTCAACACAGCGCATTAAAATCCTGCATTGCTTTAAATATCCTTACCTGCAGAGTAAGCTTACTAGACTCTGCATGAGAAATTCTATAGGCAAAAAAATGACAACATAAAAAGGAGAGGTGGCCCTGGCCTTGAATACTCAGTCTTAACTGGGGAGTATTATATAATACTTAACTTGGGATATCATATATCCCAAGTAGAAATGAACTGTGATACTCAAGCAGAATGTGAGTCACTGGAATATAATACATGAAAGCAGAGATGAAAACCTGGGTACAAGAGTGATAAATAAAAGAAGGTTCTTCAAAGATTTTCAAAATACCCTCCTGACTATAATATTCTCTTCCTTTCCATTAAAAAAAGATAAAAACTTCTCAACTCCTTCAATTAACACAGATCTCATCTTTCTCTGACAATACTTATCTAGACAGTTTAAAGCAGATCTCCACTGACAATGCCCACATAACTAACCCATCTTTAATATTTGCTGTCCAACAATTTTACACAATGTCTCCATAGTTACAGTTACCCTCTATCTTGTAGGAAACTGAGTCAGTAATTCCTTCAATGGAGAAAATGAATCTCCTTGAGAAGAAACAAGTTTATTATTTCTTTAAGAGAAAATGCATTTAGAAGGAATGAAAGTATGTGATGTATATGAACACATGCATAGACCATCAATGCCTGCAATTAGCTGTGTAATAACAGAGAACAATACTTAACTTTCTTTACCTCAATTTAGAATATACTATTTAAAACATCAACTCCATTTCAAACAAATAGCTAACCTCTGGCACCCCTTTTAAAACGTGCCCTCACCCTGGCAGGTTTGCTCAGTGGTTACAGTGTTGGCCTGCAGACTGAAGGGTCTTGGGTTTAATTCCTGGTCTAGGGCATGTACCTCAGTCTAGGGCATGTACCTCAATCCCTGGCCCCAGTCAGAGCACGTGCAGGAAACAACCAATCAATGTGTCTCTCTCACATCAATGTCTCTCTCTCTCTCTCTCTCTCTCTCTCTCTCTCTCTTTCTCTCTCTCTCTCTCTTTCTCTCTCCCCCCCCCCCTTCCATCCTCCCTCCCTTTCATTTCACTTTGTCTAAAACTCAATGGAGAAAATATCCTTGGGCAAAGACAAAAAAAATTTTTTTAAAAAGTGCCACAACAAGAGGGCATTAGCTCTAGCCTGGAATTGAATAGTGGTGTGGCCTTGAGCAAAGGGCCTAGCATCCGAACCTTAGTTTCATTGAAAACACATTTACTCATTGGGTATACTGTGATAAATGAGATAAATAAAATATACCAATTTCCAGATCACTACAAAAATCGTAACTATGAAATATATATTCAGGATTAATGCTGAGCCCATATAGATGAGCAGTCCAATATCAGGCACTGATTACATGATTCCATGGAAAAATGCAGCAAGATCTTAAAAATACCCTAGTCATATTGTTTATTCTTACTGACAAGGACACTATAACATTCCTTCATAAAATAGCATACAATTAAGTTCCCCACCCCTCAAAAAAAGTTATTCATGTCTGACAATTAAAAAGTGTAAGTACAGATACTTCAATATAAAGAAGTCCAGGTCTACATAGTTATAGTTAATTAATTTGCCCATAGGAAGCATGGTAGCAATGAAAGAGCATGGCTTAGGGAGTCTGATGATTTCAGCCTGAACACTTACTACATGTGTTTAAGTTGCTTATCTATCTTTTCTGAACTTGAAAATCTCTAATTCACATGAATGGTATTCATAAAGTTTGGAAAGGGTAAAATTATATGCATAGGTATTAATTTAGTATTATATCCACATCTTGGTATACACAATAACATTTGGTTCTATTCCATTTCCCTTATAAAATATTAACTTCAGAAAGATAGGAAGTATGGGCATGATGTGGAGGGGGAGGCACTCTATGAATTTAGAGGCCCACTGATTTAGAAGGAATCTACAGAGAAAGAGTAGTCAGTTCCCAACTGAGAAAAACACTGCCATCCAAGAGTTCATCTACAAGTCAGTTATGTGAAGAAAGAAATTACTTTTTCAAATAAATTTTTATTATCATAGTTCTTTTTTTAAAGGCTCAAGCTGCAGTCACTGATATTAGCACTCAGATGAGAGCGCCACTCCTCTGGATTTCAGGGATAGAAAATTAATTTCAGCTTGTCTGATCTGTTCTGATGTCCCTAAAATAAATGTGTGACATTTTTTTTTTTTTTTGGTGGTTTTCCAGATTTCACCATTATTAACCATGAAAGTGACAAGAGATTTTAAAAAATGTGTTCCTTTCTATGTCCTATACCCCTATCCAGTGGTCAGCAAACTGCAGCTCGCGAGCCACATGCGGCTCTTTGGCCCCTTGAGTGTGGCTCTTCCACAAAATACCACGGCCTGGGCGAGTCTATTTTGAAGAAGTGGCGTTAGAAGAAGTTTAAGTTTAAAAAATTTGGCTCTCAAAAGAAATTTCAATCGTTGTACTGTTGATATTTGGCTCTGTTGACTAATGAGTTTGCCGACCATTGTGGCCTATCCCAATGATTCAGTTCTAAATATAAAGAAACTCATTTGTAATCACAGAATTTTTGAGATGCAGAACTGGAGTCTACTCCCATCAAACTGCAGACACGACTCCTCCTGCTCACCCTTTCACCAGCCCACCATCACCCTTCCCTCATTACCCATCTCAACACTATATGGAAGCAGAAGGGTATCTGAGTGATAACAGTGGGTCATAGTCAGTGGATAAGACTTTAAAAAGATGCAATACATATCAGAAGAAAGCCAAGTTCTGAGGGTTTTTTCAGGGCAATCCGTGTGACCAGTGAGGATGATGCATCAGGGGCAGTAAAGAGAAGAAATGAGATGTGGGTACAATAACAAAGTAGTCAACACTAATGCTAAAGTAGAAGAAGTAATAATAGCAGCAAACACAGCACCAACCACAAGTTGGGCCCTGTTCAAAGCATATTACACAATTAAGTCCTAGCCCTCACCTCATCCACACACTTGAGGAAACTGAAGCACAGAAAGGTTAATTAACTCGCCCAAGGTCATACCACTGGTAAGTGATGGAGCCAAGATTTCAGCCCAGGCAGTTTGGATCCAGAATTAACTAACAATTTAACTTCCCCAATATCCTGCCTCTTGACAGGAAGAAAATTCACCTTACCATTCTCATTCCTCTTTCCTAGTTAAATTTGAATTTCAGATACATTAAATACACTGCAGTATAAGTATATCCCATGCAATACTTGGGACATATTCATACTAAACACTAAGTTACTGATTATCTAAAATACAAGTCTAACCCTAGCTGGTTTGGCTCAGTGGATAGAGCATTGGCCTGCAGACTGAAGGGTCCTGAGTTCAATTCCAGTCAAGGGCACATGCCTGGTTGCGTGCAGGAGGCAGCTGATAAATGATTCTCTCATCATTGATGTTTCTAACTCTCTCTCTCCCCCCTTTTCCCTTTCTCTCTGAAATCAATAAAATATATTTTTAAAAAAATAAAAACAAAGGTGTGCAAAAACAAACAACTCAAATTTAAATAAATTAAAAAAAATAAAATGCAAATTTAACTGGGCATCCATTATTTTACCTAGAACCCTACTTATCTATATACCAGAGGCCCAGTGCACGAAATTCGTGCACTGGGGGGGGGGGGCCTCCTCAGCCCAGGCTGCACCCCCTCCAATCCAGGACCCCTCAGGGGATGTCCAACTGCCAGTTTAGGCCCGATCCTAGGGATCGGGCCTAAACCAGCAGTCGGATATCCCTCTCACAATCTGGGACCACTGGCTGCTAATTGCTCACCTATCTGCCTGCCTGATCACCCCTAACTGCCCCCCCTGCTGGCCTGGTCACCCCCAACTGCCCTCTCTGCTGGCCTGGTCGCCCCTAACTGCCCCCCCTGCCAGCCTGGTCGCCCGTTAGTGCTCCCCTGCTCACCTGCTCACCCCCAACTGCCCCCCCCAATGGCCTGGTTGTCCCTAACTGCCCCCCACTGGCCTGGTCACCCCTTACTGCCCCCCATGCTAGCATGGTCACCCCCAACTCCCCCCCCCCGCCAGCCTGGTCGCCCCTCACTGCCCCCCCTCTGCCGGCCTGGTCATCCCTCACTGCCCCCCCCCCTGCTAGCCTGATCGCCCCTAATTGCCCCTCCTGCGGGCCTGGTTGCCCCATGCAGCCTGTTCAGTCGTTTGGTCGCCCCTCACTAACTCCCCTGCCAGCCTGGTCGCCCCACACAGCCTGTTTGGTCGTCCATTCGGTTGTTTTGGATGCAACTGTCACTTAGCCTTTTATATATATAGATTACCTTAGAATAAACCTCAAATTTTCAAAATCATTTTTAAGGCCTTTATGATTTCTGCAAAACTTCAACATAATGACAGTTGCCAAATCCTCTAGAAATCTCTAAAGACTTTAGCTGTGATACCATAGGATTCTCCAACGATGAGTCGGTAACACCAGTTTCAGCAGAGGATAAAAATCAAATAGGATATTTGGTTTTACTGATAAACGGAAACTTAATAACTGACTAATCATTTTACTTTTCAACAAGCTGTACTGGTAATGTGTAGGCACAGCTTTTATGTAGTAGACAATCAGTGCTTGAGACATAAAACAAACCATTCTGCCCAATGCAGATTATATGGCAACTAACAAGTGAAAATATGTTTTAGGCTGAAAATAACTCTACTAAGAGAAACTGTCCCAAATGCATACAATTTTCTAGTTTTCTTAAACAATTCTGACTGTAAAAGGAGCACAACACTCAAAGCTTGCTGCAACAGTTTGCGGCTTGTCAAAGTTGCTCAGCACCTGTTACTGCATTTAAATCCAGCATTTGTCCCATTCATAGCTGCATGGGCACCACCTGAAGTTAGCAGGCAAAGGCAAGGCTGTACTCATTTGCAGGCAGTTTGTCATAAAGTCAACTGGCCATGACAACAAAACTTACACTTTCAGTCAAAATTCATATTCTAATATAATGCGACTGAATGAACTATTGCTCCAAAAGTATGGAAATGACCCACTACCCACCAGCATCAAGCAGTCATCCAACAGAAAACACTCGGCCATTTAGCATCTGTTCTGAACTTCTCCCTCGTTCTTATAGGCCTGATTGAAAAAACATTCACGAACAATATTTTTATTTTCAAGTTGACATTTATGAATTTTTTTAATTCCTTCAATAACAGAATTTATTAACTCTATTTTACACTACCCCCCTCCCCCACACACACACATACCAAAGACAAGCAGGTATCAAGTAACCTTGCCTTTACAACACACTTTAAATACTGTTTAATAGCCTTGCCCTCCTTTATAAAATGGAGAGATAAATCACTTGTCCAAAGTGAAAATGTGGAAGGGGGTACAGGGGCCCCAGGGTTAAAAAAGAACTCAAATTCTGTTACTTACTGATTCAACAACACATGGGCTACCTACATGAATGACATGTTGTGGGTGGCAGAATTAGAGAAATGAGGAGGACACAGTCTGGGAACTCACAGGCCAAGTGACTAAAGGAAAAAACTAGTAAACAAACACGTAGAATACAAGAAAACAAGGACACCAAACCCAGAAAGAAAAAGCTTCTGAGACCCCTGCACAGGGTCCTGAAGAACAGGCAGGACTTGGGACAGAAGGAATAATGAAAGAGCTTCCCTCCTGTAGGCCAGGGTGCACCGTACCTCTTGAGAACTGCAAGGAGTTTCATACACTTGGATTGGGGCTGAAGGAAAAGGACAGAGGCAGAGGTGATGAGGCTGGAGAGGTGGGTACAGACTAAATGACTGAGGGCCCTGCATACCATTCTTAACCAGCTCAAATATTTAATTTTGAAGTTTATTTCGTTACAGTGAGTTATTTTGTTTCAGAAGGTCGCTCTGATAATGGTGTGGAAGACTTGTAAAAAGCAAGAGAAAATGACAGAAAAGAAAGTTAAGGAAGAGATAATTTTTAAAAATGGAGATGAAAGTGAAAAGTAAATAAAAATGGGAGACAAATTTAAGAATTAATTAAGAGCGATAAGTAACAGGACCTGGCAACGTGGATGTAATGAAGATGAGTCCAGCATGAATTCCAGCTTTCCTGCTTGAGTTGCTGATTGAATGGCAATACCAATCACCTAGATAAAGAATATATAAAGACTAGCAGGTCAATGGCATGACTGTTCTAGAAATAAAATCTGTCCTTATCAAGAATTTCAAAGGCTGAATTATTGTACCTTACAATCCTGCTATGAATTGAATTGTATGCCCCCAAAACTCACATGTTGAAGCTGTAACCTTCCATGTGATTGTATTTGGAGATAAGACTTCTAAGACCTTATAAGGAAAGAAAGAGATAACCCCCTCCCCCTCCCTCCCTCCTGCCTCCCCTGTCTCTCCATATGCAAACACCAAAGATAGGCCAAGTGAGGACACAGTGACCATCCACAAGCTAGGAAGACAGTTCTCCCAGAAACCAAACCCTGCCAGATCTTATGGCAGACTTCCCAACCTCCAGAACCACGAGGAAATCAATTTGTTATTTAAGCCACCCAGTCTATGGTATTTGCTATGGCAACCCAAATTGAACAGGTCGGGGCAAAAGTAGTTTTACAGTTGTGAATATACAACACACAAAGTTTATTCTTGTACTAGAGCGCGGTGCATGAAATTCGTGCACGGGGAGTGGGGTGTCCCTCAGCTCAGCCTGCACCGTCTCCAATCTGGGACCCACCAGGATAGGGCCTAAATGGGCGGTCGGACATCCCTCACACAATACAGGACTGCTGGCTCCCAACCACTTGCCTGCCTCTGCCTGACTGCCCCTAACTGCTTCTGCCTGCCAGCCTGATCACCCCCTAACCACTCCCCTGCCAGCCTGATCGAAGTCTAACTGCTCCCCAGCCGGCCCGATTGCTCCTAACTGCCATCCCCTGCTGGCCTGATCACCCCTAACTGTCCTCCCCTGCAGGCCTGGTAGCCCCCAATTGCCCTCCCCCGATGGCTCGGTCACCCCTAACTTCCCTCCCCTGCTGGCCTGGTCACTACTAACTGCCCTCCCCTGCAAGTCTCCCCCCCCCCAACTGTCCTCCCCTGCAGGCCTGGTCCCCTGCTGGCCCAGTCACCCCTAACTGCCCTCCCTGCAGGCCTGGTCACCAACAACTGCCCTCCCCTGCAGACCTGGTCACCCCCAACTGCCCTCCTCTGCTGCCGGTCACCCCTAACTGCCCTTCCTGCTGGCCTGATTGCCCACAACTGCCCTCCCCTGCAGGCCTGGTCCCCCTCAACTACCCTCCCCTGCAGGCCTGGGTCCCCCCCAACTGCCCTCCCTTGCTGCCCTGGTCTCCCCCAACTGCCCTCATATGCCAGCCTGGTCACCCCCAACTGCCCTCCTCTGCTGGCCTGGTCACCCCTAACTGCCCACAACTGCCCTCCCCTGCAGGCCATCTTGTGGTGGCCATCTTGTGTCCACATGGGAGCAGCCATTTTTGACCACATGGGGGCGGCCATCTTGTGTCTTGGAGTGATGGTCAATTTGCATATTACTCTTTTATTAGATAAGATTTATTGTATTATTTCCCATGGACAACTATAAACCTGCTTTTGAACCTACCCTATAGATTTCAACTTTCCCACAGCTCCTGCTCTAAGAAATACATTATTACACACTGTGCTATGTCCCTCTCCTCCAACCAGAACCAGTGGAACAAGGGTTTGGCTCCTTACCCAAAGGAAGACAATCTAAGTGCTGATCTGAAAAGTAGAATGGGCTAGAGCAGTGGTCGGCAAACTCATTAGTCAACAGAGCGGCAAACCGTGGCTCGCGAGCTGCAGTTTGCTGTCCACTGGGCTAGAGTCTCTACTGGGAACTTAAGAAGACAAACATTCAAAGAATAAACTAGTGGTGGAGCCAGAGTTGAAAAGATGGAAGGAGGATGAGTAAAGGAGGAAGAGGCACATGCGAGCCTGTGTTATGAGAGAACAAAACAAGTCAGTTGATAAGAGACAGAAGAACACAGCTTGGGAGACCCAACATAGTCAATGGGATGGAAACAGACTGATTGGTCCCTAAGATGCAGTCACTGGCACCCATTCATACAATAAACTCCATTTGGCAACAGGTAATTAGTGTAAGGCTCTTTCTTCCATTCAAACAACCTGCTTTGGTATAGCACCATACCATCACATCCCAAACAAAGCAATCCCCTCAAGCATTCCCGCTTAAGAAGTACCCTTCCTCCATGTGAACACTCTACTTCAATAAAAGGAGCTATAAGCAAAGATAACTATGATAGGACCACTGAGATAATTAAGCATCCTTAATTTCATCAGAAAAACAAGGCATGGGGTAGCTGCTATTATGGCAGATGAATAAAATGCTATGAAGTATTCCGTTTGATCATCGCCTGAGAAAAGCCATCAGGTTTCAAGTAAACAAAGCATTCATCCACTATTGAAATAGCAAGGCTAGATCCGATTGATAAGGTTTCATTCTATAAATGAAACCACAGTAACTGAGAACAATATTTTAAATAATGGTATTTTTAGCAAAAATATTCCAGACATGGGAGGCTAAAAGTAATAGTTTCACTGCAAGCTCCACTAGAAATAGAAGTCAAATATGTATGTCAAAAATTTAAAAACACTAAAAAACAGATACGGAATCTGTAATTTATAAACCAGGAGGGAAAACGATGAAATAAAGACTAAAACAATCTAACAAAATTTTGGTAAAAATAATATCTCATTCCTTTCTTAGGAATTTCCTAATAGGGACAAGAAAAACCAAACCTGTTGCAAAGAAAAATATATGTAACACAGAAGTGAAAATATTTTATAGCCATACTTACACAACAAATGTGTATACTAACAAACATGTTCACTAAATCATTTCGGTTTTGAAAGTTACTTCCTTTCACGTTTAAGATTGTCGGCCTGAGATGAAAGGTTTATTGTCTTTTTAAAAGTATACATGTTCTTACCTTAATTGCAGAATCCTTAAAGCACAAACTAGCTTTATAAAGACATTTTACCAGATTCACAGTCACTTCCAGGATAACTAATTATATTTTGGGATGCTTTTGAGTTAAGCTCCCTTATTTATTGCTCACACCCAACTATGAAGTCAATTTTAGAATTAGTCCCCCAAAACATGTAGCTCACTGACAAGCTAAAGCTCACTGAGTTATGGTTAGATGACAAATTAGTTGTATGTACTCTGCAATTAAAATCTCGGCTGCTATTATTAATCAGCTGCCTATTTGAAAGACTGAACTTTCATTTTTTTAATATATTACACAAATCTATTCTATGATCTATTGTATTTATTTCCTTCCTCCTCCACCCTGATCTAGGATTTTTTTTTAAATAAGCAAAATGAATACATAGATACATGTTAGATAACTATGGATTCCAATATTTTCTCTCTGGACACCCTTTTACATATTTTCTATCTATAATGTTCGCTCCTAATACAGCCTTATAGGACAGGGGCCCTCAATGGCTAATTCACACTAAACATGATGACTCGGAGAAAAGATTTAGATGCCTCTGAGAATGAAGATTTAGACTCCTGTGCTCTCACTCCGAGTTAAACTCAGGGGAATTTGGGTTTCTTGGGCAGTTTGCCCCTGTTGTTACCCCATTTTCAGTGCTAAAGACCAAGTCACAACAGGACGGCATGCTTCTTAGGCAGAATTCAGAGGATTCCTTCAAGGGCTGTCCTTGCAGGCAAACAACGGGAGGCCAGGCCGCTAAAGTACTCACTCCAGCCACATTCTATTCTTGGGGAACCAAAAACTACGCACAGGGATAAACTCTGTGAGCCTCAGAATTCCGAGGTGCAATTGCTCCACTGTCAACAAATTCTCTGAAGAAATTGCTTTGGGTCCCTGCCTCCTGCCCTTTTGCCGCCTGCAATGACGCAGTTCTCCTGTGGGCCCAGGGAGGCCATGCCCATGGTGCTTAGAAAAAGCAGGGATACTCAAAGTGTCCCCATGAGACCCACAAGGCGGGCAGCTGCCCTGTGGTAGGACTTGTCAGTTGCTGAAGGAGGTAACTGAAAAGAAGACCCGTCATTTCTCAGCCCCCCTCCCAGGGACAGGATTCTCACTGAGTCTGTGAGGTCTCAATGTTGATAGTGGGGCAGAACAATATGTGGATTTGTCAGTTGTGACTGAATGATTCCTCAGTGTAAAGTCCTAAAACAGCGATTTCCAACCTTTTTTTTTTTTTTAATCTCATGGCACACATAAACTAATTACTAAAATTCTACAGCACTAAAATATTTTATAGTTTTTGTTGATCTGACAAAAAAAACCCTAGGTATAATTTTGATTCATTCACATCAAACAGCTATTGTTGTGTTGGCTGTTGTCTTTTTTTTATTTGACAATCTAAGGGAAAAGAGGTCAGTGCCATGACTAAATAGTCAGTATTGAATGTTTTTAAAATTCTTGAATCACACCAGATGAAAATTACTCTCCTAAAGTGTAGTGAACAGGAACCACTTTTCTAATACAGACAAACCTGTGGAATTGGGAGGTGGGAAGGTAGAACAAAATATTATAACCTTGCTGCTTCAACTTATTTCCCCACCCAACTACCTCACGTTCATGCCCTTCACCAAAGATCACTTCCTAGGGCTGTTCCCCATAACTTTTAAAATAACTCTACTACCCCCCCCCCATTTCCCTATTATTGCTCCAAATTGTTTCTCCCATTCTGGAATCTTTTTCTACAAAAATTATGAAGAAAGCCGTCTGTCATGTCGCCTACTTAGTATCAACCAAGCTGTAAGAACTACACATAATTAGATATTTTTATCCTTCCCCATCAATCAGTGCCTCCTAAATTCAGTTTGTGCCTTTCATAATTTCCCTTTGCTGAATTTGGACAGGAATAAAGATCAAGTTTCAAACCTTACTTTGAAAAAGACAGGCTCAAATTTCTGACAGGAAATCCTCTAGGAAGAAAACAGCATATTAGAGTGACATCTAACGTGGCTGTTTTTCTTTCCTGTACCATGCCCGTGGGGACCAGTGGGTTTAGTGTTAGCTCTTTGCTCTGAGAAGCACTACACGTGTACTGAGAAGGGCTCATGAATGCGCTCTCGCTCTCTCTCTCTCTCTCTCTCTCTCTCTGCAATACTTTTCATGGAGCAATTTAGAACTCTTAAATTCATCCAGAAGAAGTCATTTCAAATTTATCTGAAATTATTAATGCTTAATAAAGTATTAATGCTTAACAAATTGTTAATGCTTAATAATTTCAAACTTCTTATCTGAAGACATAAAGTTTTGTGAGCTTTTATTCATTTTAAAGCATAACTTGCTAACACGACATTTCACAGATGTGGAAATACAAGGTCAAAGAGATGACTTTCTCAAGGTCACGTAATTTGGGCATTTTATTAAGCAACCATATTTCTACAGCCATTATTATGCAGAGGTACTGAGAGTCTATGTAATAAAACATCAACAAGTATCTGAAAGTTTCAGCCAAAAATAATCTAATTCAGCTCCAAGAAAATTTGCAGGCAGAAAATAAAGAAGAAATTATAGGCTTAAAAGCCTTACTCAATCAGATTGGGTGTGTATCCTGAGTAGATTCCCTAAGTAATAAACTGTTTAAATTTCCATGCCACTTTGCTGATTAAAAACAAACAAATAAGAACCAACAACAATTTTATTCCTCAGTTACAAATTTATCACCAAATACTCCCTCCAAGAGGTAACATATTTCAAATATATATTCACCCTTGGATGTCTAAAATGTAGGCTTGGTTGGAACACAAATGGAAGCAGTCATTTATTTGACACTTTTACAAACTGCTATTCAATAACAACTAATGATAACACTGCATTTAAGAATTGATTGCTATTGCATCTACTGTAATAATGACTTCTCCAGGGTATAAAAATAGTTTTTGTAAGTGTGATTTTTAGGCAATCAACCACCATTCATTTTATTGTTTGAAAAAGCTTTCATATCTCCTTAAACAGAGCATGTGGTTTGCACACATGCATTTCCCAACAACAGCTTTGTATTAGCTACACCCAATTTCAAGTGAGAATACTGAGGCTCAGAGAGATAAAGTGTTTTTCCTTACATTCATAAAGCTTGTAACAGAGCGAACGTTTAAAGCCTACCCAATTCTGACTGACATCGAAGCAAGTCTCTTCCACCAAATCATAGCTCTAGGTTCTAATAATAATAGTAAAGAAAAGCAAGCTCTGGTTGGTTTGCAAGTGGTTAGAGCATCAGCCAATGGGATGTAGGGTCAAGGGTTCAATTCCCAGTCAAGACCAAGCAAGTGTTGTGCAGAAGGCCGGCAATTGATGTATCTCTCTCACATCGATGTTTCTCTATTTCTTTTTCTCTCTCCCTCCTTCTCTCTTTTTCAGTCTCCTTCCTCCCTTCCACTCTCTCTAGAAATCAATGGGAAAAATATCCTCCTGTGAGGATTAAAAAAACAAACACACCAGAAGAGCAAAAAGGTATTTACCTTCAGATTAGTCCTAGGCAGCTATGCTTTCACAGTTCCCAGACTGCTTTATAAAATGCTCTTAAAAGAGCACACCACCAAATTTTGGCAAGCACCAGACCCTGGTGGAGCAAATTCCACTTAATGGGGTCAGCCTCACAGAGCAGGCCATACACTGTGTTTTGGGTCAATCCTCATAGTTCACCTTTTCCCTCTGCTCCAAACTGTTTCTCTTACTCCCTCACAGGTGCTATTCTAAGAGCACCCTCAATAAAATTCCTGCCAGCATATCTCCTTCAAAGAACCTGTTTCCTAAAGGATTTGATTTACTATGGCATGGTAGATTTGCAAATGCATGGCTTTCCCACTGAGGGAGCATTACATCTCCATACCTGCTGATGTCAGACTGGGCCATGTCACTTTAGCACAGCAAGGTGAGAAGTGACAAATGCCACTTGCCAGCAGAAGCTTTAAGAGCCTTAAAGTAGTGCTTCTACCATCTTTGTCTTCCCTCTGCCTGTCACAGAGCATTTAGGACGGGCCCTTCAGCCTGGGCTCAGCCATGAAGAGGGTACAGAGCTGAGTCAGAGGTGGCCCAGTTAATATGTCATGTGAATGAAAAGTAATGTTGCTTCAAGCCATGAAGATTTGGAGATTGACAGTACAGTATAGCAGTCCAAGTGGGGTGATAGAAAGAGATCCAAATTATAACCTCAAACGATACTTTTAAAAATTCCCTTTCTGATCTGGCTGGTGTTAAGTCAGTTGTGGTTGAGCATTGTTCTGTGCACCAAAAGGTCACGGGTTTGATTCTTGGTCAGGGCACATACCCAGGTTTCGTGTTCAATACCCTGTTGGGGTGTGTATGGGAGGCAACCAATTTATGTTTCTCTCCCTCACTCTCCTTCTCCCTTTCTCTTTCTCTAAAATCAATAAAAACATATCCTCAAATGAGTATTTAAATTTTTTTTTAATTTAAAAATTCCCTTTCTCCATTTTCTTTATTCTGAACATCTCTAACATTTAGCACCTGCCCTTGAAACTCCTCTTTCCACCAATGAAATTTAACTGTCCACCAAAATATAACTTCAATTCTCTATACCGACCTGAGTGAAACAATATTAAGAAATGAGGTCACGCCTGACCGGTGTGGCTCACTGGTTGAGCATCCACCCATGAAACAGGAGGTCATGGTGCCATTCTCGGTCAGGGCATATGCCCCGGTTTCAGGCTTGATCTCCAGTGCAGGAGCAAGGCAATTAATGATTCTCTCTCATCATTTATGTTTCTATCTCTCTCTCCCTCTCCTCTCCTCTCTGAAATCATTAAAATATATTTTTTAAAAAGAAATTTGGTCATTACCTAAAATTAGCAGGATACAAAATTAATATTCAGAAATTAGTGGAATTTTCATAAACCAAAAATGAACTATCAGAAAGAGAAATTAAGAAAACAATCCCATTTACTATTGCAATAAAAAATAAGGCCCCTAGAATAAATTTAACCAAGAAAGTAAAAGGTCTGTACTCAAAATATTATAGGACACTGAGGAAAGAAATTGAGGGAGACACAAATAACGGAAAGCATATACTGTGTTCATGGACTGAAATAATTATTATCACTAAAATGTCCATACTACCCAAAGGAATCTATAGATTTAATGCAATTCCTACTAAAATACCAATCACATATTTCACAGATCTAGAAAAAAAATTCCAAAAACTTATGTAAAACAAAAAAGCCACACACCTAACAACCCCAAATAGCCTCAGCAAGTTTAAGAAAGAACAACAAAGTTGGAGGTATCACAATATCAAATATCAAACTATACCACAAAGCCATTATATTCAAAATAGTCTGGTACTGCATAAGAACGGTATGTAGATCAATAAAACAGAACAGAGAGCCTAGAAATAAACCCACGCCTTTATGGTCAATCAATATTTGACAAAGGAGGCAAGAGCATTCAATGGAGTAAAGACAGTTTCTTCAATAAACGGTGTTGTAAGAATTGGACAAGTACAGGCAAAGAAAGAAAGAAAGAAAAGAAACTAGACCACCAACTTACACCATACACAAGAATAAACTCAAAATGGATAAAAGACTTAAATGTAAGTCTTGAAACCATAATCATTCTAAAAGAAAATATAGGCAGTAAAATCTCAGACATCTCTCTTAGCAATATTTTTGCTGATATATCTCCTTGGGCAAGGGAAACAAAAGACAAAATTAACAAATGGGACTACATCAAACTAAAAAGCTTTTGCACAGCAAAAGAAACCACCAACAAAATAAAAAGGGAATCCACTGAATGGGGGAACATATTTGCCAATGATATATCTGATAAGGGGTTAAGTTCCAAAATATATAAAGAACTTATACAAGTCAACACCAAAAAGACAAACAATCCAATTAAAAAATGGGCAAAGGATCTGAATAGACACTTCTCCAAAGAGGACATACAGATGGCCACAGATACATGAAAAGATACTCAACTTCACTAATCATCAGAGAGATGCAAATTAGGTACCATCTCACACCTGCCAGAATGATTATCATCAATAAATCAATAAGCAAATGCTAGCGAGGATGTGGAGAAAAGGAAACCCTAGTGCACTGCTGGTGGGAATGCAGACTGGTGCAGTTACTGTGGAGAACAATATGGAGTATCTAAAAAATTAAAAATGCAACTGCATTTTGATCCAGCGATCCCACTTCTAGGAATATATCCTAAGAATCCCAAAACACTGATTTGAAAAAATATATGCACCCCTATGTTCACTACAATGTTACTTACAATAGCCAAGATCTGGAAACAGCCTAAATGCCCATCAGTAGATGAATGGATGGAAAAGCTGTGGTACATTTAATAAATGGAATACTACTCGGTCATAAGAAAGGAAATCTTATATTTTGCAACAGCATGGATGGATCTGGAGATTATTATGCTAAGTGAAATAAGCCAATCAGAGAAAGACAAATATCATATGATCTCACTTATACGTGGAATCTAATGAACAAAATAAACTGATGAACAAAATAGGCACAGAGGTATGGAAGCATTGGTGGACCAGTCATGTCCACACCCCAGGTCAAGGCTGGCTGGGTGAATAGGAAGTGTGGGCAGTGCCCTTTGCCAGTTGTTTATCCTAAGCCCTGGAGATGAATCTAATTTGCCCTGAGAGGAGGTCTGTACAGACACAGGGCTGGGCCTGACCTAGGAGCAGAGGGTCCAGTGGGCAGAAGCAGCATTGAGTAGGGCTTGAGGCCTCCTGATCTACTGCTGATCACTGTCATTGCAGAGCTCAACCCAGGACATCGAGGAGCATCAACTAGTCTATGAAGACCCCCAACCTGTCTCCACCAGTGAGGGGCAAGTGAGTCACACAACCAAGAGCCAGAGCAGGCCCAAAGTGAGTGTGGTCACTGGGGGCAAGGGGGGAGGGATCGTCTTGGGAACCAGTGCCCATGGATGGTTCGAGGACTCCTTCCATGAAGCCAACCAGTTTCCCCAGGCAGCTCACGATTTCCAAATCCAACCTAGAGATCTGTGCTCATGTTAATCAAACCAGGCAAGATGACCTAGAGTCCAAGAAGGCAGAGCCCAATGGTGAGAAGGTGGGGGTTGGATGGGGGATTGAGGACCAAACAAGCTTATGGGGAAGCATTGGTGCCAGATACACAGGGAGCACCCCCAGAGACTGGCCAGGAGCAAAGACCGGCCTCAGACCACCCATCTGCTGGACTGCGGGTGGGAAGGACGTCCTGTGGTGGGTCCTGGGCTGTGGCTGTTCTGTGTTTAGGAGGCACATGGAAATGCAGGCACATGGGTGATCTTTTCTCTTCTCGAAATGTTTCTCCTTGTCAGACTCCTGTTTAACACTTGATGTCCAGTCCCAGGAGCCTGATTCAGGGGTAGAGCTGGAGGGGTGTCACCTCAGTGGTCCTGCCACCTCCAGCAGCCCCTCCAGTTGCAGTTCTGGAGCTGGGGCCATCCTCCAGACATGACTGAGGACCCTCCACCACTGGCTGAAGAATGCTCTCCAGAATCTGCCCTCCTGGTCCCTGCCACAGAGGAGCAGCCTGTGGAAAACCCATCAGGGGCAGTTGGAAAGCCTTCCTCACAACCCAAGGCCAGAGAGAGGTGCCACATCCCTATGGTGCAGAAAACGCTGGAAAGTCATCGGTGTTTTCTAAAGGGACACAGGGCTTCCAACGAGAGGCAGGACACACGCCAGTACATGTCAGAGATGTCCCCCTTCCCTGATGGGGACACACCAAGGTCAACATTGGGGGGAGAGCACTGTCACCTTCAGACTGGCAGGCTTCTGGTCTGGTGGGGACCAGCCCTGGGGACATTGTGAGGTAGCAGGGGAAAGGCCCCTCCTCTGGGAGAACAGTGTGCAGGACCTGCCAAAGTCCCACAGGTGCACACCTGCACCTGGCAGGGCTCCCCAGGAGGTTACCCCACAGAAATTCTTGCACAATTGTTCAAAGATGTATTTTTGAGACTACCCATCAGAGCATTGATAAAATAGCCTTCAGAATTGGAAAAACCACTAATGTCCATGGAAAGGGGATGGGATCCACCAATCCTGGTCCACATGGATGAGGGAAGCTGAGCAGCTACTAAAGTGGGTGCAGGAATCTCTACATGCCTGAAGATAAAGACCTCATGGATCCTCTCATGTGAGACACGTGAACCCACTGTCTGCATCCAGAATCCTACCTGTTAGACCCCATAGATGTGAAGTCAACAGGCAGAATTGCATATGTGAGAATGAGTCTGCCTGTGACTGAGACAAACAGAATGAGAGAGGCAGAGCCTGAGAGATATCCATCAAGCCACTTATTATGGTCACCTCTGTGGTGCGACTTGCAAATCTCTTATCATCTCTTTGAGGTGATGTCTAAAATTTTTATAATGCATTTATGACTTTGATAGTTCTAAAAATATTAAATTCATACATTCAATATTATCAATTTATCACTCATCTATGGAGTGAAGTACATTATATAGTTTTCAATTTTTAAAGAATTTATGATAAAAAAATAAAGGTTTATTATAGTAATAATAAATAATATAGTCAGTTATAAAGTAATTCAGAATCAAGTAAAGAACTAAGTGCTTCCAGGGAGGAGAGTATACAAAAGCTATTGCTATCATCATTTTGACTTCTATTAATCTCTGGACACTAATCTCTCTGTTTTGCCGTTTCCAATTTGCTATCGGATTAACCATGTTTATTAAATAAGTAACCCCTTAAAACACATAAAATTCAATCATTTCTGGACTGGGACTTACTTGTAAATTGCACCATGTTTTCCCTATGCTGTAAATAAAGCATGTGGCTTTAGGACATCTCCTTTCCCATTGCTGGAAACTATACATACTTTTTGTTCTACTGAGGAACTTCAAAATCACCCCCTATAATATTTCAAAGAGGAAGAAATGAAGTCAATAATTGCAAACTCCAAAATTCAGTTTGCCAAAGAACTGACACTTATTTAAAAGTGTTATCTACTAGAAAAGACAGATGGGGAGGGAATAAGTTTGCTGTACAGCAAGACCCAGATAAACATATAAGGGAGGAAAGGAAAAAGAAATAATGAGGTGAGGAAGCAAAAAGAGAGAAGAAATAGAAAGATGGATTGGCAGAAAGATAACTTAGAAAGCACTCAGAAAATTCTTTAGCATTCACCAGGCTAACAGGAGCTGGAGCAGGGTGTCAGCTGAGGTTACAGACGCACAGGAAGGACTGAATCATTTCCCACCCAAGTGAAATCTGATCTTGCTCAGAAAATGAGAAATGCTGTTGAAGCTCTGGGCATTATTATTAACAACAGTATTAGCAACAGAATGGCTAACTATCGTTTCCTAACTTTAAAAAAAATCAATAGCCGCCCTGCTGCCCCTGTGGCTCAGTGGTTGAGCTTAGACCCAGGAACCAAGAGGTCACATGCCTAGGTTCCAGGCTTGATCACCAGTGGGGGGTGTTCAGGAGGAGCTGATGGATGATGTTCCTCTCTCATGGATGTTTCTATTTCTCTATCCTTCTCCCTTCCTCTCTAATAATCAATGAAAAACACTTTAAAAAAAATCAACAGCCAAAAAATTACATAAATATGATATTTCTATAACATATTAAAAAACCCCACTGTATTACTTACGCAAGTTTTAACTAAGCACTTACATTTCCCTAGGCATGGGGCACAGGATCCTTCCACTCTCATTTTAATAAACATGCACTTTTAATCTAATTTTGAATTCACAATTTTGTTACTTTTTATGTACGAGGACCATCCCAAATTCTATAAACTCCACCCGCTCCAAAGCTCTATCTGTCTATATCTGAAGCATATGGCAAAAGCAGAATAAGGACAGCACCTAACTTCTGAGTTCTAGACTTAGTGGAAAACAATAATTACACTGCAACATGATGCACTAAATTCTGTGTGAGGACAGAGGAATCCAATGCTGGCACCATGAGTCAGAAAGAATTTGGAGGAAATGTGACATGTGAATCATCCTGAAGGATGAACAATTAGAACAATGAATAGTAAAAGCATCTCTTGCTAAGGGAAGGCTGTCTGCTAAGGCAATGAAACCGTAACGAACACAGAGAATTTAATGACCGTGGTTCATAGTACTAGGCCACCGAACTTCAGGAGCTAGAAAAGCAATGTTTCCATAGTCTCCTTGGACTTTGCCCTGCAGACAGGCACAGTGAGTAGATACAATGGGGAGTGGAGGAGAGATTACTAAAATTTATTTTCTGGAAAAACAATTCTGGCCAAAGGACAAATAATTCACCAAAGAGAAAAAAGAACTAATGATAATACAACCACATGTTAGGCCGTTAAAACAGCCCTATCAAAGATAAGGCAAGCTTAGCATAAGGCAGTGGCAAGGAAAAAGAAAGAAAATACGCTCATTAGAGGGAATAAAAAGATTCATTGACCACTACAAGTATGTTGGGGGCAGGTGGGATGAATGACAGACAGCAACAGAGATCAACTCTCAAAGTTTTTAATCTGGGAAACTAGAAACATTGGGACATCCTTAGGTTAAAGAAAAACTGCAGAAATAGGAATGTCATCTGTTTTTAGAGGAAGGAGTGGAAATGTATTCCTTTCCGACATATTGATCTTGAAATACCTTTGTAAAATAGGTATTACCAGAATTTAAGTGCCACGAGGGCAGTGATTTTTGTTGTTTTGTTGGTGGTGGTTCTTCTTTTTTTCTTTTTTCTTTTTTTCCTCACAAGGTTATATCCCCAGAACCACTAATATTGGCTGGCCCAGAGTAGACACTTGATAAATATTTGTTGAAAGAGTGAGTGAATCAATTACATCTGTGAATCTAAGGCGAAAAGAATTAAAAAATAGAGAAGAAGGAAATCACTAGCCTCCAGGTATTGCTGAAGTTAAAGCAGATTTGATTTATCAGTAAGAAGTCGTAGAGATGAACAAGAGGGGAGAACGGAAGGAGGATGGAACACTGGTCAACATGAACATTAAAAATATATATTATATTTTAGAATTATCTCAGTGGTAGAATCAATAAGAAATAAAGACCCTTCATGCTTGATCACACTAAATATCACACTCACAAGCACTCAAAATACTAGGCCAGGAATCGTGTTTATTTAGCTGATACTAAATAAAGCTTACTTGACATCACTTTGCTTCCTATACCAACATGAAAACAAATTACTTATGGAAAATAACCTTAATAAGGTCAAATTAAAAATAAGAGAAGATAAAATATCTTTTTAAACAGACTTCACACAATTATTTGTAAGGTAAGTTAAAAATCCTAGTAGAATAAAAAAACATACCAGCAAGTTTAAAGATAAAATAAAGTCTCTCTCTGTATATGGAGGAGAATACTATAAAAAATATAAAACTGTCCACAATCCTCTCTTACTCACTTCCATACTCAATCAGAACATTCACCTTTGGATAATACGAATATACTCAAGAAAAAATGTCCACAGTAATAAAATTAGTGTTTTCCATAATCTGTACTAAAGAATTACTAGAAAAAACCTTGTATTCCTCTGTCAGCGAAGAGGTGTCACTGTCTGAATCAGCTGATAATCTTGTTAGTCAGTGGGAGTCTACATTGCTGAGAATACACTGAGGCAAAGGAGGAGGGACTGGGGACATCTGTAATAGTCAACAGTAAAAGTAAATAAATAAAATGTGAAATATACATGAGAAATTACAGGCCAGGTCCAACCATATGCAAACTGATGAATCCAGAGTCTAGGCAAACTTCTAAGTTGTTATTTTTAGGAAGAACTTGATGGTTTATTATGCCTGCAATGACAATATCTGTCTCTTAATGTTATGCAAGGCATTACATATTTGACTGGTGATTCTGTATTTCTGTGATTGATTATTCTTGTAACTGAGGAGATGATAGAAGGGAGGAGAGGAGAAGAGGAACTGATGTATAGCTATTTTGCTGCAATAACATGAGGAATTTATTGAAATTAAAATCCTTCTTTGTCTGTTTTTGCCTGATATTCCATTTGTTTCTGGGACAAGAATGAATTCACCTGAAAGATTGGAACAAAGAGCACACATTCACCAACAGGAAACAATATAATAAAGCCTGGACCACCTTTGGTGCAAAGGCAAAGAAAAAATAGTCAGCAAAAGGAATGACAGTTTACACAGTTTACAGCATGCTGGCAAGATTCCAAGTAGTTCAGATACAAAAAATATATATTAAAAAAAATTAATATGAAACTACCTGAACATAAGCCCTAGCATCCTAGCCATAAAAGATAAATTAGCATGGCCCAATTCAATTCCCTAATTACTGATTCACAGATAAATATAATAGGCTACACTATTTAGTTACCATATGTAATTCTATAGGACTCACTAGAGCCATCCTGAAAACTGGTATTTTCCCTCTAAAAACATTTTAAAAGGTTTTATTCTCTTTCAATAAACATGACTATTTGCTTCTTATCCTCTACTTAACAACATTCATTAACTGTATTTTACTATGCTACTCCAAGGACTAAATGTTAATAAGATTATAAATCAATTTTTACTTTTTTAAAATCTAGAGAGCACATCTGCCTAAAATGGTGTTGTTTTTGGGTTTTGCCACTTAATTTCACTTAATTGATCAGAAAGTACAGACAGACATATAAATGCTTAAAGTGACCCAAAAAGTCTGAATAATTTCTTCCAGAATACTGTGTTTGCACACTATAATGGTTATCCCCACTTCAATTCTTACTGTATTTGATGGTCTTAGTTGTAACATATACTGCGTGACAATTATTTGGATAATTTAGGCACCAAATTACTCCTTTGTTAACCAATTCACTATATGGTGTCACATAAATTTGTCACAAGCAGTGATAGATAAATCAATAAAAAATAAAGAAGTGCCAAAAATTAGCAAGTCAGAAGCATTAGGCAAGCAGTCTGGACAACAAACTTTGGCTCGCTTAGGAAACTGACCATGCTGTGCTTCTCCTCTTCACAAGACAGGATGCAAAAGCTGTGGAAAGTCTCAATACTCATGTGACTTTAAAAAAAAATAATCACCTGATAATCTTTAAAAATTAGAAACCTTTAAATCTCTTCATTTTACAATTACTGGTAGGTTTTTTAAAAGTATGACTTACATAGTAACATTAAATAAGGGCACTTAAATTTTATGTTTATAAATACTGTCAAACACAAAAGTCTGACACACACAGTTGAAACCAAGAACAAATACTCTACAAGACAACATACAAAGCATAAAAGATTCCTAAACTATTTTAAATATTCCTGAATGGTATATCTATACAATGATCTAGTACTCAGCAATAAATAATAATAAGTTATTAATACAGGCAACCTGGATAAATCCCAAAATATAGAGTAAAAGAAGTCAAACAAAAAGAACATACTGTGAGATCCCAATTATATAAAGCTCTAGAGAATGTGAGATAATCTATAGGGACAGAAAGCAAGTCAGTGTTTACTTGGTGATGGGAGATAGGCAGAAGGGGAGGCCGGAAAGGATTACACGGGGGCAGGAGCATAGTTTATGTCCACTGTCTTGACTGTGGGGATGGTTTCTCATAGACCAAAATTCAATAGATTGTACACTTACAATTTGTGCAGTTTACCATGTCAATTATAAAGTATGCAGCAATTAAACAATCCTTCCTCTGACTTGAGAAAGGGTCGAACCTGAAATGTCCTGGTTCAGCCCCAACCAATGTCCACTGAACTTAATGGAGCTGGCTAGGGACCAATAATCCAGGCCCAGGGGTGTTTCTTCTTTTGTTTTCCTGCCTCAAAACAGATCTAAAAGTACTCTGTGACTTAGCCTGACCCAACATATATAGTCAGCAGATTCTATCAGAATAAAGAGCCATTCTGTGCTCTACTTTTCTAAGTGGGAATAGAATATCTATTTAACTATTCCCAGCAAAACCATGAATGTGGAAGGAAGTGGGTGGGGTGGGAGGAAAGGCAGAATTCCAACTCCACTGAAGCTTAGAGTTGAGTCCTCCCTGGGTCCTACAGTGGGAAATAAATGTCTCCCAGAGGCAGACTTCACACTTTGACTAATTAAAATTAAATACTCATGGGAGGCTGGGAGAGGTGGCACATTGCGAGGGAGCACCTAACCTAAAGCTGTGTGAACTTTATCCAGTAACAGACAAACAGGACCTGCTAAGGAGGCCTAGCAACATTTAAGAAAAGCTGGGCATACTTGGTATAGATCAGATAGCATCTTTTAAGTCGTGGAAACATTTTTTAACTTCATGATTCTATCCTCACGGTTTTCTTAGGTCACTGATGTTCTGAGAGCACAGAATGACAGATTTCCTGACCATTTCTACATCCAGTTCCCTGATGCAAGGCATGCCAGGGGCCCACTCAATTCCATAAGATAAAGCTATTCTAAGATTAACTATAGGTCCAGGTAACGAATAATTTTGAGCAGAAATCAAGATTTAAACATGCATTCTCCACTGGTGTCCTGTGTGCCACATGGTAGTTAACCTCCTCAGAGTCAAGAGACATTGGTTCAAATAGATGCTATTAAAGAAGATATGGATGTTTAATAATCTCAGACCCCATTTCCTCACTGAGAAAATGAGCAATCAAGGAAATCTGCTGATCAACATCTCTAGTTATGCATTTGTTATATCAAAATAATTTAGCATCCTCAGTTCACAAATATGTGTTTTCTTTGGGGGAAAGGAGGTTGCACCTAGGTGATAGAATTACAGGTAAATTTTTTCCTTCTTTGAGCTTGTCTATGTCTTCCACATACATATTTTTTAAATATGCTTTTTTATCATAAAAAAGTTACCAGAAGAAATAATTATCTTACATATTTTATTCTAGTTTTAAGATATAAGCACTAATAAGTAAACTATATCAAGACATATTCAAATGATCAACATTAAGTCATCAACACAATCTAAATACGTTTTTCCTCAAGATCTCTCTCTCTCTCTCTCTCTCTCTCTCTCTCTCTCTCTCTCTCTCTGGTGTTTGTGTTACTAATATTTCTGTTTTTTCCTTTCTTACAAGTGTTTCCTTTTTCATGTTCACCTCATGCATTTATTTATATCACCTTAGATCTGGAGGTGGAGTTGTTTACAAGGAAATAACAATGAATGCTGTTTTCACAGATATAAATCAAACTAAAAGGAGGATAAAAATATGTATTCCCTAGACCAAACAAATTTCACCACCACAGGCAAAAAAAAAAAAAAAAAAAAGCAAGAACTTAAGTCTCCTTTTACCTTTTTTTTTATTTTAACTCAGCTGGCCAAATTTTTAGTCTAAAGAATTGCTTTAACATTATAAATAATTATAATTGCAACACTTAAAAACATTTTCATTATTTTGTGATAAAGAAAACATATTATTACTTTTAAAATCTTTTATCTTTCCAAAAATGGGAAGATTTCTGGGGAAAAAAGATTATGCCAAATATTTGCCCACAAAATATGCACATTGTATATACATAGTTTATAGATTAATGTAATTTAAATAAAAAATGCTGCTAAATCAGACTCCAAAACTATCATGAAAATATTTTATGATGCATTTAAAAAGAAAATTAAGGCTCTATGTACAAAAATGAATGCCAATTTCCCAGTAAACACCAGGATAAAGAAAACAAGTGGCCTCAGGCCAAAGCTAAAATACCTTGTCCTCAAATAGCAGTTTCTCTTTATTCACAAACATCAAATTACACAATAATACTTAGTTATACTACCATAACAGCCCCTACATGACCTCCCTCCCTTACCCTGAACCAGTCCATTCTTCAAGGTCTCACCAGTATACAGCCTACAGTCAATGAGAGCCTTGCCATCTCTTTAAGAACTCTTTTATGGGCTGACTTATGTCCCCAAACTTGTATGTTGAAATCCTAACCAGTACCTCAGAATATGACCGTATTTGGAGATAGGGTCTTTAAAGAAGTAAGGTTAAATGAGGTCACTGGGGTGGTCCCTAACCCAATATGACTGGTGTCCTCTTAAGAGATTAAGACACAGGCATACACAGATGGGAGCCCATGTGAAGACAAGGGAGAAGGCAGCCATCTACAAGTAGTCAGCAAGAAATCCCATGCTGATGTCTAATTTATTTGAATCCCTGTAACTTTTATTAAATGTAAAACATTTTATTCTTTTCTCTGTGTATTTTTCCAATTAAGATAATAAACTATAGCAGTATATTGATTTATAGCCCTATACAATATGCCTTCGAATCCATCTATTACTATCTACTAAATGAGTAACTACCTCAGACCTTCATGGGAAATATTTCACAGGAAGACAATGGATTACTTAACATCAGTTTCCTTTATCTAGAAGTAGTTTTTCATCTCATTCTTACTTGCCCATATGGTACTTCACTATAATTATTTAATCTCAATATACCAACTTTACCATACTAAACATAATTCCCCAACTGTATTTATATGGATGCTCTCCTATGAATGACACTAATTTACAAGAGAAAAAATAATACCTTTCTTCTCTTAAGTATGGGGTTAATAATGTATGTAACAATGTAACTCTATCAAGCTAATGTCTACTTTAGGCAACATGTGGTTTTTGAGCAGATATAACTATTTGGGAAATACAATCATGATGTAAGATACAGTCATTCACAGGCACCATCAAGCAGTTCTGAATCTATGGAAGCGCTCTGCTTCTTTACTTTGAAGTACAGGATCTGTCACTGACAGATGTGTTGTTTGCTCCATCATATATGGGGACATTTCCAGTCCAACACATCAACTTTAAGAACTCTGTTATGGGCTCAAGATATTTTACGAAAGTCACAGAGTTCTTTGTGCATGTTATAAATATACAAAATGGAGCCAATCTGCAAGTCAACCTAAAAGAGTCAAGTCTATGATGTCAGACTTGGGATGTAATCTGGAGAGAATAATCTGCCTTTAACTCAGACAGTTATCTTCCAGGTAAATTCATTTTCACATGCCAGCTTCTAAATCCCTTAATCTTAACTCTAGACCAGTGGTCGGCAAACTCATTAGTCAACAGAGCCAAATATCAACAGTACAACGATTGGAATTTCTTTTGAGAGCCAAATTTTTTAAACTTAAACTTCTTCTAACGTCACTTCTTCAAAATAGACTCGCCCAGGCCGTGGTATTTTGTGGAAGAGCCACACTCAAGGGGCCAAAGAGCCGCATGTGGCTCGCGAGCCGCAGTTTGCCGACCACGGCTCTAGACAATGGGTTCACTTCTTTATTTGTAAAGCACAGCCTCCACGCCAGCAGCTCAAGACTAAAGTCCTGCATCAAGACAAAATTACACTTCTAGGATTTCCATGAACGTGTCCTGAGCACACCCACCTTGCTGAGATATAATAAACTCTGGTAAAAGCCTCTACTCCCTCACAGTATATGTGCAGTAAAAAGGTATCTAAAATGGAAAGACATCTTTAAGGGCCAAAGAGAGCAATGTCTACATGATAGGAATTTGGAGCACAATAAAAATTGACATCTCTCTTTTCCCAAGCCACAACAGTCAGGCGGAGGAGATAAAAGGAAGATATGTGTTAAGGAGAGAAGAAAAACCAGAAACAAAAGAGAGGAGAAGAAATACTGCCAAGGAAAGAAAAGGAACACAAGTAAGAGGTATGGTACCCATCTGAATGACCTATTAATACGTTGGAGATAAATTTCATCAGTTTTTTCATCAGTTTTTTGTTAGTTTTAGCAAGTGAGGTAGAAAAGAGGAGTAGGGAAGAGTTCACACTAGCTTTGCCTTGCCCTCTGAAAGAACCCGTGACATGCTAACCCCTTGCTCTTTTTACCTAAAGAAACAAAACTATAGTCCTCAAACCTACTCAGGTAACACAACAGTTAGAAGTTTCTAGAACTCATTGCAGAACGCCTTGAAATATGGCCATCTATATTAAAGTTAAAATATGTAAATACACAATTTCTGCTCATCAGAAACGCCAGTTTATCCTAGATTCCAACAGAGAAAGATACCAATAAGTTGAGAATGAAACTTGGAAATGAGAAAATCCAACACAATGATTTATAATTAGTCTATTTTGGAGGAGGGGGGAAGTCTGCCAGTTCAAGGGGCACCAGAAACAGGGCCTGAGAGGCAATAAAATTAAACAATGCACCTATCACAAAAGGGAGTATTTAAACAATACTTTTCCTTACAGAGTAACAGTACATATTTCAGACTCTGAAGGCTATACACCTGTCTCAGCTATGCAACCACTCAACTCTGCCACTAGCTGTGAAAGCAGCCATGCACAGCAAGAAGGAGACACCCACAATAGGATTAAGTGTGGCTGTGCTCCAACCAAACTTAAATATGGACACAAATTTGATTTTCATATAATTTTCACATGAGAAATAGTCTTTTGATTTTGTCTTTCAGCCATTTAAAAGTGTACAAACCATCCCTAGCTCCTACACCTCAGGGGCAAAAACCACTGCAGCAGGCCATCTTGGCCTATGGCCCTTCAATCTACACACCCTCTGCTTTTTTGTTTGTTTGTTTGAACCTAATGTGAAGTCGGGGCAAGGACAGAGCCCAATCTAGACAGAAACGCGCATTTGTAAAGTACTCCATTAAGGAGCAGCATATCTAGGCATCCCAGACAAGATTAAGCCCTCTCCACCCCTCCCTCAGGCAAGGCACAGGTGCATCCATCCAGAGCTTTGCACTGTATTAGAAGTTCAAGCCAAGGAACTTTAAGTTTTGTTGGGTTTTTAAATACAATTGTTTACTTAAATTCTACCAGGCACTAAATGCATATATTACAAATGTAGATGATTCAACCCTAAAAAAAAAAAAAAAAAAAAAAAAAAAAAGTTCATTATAAACACCTGCACCCAAGTTCTACGTGTAAAAACTCCCAAGCCCCAAGCCATCACCTGGTTAGTTTTTCAGATCAGGTGTTAATGTATTCTGTAAAATGTATCCTAAATGAGTAATGTCTACCCAAACGCAAGAAGAATGTTTATACCACAGCTGTCCATCAAAGCTGGATGACAGGCCACTTTTCACAACCTTCCCCTCTCAACATCAAAACAGCACGGAGGGGTTTTCTTCTGGCCTGGCAAAGCCATGGTCATCTTATCTGACGATACCCGTGAAACCCTAGTCGCCACCCAAACCCTCCCCACCCAAGGCACACAGCGCCCCCGCCCGGGTTCCTTCCAAGGAGAGCAACTTCAGCAGCCCCACCCTCGGAGATGGACCGAGATTTCTCCTGGTCCCAACTCGCCTCTACCCCTGAACTGCGGAGGCCACCTCCCGCCCTCGCAGGCCCCTCCTCTTCTCTGCAGTCCCAGCTTCAGTTTCCAAGTGATCTGCAGGAAATAAACTGGCCTTTGTGCCTTCGCAAAGAACGCCAGCCAAAATTTACACCATCACCACTGCCTACACTCACGCAACTCCCCAAGACACAAAGCGTCCAACAGCGCTTCCCAGGAAGCATCTGGCATCCCGGGTCTGTCTGCGAAATCGCAGATAAAAGCAGCCCCCCACTCCCCACCCCCCAACAGCGCCGGGGACGGGGTAGTGGGGTGGGGGAGAGGAAGATGTGAAGCAAAATGCTGGTACCAGCGTGGGCAGCAGACGAAAAGGCACAGACGCCAAGGAGAGGGGGTACCATTTAGCGGCGCGGTCTGGGTCCCCAGCCGGCGGGGCGTGAGACCCCAGGGCGGGGACATTTCCCCCACCCTCTACCCACCCCTCACAGCCCGGCACCGCATAACGGTGGACGAGGCGTTCAGCCTGGAGAGCAACAGCAGTGGAGAGCAACAGGCTCCTGCGACCGGCCCGCGCGCCAGGCCCGGGTCCCCCCGCCCCCCCTTTCTTGGCACTGTGCCCCTCCAGGCGAAGGAAAAGAAAAAACTTTCAAACCACTTAAAGTAAGCAAAAACAAGCGGGTCGGGGAGGGAGGAATGAAGGACCTGGGACTGTGGTTCAGGGGCCAGGAGCAGAGGAAAGAAACTTCCAGACCTCATCCTTTTTAAGAGCCATTGGAGCAGCGGCTTCCCGGGCCTCGCGGGGTGGGGCTAGCGCCCCCGCCCCCGGCTGCGCCCCCGCCCGCGCCCGCGCCCGCCCCGCGCCCGGAGCCCGCGGAACCCGCGCACCCCCGACCGGCGCGCGCACAAGGCGCGGGCGCGCGCTCCGCCCTCGCGGCCCCATCTCGGCGCCGCTTACCCGGCTCGCGGCGGCCGCCCCCGGCAGGGAAGCAAAGGGGCGGAGGGCTGGGGAGCCGGGGAGCCGAGGACGCCGAGTGCCTCGCCTCGCCCACGTTCTCCCTCTTCCGAAGTAACGGCCCGGGGAGGAGCTTCAATAAACGCGCAGACACAGTCACGCGCGACGGAGAAACTTAATCCAGCCGCCCGCTGGGCCCCGCGCCAACCGCGCTGCGCCGCGCCCCCTCCCCCAGCGCGCGCCGCACTTGCGCCGAGCAAGGCTGCGGAGGAGGCGGCGGCGACTGCGGTGGCGGCGGGGCCCCGGCGGCTCGGGCTGCGTGACGCCCGCGGTCGGCGGGGCGGGCGCGCCGCGGCCAATCAGGGGGCGCGGCCTGGCCTGCGGCCCCGAGTTTTAAACCAGCACCCGGGCTCTGGGCCTGGAAGGTGGGGAATGGGCCCTGAGAGGTGGCCAGAGGTGGCCAGAGGAGACCCGGGCGCCCGGTTAAATGGGAGTGTCAAATAGAGAGGGATCATTATTTTAGACACGTATGGCCCATGTAATGTTTGGGACATGCTTATATAAAACATATTTTTCGTTGATTAACCGAAATGCGAATTTAACTGGAGTCCTGTATTTTAATTTGTAAGTCTCACAATCTGTCGGAACTGGCAACCTCTATTTCTAGTTCTAGGGACTTAACGTTTTAATATGTGGACTGTCCTGTGGATGCTTTCTGCATGGGAAGCTTATTAAAGCAGTAGAATGTGATGAGAAGCGCTTTAATGAGGAGGCATGGGGCGAAGGGGAGCTAATAATTTCACTTTATAAGTTACTTTTAGCAAATCAATGTGAATTCTTAGGCATATGTTCCTATTAAAAGACAGAAACAATAAACATGGAGGAAGAGTTCAGAATTGCATGGTCCAGGAAAAGCATTTATTTCCATTTTGTGCCACTTAAGATTTGTCTTTCCTTAAAGAGGGAATAAATGCTGATGGAGGGAGATTTGACTTGAGGTGGTGAACACACAATACAGTGTATAGATGATGTATTTTAGAACTGTATTTTATATAATAAAAGGGTAATATGGAAATCAACCAAACCAAGGAACAACCAGTTGCTATGATGTGCACTGACCACCAGGGGCAGACGCTCAATGCAGGAGCTGCCCCCTGGTGGTTAGTGCGCTCTCAGGGGGAGCACCGCTCAGCCAGAAGCCAGGCTGTAGGCTGGCAAGCATGGCAGCCTGCCTCCAAGGCAGTGCTAAGGATCCTGCGGGGAGTGGGCCTAAGCCATCAGTCAGACATCTCAAGAGCCCCTGGACTGAGAAAGGGCACAGTCAGAGCTGAGGGACCCCCCCTCCCCAGTGCAGGAATTCTAGTTTAAAATATTTAAATATTCTTTCAGCCCAGCTCGTATGGTTGAGTGGTTAAGCCTCAACCCATGCACCAAGAGGTCCACATTCCATTCCCGGTCAGGGCACATGCCTAGGTTAGGAGCTTGATCCCTAGTAGGGAGTGTGCAGAAGGCATCGATGGAAAATGTGATGATGTTTCTGTCTCATTCATGTTTCTATTTCTCTCCCTTCCTCTCTTTCTCTAAAAAACAAACAACAACCACAACAACAAAAGAATTCCCTTTAATATCCTGAATAAAAGTTCTATTTTCTTTGGCAGACATGTAAATTTGTTGTTTGTCTACAAAAAACAACAGACAAAAAAAGACAAAAAAACAGCCTTGCATTTCTCCAATATTCACCAAATATTTAAAAGGAAACACAGTTAATATATAAATATACATTTTGGGGGGAAACTGATTTGGTCTTTTATTTATATATATTGATTGATTTCAGAGAAGGAGGGAGAGAGAGAGAGATAGAAACATCAATGATGAGAGGGAATCATTGATCAGCTGCTTCTTCAAGCCCCTTATTGGGGACTGAGCCAGCAACCCAGGCATGTGCCCTGATGAGGAATCGAACCGTAACCTCCTGGTTCATAGGTCGACACTCAACCACTGAGCCATGCTGACCAGGGTGATTTTGGGCTTTTGACTGGATATTTTCTGAAAGCTGCAAAACAGATTGTTTGCCTGCAAATGATTGAGAGTTAAGTAATGTGAGCTCAGTACCCTGGATGGAGACTGCTGTCAACCCAAAGCCCCTTGTGCTTTAACAAACATGATCAGTGTAGATTTGCCCACTGAGGAAATAAGACACTGACCAGATTTTTTCAGACTCTATGGATATTCATCTCCTCTGGGTCTTTTGCAAATGAAAATGAAGTTCGGATGAAGGGAAAACTCATCTGAGCTTATCTATTCCCTTGTATCTTCAACACATCTCTATCCTTTCCATCAGAATTCCCAAGCCCCCCCTGCCATATTAAACACTTTTCCTCTACATGGGAAGACCCTCCAACCAACTGAGCCACACCAGCCAGGGCTCCTTAACTTTTAAGTTCTGGAATTCCTTATGTGATAAACCCTCATTTTTATTTTCACCTCTAGCTTATCATCTCTTGGTAAAGGATTCCAAAATTTTTATCTTCAATCAAGACTTCACCATATATTCGAGTGTTTATTTGACATCCCTGTTTGCCGATCTCAAACCTAGATTATCCACAATGGAACCATCTCAAAAACCAAGATGTTTCTTCTCATCTTTCACAGTTCAGTGTCTCAGTGAATGGCACTGCCATGGACATTACTCCATGTCTCCCACAAACTAACTTAAACCCATTGTGATACATTCTCATTGTATCCTATACTTTTGCTTCACAGTATTCATCATACTTTGTAATTTTATATTTAGTGTTATAATTACTTATGCAATATCTCCTTTCCCCCCTAGACCATAAACTCCACAATTTAACACCCAGTTTTTAAATGGCATGGGATGAATATATGCCTGCAATAACAAACAATTAGTCTATGTATAACTTTTGTGTTCTTGCCATATAGTCATTATCTCAAGGCATCCCATTGGAGAGGATCCTCTTAATGCTTAGAAATTCCAATGCATTCCTATTCTTTGAATAGCAAAGCACTTCTATTTGTCCATTTTCCAAATCTGGTCATTCTCTAACGCAAAGGAAATAGTATGAAGTACTAGCTGCCAGGAGAAATATATGTCATTTTACTTTTGAGGACCCTGAGAATACCTTTAATAGCTAGTGAAGCAATTGTCCCCCTATATTTCTCCTAGCAGCTGGCACTTCATGCACCTTTTTCTTTTGCATTTGAGAAGGACCATATTTGGAAAATGACCCATGGAAGTGCTCATAACATTGAATTAGAAGCAAGTTTAAGGAAATCCCCTGGTTTACTGCAAGTATATAAATGAGATTATTGTTTTGGTCTCCTTTAGCAAAGGGAATCCTACTTTGAAGAGTAGTGAATTGGAGGACAGTAAACTACTCTGTTTACATTAGTTCCTCCATAAAATTATCCTGCCCTGGAGGATGCATCCAAGCAGCAGCTTCCCCTTTTGAAGTTAACCCATATAGCTAGTGCTCTGTCCTCCTGTGCTTGTTCTAACCCTGAGGGTCCCAGATTTCCTAGAAGTAAAATTTTATAGAGAAAGCCAAAGTCTAAAGCACATAAAGTAGGGCTGCTATTTTCTATTGACACTCACCCCATTTATATAGATTAACAATTCTTTCTATTAAGTGTCAATCATAGCCTCAGGTTCTGAAGATGAAGGAACTAGGAATGTTGTCTGCATTCCATCTTTATCTCTAGTGAGGCGTCCTCCATAAAAATTCTTTTTTTTTTTCCTTCTTAAATTGGAATAATGCTCAGACCATTTTTGTAAGAAAAAAAGGGAGGGTGGGGAGTAGAGGGGAGTTCCAGGATTGGTTTAAATTTTTTTTATTATGATTTAACAAGTACAAACATAAATCAAGTACATAATATTACTTTACATTTGTAGCTCCTCTACAGCTTTGAAACTGGTGAAAGGCCCAAGTTGTCTACTCAAAACTTTAATGTCTGCTGGAAAGATAGATCCTGGAAATTCCATTTTGATCCATCAAAGATACAGAGAACCCTTCTAGTTGCCCCACAAGCACACAGTCTTTGGTCTGTTCTAACAATGGCTGACTTAGAGGTGGGCAACAGGCAGTCCCTCGTGGGTCATGTCACTGCAGGGCTCCAGGGTCAGCAAAGTACAAGCCAAATCCTTTCCCAAGGACTAAGGGACTTTGGGGGATTCTCATTATGGGGCAATGGTCTATCTCCATACATTTCACCAGCCCTGACTCTTCTTACGAATGCTTCTTTTAAGTGCAAGCTAGATGGCATGTTTGTTATAAACTGCATATTTATAACAAATATGCAGTCTACTTTATTATAATTTGCAAAAAAGATTTTTATATTCTGCCTGCTTGTTCCAATTGGCCTCTAGTTTATCAAATTAAAGAAAGGAGTTAGGATGTTTTTCTTTTTTTCAGCTTGTTCAATGTTAGGAAAATGGACCATTTTAAACAATCTTTAACTTTGTTTTTTTCTCTACTGAAAACAGACAAGATTTTTAAAAAGAAGATGAAGAATAAAGAGGAGAACGTTAGGATAATGAATATGTGTGTCTAGCAGAAAGCTATTAGGAGGAGGGAATGGCTAAAAAAAATCTCAGGCATGAGAAAAATGTAAAATTATATCTCACTTGAGAACATGTAGAGCTATCTGTCTCTATGCCTATAACAAACTGTTTATAGAAGAATAGAAGCACTGAAACCTTCCTGTGTCTGATTGGGTCTCATCTCTCTAAGGGAGAAAGATAAGGCACTGGGAGGTCATGACCATCTGACCTTGAATTCCTTAGCTTTTGTACACACAGAATTCTAGTGCAGTAAGGAAATCGTGGGAGAGCGCATTGGGACAGGTTACCTTTTGGCTGGGACACATCCAAACACTGTTCCAGACTCTCTGACTCAAGTTAATGTAAGCTAGCTAGAATGACATGTTGGAATCTCTCTCCTACAAAATTTTTCTCTGGGGTCATTCATGCTATGAAGGTGTAAGTCAGTTGTCCAAACAAAAGTCAAGAAAAATCAGCCGTGATGATAATGGAAAGAACTTGCTCTAGCCCGGCCGACGTGGCTCAGTGGTTGAGCATCTACCTATGAACTAGGAGGTCCCAGTTCGATTCGCAGTCAGGGCACATGCCTGGGTTGCGGGCTCTATCCCCAGTAGGGGGCGTGCAGGAAGCTGCCAATCAATGATTCTCATCATTGATGTTTCTATCTCTCTCTCCCTCTCCCTTCCTCTTTGAAATATATATAAATTTGCTCCAGTTGTATAGTATCTTTTTGGTAATACCCCTACTTTGAGATGAGAAAAATAATAGAGGGAAAAAACTGTGTGTTTGAGATCACCTCTTGTCACCGGATCACAGATTACCTGAAGTCCACCCCACCCCTTATATTTCCATTTCCATGAGCCAATAAATCTCCTTTAGTTCTTAAACTAGATTGAATTGGGTTTTCTGTTATATGCAACTAAAATAATTCAAACTTATACAATATACATGTTAAGCCATCCACAGTGAGCTAGCTAGACAGGTGCTTTTAAGTTTCAAGGAACACACTGAGATGACCTCAGTTAGCGGGAGTTTGTGAAAGAATAGTTAGCAATGGTTTCCATAGGTGAAACACAGAGAGAAATCTGTTCTATCACAAGCACATGGAGAGCAATGGAAGGTCATTCCAGAGGATGCACCTCTAGAGGCCAGGCTTTCTTGGAGTCTTTGCAACTCTACCACAACTATGACTCAGTGCGGCCCTGTCCCTATTTATCTCGCTTTCCTTCGGCCTCTAACAATGTTTGTTTTCATTGGTTCCTTGAAAGTCTGATGATCCTTCATGTTTTGTTCTTCTTAATAATGAGGAAATAAGCAGCTCTAGACTGTCCACACTGAAAGGCTTGTTGACTCATGTGCTTTACTGTGGAGAGGGCAGCATTACACTCGGGAGTCTCTAAAGTTCAGAATGAGGAAGGCTTTGCTCGATTCTATTTGATGTAGTTAGAGAGGACATATTTGGGTGTTTGTCTGAGAAACAGATGCCTGGTTTCTAGGAGTTCTGAATAGAATCTCTCTCTCTCTCTCTCCCTCCCTCCCTCCCTCCCTTGCTTCCTCTCTCCCTCTCCCTCTTTGTATGTGTGTGTGTTTGTGTGAGTGTATGTATGTATATGTCTGTCTGAATGGGTGTATGTGGCAGTGGTTGCTATGGTAATGTCGATTGTTCCAATCCCCATGTTTTGTGCCTAATGTTTTTTGTTTCCACTCTCCATTGTACCTGGTATTCCAATGTTCCCAGCTTCTTTGCAGTTTCAGTAGGTAGATTAGCTCCCTCCAGCTGCAGTACTCTAGGACCCAGGACAGTGTTTCTCACACTGTGGAGAGTCAGGTTTTTTTGTTTTTAATTTCCAAGGTATCACTGACCAGTGAACTTAAAATGAATGACTAGAAGGATAATTACATGTTTGGATGTTGCATCAATGTTAAATGGCTATAAAGATCTTTACGGTAACTTTTAATTCCTTTGTGGGCCAGGCTGGAGACGACACTTGGGAGAGCAGTTCTCCAATGCCTTGTTCTCAAGTATGGTGCACAAACAGACACATGAGCATTGCCTGGGAGCTTGTTAGAAATGCAGACTTTCAGACCTTACCCCGGACTCCTGAATCAGGATCTGCATTTTAAACAGATCTCCAGATGATTTATATGCACAGTGAAGTTTTTAGGGAGTTTCCACACTTTCTTCTGTTTCCTGTCTTCCAGGACTGTGCTGCTATATCTCTACCTAGAAAGTTTTTCTTCAGAGCTTCAGATGGTTAGCGTCTCCTCATCCGGGTCACCGCCCACATGTCACCTCTGTAGAGAAGGCTTCTCTGGCTCTCCAGCAAAAGCGGTAGCCCCTTCCACATCATCTTACCTTGTATTATTTCCTTTCTAGTATTTAACACTTTCTAAAATTAGTACTGTCCTTCCTCCTGTCCCCACCCCCAGCTAGAAGGTGAGCTCCAGGAGAGCAGAGATCTTGTCTTATCTCATTTCCTGTCCTTCACCCTATAAATGCATGCCTCATAGGTGGGAGGAACTGCCTGCAAGGCTGTCTACACTCCGTTTATTTATCTCATGACTTCTGCTCACTCCTAGCTCCTATTGCCTCACTGACTCTGTTTATTGCTTTCTCAGTGTGTCTCTCTGAATTTGTTATTCAAAATCAACCCAAATTGAGTTATAAAATAAAAAAAAGGATGCTGGTTTATGTAACTAAAACGGCACAGAGTAAACGCAGTGAATCATGCATAGTTCAGGTAGGGCTCTGGCTCTGCCCATATCTCTCAGCTCTGCCCATCTCCATGAATTAACTTCCTTTTCAGGACAGCAAACAGATAGATACCCATGGGAGTCCCAGCTCTGGCATTCACATAGAATGCTCCTCCAGAGACCAAACTTTGCAGTTGCTCTCCTTTAAAAAATAAATTTCCGTCCCCCGAACCTCTTGCAACATTCCTCCAACATTCCTTAGACTGAATTGGATCACATGCCTGTTCTAAAAACATATACGCATATAGAGAATTGTATAATTACAAACAATAAAGTGTATAGATCTTAAGTATACAGTTCAATGTTCGATGACTTTTGACAATTATATATGTTCAGGTAGACATCAAACAAACCAAGTGTAGAATATGTCCATCACCCCAGAAAGTTGCCTTGTATTCATTCCAGTCAATCAGATGAGTAACAGTGTCTTGCCAAGCCATACTGGAGTTAGCAACTAAAGGAACAATCAGGAATACTGATCCTGCCTTTATTTACAATGTTAATGCTTTATTCATCATTTATATTTGTTTGTATCTTTTTAAAAATATTGCACTAAAATATTATTTATCTTGATTATTGGGTGTTTTTTGTGTGCCTCCCCCACCTTAAATTTTGCACCCAAGGCGAATACCACAATCCCCTCACTTGCCTCTCCCTAGTTGCAGCCATATAGTCCATGAGCCTCTCTTTCTCTCTTTGTCTGTTTCTCAGTATGACTCCTGCCTGTGGTCTCTGCACATGACAGCCTTAGAACAGCTGAACTTCTTACATAGTAGGTAGGTAAAGGCTCCCAGACCAAGTGCCCCAGAGAAGCCAGCAGGCCAGCTGCATTCCTCATCTGACTCAGCCTTGGAAGTCACTTTGTGCAACTTCTGCTATACTTCATTCATCACGGCAATCACAAATGCTCGCCACATACAAGGAGTTTATCTCTTGACTCAAGGAGTATCAAAGAATTTGCAGATTTATTTTAGAGAAAGATAAGGAGGGAGAGGGAGAGAAACATGGATGTGAGAGTGAAACATCATCAACTGCCTCCTGCACACCACCTACTGGGGATCAAGCCTGCAACCTGGGTATGTGCCCTGACCTGGAATTGTACCGGTAACCTTGTGGTACACAGGACAATGCTCAACCAACTGAGCCACACTGGCCAGGGCACAGATGTATTTTAAAGCTACCATGGCCCCCAATGCTTTTATAGCGAATTTGGAGTACAAATAGCTCTTATTTTCAAGTATGAAAAATTCCTATCCAAACAAAATTTTAAAAATTTAATTGGGATTCCATTTAAATTAGCTCCTGTTTGCTCCCAGGTTTAGCTGGATATTATAGGATTTATTCACTATCTCCTCTCCATTCACTCACTGCTCTTTCTGGATCATCCAAGTTAAGGGTAAGAAGTTGGGAATGAGATGAAAAGGAACAAAATTATCTTTTCACTTGGCTGGATGTTGAAAACTGTTTTCCATGGCAGATAGCCAAAGGCTAACTCCTTCTCTCATGGGGTAATTCAGTGAATGCTTGGAGACTTCCTCCACGCTGGCTCCTTGGACATCTGCCCATTATAGGGATGAGATACATTCCTATTGATCTTGCTAAATTCCACTTCAACTCCTGATTTCCCCACATTACCTCTTCCCAGACAGTAAGTTCTTTTGGGAATCCCTTTCAAAATAGTAATAGTCTAGATTCACGACATTCCAAGTTGCCTATATGGCACCACAGAGAAACTGAGCAACTTAGCTCCACCCAAATCTGCAACGTGGTCTGGGACCTGTGGTCACAGGCATTATAATAGCCCTCACATTCAAACTTCTCAAGGGGAGCGTCAGATAGTAATCTCTGAGCTCCCCAAACTCCAGAAGACCCAGATCAAGTTTCCATAAAGATTTTCTCACCACACTGTTTCAATAGTGGCACCAGGCAAGAGCTTGATTTTACATACCGTTCAGCAAGCACACCGCCTGAGAAGTGAAATGCTGATTCACCGTCAGACAAATTAGATTTGGTAAGTGATTCTCTGAAAAGCTCCCCTCACTTGTCTGGGGAGATGGTGAAGAGTAAGACTCTGCCCACTCTGAGGAGTGAAGGAGAAACACTCTCTACCAAGTGTGTAGTTTTCATTAAAGAAAGCCTCACTCTGAAAGCCCTTCTTTGAATTCCTACTCTTTTTTATCGTAGCCTGGAAGTTGATGATAGGTGATGGGGTGAGGATCAATGTTGCATTTCTTAGTAAGTGCCATGGGGATGTGGTTAGTATTCCTATTTAGAATATGTGGGTCAAATATCCCTGAGTTCAGAGATGTAGGATTTCACCAAAGCTTCAGGACAACAAATTGACACTGATAATGATTCTGTTATCTTATATTAAAGTCACATATTATAGTGCCTACATCTCTTACATCCATATCATGCTGTAATTATTATAGCTTTATAACTAAAACACTTTCCTTAAGATCAGGAACAAGACAGGGATGTGCACTTTCACTACTCGTATTCAACGTAGTATTGGAAGACCTAGCCGCAGCAATCAGTTAAGAAGAATTAAAAGACATGAAAATTGGAAAGGAAGAAGTAAAACTCTCATTATTTGCAGATGATATGATACTATACAGAGAGAACACTAAAGATTCCATACACACACACACACAAAAACACACAGCAAAAATTAACTACTAGAACAGATCAATGAATTCATCAAAGTAGCAGAATACAAAAATTTTCAGAAATCAGTTGTATTTTATGCACCAATAATAAACTATCAGAAAGAGAAACTAAGAAAACAATCTCATTTACAATTGCATAAAATAATACCTAGAAATACATTTAACCAATGAGGTAAAAGACCTGAAAAATTATAAGATACTAGAGGCCCGGTGCATGAAATTCGTGAACTGGGGGAGGTCCCTCAGCCTGGCCTGTGCCCTCTCACAGTCCAGGAGCCCCACGATCGATCAACCCAAAGAGGTAGGCCCTGCCCACCGGCCGGGGCTCCACGATTGATCGTCACACAGAGGAGGGAAGGGCGTCTGGATGGTCGTTCTGCTGTTCAGTCGATTTGCATATTATGCTTTTATTATTATAGATTGAAGAAAGAAATTGAAAAAAAAAAAGAAATAAATGGAAGCACATACTATACTAGGAAGAATTAACATTATTAAAATGTCCATACTACCCAAAGTAACCTATGGATTCAATAAAAGTCCTATCAAAATGTCAAATGAGTATTTCACAGAAGTAGAACTAATAATCCAAAATTTCTATGGAACCACAAAAGAACCTGAATAGCTACAGCAATCTTAAGAAAGAAGGACAAAGTTTAAGGTTTCACACTACCTGATGTCAAACTATACTTCAAAGTTAGACTAATCAAAACAGCATGGTACTGGCATAAAAGAGACTCAGAGATCAATGGAACAGAAAAGAGAACCCAGAAATTAACCCACACTAAAATGTTCAAACAATATTTTACAAAGAAGGCAAGAACATACGTTGGAGAAAATGGTGTTTTCCTAACACCAATAAATGGTGTTGGGAAAATTGGACAGATATATGGGAAAAAAAGGAACTAAACCAACTCCCTACACCATATATAAGAATAAACTCAAAATGGATTAAAGTCTTAAATGTAAGACTATAAATTATAAAGCTTCTAGAAGAAACCATAGGCAGTGGTTTCTGATATATTTCTCAGCAATATTTTTTCTGATATATATCTCCTGGGGTAAAAAAATAAATAAATAAACAAATGGAACTACATCAAACTAAAAAGTTGTTGCACAAAGGAAAACATCAACAAAATGAAAGGATAACCTATTGAATAGAAACATATATTTGCCAATGATACATCCAATACAGGTTAATATCCAAACTTTAAAAAGAACTTATACAACTCAATACAAAAAAGCAAACAATCAAATTAAAAAGTGGGCAGATAATCTGATTAGACATTTGTCAAAAGAAGGCATAGAGATGGCGAATAGACACATGAAAAGAAGTTCAAAAGAATATATGCACCCCTATGTTCATTGCAACATTATTTACAATAGTGAAGATGTGGAAGATAAAAGAGTGGTGGTACATATATACAATGGCATATTACTTGGCCATAAAAAAGAATGACATCTTACCATTTGTGAGAGCATGAATGGACCTACAGAGTATTGTGCTAAGCGAAATAAGTCAGACTGAGAAAGACAAATACTATATGACTTCACTTATATGTGGAATTTAAAGAACAAAATAAATGAGCAAACAAAATAGAAACAGACTCATAGTTGCAAGAACAGACTGATGGTTACCAGAAGGGAGTAGGCTTGGGGTCTGGGTGAAAAGGGTAACAGGATTAACAAATTAACAATTACAAAATAGTCACAGGGTTATAAAGTAGAGGGTAGGGAATATAGTCAATAAGATTGTAATAACTATGTATGGTGCCAGGTGGGTACTTGAAATATCAGAGGGAACACTTTATACAGTACACCTGAAACTAATACAAAATATTAAAGAATGCAAATTGTAATAAAAAAGTAAAAAAATAACATGCCCTCTCACTACTATTTTTTTCTCACCTAGTAGAATAATTCCTTAATTATATACTTCCACTTATGAAAATCCAGAATATTAGATAATCCAAAACATAATCCAAACAGAATTTTTAGGTTGTTTTTCTTTTAATAGAATCTGAATTTATTTGCATCTTTTCTTACACATAGCAACAATTGTAGATTTTATGGAATCTATCATTTCGAAGTGAATACTTAAGAGTAGTGGTTTTGAGATGTGTTTCTTTCCCAAAGTTCTCTTTAAAATTATAATCAGTCAGCCAGAGGTCACTTAGCAAGTTAAGTCATGATAGGGTGTTAAGTGAATTCTCAGATCTGCTTTATCAGTTATACTTTTAAAATGCTGCTTACTTAGAGGAAGCTGGAGACTGGATGAAAAAGAGTAGTGAAGAGAATAGACAAGTAAAACAATTTAAAAGTATATGCTGCATGATGTTATTATCCATACCTTTTAAAGTCTATGCCTTCCTATTATTAGTTATTAATCTTCCCATTGTGATAATGATTGCTGAAATTGAATATATATATATATTCAAAGTGAAAGATTCAAATTATCCATAGACTGAATAATTACCCTCTGAAAGGTCTTATCTTTGCTGTAAGAAGATGAAGTGAACATAGACATGTTTTATTTTAAAAGTATATAAAATGAATGAACATGGTACATTATTAGTAATCTTAGTTCAATAATGAGATTGCAGAATAGAAAAGGACAGTGAAAAATTTGACAAGAGCAAACTTACATAATTAGTAACATTATTTCAAGGGAATATTTGAGTTTCTACTTTAGAGGGCTTTGCCTCAATAATATTCTCTGAATTTTGGCTCTTTATCTCAGTGATACATGCCCTGGTCTTTATGAAATAGTTCAATTATTGAAAAAACATGCTATGGTTTATTCAACAAGTATGAGCTTGTTTATATTTAATATTAATTAAATTTTGAGATTTTTTTCTTTTATCTGTTGCAGTTAGATCACATATACATGACATGTGAAAACCTTACATAAATAATATTCAGTATAATATTTAGTATAAGATAAAATTTAAAAAGGGATTAACTTGATGTAATGTAGTAATATATAAAAGGTTTATGCCATATGATAATTATATATATGTAGCATGCAGATTCACTGAATTAATGTTAAATTTTTTTTTACATAGATGCATCAGGTAAACATGGGAGGGGAGAAAGAGGAACAAGACTGAGGAAGATCTTTTCTGTATTCATTCCAAAGACCAGTGAAATTTAGAGCCCAGAAAAATCTGCTATCAGGTGACTAAAATGAAAAGGAGTGTCCTGTGCCTTATTTTATTTAAGGCACATTTGCACCCTCTGCTCTGGTGTTTCACTTTTCCTATGTAATTAATAACCTTAAACACAGCAGGGATAAGAGAATGACTGCCACTCATCCTTTAATAAAGGATGATTAAGTACATGGTATGAGATCCTCACAGAGACAAGACTAGGCAGCTCCTGTTCCCAGGGCAATCACATTCCAAAGAGAGGCAGGCGTGCATGATGACAGCCATGGGGATTTGCTGCTATAATCCGTGGTTACAGGACCCTCGGTAACATTTTTCTAAGGGCATTAAGGAGCTACTGAGGAATTTTAAGGTGGGGAAGAAAATGATCAACTTGACAAATCTTAAAAGACCAAAAAGGCAGATGGAATGATATGTTCAGGACAAGGTCTTCGTTCTCCCTTCTTTTTCAGGTCAAGGGCTATTATTTTAAGCCTTTATCCAGGCCCAAACTTAGAATTTGGGGGCAAAGACGGAAAGGAGTGAGCATACTACAGAGAGTTGATTACAAACATGGGGGTGATATAAAAAATGTTCAGCAATATTATTCCCTTTCAATGGCCATGTTCATAACAGTTTTAACCCAAAGTCTGGTTTTCCCTTATCATGTGTTCGGAATCTATATGTAGTTTATAAAACTGTCCAGTTCCAATCCCCTATTATCTCTGATTTCAGGGCTTCATAGTGTCCCACTGACATATCTCCCAATGCCTATAAATGCTACTTACAATGAGGACTGTAAAGACGTTCCCATTATAGCTCCTATACTACCAACACCACACCTGCATTTCCACCATCACCTCCACTACTCCATGACCCACATCAATGCCACTCCAACCATCACCAGCATCCTACATGCCTTTGTGGGGTATTTAAATATTGTCTAGACCAGTGGTTCTCAACCTTTCTAACGCCACGACTCTTTAATACAGTTCCTCATGTTGTGGTGACCCCCAACCATAAAATTATTTTCATTGCTACTTCATAACTGTAGTTTTGCTACTGTTATGAATTGAAATGTAAATATCTGTGTTTTCCAATGGTCTTAGGCGGCCCACAGGTTGAGAACCGCTAGCAGGGTCGCCTAAGACCATCGGAAAACACAGATATTTACATTACGATCCATAACAGTAGCAAAATTACAGTTATGAAGTAGCAATGAAAATAATTTTATGGTTGGGGGTCACCACAACATGAGGAACTGTATTAAAGAGTCGTGGCATTAGAAAGGTTGAGAACCACTGGTCTAGTGGTCAGCAAACTGCGGCTCGCGAGCCACATGCAGCTCTTTGGCCCCTTGAGTGTGGCTCTTCTACAAAATACCACGGCCTGGGCGAGTCTATTTTGAAGAAGTAGCGTTAGAAAAAGTTGAAGTTTAAAAAATTTGGCTCTCAAAAGAAATTTCAATCGTTGTACTGTTAATATTTGGCTCTGTTGACTAATGAGTTTGCTGACCACTGGTCTCAACCATTCTGTGCATACATACATTTTGGTGTGAACTTGTTCCCACTCCCAGAATTAAATTCTGGAACAATTTCCCCTTTATTGAAAACAGAACTAGTAAAATTGGCTGTAGTTTCTTTTTTTCTTTTTTGCTTAATTCCTCCAACTTGATGTACTATTGATTTGTTTCTCTAGATAACTTTTTGCTTCTTTTCACATCTTGCATGCAGTGTTTTTCTTCCACATCCAACTTCTCAGCAGAGTAATATGTGATCACAGAAAATCCTAACCCTGACCCATCAAAATTACATTTATTTAATTGCTCTGTGGCCATTTTACCCAACCAACTTTTGCACTAGATTAGATCCAAGGAACAGTTTCAGATGTTTTCTTCCTGAAATTTTATTTGCTCTTAAAGTAATTCTTCTTCTCTGATTATTTCTTCCCAACCTTCTTTCTGTAAAAAAATTTTTTGGTAAAATTTTTTATTATTCTCTGCTTTGGTATTGATTTTTTTTTTTTAAGAGGAAGGTTTCGTCCAAACCTACACACAGAAATAAACTATTTCTTTATTGAAATAATTGTATCTTCATATCTTGACTTTTTGGTTGTACTTACTTTATCAACGTTTTCCATCACTCAGATTCCCTGGGGAGTTTGAGGTTTATTGGGGAATGCTCTTGGGGTCAATACCTGGGTGAGGGGATTGTGAAAGAAGAACTAGGCAAAGGAAGTTGTTGAACGTAGCCCTGTGCAGATCCTACAGGGTGCTCTGGAACTAAGGTGACCCTTTAGAGCTGTCCCAGGAAAAAAAAAATGGTTCTGGCCTTTTATAGATCTATGAAAATTGCCTAACTTAGACTGTTCCAACATCATCATCTTTGCCTATATCTTTGTGGACTTTGCTTAAACAAATTAATTTTCCAGATATTTTCTTAATTCGATAGTTCTTTTTCAAGTAAAACTGAAATATTTTGAGTAGGTTTTGTGTACTTTCCCTTCTCTCCATATAAAACGATGCAGTGCAAAAAGTTCAGTGCTGAGTAGAGTACAGCAAGATTAGGGCACAGTCAGCTCATCAAAGTGGAAGGAAATGAAGGCGTGACTAAGTCAAGCCTGGAAAAGCAAGTCCAAAGTCAGAAGCAAAGTAACAAACAGGAAAGATAGCTGGGTATCAGGATCGGTACAGAAATTGGAGCGGCGAAGAAACTGGAGCAGAGCAAGAGCAGGTCAGAGACAAAGCCAATGGCTACAAATAGCACCCAGTGACCACAGTTTGCATTATCTGTCAGTTAGTCCTGAAAGTGTGGTGAATGGAATTGTTACCCTAGCTCCGTGGTCGGCAAACTGAGGCTCATGAGCCACATGCGGCTCTTTGGCCCTTGAGTGTGGCTCTTCCACAAAATACCACGGCCTGGGCGAGTCTATTTTGAAGAAGTGGCGTTAGAAGAAGTTTAAGTTTAAAAAATTTGTCTCTCAAAAGAAATTTCAATTGTACTGTTGATATTTGGCTCTGTTGACTAATGAGTTTGCTGACCACTGCCCTAGCTTAAAATGACACAAAGAGAGGAGACATTTTTAAATTTGGGCTTATTTAAAGAGAAATAGACTAAGACTGTGTCATGAAGAAATAGAAATTATGAACAGATTAACTACCAGTAAGAACATTACATTAATAATAAAAAACCGCCCAACAGTTCCTGAATTACAACCTTTTATAATAATTCAGTAACATAGTATGGAAAACAAAACAAAACAAAACAACTCCCAATAAGCAAAAGCCCAGGACCAGATGGCTTCTCTGGTGCATTCTACTGACCATTTAAAGAAGACTTAACACCAATCCTTCTCAAACTCTTCCAAAACATAGAAGAGGGGGGAGCATTTCTAAACTCATTTTACAAGGCCAGCATTGCTCTGATACCAAAACTAGAAAAGGACACCACAAGAAAAGAAAATTGCAAACCAATATCCCTGATGAACACAGATGCAAAAAAATCCTCAACAAAATTTTAGCAAACCAGCTCTTGCCACTTTTGCTCAATGGCTAGAGCATTGCCCGCTGACCAAAGGGTCCTGAGTTCGATCCCAGGCCCTGGCCGGCCCATGCAGAAGGCAACCAATTAATGTGTCTCTCTCACGTCTAAGTTTCTCTCCCTCCCTCCCTGCCCCCCCGCCACCTTCCTCTTTTCCACTCTGTTTGAAAATCAATGGGAAAAATGTCCTTGGGTGAGGATTTATATATATATATATATATATATATATATATATATATATATATATATATTATATATATATACATACAAACACACACACACATATATATGTGTGTGTGTATATATATATATATATATATATATATATATATATATATCAAATTCAACAACACATTAAAAGGATCATACACCTTGATCAAGTGTGATTTATTCTAGGGATTCAAAACTGGTTCGACATTTATAAGTCAATCAGTGTGATACACCACATTAACAAAATGAAGCATAAAAATCATCTGATCATGCAGAAAAAGCATTTAATAAAATGCAATATCTATTTATGATAAAAATTCTCGTTGAAGTGGGTATAAATGGAAAATACCTCAACATAATAAAGGCCATATATGACAAGCCCATAGTTAACATAAAAGCTTTCAGCTTCTCCTCTAAAATCAGATACAAGGCAAGGATACCTGCTCTCACCACTTTTTCAACATGGTATTGGAAGTCTTAGCCAGAGCAACTAGTTAAGAATAGGAAAATACATCTACATCAGAAAGGAAGAAGTAACACTGTCACTATTTGTAGATGACAAGATATGATATTTAGAAAACCCTAAAGACTTCACACACAAAAAATCTGTTAGAACTAATTAATTTAGTAAAGTTTCAGGATATAAAAATCCATATATAAAAATCAATTGTGGTTCTATACACAAATAATGAACTATCAGAATAAAGAAATTAAGAAAATAATCCCATTTGCAATTGCATAAAAAGAAGAAAATACATAGAAATAAATTTAACCAAGGAGATAAAAGACCTATACCAAAAAAAAAAAAAAAAAAGAAGAAGAAAGACAAAAATAAATGGGAAGATATTCCTTGCTTATGGATTGGAAGAATTAATATTGTTCAAATATCTGACTATCCAGAGCAACCTACCCATTCAGTGCAATTAATTCCTATTGAAATTACAACAGAATTTTTCATGAAAACAGAACATACAATCCTAACATTTGTATGGAACCACAAGAGATGTGTCTCTTACCTATCTTTGCAAACAGCATTTTTTCAGGATCCTTGGTCAGTTGGTGTCCAGCTCAATTCCACAATGGAAGGACAGGAAGAAACCAGTTTTGCCCTCTTTCTCTTTGCTTTGGGCAGCCTCTGGCAGTGCCTGTCTCCTTGGAGATTCCTGCTCCCTCTGGATGAATACAGAGACCTCCATTCATACGGCTCTTGAGCTCTGGTTAACCTGCCCTAACCCTTTGTCCCTTCATCTTAAAGGCACTAGAGGCAGACAGATATAGTTAATATATGGGAAGTCTCACCATTCCCTCTTTGGTTTTAATGCTTTTCTAATGCCTTTGTAGCTCATTCCTCATACTAAATTGCTTTTACTAAACTAGATGGCATAGGTTCTGTTTTTCTGCCTGGACCCTGATACACCCACTAACTTGTGTCCCTTTGTACAAAATGAAGATTGTGCTGGCTTCAAAGGGCTTTTCAGCTCTTTTATTGGTGATTACTTCCCACCACACTTTTCCTGTGATCTTGCACACCCATTCATTCAGTCAACAGATATTTATTTTGCTACTACCAAGAGCTAGGCACTGTTCTAACTGCTGAGGATACATACAGCAGTGAAACCAAAAATCAGCCTCGCTCTCACAGAGCTTTTATCCTACTATTAGGTAGGATAAGCAACTGTCCCTGTTTGACGGGGATGGGGGTGTTTCTCCGGACACAGGAATTTCCATTCTAACACTGGAGAAATCCCAGGCAAATTGAGGTGTTTGGGATGGTTGTGTGGGGAAATAGATAAAGGAAAATAATTTTTTAAAAAGTCAGGTGGTAGTAAGTGGATTGAAGAAAAACAAGAAGACAGGAAATGTAGGGGTGCATGAGCTTTCTGTTTTGATAGCGTGGCCTGGTAGACATTCTGGATGAAGTCACATTGAGCAGAGGCCTGACTACCATAAGGATATCCAGGTTGAGAGACCAGCCAAAGGGAAGGCCTGGAACTGCATTGTGTTTGACATATGTATCAATCATGGTTCCAGCAGGAAGCAGATGGCATTAAAAATGAAACAGTAGGCAAAGAGTAGGGATGCCTTGGGGGAGAGTGTAGTACTTAGGGGTTAGTAACGATGGAGCTTTCATAACTCCTAGATCTGGAGAGGAGAGAGAAGGGAGAAGTTTCCAGAACTTGGACATAGAGAGGCCTGTGTGGAATGGGATGACTGATAGCAAATGAGATTTTCAAGAGGACACAAAGACCTCCTTTTCTGAGAGCTCCCCATTACTTCAGGGAGGGAGGGGAAGGGAAGAGGTCAGAACAGAGAAGGAAAAAAAAGAATCAATCTGATGGTATTAAATGGGAGGAAAATATAGGGTAGCAAAGAGCAGAAATTTCCCTGATGTAGGATTCCCAAGGATGGCTAATGTTCCTTTTGGCTTTCTTGCCTTACAGTGATAACATCTTCTTCTCCATCCTCACCTAACTACAGAACTTTAGTGCATCTACAGCCACAAACGTTGTGTGCTGTGTGTGTGTCTAAGTGCAGACTGTGAAAGGGGACAGTTTTCACAGTTGGATTGTCATGAAGTGGAAGAGTCACAAGTACATACAGTATAAGCAGGAACTGGAAAACAGGGGTGACCACAGGATCAAATGCCACTCAGGAATTTGCAGAAATTCTCAAGAGAGTTTTGCCCGTTCATATATTATGAAATTGGGGATTTGAGCCAATCTTATTGAGATAATAAGGAGCCAGAAGATCATAGATGACATCTATAATTCTTCAACAGCTCTAGCATGTACTTATTATTACCTACATCATGGGTTAAAAAAAAAAAAAACTATTTGAAGAAATAGAATTGCTTCTCTTAGTTCACACACAATAAAACTGAGTAATGCTGAGAAACTGATTTAAAATAATGGGAACAATCTAGATAATTTTCTTTGTGAAAATGTATAATTGCAATGTGCAAAAGTGGAACTTTGTGTTTTCTCAGAGGACTTTGTATAATTTCTGATCTCTACCATTGATGATTTTTTAGGCTTAGTATGTTGTATTTATGGGCAACTTAATAATTTGCAAATCAGAGTTTGTTCTTTGCAGCACAGTTATTTTGTTGAACAGAATAACCATATTTCATTCTTAATGGTCAACTTAATATTATAAGCCCTAAAGTGACATTTATTGCAACATCTTAAATCTGTTTCATAGCCAACGTTTCTATAGAAATTTCACATGAAAGGCAAATCTATGGTTCTAAAAAATCTCCTCTCCATAGAGTTTGAATCTATGGTTCTTCTAAGTTAAGCTTTTGCAAGTCATGGCAGGTTATTCAGGCGTCCTCAAACTACGGCCCGCAGGCCACATGCGGCCCGCTGAGGACATTTATCCGGCCCGCCGGGTGCCGCTGCCTGTCCTGCTTAGCAGCCGACTCGTCCCGGGCCCGCAGTGCGCATAGGAATTGGTTCATAGTTTTTTTTTTAAACTATAGTCCGGCCCTCCAATGGTCTGAGGGACAGTGAACTGGCCCTCTGTTTAAAAAGTTTGAGGACCCCTGGTCAAAGTACTTCAGTTCTCATTAGAAAGTCCTACTAAGATGTCTAAATAAGAGCTAGGTTTGAAGTCTAAAATACTTCCCCTAGAACAGGGGTGGGCAAACTTTTTGACTCGAGGGCCACAATGGGTTCTTAAACTGGACTGGAGGGCCGGAACAAAAGCATGGATGGAGTGTTTGTGTGAACTAATATAAATTCAAAGTAAACATCATTACATAAAAGGGTACGGTCTTTTTTTTTATTTCAGTAGTTTTATTCATTTCAAACATTTTAACAAGAAGAATGTAAACACTAATTATTATAATTTGAAACTTCAAAAAATGGAGGAATCATAGCACAATAACATACCTTATATTGAAGATGGCAAAGGCAAAATAAAATTGCCTAACAAAGGAAAGGTACAAAAGCCTTTCAAATTAAACTTAAATATAATAAAATAATTTAAAACTAAAACAAATAGAAAAGAACAAAATGTGTAAACAGTAAATTAAACATTTTCTTTAGTGCAACTTCCAAATTATGCCCGGGACGTAGATGAAGATGGCAATGTAGACTGGGTTGAAAGGTTTTTGGTCTTTAAAACATCAACTTCAGTGGGAACAGTGTTGTTGGTCTCCTTTTTAGCTAATGCTCTGATACTGTGCTCTCCAGGGGCGTGTCTCCCTACATCACCACGATAACGTGTCTACGCATTCCCAGGGTGATGTCGGGGGACGCGTCCGCGGGCATTACAAGGAGCCTCTGGAAGATTGAGAGGTTGTTCCTTCTACTGAATGGGCAGATATAAATCCGCCCCCTCAGAAGAAGGAGCTGCGGCCGTGTTTCCCGACATTGCCATGTTAACACTGCTGCTGGTGAAGGAGCGGAGGGGAGAGCAAGAGAACCCTCTGCTCTTTCGGCTCCGCGGGCCGGATAGAACAGCCGAACGGGCCGGATCTGGCCCGCGGGCCGTAGTTTGCCCACGGCTGCCCTAGAACATACATACATATATATGTCTGTTAGTGCAAGTAAGTAGAACTTGCACAGTTTTCACAGACATATGAAAACCTAAGCACATATAATTCTAACATATAATGTAAAATATTATTGATTCAGTCCTTGCAGCGACACAAATAAGGGATCTGTGACAGGTTTCTGATACTTCACCAGTCTTCAAATGCATGTTACCACACAATCAGCAATATCAGATTTATAATGCCTCTCAGAACCCATCTACCTATGCAGAACTGCAGCCTCTCATAATTTTGGATTGTTGCCAGTCTGTTGGTGAGTTTTCTGTGTACAGATGCATAATCATTACAGTCTTTATTTAGCACTTCTTTTAGTGCTCCTAGGCACGCCTTAGGCTGATGCTGCTGTCTATGGGAATGCTGATCTGCTGGGTCTCTGCTGTGGCCACCTGAACACTCAGGGTATCTTGCCTGGCTGCACTGTGTGGGAAGGAAAGATGGCTTTCATCCTAGGTCCTCTTCGCAGCACTGTTAATACACTTGGCCTAAGAGGGAGCTTCCCACCTGAAGCTATACCATACATGATGAGAGATTATCACTTCAGCACTCTGGATGGTTGGACAGGGTTGAGGGCATTAAGAGGTCCTGGGTCGGTTTTCTTAGTCATAAGCAGTTTCATCCACTTTTCCAAGAGTGTTAGAATATTATCCCATTCTGTGTCACAACAATGTAAAGTATGGTGGTTGCCACTGTCTAAGAAAACCTTTGAGAAACACAAATTCTTGAGGTTATTTTTATCTCCCTAATAGTGATTTTCAACCAAGTAGTGAGGCTGAGTACATGAACATGTACTATCCCAGTTCTCAAGGATGCTCATTTATTCTCTGCTCACCTCAAACACATAATAAAAAAATCCCTTCCCACAAATAACAAAAAAATAAGCAAACAAAATTTTCTTCTTCTTGCTCCAAATCATAGACCTCATGAATCAAATAAATGCTCTTTAGGGAAGGAGTATTTTCCACATACCTACTCTAAGTATCCAAGTTCCAATTGCAACCTAACCAGATTGGTAGATTACAATCATGCACCTATTTTAACACTTTAGCATATACTGGTTATTTAAAGCTTTGTTAAAATTAATATATAAAATAGAAATATCAGAACATACAGAAAGCTTATGTGACAGGTACTACTATTTTATATACAATTTCATTCGTTCCTCCTTCCTTAGAGACAGAACCCTGAATTTTTCAGGGTGACTCTGCATCTTGGGAAAGGCAATCCACCATGGGCCCTAAGCATGACCACATGTCCTTGCTGGGTATGCCAAGAATACTCCTGACCCAGGTCATTTGTCAGGTTTGTTTTTTGTTTTGTTTTGTTTTGTTTTGCATCAAGCAGGATCAAGAGCAGGTTTGCTAACTGCTTGCTATAAAATATTGGGTTACCTCAAACTCAGTGCTCTTCTCTTGCAATGCAACCCATTGTCTGTGCAGGCTTTTATCCAGTCCAGAGCATCATTTCCATGGAACTTAAGGGGCAAGGCAATCTACACAAATATTCTGTACCATGATTAAGAAAGACCCAGGAGTCTCTTTTCTTTGTTCAGCATCCATGAGACAGTAGCAGCATGACTTAATAGTGGGAAAGTTAGGTAAAATCAAACTCCGTACTTGACATGTGGAAAGTATATTGCAGCTAACTGTGACCAGGTGTCTAAATTCTGGCCAAGGATCTATAATTATTGGGCGGAATTTGTGGGAAGTTTTCTTAGAGGATGATAGGTAGCCAGTGTGAACTCCACACACCCCCTGCCCTTCCTCCTTTCTATGGTTGGAATAAAGGTAAGACAGATGGATATGTAGCAGACATCTTGGACCATGTGGTTACCTTGAGGATGGTAGCCTATACCAAGGATGGCACAGAAGAAAGATAGAAGAGGCTTAGGTCACTGTTGAACTTTGTGGAGTTCTCATACTTATTTTGGTCTGTTTTCCTGCCTCATTATACAAAGTGAGAGAATATACTGTTTGTCTGTATTATAATGTTTAGGGCTCTCCTTCTACCAGAATTATTAAATAATTTTATACAGGGGTGGGCAATAATAGATTCATAATAATAATAATACATAATAGTACAATCTACACTAATAAAAAAGAAACATGCAAATTGACCATCACTCCACTACACCCACCAGCCAATCAGGAGCGAGTATGCAAATTAACCCAACAAAGATGGCGGCGGCCACAAAGCTGGAGCGAGCAGGAAGCTTGGGTTGCCCCCGGTGATGGAGGAAGTCAAGCTTCCCGCCCTCCCTGGCCAGCCCTGGCCTCTGCTCAAGGCTACAAAGTTTCAATTATAGAAGATAAATAAATCCCAGATACCTGCTTCCAGTTGGCCCTGGCCTCCCCTCAAGGAGGTGCTGAAAAAAAAAAAAAGAAAAGGAAAAAAGGAGGGGCTGAGAGCTTGAGTCACCAGGGGGTGTGGCCAGCCTGAAAACAGCCCTCAGCCCCTCACCCAGGCTAGCCACACCCCCATGGCCTGATCCCTGTAAATGGGCAGTCGAATATCCCTTGAGGTGTCCCAGATTGGAGAGGGTTCAGGCTGGGCTGAGGGACACTCCCCTTCCGCCCCCCCCCCCCCCCCCCCCGTGCATGAATTTCAAAAATAAACCCTGTGTTTTGTGTACTCACAACTTTAAACCTAATTTTGCCCATCCCTATCCTATCTAATAAAAGAGTAATATGCAAATTGACCATACCTTCGCTACACCCACAAACCACGCCCACCAGCCAATCAGGAGCGAGTATGCAAATTAACCCAACCAAGATGACTGTGGCCACGGAGAGAGAAGGAGGCTTGGGTTGCCCCTGGTGATGGAGGAAGCCAAGTTTCCGCAGCCCTGGCCTGCCTTGGACTCTGCTGAAGGCTACAAAGTTTCAATTATAGAAGATAAATAAATCCCAGATACCAGGGCCTCCGCTTGGGTCCCCAGGGGGTGTGGCCAACCTGCAAACCACCACAGGCCCCTCACCCAGGCCGCCCCACGCCCTAAGGGAACCCCCACCCTGATCTGGGACACCCTTCAGGGCAAACCAGCCAGCCCCCACCTGTGCACCAGGCCTCTATGTTCCTATCAAATAAAAGAGTAATATGCAAATTGACCATCACTCCAACACACAAGATGGCTGCCCCATGTGGACACAAAATGGCCACCACAAGATGGCCAGCAGAGGAGGGCAGTTGGGAGGGACCAGGTCTGTAAGGGAGGGCAGTTGGGGGCGATCAAGCCTGCAGGGGATGGCAGTTAGGGGTGACCAGGCTGGCAGAGGAGGGAAGTTGGGGGTGACCGGGCCTGCAGGGGAGGGTAGTTAGGGGCAAACAGGCTGGCAGGGGAGCAGTTAGGCATCAATCAGGCTGGCAGGGGAGTGGTTAGGGAGGTGATCAGGCTGGCAGGCAGAAGCAGTTAGGGGCAATCAGGAAGGCAGGCAGGTGACCAGTTGGGAGCCAGCAGTCCTGGATTATGAGAGGGATGTCCGACTGCCTGTCCTATGAGGATCGGGCCTAAATGGGCAGTCAGACATCCCTCGAGGGGTCCCAGATTGGAGAGGGTGCAGGCTGGGCTGAGAGACACACCCCCCATGCACAAATTTTGTGCACCGGGCCTCTAGTATATTATAAACACCCAATAAATGAGATATCAGTGGTATTAAGCATCTCAAAAGTGTTAGTAATTTCTCAGAAGTGGTTCATGAACCTCTCTGAGGAAACTGATTAGCAGAATTAGGAGTCAGAGAATCTGTTGGGTAGGACTCTGGGCCCTTCCATCATCACTTCAACTAGAGAAATCTTATTTTTTAATTGGTTTTGTAGCAATTAGTCTTTTGGCTAAGGTTTTATTTGAAGACAGGCTCCACCTCTCTTAGGAAGTTTGAAAACTACTGAGTTAAAGAAATAGTTCATGAAGCACCATCCATGGTATTATGTGAATGTGGAATTAGGAAAGTTTATCTTAAGTTTACCACTTGGAATTCATTTGACATTAGTGTAATTATATTTGCAAAAATAGAAAATTAGTTTTAGTTGTGATGAAATGTATTTTGGCAATCCTTGTGCATGGATTTCCATTTGTAAGTAATTTTAAAAGGTTCTATTCTTCCCTGAGTACACATTTTCAAGTACCTATTATTACTCTTCTACTTTATGCATTAGTATCTTGGGAAGAATATGGTCCTTAATGTAGAACCAGGGATTACAATGTTATCATTTTTGAGATTTTTTTAAAAACAATTCCTATGAGGACTTTGCAATTACAACACATTAAAATACTTTTACTATTGCGCTAAAATAATCTTACAACAACTGCTCCAGCTTTACCACAGTAAACACAACAAAACTTCTGATACAATAAATTGGGAGCTAAACAAACACAACATATTTTTTTAGATGCTAACTATCTGATGTGGAATATGACTTGGTTCTATTTTATTTTCAGTCATGTCTATATATCCTTTAAATTCAGATCTAATATGCAATGATCAGAGGTGAAAAGCAGTTACACAATATACCAGCTAGTCTTGAGTTGAAAGCACCAAGGTATCTTTTGGTTAATAGAAGATTTTCAAAATCACAGTGGTGTTTCTAAAAGCTGGTCTAGTAAAATCCTTCAGTAACAATAATGCTATTTCTTATCTAGACAGCCACCAGAAAGGATGCCTTTGTGAACCATTCCAAATGGCTCCATTTCCTTCCAGTGAAGGAAAATTACATAGCACCATGGTCCAGAATCAGCAGCTGGTTGAGGTTGACTAGATTGAGCCAGTGTCTATTCAAAATGTTTAACAATTGGTATAGCATAGGCATTGGTGAAGAGTGGCAGTCACATGGCATAAGGTCAGATGATATGGGAGGGGATGTTTGTCACCATCTTTGGAAGTCATGAACACACAAAGACAAGAGATCACAATAACAAAAATCTGGAAGTTGAAAGAGGTGGAAAGCTGAAAAACTACTTGATTTGCATTGTAGACTTAGGAATAGTGAAAAAATTGTAGTGACTAAAGGTACCTTTAAATAGAAATAGGTTCCCCATCACAGCAGAAGACAGTTTATTCTTTGTGGACAGTAAAACCAAAGGTCTTTGGCCTGGAGAATATTGGGCGCAGTTGAGGCCCAGGATACTCTACTGAAAATAGGGATACTAAAGGGAAGGCTCAGAAAGTAATTGTCAATATCCAACAGTCTTCTCAATTCTGCTCCCTGAGCTCTAACAGCCTGACCTATACTCTTGAGCATGACAATAGAAAATTCCTTATTGAGGAATTCAACAAATCCAAGATAAATTCCTAAAGATATTGATATTAAGTCCTCCCTAAAATATTTTTAACAATAAAAATTTAAAAACCATTTTAAGTTAGTTTCCTCAGGAAATAGACTCTGAAAGGGAGATTACCTTGCAGGTTGTGCTGGAATAACAAATGACCTCCCAATCTCAGTGGCTTATAGAAATGCTGTGTTCTGCTCAAAGTCAGCTTCAATTGCAAATCTAGGCTTCTGGAGAACAGCCTCTATCGCTGGCTTTTTGCAGAAAGGAAGGAGCATGGCAAACCATGTACTGACTTTAAAGCTCAGACGTGACAGACATCACTTCTGCTAACATGTTATTGGCTAAAGCATGTCAAAAGGCTAAGTCTAATGTCATAAAGTGGGAATATGTAACATCCCCTCCATCCATTATCTATTACACCCCCAAGCTTAGTGACCTAATACAATATGTATTAAAGTATTCCTTTTCATGATTCTAAAGATGGGCTAAGCTTGATATGGTGATTCTTCAGCTCTCTGTGGTGTCAGCCAGAATCACTGAGGTGGCTGCATTCAACCAAGAAATCAGCAGGGGCTGAAATAGCCAAGATATCATCTCTTTCCCAAAATGACAGTTGATGTCAGCTATTGATCAGAGCACCTTGTTTCTCCTTCATAGGCTAACCCATTATTCAGTAGTCCTCATGGGCTTCCTTATATGGTAGTGAGAACCATATAAGAGAATTAAAGTGAAAGTTGTCAGGCTTGTTAAGGCCTTTGCCTGTGATTGGTACCACTCCTGCTGCACTCTGTTAATCTCATATTTAAGGGAGGGGAAGTAGACAGGGATCGAGTGATGTAGGCAGCTGTCACTGGAGACCATCTACTGTACTCTAATGGAGAGGGAAAACAAGGTTTTGGTGATTGGTGATGATATCAACCACTGGGGACTTAAAGAACATCAGGAGTTTGAGGAAAGCTTCAAACATGAAAGAGATAAAACTAAACACATAGGATAACTTTGTAGAAACCATGTAGGGAGAGGGAAATGTAAAATAAAAATGGAATAAAAAAGCCCTCTTCGCCCCCGCCCCCGCCGCTTAAAGTTCAGACAAAAAAAAGATTTCATTCATAAAAAATATTTTTAAAAAGGGAAAACAAAAAAGAGTCTCAGAATTTAAAAACAATGGTGGAAATGAAAAACTGCATTAAAAATTTTGAATTAAGTTGAAATCTGCCAGGAGATAAGGCACAAGACAAAAAGTGGAAAATAGGGGGACATCTGTAATATTGTCAACAATAAAAAAAAAGAGTGGAAATAATAGAGAAAAGATAAGAAAATCAGACGCTCAGTCTTGGAAGTCCAATTTTTTATCAATCAGGGATGCAGAGAGAGAGAACAAAAGCAACAGAGGGATGAGATCACCAAACAAATAATTAAAGAAAATTTCCCAGAACTAAAGGTCATGAGTTTTCAGAATATAAAGTCCCCTGACAGCAAAATGGATCAAAATAGATCTAAACCAACCAAGGCACATCATTTTGAAACTGCATATATTTGGGGGAAAAGATAAGAGCCTACAAGGTTCTAAAGTGAAAAGGATGTTTCATATAAAAGATCAAGGATCACAATGGCACTGAGCTTGAGCAACAGCTCTTCTGGGAGCTAGAAGACAAAGGCAAATTGCCTTCAAATTCCAAGAGAAGATTTCCAATTTATAATTCTAAATTCAGTTAGCTATCACAACTAAGGGTATCTAATAATACTTTTCAACTGTACTGCGACTCAAAAATATTATCTTCCATTTACAAAAATAAGGGAGTAAATCAAGAAAGAGCAAGATATGGGAGCCAGAAAGCAAGAAATTTATTAGAAGAGAGAGGCAAAAGGAAATCCCTTAGAGCACGAACAGCCAGGTGAAAGAAGATGAAATTCATTCAAGACAATGTATTTGAACAAACTGAGAAAAGATTAATACTTCTAAGAGACAGTGAGAGTTTACATATAAATTTTAAAATGTACTTACATGGCTCATATATAAGCATCTACATGACTGTAGAATTTATAATCCTGAATTTTGAACAATATTTGAAAGTACAGAAGAGGTGTTGGGAGGCATACAAGGGACAGATTGGTAATATTCTCATCTTCCACTGTGGGCAATCAGTAGATAACTGAAAAACAAAGAGTTGAAACTACTCAGGGTATTCAGAAGTAGCAACTGTACCCCAATAGAAACATCTAACAGAGTAGACTATTCAGTAATGGAAATTAATAAAACTATCTCTTTTGCTTGTCAGTTTGAGTTAATTTTTTTAAATTACTTTTTTTTTATCACTTAGAGTCTTGTCCAATACAGACATACATATTCGCAGATCCCACATCATAATTTTTGGAGAAAAAGCATTTTGAAAAACTTTCTAAGCGATTCTGATGCATAGCCTGGTTTGGGCATCACTACTTTGAAGAACAAAGATCTTTGTGAGCTATGTTCTTTGATAAGGATTCTCATCTTTCAAATTCAGATAGAAATGATAGCTCACGATCTAGTACACCTCTTCACATTTCTTCTTATCTTCAGTTTAGGAGGCAAGATTGTATCTTACATATGCAAGTATGAAATAGTGATGATGGCAGTGGCAAGAAACACATTGCTTACTTAGGGAAAAACACACAAAAAACAAAGGACTTGAAAAAATCAGGAATTTTGTTATCTGATAAACTCATAAATTGCCTAATGTACTTTGAGCTTTTCTGCCTCCCTAATGTTCCTTCACCTCCCCTGCCCTAACCCTGAAGAAAAGTTTTAGTGTTTTATTCTTTATAAATAATGCTGAGCAAGGGTAGTACCTTCATATTCTATTCTATGAAGAATCTGTTTCTTCTGCCAGGAAATATTTTTCTAGTTGAACTGAATCTGTGAATTCACTAAATTAAATGGCCAACTGGACATTTTAAATCCTATTTCACCTGATGAATAAATGTTTCTGCATCCCAATTTATTTTGTAGAAAGCATAATTATTTTTAAGTATATATATTGATTGATTGCAGAGAGGAAAAGAGTGGAAGAGAGAGATAGAAACATCAATGATGAGAGAGAATCATTGACTGGCTGTCTCCTGCATGCCCCCCACTGAGGATTGAGCCCACAACCCAGGCATGTGCCCTGACCTGGAGTCAAACCATGACCTCCTGGTTCATAGGTTGACCCTCAACCACTGAGCCACACTGGCTGGGAAAAAGCATAATATTTTATAATCTCTACCATATTAGTGTTGCTGACATGAAAATGGGTATGAAATGTCTAAAGAATAAAACCACCAAACTGCTGCAGTCAGGGAAGAAAGTTCTAGTTACCAATTACTGCCTAACAAACTATCCAAAAACAAATGTGCTGAAAGAACCACCATTTTCTAACATCTCATGATTTTAAAGGTAAGGAATTCAAGCTGGTCTGGGTGATTATTCTGTTCCACGTGGCATGAATGGAAGTCACATGGATAGTTCAGCCAATGAGTAAGCTGGTCTGGCAGATCCAAGGTGGCTTCAAATGAAGCCCTGGCACCTTGGCAGGGATGACTGGAAGGCTGAGCATGGCTGGGACTATTGACCAGAGCATCTACCTGTGGACTCACCAGCCAGGATGATGATCTCAGGGTAGCTGGGCTTTGAACCTGACTGTCCAGGGCTCCCAAGAGGGAATGTTCCAGGAGTCCTGGCTGAAGATGCAAATTGGGGCCACCTTTACCCCAGAAAGTATCATGACACTCATGTTTCTGAGTTTGAGAAACCCCTTCCTACTGAGGACCAATCTAGAAGTTACTCTTCTAATATGACACTCAGATCCTTAGGAGAAGGAACAATCAAGAAGGCAAAGCAAGATATACAGACACCTATAATAGAGACAACTTCAATGATTAAAAAACAAAGGCTTTATTGGTAACAAGGACCTAGTATAGTCATTTACAAAACATATCACAGGAAGCAAAACCTCTGTATTAATATGATTGAGAAAACATTAAAAATAAGTAATCGCATTGATGTCAACAAAGCTGGCTGTGAAGTCGATGACCTTAAAGGGGTATAGCTGGTGCAGTATTCTAAAAGGAGTTTTAAAGGTGGGCCAGGAGATAGAAGTTAGACCTGATTTTGTTTCCAAAGATAGTGAAGGAAAACTCAGTCTTTTATAAAATTGTTTCACTGTTACCCTGGCCGGGTGCCTCAGTTGGTTGGAGTGTTGTTCAGTACACTAAAAGTAGTGGGTTTGATTCCCAGGCAGGGCACATACTTAGGTGGTGAGTTTGATTCCTGATCAGAGTGCAACTGATCTGTTTCTCTCTCACATTGATGTTTCTATCCATCCCCTACCCCCTAAAAAAATCAATAAAAGAAACATATCCTTGGGTGAGGATTAAACAATTTTTTCTTAAAAAAGTAATTGTTTCACTGTTTACTGAGTATAATGATCTTCAGTATGCTGCTCCCAGGTCTTATGGGAGTTGGAACAAAAATTGACCCTACTTTGCCGGGCTGCCAGAATGCTGGGGCAGGTCCTTGGTGCAGTTGGAGATTTACCTGAGATCTTCACAGAATTGGAAATCTCCTATTTCCTGCTTGGAAGGCTTCTAGGTGCACACACTGAAGGAGACAAGAAAGCAGCAAAGGTGCAAAAGTTGTCTAAGAGTGAAGTGAACATAGGATCCTTGTCGACTGGAGGAAGAGGCAGTGCACAAGGCCGATTTGGGCAAACTCATTTTGACTAACCCTGTGTGCACAGAAGTAGGAAATGAAATCGCCCTTAGTGGAAGAATTGAGAAACACTGGTGTTTAATCAGTTGAGGTCAAATAAAAAGAGGAGAAACAGTCAAGACAACAATAGATGATGACTGAAGGATTCCAGTTAAATAGTACATTTGGATAAAGCCAGATTTTCTCTTAAAAACCTATCCGTATGTCTTCAAAGCAACACTGAGGAATGAATTTCACAGCTCTTTGCCTTAGTAGTAGCTGTTATTTTCATTTTTGTGGTGATGAAAATGTAACCTCTAGTATTAAAATAGAGTCTACAATAAATGAAAAGAATTGGCGTAGTGTTAGATTGAATCTACCAGAAATGAATCATTCCCCAATAATGCCTAATTTATATATTAATGCAGGTTTGAAATGAAACTATTTACAATAACCAGCTTTTGCTGTAGCACACATACCACCAAATCTATTGGAAATAAAGTTTTTATTCTAAAAAATAAAATAAAGTAATTGCAAATGTAATGAATAAGAATTTCCTGCAAATAGTAGTAAGGTCATTACATATGAAATCCTTCCTGGTTTAGGTTGTGAAAGAGAAGAGCAATGAGGAATACACAAGATGCAGAACCTGAACAATGAAAAAAGAAAAATACAGATAGAGCAAGAAATAAGCCAATCCTTTCAGCCCAAGATGACTAAGTGATTTGAGCAATTGTTTAGCATGGAGGATAAAGATATTACTATAAAAGTTCTATTATGCTGTCTTCATATTTGTTATATATATAAATTATGCTTATATTAGCTATCTAGTAACTGAATATGTATTTCTCTTCTACAGACATTATTTATGACTCAATAAATATTTATTGATTGAATAATTGAATGTATGATGAAAGTACAAATAAAAAATTAATAAAAATGAATAATTAAGATCCCTTATGATCATATGAGATTCTAATAAACTTTATTATCTATGGGACAGTTGAAAACAGTATTCTAAATATGAGTAGAAAAAACTAAAATCTCAGTGTTTACATCCCTAATATACAACTTTAATAATCCCCACTGTTTTAAGACAATGAGCTTTGACCTGAAGTTCTCTTAAGTGATTACAAATGTCCTTAAAACGTCTGCTTATATTTTGTTTTTAACATAGGGATACTGATTCCAACTGTGTTGCCAGAATGTATGTAGAAGCATACAGGAAAAGTATAGATTCCATTTTTTCTTATAAGTAAAAAAATAATTGCTTTGCTGTTGACACTGAATCATTTCAGGGTAGTAAGAATATCAGGCACATCAAGAGATTGATTCTCCCAGAATGGCAGGCACCCCCATGAGGAAAGTGTATTTCAGGAATAAGAAGGGGAAAATGTCACAGATTGTAGTACAGTCAATGGAAAAGTAGAGAGTAAATTATCACATGTGATATAAAGAATTCAGGACAAATAATTTTTTTGTTTTGTTAAAAAGAAGCTTCCTTGGGAAATGATGGATAACAGTACATAATGTGAAATCGGGAAATAATGTTCATAGTTTAGTTTCCTGAAAACTTATTATAAATTTGCTCTGCACTGTTAATAATATTAGCTGTATAGTATAGGGAATGATACAGACTGGAGCCAGGCCAGGCATAACCATAATGAATGTGTTTGTTTTTTTTAAATTTGTGTGGGATTGTAGTTATGAAATTAAAACTTAGCTACAGTTATTCTTGCCTTGGTGCTGAATGGACTGTAAGCATGGCTCTCATGGAAGCTTGGAATTGTGTTTTTAGTGATACTGATTGCACCTGAACATCAGGAAAGGGTAAAGGCTGTAGAAATAAGAGTGCGTTTGGTTGTCAGAATACTTACGGAATTTGTACTTTTTGTACTAGTATTGGTGGTATGGTTTCATGTAAAGACTGAAATATCTTTGTTCCAGAGAGGGTTCCTCAGAATTTCATTCTTAACCTACATATGCAGTTCTGATGATAAAATTAATATTTGCGTATAAAAGGAAATTTGGAAAGTACACAGAGTAAAATAAGACACTTGCAATGGTCCCCACTTTGAGATAGTTGCCGTATACATGTACCTGCTTTTCCTTCCAATATCTTCTTTGTATCTGTGTGAATACCCTCAATATTTCAGATGTCAGTATAGCATCGTGGTTGCCAGTAGATGCTTTGGAACAAAAGTGCTTGGATTAATAAATTCTGCTTTCATCGATTTTTATCTGTATGTTCTTATATGATGCCTCAGTGTTCTCACTTATAACATAGATGATAATCAATTACCTAGAGTTCTTATGGGCACTCAATGACATAATTCTCATTAGAGCCCCCTTCCTTTCCCTTCATCCAAACTTTATTAAGAAGAGCCAGGTTGTGGCGCACCGAATGGAAGAGTATTTGCTATGGTGACACATGGACACATTGGCAGATCTTGTCAAACACTTAGAACAGTGCCTGGAATCTAATACTATGTGCTCAAAGACTAGTAGCTTTAATTTTTTCAGTCACGTGAGCATACATATGTACACAAAAGGGGTCACCTGTGCTGTAGCCTGCATTCAAACTCAGTATTATATTAAGGCTGTTCTCATCAAAATTTCTTGGAATCCCAATTTTATGTCTATACTAGAGTCCCGGTGCACGAAGTCGTGCACCAGTGGGGTCCCTCGGCCTGGCCTGTGGGATCAGGCCTAAACCAGCTCTTCAACATCCCCTGAGGGGTTCTGGATTGCGAGAGGGCACAGGCCAGGCCGAGGGACCCCACCAGTGCACAACTGGGGCTGGGGAGAGACACAAGAGGTTGGTCAGCCAGGGAGGGACCACAGGAGGGCTCCAGGGCGTGTCTGGCTCCTCTTGCTCAGTCCAGATCAGCTGGACCCCAGCAGCAAGCTAACCTACCAGTCAGAGCATCTGCCCCCTGGTAGTCAGTGCATGTCATAGCGACTGGCCGAACAGTAGACTATCTTAATTTCCTATGGTTAATACCCAAGAAAGAATTCAAGTGAACATTCTTAAAATTTTTATATATATTGCTAAATTTCTTTGCAGAAATATAGTTGCAATTTATACTTTCTCTTGAAATTAGTGTCTGCTACAATAGATTTAATATTATATACTTTTAATTTTGACTATTTGATGAGAAAAAATGTGTCCTATGTTTGTCTAAATTTGCATTTTGACTATTTAATTTTTTATTGTCATTGTTAATCCTCACCCGAGGGTATTTTTCTATTGGTTTTTAGAGAGTGGAAGGGAGAGGAGAGACAGAGAGAAACACTGGTGTGAGGGAGATACACTGATTGGTTGCTTTCCACACTAGCCCCGGACCAGAGCTGGGGATAGAACTTGCAACTGAGGTTCATGCCCTTGACCAGAATGGAACCTGGGACTCTGTCCACTGAACCAAACCAGCTGGGGCTGCATTTTTACTATTAATAAGGTTTGTCATTTTATAAATGGAGTTCTTTTTCAAATTTAAATTTGAGATTTGATCTCTGGTTTTAAAAAAGACCAAGTTTTAAATATAATTTAATTATAGTTTCCTTCATGATTTTCTATTTCTTTTATAAGAAACACTTCCATTTTTAAAGATGCTATGTTTACATTGTTTCTTCTGGTTAGACTTTATATGTTAGCTATATAATTCTAATGCATCTGAAATCAGGTTTGGTGATTATCTAGCATTATATGTTTAAAAGTAGATCATTCACCATTATTTGATTAACAATCTATAATTTTCTAATTGGTTTGCAATATTTTCTTATATTTATGTATTTTGCTTCATTGTTTCATTTGTTAAATTCAATGCACCTGTTTTTAAATGCATGCTTTATGGAAATACTAGAGACCCGGTGCACGAATCCGGGCCAGGGCCAAACCAGCCAGGGCTATCAATTATTTTTAAAAGTATTAGAGGGAATTGTAACTCTAAAAGTTTTGTTTGCTAAAATAACTCTGCTCTGCCATTTTCTAGGTGATAGTCAACAGAACTGACCTAATTTAGAAAAATGCTGAAATTCTGTCATCTGCATAATTTTCCTCTACTATCATAAATTCTTTCTTCACTTTAGGATCTACTTTATTTCCCTGCTTCTATAAAAACATATGTATTTGACATCAGCAGGATACAATTACACTATGCTTTAACCTGAATGAGCTTTAATTATAGCAATTTACCTTAATCTTTAAAAATTAAATATTTTAAAATCACACACACATTCTTCACATTATATAAGTAATTCTTTACCATAGAAAATCTGAGAAATACAGAGACATATGAAGAAGAAAATATAAATGTAATAGCATTCAAAACTAACCAGGGAAAACCATATGTTAACATTTTGATGTATCTCCCCCTTCATTTCCCTGTGCATACTTAAGAAAAGAGACAATTTTAGAAGAAGTCATATAGTTTATATATATAGATATGTATATTCCTTATATACAATTAAGTATTATTAATATATTATATAACACAACTCTATTATTATATGATAATCTGTTAATATTAATAGATTACTAAAATACTCCACATAAATATTTTAAATCTCCATACATTTTAAAATTCTATTTTAGTATTTTTATTCTATTCAATATTTTTAAACAAATGCACTTAGAATCTGCATGGCATCTTAGTACCTGACTTTTCCATAGTTTAACAAATTCCATGTTATTAAATGTTAATTGTCTAGATAGATCACTGTGCACTTGAATTACCTTCTAAGGATAAATTACTAAGCATTGAGTTACTGGGTCAATGGGTATGAACATATTTAAGGTTTCTATCCCTATTACCAGGCTGCACCTCATGAAGTTTGCACCAACTGAATGGTTAAGTACCTTCTTCAATAATCTTTAGAAACCAATCTTAGCGCTTTTTTTTTGGCCAGTTTTCTTTTAAAGCAGCCTTAAATGAAATGTAAATGTGAAAAAAAGTCCTTTGAAGAATTTATTTGAGATTAGGTTAATTTTAGAATTGATTTGGGAAGGAACAACATATTGATACTAATAAAAGCCTATGAGGTTGTCATGCCCTCATGCCGTGATGCCCTCATGCCGTAACAATCCATCACCAGAAGGCTGCGTGCGCAGTGGGCATGTGTGTGTGGGCAAGGCTGCGTGTAAGGCGAGGCGGGTTGCATGCACAGTGCAGAGGCGGGTCCTGGCGGCTCCACGTGGAGCCATGGAGCTCTGTGTGGTGCAGAGGTGGGACCTCCAGCTCCAGCCTACCTCTTTGGGGCAATCCACTGAGGAGCCCCGGATGGGTGGGTGGGACCTACCTCTTTGGGGAGATTGATTGCAGGGGTCTGGCACTGTGAGAGGGCACAGGCCAGGCTGGGGAACCGCCCGCCTCCCCTCCCCCCCGACCCCGAGTGCAGGAATTTCATGCACCAGGCCTCTAGTTTACAATATTCTAATTTAGGAGCATATTTTCCCTGACAATTTATTCAAGCAATATTTTATATTCCTTTAGAAAATGTTTTCCTTACATAGCGCCTATACATTTTTAAGGTTTATTCCAATTTATTTTATGATTTTGGTGTTGAATGTAGTTAGGCATTTTATAATGCTTGCTGACACTGAGATTGGAATCCTTTTTCCCTTTGAATCATCTGAAAGGTATTTTCAAGATTAGGAGATGCAATAAATATGGAAATTAAACCTCAGTTTCTGTATCCAGGTTTTTTATCTGTATCTGGATGCACCCCTTACTGTCTTGGGCAGGCTGGGTGTGCTGAATATCTATCTCTCCTTGGCCCCTCTTGAGCCTCCACCCTGCTCTGTGCCTGGGGAGACAAGTCTTTAAGGCTTGCCTCAGTAGGGCCTCCTTGCCTTCTGGCTCCTAGTTATAGTCACCCACTGAGGCAGGAAATCAGAGGGAGGAAAGTGAGGGGAATGTATGTATTTCCACAACTCCTTCCCTGCTCAATTGTTGTCTGAGTTGAATCCTGTCAAGAGTCCTCTCCACATAGCTCCCCATTCCAGGTTCTGGTAATGGGTCCCTCCACTTGCCCCTTGGCCTTGTCAGCAGTCATGATTCCCTGCTATTGTTAATTTAGGATGCTGCAGAATCCTTTGGTGTTTCTCTAATCCTGTTGCCCAGCTTGAGTGCATTATCTGTTTCCCACCAGGATCTTAACTGAGAGCAAACATCACACTGGGACAGCACACATCCTTGTCATTTTTCTCATATTATTGAGAATGCCTCTTGGCTTTCATCATAATTATGATTTTGGCAATGGATGTAGAATAAATGCCCTAAGTTATGTTTAGGAAATATACTTCTCTTTGTGATTTTCTGACTTTTAGCAGGAAGGGTTGTGGAATTTTATTTTCTGTATTTTGACATATACAGGGTGTCTCAAGAAAATGTATAAACACTTTAAGAGCTGATAGCTCAATTGATGTTTCTTTATTTTCAGATTTAACCCATTGGAATTAATAATGGTATGCAAAGTTTGTATACTTTTTTGGGGGAACATCATGTATATAGTGAGAGAGTGTTTTTAAATTGGACTTATTAATATATTCTTTTATATTGTAATGTTTTCTATCAATAAAACATCCTTTCATTCCCAGAATAATCCAAATTAAGTTTACTTTACTAATATTTTATTTTAGATTTTTAAAAAAATCTCTCTCACCTGGCTACCTTGAAGCCATCTAAAACAATAGACGTAGGTAGGAAAAGTAGCACCATTAAATTGATATTTTGCTTAAGCATGAATTGCTTTGAATAACTGAAATCTTAGTAGCCCTTTATCACCGAAAGCCCCTTTTTTGGTGTTTGGTTTCCTACAGTCTGGAGTTCAGAAACAAGTGGCTTATCTAACATTTCAAGGTGTCATTTTTTCACTAGGCAGAGTTGAGGGTGGGGAAGTGAAAAAGCAAAAAGTAATAAATAAAGAAGGCCACAAATTAATGTCTTGCAATTATGTCTGAGCCAGGGTGAAGAGAGTATAACATGAGTGGACTGTTGTATTAACTTTTTTTTTTTATCCTGAAAAAAATTATTATGTTCTTTCAATTGTGTTTCTCATTATAACTCTATCAATCTTGCATTTTTACACCTAGCAATAGCTTGAAAGCCTATATGATAAAAATCTTACCTAAGTGATTATAATGTGTATTATATCAAAAAACTTAAAACATCAACTTACGGCAATCAGTAATACCAATATTTTACACCTGTTATATAACTATATCATATTATACCAAGCAAGGATTTTCATTTTGGTTCCCATAGTTAATTCCATCACAACAGGGTCCTTAGCACAATATCCCCTAGAATAGAAGAATTTTATTTAATACTAGAGGCCCAGTGCACAAAATTCGTGCACTGGGGAGGATGTCCCTCAGCCCAGACTGCACCCTCGCCAATCTGGGACCCCTCAGAGGATGTCTGACTGCAGGTTTAGGCCCAAGCCAAGGGATCGGGCCTAAACCTGCAGTTGGACATCCCTCTCACAATCCGGGACCACTGGCTCCTAACTGCTCACCTGCCTGTCTGATTGCCCCCTAACTGCTCCCTTGCCAGCCTGATTGACACCTAACTGCTCCCCTGCTGGTCTGATCACCCCCAAAGCTTTTATTAGTATAGATATGACCCTTCACAGAAAATTTTACTAACCCTGCTTTACAATAAGGGCTTGACGATTATTGAATCATTGGGACCAGACACCAAGATTTCCTTTCTTTGAATAGTGGAGGGAATAATTATCTTGTCTTTAAGTTGCCCTGAAATTAAAATGAGATAATGACTTAGAAAAGTATAAAAGCACCATATAAAGACAACTGTCTTTTTCATGTACTGAAAAGACAATAAAGTGATAAAATGAAAAACACTATTTTTATTCTCCCCCTTCCTTCCTTTACAGCCTTTATTTAAACTTCGAAATTTATAAAAATTTCACTCCAATTTTCATTTCTTTACATTCAATATTATTTTGTATTGGTTTCATGTTTTATATTAGTTACAGAATAGTGGTTAAACAATCATGTACTTTACAAAGTGTTCCCCGATATTTCCAGTACCCACCTGGCATCATACCATCATTACAACACTATTGACTATATTCCTTATTTAAGTGACAATGGGTTTATAGGTTCCTTCCAGTCTTTCTTTTGTGTTGTTCGCCTTTCCTTTTCTTTCTCACTCTTCCCTCACTTTCCTTATATAGTATCTCAATTGGCCATCGAAGCTCAGTGAAGGCACTGGGACATGCTTAATCCATGTTACAGACCAGGAAACTGAGGCCAATTCCAGTTGGCGGTGGAACTTGACTCAGTGCACAGGGAGCCCTCAGAGCCATGCTTTCTGCCCTTCCTAAGAGGCAGCCGCTGGGCAAACAGAACAAACCTTCTCATCAGGCTTCCAAGCCTCTTTCTCAAGCACCTCTTCATTGCGGACGCTCCACATTCTTTCCTCTCCCCGGTCCCCCGCCCCCATTCTTTACTGCCCCCCCTTCTCCGGAGCAGGTGGAAGGCTTCACACTTACTGCCTAGGCATGCTCTGCTGTGGGACAGGTCGGCGCGGGCTTGCTTTTGGGTCAAGGTGTGAGCAGGAGTTGCCGCCTCTGAAGTGTGAAGCCCACTTGGGCGAGGCCGGTTAGCACTGGGAGCTTCTCTGAATCACATCAGTCATTTCGGTACCCTGCAGTGGGTCACCCCTCCACTGAGGTGGCACTGCCCCTCAACCCCCGCCTCAGGGCTGCGGGTCCTTGCCTCTCCACCTGGGTGTCCTTCCATGCCCCTTGATCCTTGGCTGGGCCCACCCGCATCTTGGGGCCACTGCAGAACCTCTCTCTCTGCAGGCGAGGCAGATCCCTGCCCGCCGGTCCCCTGCCCCAGCCTGAGCCCCTTCTGGTGCACCCGCCTCACAAGGTTTTTGCCTTTGATCTATGGCATTGGTGACAGCACACTCCTAGCAAGCCTGGTACCCAGAGGGGCACAGGGTCAGTTCTTTGCCCAGAATGTTAGAGGTTGCAGTAGCATTTGCAGATGTGGCCCAGAGCCTGCTGGCAAAGGCAGAGCCTGTGTGGGTGTCCTCATAGAGGGATGGTGAGGCGCTGCTCCATGCCCGTTGGAACGACCGCCTCCTGGCCAGCCGCTTTGCCCCTCAGGCAGCCCCGCAGTTGGGCCTCACGCCTCTTATTCCACATTCGGCCTTCATCCAACCCTCTCTCCTGCAGTGCTTGGGCTCCAGGCCCGAAAGAAAAGAACCAAGACCAAGAAGGACAAAGCCCAAAGGAAGTGAGTCTTGAACCCCCACATCCCATTCTCTGGATTTCCTCCCGCACCTCCTCTCTGTGTCACATCTTGAACAGGCACCCTGTGGCCCAGCCACATGGCCTCTGGGTGGCCTGGTAGAGTCGGTCTCCACGAAGCTGTGAATCTGTGGCCAGAGGCCCGGTCTGGGTCTCAGCAACCCCATGCCTTCGATGTTCACGGGGCCCCATGAGAGTGGCTAAGCAGGCCCAGCCGTGCCTCCCCTGGACAGCGATGTTCCCGGGGCCCCATGGGAGTGGCTAGGCGGCCGCTGCCCCTCCCAGGGCCTGCAATGGACCTGGACCCGGCAGTGGCGTCTGGTGCTGCCCACCCGCCTCCCCCACCCCCATGGTACCTTGCAGGTGGCGTCTGGCGCTGCCCCCCCCCGCCTCCCCGGACCCCCAGGGGTGGGCCATGGTGCTGCAGGCCTGCCTGCATATGCAAATTTACCCACCATCTTTGATTGGTTAATTTGCATATCACTCCTGATTGGCTGGTGGGCATAGCGGAGGTATTGTCAATTAGCATCTTTCTCTTTTATTAGTGTAGATTTCTATGAATGATTATGTATTTGGTTCCAAGCACTTGAAACATTAGAATAACTGATATAAATGCTGAGTCATTGACATATGGAAGCCAACGCTATTAATTCTATCTCTGAAGAGCCTAGCTTTGGAAATAGATGACTACAAAGATTGTATCTGTACTTTTAAATTAGGTTCTAATTGATTTGATCTGACTTAGTCTAAGAAGAGAATCTGCAAATATTGAACCTTTTATTTTCATTTAAAATTTTGTCAGGCAAATACCTAGTAAAGAAAAACTCATTATTTATAATCAAAAAGAGTTACAAATATCAAAGAAGATTTAGCATTTGTTTGATAAGAGGCAAGTTGCTAAATTTCATAGTGGAAAGTTTACTTTTTGAGGTGTTTTCTTATTTATCATTGCACCTCATCTCCTACACCTCAGCTAAGGCTGTTCCTGCATCTGAACCCACAGGCATGTGAGAATTCCATTCCCACCATAAACTTGCCTCACTGCCTCTCCTTTCTAGTACTCTTTTGTGGTTTAGAGCTGAAAAACCAAGCGTGAGAACATACAGTGTCTAGTAAAAGCCAGTATTGCTGAATGAACTCATTAAAGCCAAGTGGGAATTGCAAACTCTGGAAATTAAAACATCTGAACATCTGTTAAAACTCAATCTGTATTTCTTTGAGAAAAAGACTAAATCTGATCGACTCTCATTATAGCTTCTTAAAAGAATAAACAAAGAAGCTTGATAAGTAAAATCAATTTGGCAAGTGGTTCAATAAGCTAGAATGTGGGATAATTCTTGGGAAGTTTTCACCAGTTGAGACATAATATAAATCAATAAAATTCCCAAGTAACAATAAAGTGAAACTGAGGAATTGCATTTACCAAAAGTGCAAGAATGGATGGCAAATGACTAAGAACAACTAGATTATTTGTAAAGAAAAGAAAACAGAGTCAACTGACATGTATTTCATCAGCAAATATTTTGTTATTAGGAAAGTTAAAGTTATTTACTTAAGCTTACTTTTTTTTTTTTTTACAAAGTGCCTACACACTAAGTATAGACATGATTCAGTGTCTCGGTGTCTCTCTTGGTTTCTCTCTCTCTCTCTCTCTCTCTCTCTCTCTCTCTCTCTCTCTCTCTTTCTCTCTCTCTCAGTATGTTTTGGAATTGGCTTGTTCTCACAGTGGCAAAATGAAATGTTTGTAGGATTTATCACACAGGCTTCTGTAGACTGACATCATGCACATGCAAAAGCACTGCATATTCCAGTGCTGCTGTAAACAGCACATTGAACCCCTCCTATCTAGGAATAGCCAAATTCCTATTGCTCCTACCATAATTATGTAACACTGCTCTCTCTATAGCTAACAAATTAAGGTGTGATTTATTCGGCCTCTACACAAGAAATTCTTAAACATTTCCATATCGACAGAAATTTAAAAGCAGTAGGAAAAAAGTCATGACTGGTCTTGCATGCTTTATGTTAGGGAATATTTCACCACTGAAACCATAGCTTCCCTACGCCCTGCAGCCTGGGTGTCAATGGCATCAAGTGCACCTGCATGGCTGGCCCACACCATCTGGGATCCTGAAACATCAGCGCCACACCCACTGCATCCCCATCACTGTACTTCCACTTCCAGAGGAACACTCAAGGATGGTGGGATGCTCACAAAACGCTCACTGACCTTTTATTTGTTCTCCATGATATCCGATGCTGCAAAGAAGGCTCTGTGCTGTCCACTTTCAAGCCATCTGATTTGTGAGCCCCCAGCTACAGGTTTATCAAGTATGTCTGGTATTTTTGTGGAAACTACCTGTAAAACGAAATGCAATGACCTGCTTCAAACCTGTGAGAGGCAGCTCTCCAGGAGGGCACTTCCACTGCATTCCCTTTCCCCAGATGCAGCTTCCATGCCCACTGCCTCTCCAGGTGCAAGTTGCAACATTGATGTATGTGTTGCCATTTTTAGGATCTAGACTCTGGGCTGGGGTAGAGATTGAACTTCTGGGAGAGTTCATGTTTCCCCCACTGATATCTTCCTAAGGCACAGGAAGAGCTAAGTCCCCTTTTGCTCCTCCTTCCTCTGTCACCCGAGCTCCAGCTTCCCCCAGCCTCCTTCTAGACAAACTGGTTTTCCTTGCTAAGGTTTTCCCAGTCTGTGCCTTATTTTTGGCAAGGAAATGTTAGAGTAAGGCTCACTTTAAATACAGAGTATTTCTATGTTGCATTTAAATAGGCGATGCTATGTATAAACACTTTTTGTGGGTTTTTTGTTTGTTTTTTAGTTTAAAAATATTTTACAAAATTAATGCATGCACACGGTAAAAATTGAAAGTGGCAAAACCAGAAGAATTGAATGTTCATTTCCCACCAACCCATGATTCCTATTCATGTGGCTCTTCACCTCAGAGGAAACCCCTGTTCTTAGCTTCCCATGTATATTTCTAGAGTCAGATAAGCATACATATTTATGATTGTTTTTACACAAATGCTAGCATGCTATATGTTCTCTTTTTCATCCTTCTTTTTAAAGTTAGTGAAATATAATAGAGATAATTTAAGACAGTGTCACAGGTCTACCTTATTCTTTTTAACGGTTACAGAGCATTTTGTTATATGAACGCATCCTATTTTAAAGACAGTCCTCACTGATGATCCCTGATGTTGTGCAGTCTTCTTGCTGCAGCAATGATGAAGTGAGTCTCCATGTGTACTTGTCTATATGATAACAGCAGAGAAGTAGAAGGGATGCCACTAGAAGAGTTGTGGCATAAATTTTGATAGAGATTGTTAAACTTCCCACTTAACAAATCATAACAATTTATGTAAACTCCTTACAACAATGAGTGCCTAGCTTCTCTCAAGCTCATCAATACCATGTACTGTTAAATAAAATATTTGGATCTTTGTGAAACAAACACATGATAACGGCTATTTCGTTGTTATGCACTAAGAGAGCAAACAGGTAAACTGATCTTCCTGACAGCAGCTAAGCACGGTCACTATGTCCTCCTGATTCCTGGGACAGCCATCCCTATTGGCTCTATGTTTCCCGTCCAGTTATGTTACCTCTCTAAGCTTCACTCTCCTTGTTTTCAAGTCAATAATATTAGCTTATCATGGGCAAGTACATTATATACATCAATTCAGCCTTTACAACCAATCTATAAAATAGCTATTAGCACCTTCCTTCACAGAGGTGACAAATAATTTCCTCATCTCTTAGACTGAGATGAAGTGTATAATCGTGAACAGGTAACTTTAATCTCTTGAATTCTCAGCTTCATCATCTACAAAATGGGCATTATCATAACTTACCTAGTAGAATTTTGATAATTAATGAAATAATGAAAGTACAGAGTGTGTAGATGGTATTGCTTGAAAGAAAATAAGCAATTATTATTATTATTATTATTATTATTATTGCCTTAGTGGTAGTAATTAATGATAATTACAATTTTCAAATAATAGTTTTTATTTGGAGGACCAGTTTAGACTGGTAAAATAAATTAGATTAAATTAGGAAATTTAAAGATTGACAGGGAGTGTGGCTCTCCAAGTCTTAGGGCATATGAATAATTGTACTCACTTATTTTCTTGGGTGTTATTTTAAGATATAAAATATACATTTTAAAATTTAAAACATAAAATACTTTTGTGTCCATTTTACAGAAAATTACAGATGGTCAATCTGTCCATTCCTGTGGGACCTGGGAAATCATGGGAATTATAGCCATGTTCATACATAATTGCCTTATTCAACTTTTCATTTCTCCTCAACACCAGCTTTAGGCAAGGCTACAGCTACAAGTTATGCATATTTTGGGTGCAAAAGCAGGGGTAGGTGGGGAAGACTGATCTGGGTAGGAGGTAGGCTGGTTGCCAGATACCCCAGGGTGATAGAGAAAGCTTCTTATTATAATTTAATAGAAAGTCTTATGCCAAAAATGTTTCCATAAATAAATACAAATGCTGGTTCTTGTTGAAAAATGCAAATCAGATGGTTTCAATGTTTTAAAGCTTACTTGAAATACCTCAAATAACAAGCACAAACATTTATGTGTGTACATATATACATTTAAATGTATACCAAATTAGGCAACAAAAAAATGTTTTGTAAAATGGCATAATGGGACCAGCACCCTGACATCAGGCTGAAATTCAGATGAAATAATGCAACCTTGGAAGCACTGCGGGGACTATCATCACCACAGCAAGGATTCATTAGACCTCGTCTTATTGTATTTAAACAACTGCAGCCGCAAACAGACAGAAACAAACATCTGGTCTGCCTGGCTGCATCCTTCCTATTCCAACATATCCATCTTCTACTCACAGGGCAGCAAAACAATCGCAGGCAGATTAAATATGCGAGTATCTGATCCAACGTCTAACTCTTGTATATCACGTAGAGCTGACTTGATCTTTCTTTTCTACTGCTGAGGCAAAATTCTCTGAGAATTAGGATGTCGGAGTAAATTACAGAGACCTGGTGGTTCAGCTAACCTAAGATCGTCCATTCTTCATAAAATATCTGTAGAACCTAACAGTGCTTTTTGGATACTAGTTGATTGACCTAGATGATAAATATACACAATTTGCTTTATGAAAGCTTTCCTTACATCGCCAATATATTTTCTGAGCATTAGTGGCCAACTTACTTTTAAACAATGTATTCTTGGGAATGAAAAACTACATTTTAAGACTATTGGCTAATTTAGCAAGATGCAAACCTTTCCAAAAATAATGTAGATTGATGAATTGTAGGAAAAATAATGATTTAAATTTTTTTATGGAGAAGTAAAGAAAATGCCAATGATAATAATGACCAAAATAATTGCCATTATTGTGATGTGACCTGTAAGTGGCACATAAATCTTATTATAAGAAACACATAATAATAAACCCCATAAAGTAGTTGAGATCTTTAAGTAACTTGGAGGTGTTCAGATAGCTAAGTAATGGTAGAGTTGGGCCTTAATGGCAGATGCCATGTTCTGCCTTAAGAATCTCTTTTCCTATTTGGGATTAGTTTATCCCTTATTCCAAAATTAAATGAAGTGCTTAATAAAATGACATATTATGGCCCTCTGGTGAATCATTTGATTGCTTAGACAACATCAAATATTTTATGCAACTAAATAGCTAGTGGAACTTTTCATAATTTGACATTGGTCAAAAAAGTGTTCAAGTGAAGCAGTAGAATGACTTAGTAGAAACTTTTACTGGCACAATTGAAAAAGCAGCCCAAACCCATTATATAGATGGCAGTAGGTAGTGTTAATTTTCTAAACTTATTTCAGAATCTCAGAAAGGAAAGAGTAATTTATTCACTTACAATATTTAAATATCTAGCTAGGTTTATCAGGCACAGTACTAAGTGGTAAAGATGAATAGGTGTGTTTTCTGCCCTCAGATGGCTTGCAGTCCAGTAAAATGAAGTGGAACTTAAGTATGCTCACTCATACCTAGGAGCTGGTGTACATGGATGGTAAATGTGCTTAGAGGTCATGGGCTGCCTCTAGTACTGAGTTCTATGGACATTTTCATGAAAGCTAAAGCTAGAATTAACCTTTACCAGGTTAACAGTAGAGGAGGCAGCATAGCTAGGACTCCAATGGTCAGGAGAGAAACACAGGAGGAAGTGCTCGATCTCTATAAATAAATGTGGATATAGACTATGGCAAGAGCTATAGGCATCCAGTGCCAAATCTGGAGCCACAATGGAGTGGCTGGCAACTCTAATCTAAGTCTCAGAAGGCACACAAGAATGTCCTGTGTTAGGGGCTCTGGGGCAGTGACTCAGAAGTGAGATGGGTGTTTATATGCTATATTAGCTGCACACCTGGCCACTTACCAGTGACATGAATTTATTATTACATATATTATAAGTAACAATATAACCAACATAAGTATCATCATAATTCAAGGGAGACTGAAGCTGAGGAATCACCATGGCGATGACTCCAGAGTGTTGGTGAAAAGGATAAACTCAGCCCCTGAGGGCAGAGACCCTCCCGACACACAGGAGACACAGCACAGCAGTTTTCAAACCTGGCTGCGCATTACAATTACCTGGGGAACTTTAAGGGTCCACTCCCAGAGATTCTGAATTAATTGCTGGGGTGGGGCCAGATTTTTTATTCTGATTAATAATTTTTTTTTGAGCAGTTTTGGGTTCACAGCAAAATTGAGCATAAAGTACAGCAATTTCTCATATACCTCCTGCCCTCACACAGGCACAATCTCCCCCCTCAGCAAGATCTCACACCACACAGGTACATTTCTTATATCGATGATGACCACGCTGACAGGTCATTATCTCTCAAGTCCTTAGAGTAGGGCTCACTCTTGGTGTTGCACACTGAGATTTGACAGACATATGGTGACATGTGTCTATCATTGGAGGATCTTACAGACTGGCAGTTTTTTAAAGGCTCTCTCGGTAAACCACTGCTCTAGCAGTAAGGAGCCACAAAGACAGGCTTGATGTCCAGGCAGTATGATACTGTCAACAAAATTATAATAGGCCTATCACCTTCCAGTAGCTTTAACCTTCAGGCAAAACGCAGAACAATGTTTCTGAAACTGTGCTGACAAGTAGAAGGAGCATCCCTTGCTAGAGCTGTCAGTTTGTGGAAGGGACGGGAGCAGCCTACAGAGGATGGAATATTCCCAACAGCCACTAAGGCTAGAGTTTAGATAGAAAGAAATGTCTGATAGCAAATTCACGTGTCATCATCGAAGAAGATGTTTGGACTCAAGACAGATTGAAATTAGAATCCTAACGTTGTCAAGATGTATTACTTTGAACAAGGCATCTGACTTCTCTGAGCATCAGTTTCTTTATCTGAGAAATGGAGATAATAGTACCTAACTTGAAGGGTCATTAGGATTAAAGTCATTACATCCAGTTTGCCATATTCCCAGCTTTTTGAGGATGATCCCCAAATGGACTCTGTTATATATAATATTAGCAATGACTACAGAAGAGCATGTGAACAATGTCTTAATGGTATAACATAGACTAGAGAATAATGAGAACTCAAAAGCAGGGAAAGCACTGGTTGGACCATCCTGTAAATCTGCAATTCATGCGGAAGCCTTCCTTGCCCTTCCTTTTCTCCTCAGTTTGTCAGAAGCACCATCTCTCTTGAACATCTTGGCTAAGAACAGACATCTGGTTTTGCATAAGCATAAATGAAATGATTTGTGACAATCTGTTATCCACAAAAAGGGCATTTATTCGTCATACTCAGCAAAGATAACAGGAACTACTGCGTGCCAAATCCTTCATCTCAAAAAGAAAAGGTTATTTGTATATATTTTATGTTACCAAAAAGCTACTGAAATGAGTTAGCTGATGAAAAGAAAGGATTTGTGGTGCATGGTGATTTCAAGACCTGAGGGTGATATTATATCAAGACGTATGATATTATTATTTTCAAATATCTTCAAGAATTTGGTGTACTTCATAACCAGTAGGTGTCACTGAAGGCATTAAACACAATCTTTGTTTCTGAGAACTTTGTCCCACAAATGTTGGTGTAATTAAATTGGTAGAATGTACTTATGATAGGTATAAAGGATATTTATTCTAAAAAGCAATATATTTTGTCATGGTTATGAACTTGTAAAATCATTGGCTTAAGGAAGCTAAAGTGTATACTTTAAATGGGCTTACTTAGCACAATATACAGCATCAGAAATAGAATCTTATGAGGTTTTAAATACATACCGTGGGGTTCCTGGATAAGACAAGGTTTGCTTTTTACAGTTATTCTATAGAGTCTGATTTATAGAACTAACTTAATGAGAACTCATAGACCCATTGCTGCCTTCTAAATCTTTGTGCAATTGACATTTTTCCCCTTATAATGTTCTTATACGTTTGCTTAGAGAAGGAGAGGAAATTAAGAATTTAAATTTGAATTATATTAGTTACCTTCTTTTGGGTTTCTTTGACCCTTTAAACATATAGTTTCTAATATTAGGCAGTTAAATTCACCAAGCTTTTTTTTTAGACTAGCATACTTTAGTGGATTTCAGACATCTGACACAGAGAAATATTGGCCATAACAAAACACTGATCTCTCTTCCATTTCTGTCGTGGCTATAGAGTTGATTCATTAGTACAGCCCTGCTGGTATTGCTGAGTTGAACTTTTGAACATGGTATTCTCAGTAGAAATCCTCACACTTTGAAATTAATTTGCTTGCTGGAAGTGTTGGTGGTTCTTATTTATGCATAATTTAAGGGCTAGGTGTGTGAATGTGCCCCTAGCATCTATTTCACTGGCTCCATTTTACAAATTGAAACTGATGGTGGTGGTTGTGGTGCTTTTCAAGTCTGACTTGGGGGCAATCTAATTTACCTAAACTGTTCAAAGGTGAACTCAATCTTTTCAACCATAAATTAAAAATCTATTCCAGTTTTCAAATTAGAAACAGTGCAAATTACATATCTGCAGGCCATAAGGATTCTCCTATCCTGGCCTACCTCTGTTGATTTCATCAGGAAAAACGAGACATTCCCAGACACCCTGTGTTTTAACATGTCCTTGTAACATCTAAAGTATTTTAGGAACATCACATTGCCTTTTTACTCTGTGTATACTAATAAGGACTTTGGGAGCCTCTTGCCTTTGCCTGTCAGATGGTAATATTTTTGACCTATTAGAATACTAGACTGTCTCTGAAAGACATAACATTATGGACTAAAAATCTAGACCTTTGGAAAACACTTAACAATGTCAAGGACGTGTCTTCTTAACACGTAATATATCTGTGTTCATTATAAGATGTAGACACTGCTCTCTACGAAACCTACATTTTAAACCTACATTATAGATCTTATAAGGGGGACAAAACAAAGAGACAAAATCATGTCAATCAACTGCAGGACACACAAATCACTGAATTTCTAGTGTTTGTAGAAGCACTCCGATGTGAAGCCTGTTGCAGTCAAAGGCCAATCTGCCTTATATAGTCTAAAAAATACACCTGTATAAAATGGACTTCAGAGATCAATATACTTCAATCATACTACTGTGGCACCTACTGCCATTCTTTTTACTTTAATTTACTCTGTTGGGATGCCTTTGGCTTTTATTGAGGGCCAGCATCGGAAACAGGTTTTTTTTTTGCAACTTGATGTGTTAGGAGTAAGGATGTTGTTGAGAATGCTGATTGTTATGTTTCATGGGGTTCTCACTTTTAATCTTTGTGTCCAGTGATGGCTTGCTTCCTTTAAGCTCTTTATAATACTTTTAATTTAATTTTTTAACATAATATATTCTTTTTAAAATAACGAGATTCCTCTCTCTCTCCCAAATTTGGTCATAAAAAAGCATGGAACCAAAATTACGGTCCTGGAGCAAGTATAATAGTCATTATGGTTTACATTTTTATCATAACTTTACTCCTAAGCACTCTTGGTTTATTTTCATTTTTCTTACTTACTTTTACTCTTGTATTGCTATAGGATATATATCCTTGTAGGCTCTGGGACTCTGGGGAATAAGTGAGGTAGAGGATAAATAAAATGCATCAAAATAAATAGTATGTGTCTTCAGAATGGACCTATATTACATTTAAAATTCACATAGGTAACCATACCCTACCCACTAGATTTCACAATAAAAGTATGAGGGAATACCACCCACAGCTAGAAGGAAATGGAAACAACACTGAGAGCTTACCACAATACTCAATTCTTTATGCTGCATAACATTGCAAGAATTAAGTCTGTAGGTCTGTGTTAGGGTAGAACTCACATAGTAATTATGTTTCCAGATAGTGTGGAAAATATAGTGTTAGGACTTTTCTCAATTCAAAGCAAAAATTTCTGTTAAACTAGAAAGGGAGCTCTTGAGATAAGTAGTCCATTGTTGGAGTTTAAGATGTAGGCATAGATATATTATTTTAAGACCAATGAGCAGAAAGCATGTGTAAGACTGAAATTTGAGGCATCTTTGAATTAGCAAAGCAAATAACTGTATTGAGTCAGAAATGCATTGCCTTTCTAAGCTCAGAATATGGCTTGGAGGAATAGGATAACCAGCTGAATAAAGGAGATGAAGGCTGGTCTGAGTGAAGGAAAATGAGGAGATATAGGCTAAGGTAAGGGAAAGTGACTCATTAAGGTCCCTTTTTGCATTATGATTTTGTTACTTGATTTTAGACTCAGGGTATTCTGGCAAAATTTGCTAAAGCTGAGACAGGAAATTAGTATTCATTTATAAAGCATTTGAATGGTTTTGAAAATGGGAAAGATATTGTCAAAACAGAAGTAAAATATTTTATTTTAATAATAGAATAAGTACTAAGAATGAGGGGTGGATAAACACTCTTGATAATGAATTCCCTAGTAAATATTTATTGTTATATTGACACATTGTACAACTGGTTGATAGGGGCATTCATCTACAATTAAAGATCTTATTCTCCCAATGTTAATCTTATGTGATCAATTTTTATTCTTCTTGTCTTTATTTTACAAATTCCTTGAGTTTTTTTTTTCAACCCAACTTACATAGGTTTCATTAGAATTAAAGAACTAAAACTGCTTTTTTTTAAATGGCACCTTAAAATTTTAAAGTCTAAAATAGTAAGAAGAGTATCATATGTGAAGATTTGAGAATTTCTTCTGAAATAATATGTCCCTACTTCTCTAACTTTGTAAATGTGATATAAATTGGGACAAAAAGCACATATTTTTTATTCAGACTTATATATGATCAAATGGATACAGGAGAAATATATTATTTTGAATTTGGGTTTTGGCTTAAAATATGTTTATCCCTTTGGCATATGGATAGGTTTAGTCATTACAATTTGTTATCTCAGAAGAGAAGTAAGCAATCATTTGATTTGGAAGCTATGCATTTTTCCAAATGACCAACTTAAAATTTCTGTTTAGCTGTTTTCATAAATGCCAAAGCAGGGGCCACTCTATTTAAGTGACCGAGAAACAATTATCCCTGATTCAATGGCAAAGTTAAGCTTGTGTTCATCTCATCTCTTTTGGTCCCACAATATCATTTCAACTATAGGATAATTATATTTTTAAATACTCATGTGTAAACAGCATAATATGTGAAAATTTACTATGAGTTAGCTGTAATAGAATACTGAAACTGTAATTGGATCTGGATTTGAATTTTTACCCTCCAATTACTAGATATGTAATATTGGGAAAATTACTTTATTTCTATGAATTTTAGTAATGTCTCAATAAGTGTATTATGAGGACCAAATGAGAAAACTTACGGGAAATGTCTGGCAATTTTCAATGCTAAGCACATGGCAATCCCTTTCTTGTTCCTTTGCCAATTACAGTTGCCACAACAAACCCTCCCCTTTTTACTTGAGACTCATCATTTACGTACAATTATATTGATGCAGGTAGACGTGTTAGCAGTCTAACCTAGACGGCTACATTGCCATTCTTCACACTGCATAAACAGCACTCTACGTTAAGAGACGCACACATAAACTTGGAATCTAAAAATCTGCCAACATGGGTTTTAATTTACTTCAAAATCTAAAAAATTGAAGTTCAAAATGTACACTTTAGAACTTATTCAGCTTTTTATTGCTTTCTATCATTTTAATATGAATTTAGTGTCTCTATCTAAACTGTTAAGTTAGAGAAAGTAACGTGCTTCAAAGAGGTCTACATTCCTAGACTTACAGTTTTATCCTCAATAAATACTTGATGACTGATTGTATGAAAAAATTAATAATTAAGATCTTGCTATTGAAAGAATAGCATTGCAGCTGATAGTATTTTCAGAACAGTAGACTCCATTTCCCTAGATTATTTGATTCAGTCTTGGAATTTTAAAGAACATCACTATATATAACTTCCATATACTGTGCATTACAAGTCTCTAAGAGAATCTATATGAACAACATTAGATATCATTTGATTTGTGTGGCACAGGAAAAGGATCATTCCTTATTTTTGTTGTTTTGATCATCTTAAGAATTTGCAAAATCATTTGAAGGGATAAGACACAGTACATTCATAGCAACATATTATATTTTAAGAATATGAAGATTCTGTAAAGATCATGCCAAGGGAAGCAACAATATTTCTAGTCCCATTAATCTTAAAGTTCTCCTATTAATTCAAGTCCAAGGAACTGAGCTAATACATTTTCCATGGCTAGGCACTCTAAATCGTTTTCATATGTATACCACAAGAATGAATGTTAGTCCTTGGAAAGTGGTAGAGTTTTAGTGGTAAATGAAAAAGGTCTTCATTTCTTCCTTTTGAGGCAAACTAATGACTCTGAGAACTTAGGTCAGTGTATTTTATTTTTCACCCCCAAAGACTTAGCCAATAAACTACTAAAAATTAAAAACATCATGCCTATATCTACTTAAAAACAAACATGACTAGAATAAAATTCTATAAGTTACTTTATCTCTTGGGGCCCTAATCACTGTCCCCAACTTTATCTTTATATCTACCCCTGGACAGTGCTATCTTTGCTCTACTGTCAGCTCTAAAATGTACCAACTAGATGATCTCTAGGTCTCCTTCCATGTCTGATACTCTCAATGTGTTAGTTCACTTATACATAGTTTTCCAAAAACTTCAATAAAAGCTTGTTGAATCAATGTAGAATGAATATGCAGATGTTTGACACCATATGGTCAAACATCTGGATATGGGACTCAATTTTTCAGTTGTTAAACGTGTTTAATTTTTAGAAGATAATCTCTGCATCTGAGTTTCTGATTTAACTCCAGAATGGTAGAAGGGTAGTGTTAAACTGCTCTCTAAGGAAAACAGCTTACCTGAGCCACAAAGAATTAACACCTCAGAAAAGATTTCAGCCCTTTTTTCATTATCTTTTAATAGCAAACATTTAAAACTATTACCAAAGGATAAGTATTATTATTCGGTGTTATAGTTCTGCACATCTGTTCTCTCTACCTCTTACTCATCATTGCCATAAGTAACTATAGAAATGGGAGTCTGGCTTTTATTAACAAAATGAGAGAAACCTGTGCAGTAATAAGAAGGTAGTCTACCTCACACTTAACAGTAGGTGCAAGGCTCAGATACCTTCAAGGCTTTTTCCTTTATGCAGAAGTTCTTCCTCTGGTACACATAAACAAGACTGCATACCAAAAACATAGAGTCATCGACTACATTCACTGTAAGGGAATTGGGCCTACAGCCATACCACCAACAGACTACAAACTTGCCAAGGCTCACAAAGAGGACTTGGGCCAGCTTTTCTTTGGATAAGTTAACCCTGAAATATCAGGTCAGGAAAGAAACAGGATGTCAGAATAAATAGATTCCAGAGAGCTGAAGTCTCTAAGATATATCATATTCTATGGTCCCAGACAGAAGGGGTGCCATGGTGACCTCCATCTTTGTTAAACTAATTTTTTTGTAAACTAAATCTAATTCATGTGACCTTTTTTTCAGCAAAGACATCTTTAATCTGGGCTTTGTTACTCGACATGAAGATTGCTTTTAAGAACAATCTTAAAATTTAATGTTTCTCTTAAATTTTAGAAATTGGAATTGTGCTTATTTAACCAGTTTACCGATATTTGATCTTCTTTTCTTTATATATATATTTATATATATTTCTTTATATATATTTATCCCATATTCTATATCACCCACCCACCTCACTCTCAAAGCTCTCCTGGTACTCCTTCCAGCAAAATCTTAACATTGATGTATCTTGCAAGCATGTCAAACTTGCAACCCACTGGCCATGAGTTTGACATGCTTGCTAAGGCTTCATTTCTTATTTTTACTTAGGTGGAATTCAATTCTCCAGTCATTTTGCACAGGAACCCAAAATAAAAATTATTCATGAGGTGGTGAACCTAATAAAAAAGAAAAAAAATTCTGGATTTCCTAAGAAATGTTTCATTTAAGAGCCAGATCCAAGATGGTAGTGTAGGAAGTACCTGAATTCACTTCCTCCAATCGACATACCAAATATCCACTTACATATAGAGCAATTCCTCCTGAATAAGAACAAAGGCTGATTGAACACATCTACACAAAAATAGAGGGACCACATAGAGTAGAGTGGAAGAGACACAGATATCATACCAAGGAAACCTATTTCCAACGTGGTGACTTACAGTACTGAGGGAAATCACTGAGGGCTGATATGCAGACTTGCCTGCCATGGGGCATAGCAAAACAGAACAAAATAAAACCACTGAGGCTATATGTAAAGAAAATCCACTTACCCTAAAGTATCTGCCAAAAGGATGGAGAAGTGCTGAAACTCTCTCGGTTCAGAGGCACCATCAAGCACCACTTTTTTATGTTTCCCCTTAACCTGAATAATAAGAGGGAGCTCAGTCCAAGCATTCTAGCCAGTCTTCAAGGCCACCCCAGAATATCTGGGCTCACACCAGCTCCAGCCCAGCCACTCTGTCACAGAGACCTTAGTGCTGCATGCCAGGGACACCTCAGCCATGCTGCTGCAGCTTGAACTGGCCTGGCAAAGCTGCTGGAACACTCGGTGTGCACAGGAGTTGCTCCTACAAAAGGCTGCTCTTTAAACATCAGGAGAGCTGACTGCTTTGCCTACTTCATAGAAACAAACCAAGAAAGTCAAACAAAATGAGAAGATAAAGAAACATGTTCCAAATGAAAGAACAAGATAAAACCCAAGAACAAAACCCCAAGGACATGGAAATATGTAATTTATCCAATAAAGAATTCAAAGTAATGGTTATAAAGTGCTCACTGAACTCTGGAGATTAGAAAAACACAAGGAGAACTTCAAAAAAGAGTTATATAATAATGGAATATAATAATGGAAATTTAAAAAAAAACTAGAGGAAATCAACAACAGATAAGATGATACAGAAGAACAAATTAGTGATCTGGAAGATAGAATAGTGTAAATCACACATTTAGGACAGCAAAAAGCAAAAACAATTAAAAATAGTGAAGCTAGTTTATGGAACCTTTGGGAAAACATAAAGCTTACTAATATTTGCCCCAGGAGGAGAAGAAACAGAAAGGGAGAAAACAGACTTAAAAAATAAAAGTTGAAAAATATTTTAACCTGTGAAAGGAATATTTTAACCAGTTAGAGGAAACACAGAGTCTCAGTTAAGAGGAACCCAAGGTGATCTGTACAAAGACACAATACAATTGAAATGGCAAAAGTTAAAGACCTTGTAAACAGCAAGAAAAAGAAAGCTAGCTAGTCACATACAAGGGAAACCCCATAAGCCCATCAACTGATTCCTCAGCAGAAACTTGGCAGGCCAGAAGGGACTGTCAGGATATATTTAGTCCATGAAGAAGAGACATAAAACCTAGAATACTGTACCAGGCAAGGTTTTACTCAGAATTGAAGAAGAGATAGAGTTTCCTAGACAACAAATACTAAAGGTGTTTATCACTACTAAACTATTTACAAAAAAAGGTTAAAGGCTTTTTTTTTGGAAGTAGAAAAAACCAACAATAACCAGACATAAGAAAATATATGAAAGTAAAATTCTTACTGGTAAAGACAAATACATAGTAAAGGCAATAGATGGTCCACCTAAAAAGCTAGTAGGAAAATTAAAAGACAAAATAATAAAATCAACTATAACTAAAAATGTAGTTAGGAAATACACAAAACAAACAGATCTAAAATATGAGATAAAAAACTAAAACATGGTGGAGTTAGTAAAAATGTAGCATTTTCAGAATATGTTCAAAATTAAATGCCTATCCACTTAAAATGGGCCAATACACACACACACACACACACACACACACACACACACATGCAACCACAAGCCAAATCTTACAATAGGTACACAAAAAATGGAGAGAAAGGAACCAAAACATAATACCAAAGAAAATAAGTAAACATCAAGGGAAGATATTAAGAGAAGAAGAAAGGGACAGAAAACTACAAAACACACACACACACACACACACACACACACACACACTCTCACACACACAAAAAAGCCCATAGAAAATAATAAGCAAAATGACAATGACTACATACTTATCAATAATTACTTTAAATGTAAATGGACTAAATGCTCCAATGAAAATATAGAGGGTGGCTGAACGGATTTAAAAAAACAAGACTATATGTGAAGGTATAAAAAAGATACCTCATTCAAGTGGAAATAAAAATAAAGCTGGGTTGGCAACATTCATATCAGACAAACTAGACTTTAAAACAAAGACTGGGACAAGGACAAAGAAGGACATTAAATAATGATAAAAGGGCCAATTCAAGTAGATGATAAAATTTTCATAAATATTTATGTATCTAACATAGGAACACCTTAATATACAGGGGTGGAAAACAGTAGGTTTACAGTTGTTTTCTGGAAAACAATAAAATAATAAATAACAATACATGAATAAGCTGATAACAACTGTAAACCTACTTTTGTCCATATATATACTGTATATATATATAGTATATATGCAAATATTAACAGACATAAAGGGAGGAATTGACAGTATTATGATAATATTTGCAGATTTTAAGACCCCACTTACTTCAATGGATAGATTATCCAGACAGAAAATCAATAAGGAAACATGGGCTTTAAGCAACACATTAGAACACTGAACATCATATATACAGAATATCTAATACAAAAATTACAGAATTCACATTCTTTTTAAGTGCACATGGAACATTTTGTAGGACAAATCAAATGTTAGCTCACAATACAAGTCTCAATAAATTCAAGAAGATTAAAATTATATCAAGGATCTTTTCTGAATGTAATAGTATAAAACTAAATATAATTTATAAGAATAAAACTGGAAAAAACACAAATGCCTGAAATCAAGCAGATACTGAAGTTAGTTAAGTTTGGGGGCAGTGTCAAAAATTATGTGCAGATTTTGACTTAGCAGGGGACAATGCCCCTAACTTCTGTGTTGGTCAAGGGGCAAGTGTACGTAGCAATAAATTTAACCAAGTAGGAGAAAATCCTGTACTCTGAAAACTATAAGACATTGATGAAAGGAATTGAAGATGATACAAATAAATGGAAGGATATACCATGTTCATAGATTGGGAGAATTTATCATTAAAATGTCCATACTACCCAAAGCAACCTACAGATTTAATGCAATCCCTATCAAAATACCAATTGCATTTTTCACAGAACTAAAACAAATAATCCTGAAATTCATATAAAACAAAAAAGACCTGAAATAATGCAAGAAAGCTTGAGAAAGAAGAACAAAGTTTTAGGTGTCATGGTCCCTGATTTCAAAATATAGTAGAAAACTATAGTAATCAAAACAGCATGGTACCATCACAAAAACATACACATAGATCAATACAACAGAATAGAGAGCACAGAAATAAATCCATGTGTAAGTGGTCAATTAATCTACTATGAGTAAGGCAAGAATGTACAATGGGGTAAAGATAGTCTCTTCAATAAATGATGTTGGGAAAATTTTACAGAGAAATACAAACATAAAACTGGACCACTTTTTTTACAGAATAATAAACTCAAAGGAAATCATCAACAAAATGAAAAGGCAATGTACTGAATTGGAGATGACATTTGCAAATGATATCCTGTCAGAATGGCTGTTATCAAAGACAACAAATAACAAGTATTGGCAAGGATGTAGACAAAAGGGAAACCTTGTGCACTGTTGGTGGAAGTATAAATTGGTACAGCTACCATGGAATACAGTATGCAGTTTTGCAAAAAATAAAAAATAAAACTACCATACAATCCAGCAATTCCATTTCTAAGGATTTATGTGAAGAAAATATAAGCTCTAATGTAAAAAGATATATGCAATATTCAGTGCAGCATGATTTACAACAATAGGAAAGTGCCTTATAAAGTAGTATGTAGACCCTCTATAACCAACATATCCTTATTCCCTGTCTGTTCCTGTTAAAGGACTTGAGACTTCGGTTTCTTGGCTTCTAAGAACTGGTGGTTTTCATTCTATGTGGGTTTCACACAGCACTAAACTTCAGATAGGCTCCAGGAAGCTGCATGCACACATTCCTATATACTTAGTGGTGCAAGCCATTTACACCACTTATTTGCCAGATCAGTTGTAAACCAAAATGAAAATAACCTTGAACCAAGTTCAAATCATTCTTCTCACCAATCTTTTAACATTGACCAGTCCTTTGTTGTCTGATCTAGATTATTACCCAGAAATCAGATGGCTTCTCTTGGCTACAAAGATTGGGAAAATGAATAACTGGCATTTTCAGATTCTACTGTATGTTTATATGGAATGATGGGGGAAGAAAGTGACTGTTGGTTAGGCAACCAACAGTGTTGGGGACCCATACATAGTTTTAAAAACCAAGTAAGAAACATTTTTTCTTCAAAAGAACAGACCGTCATAATGACATGACGGAAACATTCTTAATGTTTCTTAAGAAAGTGATTTTAGATGAGTTCTATGTACTACTTAATATTTCTCAGGTAAATTCTAGGTAGTCCAAATTCTTTCTGCTGTTTGCCAAACCTTCCATAGGTAATTCAGGCTTGAAGAAATTCTTATTGTTCTTTTATATCAAAGATAACTGATTCTCAGTTATAGATAATTGACCCTGAAGCCAATTTTCAAATATTAACTGAAGAATGATCTGGCTGTGGCAGGCAATACAGAAAAATAGTTTGCATTCTGTGTAGTTTTACATTTGCCTACAGAACATATCTGTATGATTCTGGAATTGTACGCATAATATTAATGAAGCGAAAGTCGTGGGTACAGTCCCAATTGGGGATAGTCCTATATGTAGTCCTACATACTTATGCTAGAATTATTAGTAAGCATATCTTGGCTTTTTATCTAGATTTCTCCTTGATGCCTGAGATGCTGCCCATTTGATTGCTCTGTCTCTCACAGGGCCCGGATTCAAATCCTTGATCCATTACTCAGGACTAGGGTGACTGTGGGCATGCTACTTGCTCTCCTTTACCTCCTAGGTCTAGGAAGGCTCATGCTAATAACTGCCTCGAGGGTTGAATACGTGTGTGTGTGCACAAATAAAATGTGGAGATTTGTGTGGAGAATTTTACTGCAGTGTTATTCAAAGAAAGTGTCCAATAAATGGGAGTTATTATTAAGAACCGAATTAACAATGCTAGCTATTATTAAGAACTTAATTGGAAATTAAAGTCTTCTTTCTTTCCACTAGCTAGCTGTGTGTTTCTGGCTAAGACACTAAAATTTCATTTCCCACATCTGTTGAAGGAGGGAGGTGTGCTAGAATCTGTAAGCTCACTTAACAGCTTTAAAGAACAGTGATTTCTGGCCTTGCTTATCACTTACCAGTGGGCACAGGGCAGTGCTCTGGAGAGAGAACAAAAACCTCACAACCCACCAAAGAAGAAACCTGGTGTCGTAAGGGAATGTGGAAACTTCGTTATGTGGTTTCATAACCGAACTTGTCTACTAGTCATTACTATTCCTTTCCGACAGAGCAAAGACAAAATGTTGATAGTAATGGGCAGAATGTCCAATAAGCAGGACTTTTTTTGTTAAGAAAGAGAACCTTTCTCCCTCATGTCACATGAGAAAAGTACCCTTCCGTGGCACTTTGTAAATGAGCTCTGGGCTATTGCTGGGCAGTAAGTTCCCAAGTTTAAGTTTTACAATTTATTGGCATCCAATAGAGAACCAGAGTACTTTTATTTGGAAATACATTTGGAAAGGATTGCAGAGAGCTCAGGCAGCAATAATTGTTCTCTAGTTTGGGGGATTTTCACCTTTTCTGTGCTCTGTAACTAGCTGGCGCTCTTCCAACTGTAATTTAGATTTACCGTGAACTGTAGGGCTTTTTAATGTGTGTGGTAATTTCTTTTGAAGCCAATAACTTCTTTTACTCCATGTGCAAAATTTTGATTTTGCACCTGCTTTTCTTATTTTCAAACTCTCTCTAGTTCCTATATGTTTATTCTTTGAAAATGTACCTTTTATCAGTGGTTTTAGCGATATTTAAAAACTTTGGAAATTTGGTCAATTTGGGTTCACTCATGAAACCTTTTCTAATCCCATTATAAGCACTGATCAGTAATGGCTACTACCCTAGGACGGCTTCATTAAAATTACAATAGGAAATGCCTCTGAACCTTCAAACATCCCAATTTATGCTCTTTTAATCAAACAACAGCAGGCCAGAGTGACTCTCAGTGAACTCATTAAGGGAACCAGGGTTCATTCCAGCAGGGATTTTATTTTCCAGAAGCTAAAAAAGGTAGAAAAATTCTATGTACAACCTCATCTTATACTTGTTCACATCCTACCACCAAATAAGCTGTGTTGTCATCAACCAGATAGTTGCACATATATTTTATTTGCATGAACACGTGAATGACCAGATGCACTTTCTGGTCTTCTGATTCAATTTATTAAGATAGACAATTATTTTGTTGTTGTTGTGAGAAGGTAATTCTCCTCTGGAAACAAAGAGGAATAAGAATGATATTGACCTAGAAAATCAGCTCAGTATTCAAATTCATATTTTGTTTCCATGTACTAATGATGGTGATGATGAATGTTAGGTTACATTTATTTTCTAAAATCGAAGGAAAGACTCTTCCTTGGAAGAGTGGAAGAAGAAATATACAAGGTCATCAAACACAACAAAATTAAAAGAACTGCTAAGTTCTGGTAAGCACAGGGGCATCAGTATTTACCCCAAATATGAACAGAACAGAAGGCTAAGTCATGGACAGGAATTTAATTTTTTTTTATCCTCACCAAAGGATATGTTTTAATTGATTTTAGAGAGAGAAGAAAAGAGAGGGAGAGAAACATCAATCAGTTGCCTCCCACACACACCCAACCAAAGACTGAACCTGTAACATGGCATGTGCCCTGACTGGGAATCAAACCCACGACCCTTTGGTGCTGGTGTATGGGGTGACTGCTCCAACCATCTAGGTCACACCAGCCAGGGCAAGGACAGGAATTTTAACATGCCTTCTGTCTTAGTTAAGAGTGGGTCAAAAGCAGGGAAAGTTGCAATTGAAGTAAAAGACTTCAGAGTCTACAAGATAGGCTCATTGGTGGGGATGAGGCTGGGAGTGTACAGAGGAGTAATCTCCTCCTTTCTCACAAATCTCCAAGGCTGCTACACTTTATATGTATACCAAGTTTCTAGTGATTTCTCCTTAACTTTTGCCTTTTCCTTAACTTTTATGGCTTATCTTTTCAGTTAAATCTATGATTTATTAGAAATGTATACTTGATTAAGGTAGGTTCAACTTATGTTTTTCATTTGACTACTCATTTATCTTAATATCATTTATTGAATAATATGCATTTTCTCAAATGGATTGAGATTCCCCCCTTTTATAGTCTAAATTCTTTCATGTATTTAAATTTATTTCTGGATTCTTTATTGTATATCATTGCCTTGTCTATTGACCCATATACCAATACCACACTGTTTTGATCACTAACAATTTAATTTTTAAAAATCTGATATTGTTAGTCCTTTGCTCATCCTCATACACCATACTCTTTAGACAAATTCTTCATGATTTTTTTTTATCTTTTCCATAGGGCCAATTAGATGATACAATAACCCAACTCGTCCATATCAGGATTAACTGTAAAAACTGGGGCCCAGCTGGTGTTGCTCAGTGGTTGAGCATCAACCTATAAACCAGGAAGAAATGGTTGGATTCCCATCAGGGCACATGCCTGGGTTGCAAGCTCAATCCCCAGTAGGGAACATGCAGGAGGCAGCCGATTAATGATTCTCTCTCATCATTGTTTGTATCTCTATCTCCCTCCTCCTTCCTCTCTGAAATCAGTAAAAATGTATTTTTTAAAAATGGGAATTTCTCCGACAGGAGACAGAGCTATTGTTGAAAAAAAGAAAAGCAATTCTAGCATATGAGAGAAGTATACCCAGAAATATAAGCTCTGGATTCTAGAAAGTCCCCTTTATAAGAAGTACCACATCATTCTTCAACATAGACATTACAAAGAGAAACAAATTTCATGCTTAGACATGGCTTAATAATTAAGTTTAAATATGCAATATGTGAAGCTACTTCTTGAAACTATTCTGCCACTACAGAATACAAAATAGTTTTCATTCACTCATCTTTCCTATATAATTCTTCTCATAGGATAGTTTATCTGCAAACCAGAGTATATAAAGTATTTTTTCTATTGCTGCCAATTTTTCCCCATTTTAAAACATCTTAATTGAAGTATATTTAACATTCTACAAAATAAATAAAATTCACCTGTTTTAAGTGTACAAGTCAAAGATTCTTAGTAAATTACACAATTGTAATTTATCCAAATTTAGAGTATTTCCATCACCTCAGAAAGATTCCTTATCTCAATTTATAGGCAATGTCCAATCCCACCCTCCGCCCCGGGCAACCACTAATGTGTTTTTCTGTCTCTATAGATTTGCCTTTTCTGCTTCCAATTTTTAACTCAATAGTTACACTTTTTTAAAAGGTTGCTTTTAATTACAAAATTTTAATGAAAAAATTTAAAAACATCAGGGGAGCTTACTATTTAAAAGAGACCTTGGGAAATCTCTTGGTTAATGGAACTACCACTATTTTATATTTGATAAATCTAGATTTTTATTTTCCTAAAGGCAAGGTATAGTTGTAGCAAATGCTGTTTTCTATCTATTGAAGACTTCTTGGCACCTCTAGAAAGGAAACAAACAAAAGGATCAAGTAATAATGCAAGAGAGATCAAAGCAATTCCTTTTGTCAATAACAGCAATTCATGCAAATCTCTAAGCACTAAAGGCTTTCTCTAGCTCAAGAAAATTCTGCATGAGAGGATTATTGTGAAAAACACATCACAGAAAGTGGTATCAATTTCTAAATTTTATCAGTAGATTCTGCTTAAGGACAATCAACCTTGGTGTAGAAGAAGGGAGGGAAGGAAGCAAAGTGGAACTCAGATTTATTGTGTACTAACTATGGTATTTCACAGGCATGATAGTAAGTGTGTGTGTTCTGCAGTGTGTTCCTCTATGCTGTAGCTGTAATGAGTGGGCCCCTCAGCTAAGCTGCCTAGGACAGTGGTCGGCAAACTCATTAGTCAACAGAGCCAAATATCAACAGTACAACGATTGAAATTTCTTTTGAGAGCCGAAAACCGACTTCTGCGCATGGGCCATGAAGTTTCAATCGCACTGTACGTGCGCGCCCGCACGTGGTATTTTGTGGAAGAGCCACACTCAAGGGCCAAAGAGCCGCATGTGGCTCATGAGCCACAGTTTGCCGACCACTGGCCTAGGATATAAATTCACACTTGGCCACTTACTAGACACCTGGCTTTGGTGCGGATTATTTAAGCTTTCTTTGCTAACGCTTTCAACATCATTAGTAGTAAAATAAAATTGTAAACATAAAATAAATTAATTTATATAATGCATTTACAACCAGTGCCTGGCATAAAGTACTAATGAAATATTACTATGATTTTTACATTACTGATGAAGAAACAGAAGCTCAGGGGTAAAGACACTCGCCTTAATTCTTATGCTTAACTGGTGGAGCTGGGTTTCTAGTACTGGTCTGTTTGAAGCCCTGGCTGATGATTTCCTCTACACCACCGCTACTCAAAATGTGGTCCCTGAATCAGCAGCATCAGTATAACTTGGGAGCTTGTTAGAAATGCAGAATCTTGGGGGCTTGCTCCAGATTTATAGAGACAGAATCAACAGTTGAACAAGAACCCTAGGTGATTCTTATGAACATTAAAGTTGAGAAGGGATGCAGAACACATTACTGCTCAATGAAACCTCTGCTAAGTGGGAGAACAGCAGAGAATCATTTGCCTGACGTTTATTGCTTTAGAGACCTCAAGTATCCCAGGGTGCTGTGAGGTTGATCTTCAATACTGTAGGCTCTGCCTTTCTCTGTCAAATGTACTGGCAAGGGGCTAACTCCCAGGGCTGGCTGTTGGTTTGTCTCTAGAATGACCCAATCACTACTATTCATGATCTATCTTTCCCTCTCCCTTTTTCTTCCCTTTTTCTTCCCTTTCTCCTCTCCCTTGGTCTCTCTCTCTCTCTCTCTCTCTCTCTCTCTCTCTCTCTCTCTCTCTCTCTCTCATCCTCTCCATCTTCCTATCTGTTTTTCTCTGTATACCTCTCTCACTCTCATTTTTTATTCCTAAATTTGTGCACTACAAAATTTAATCGGGACTGCCCAAGGATGGTTATGCCCTATTGTTCTGAACAAAATGACACTCAATCATTTCTTGATAAAGATAGTAGTTTGTGAAAATAGAATAGATTATGAAATTGGACAAAAACTGGGTCCAAATGCTAATTCTTTCACTTAATTTTTTAAAATTTATTGCTGATGCTATTACAGATATCCCCAACTACCCCCCCCCCCCTTTACCCACTTCTACCCAGTCCCCATCCCCTCTCCCTCTGGCTAGCACCACACTGTTATCTGTGTCCTTGGGCTACACATATATGTTCTTTGGCTAAGCTCTCCACCTTATTTCATCCACTCCCATTTCCACACCCTTCCCCTCTAACCCCTGTCAGTCTGTTTCATGTATCTATGCCTCTAGTTCTAATTTTGTTCATCAGTTTATTTTGTTCATTAAATTCTCAACAATCTCACTTTAAGGTGTATATCCTAAGAATCCCAACACACCAATCAGAAAGAATATATGCACCCCTATGTTCATAGCAGCGTTATTTAAAATAGCCAAGATCTGGAAACAGCCCAAGTGTCCATCAGTAGAGCAGTGTATAAAAATGCTGTGGTACAATTACACAATGGAATACTACACGCTGTAAAAAAGAAGGAACTCTTACCTCTTGTAACAGTATGGATGGACCTGGAGAGTACCAGTATTGTGTTAAGCAAAATAAGCCAGCTAGAGGAAGACAACTACCATATGATCTCATTTATATGTGGAATCTCTACCAGGGGTCCTCCAACTACGGCCCGTGGGCCACATGCGGCCTGCCGAGGACATTTATCCAGCCCGCCAGGTGCTGCTGCCTGTCCTGCTTAGCAGCCAACTCGTCCTGGGCCCGCAGTGCGCATAGGAATTTGTTCATAGTTTTTTTTTTAAAACTATAGTCCGGCCCTCCAATGGTCTGAGGGACAGTGAAATGGCCCCCTGTTTTAAAAGTTTGAGGACCCCTGCGTTGAACCTTCCTGAAACTTTGTTTTTTATTTATTTATTTATTTATTTATTTATTTATTATTGTCTTTAAAAATGGTGATATTAAGAGATATATCTTTAGGTTGAGAGGATCAAATAAAATCAAGTTATGAAAAAGCACCTGGCACATAATAGGTGCTCAATCTATTTAAGACAAGGAAACAAACAAATAAACCCTGAACCAAGACAGGAAGTTTCCTGTCAAACTTAAGGAAACTTGCACAGAAGACCCATTCCATTGAAAGGTGGGAAGACAGTGGCTGCCACTCATGGAATGCAATGAGTTCAAAGTATTTAAAGGAATATTTTCTATACGGAAAGGCTAAGGCAATTGCTTTTATGTGGAACAAGCCCCAGGAGGGCTTGATTTCTTAGAGAGAATCATCAGTTTCATGTTAGTCTGTACAAATGTTTCCTAGGAGGATTACCACTAGTGACTTGTAAGAAATCTTGTCCCTTTCATCATGTGATTAAAAAAAAAAAAGGAATTGCTCCCATCTTAAGAGGAATTTTTATACCAGAGCTAAACATTTTTATATGAATGCATAGCACTAATTTCATGAAAAGAAATTGAAGGCAATGAGCAGAACTTTGTTTTCTATTTTTTTTATAGATTATGCTCCTTCCTTACAGGCAGGTGCACCCGCATAGCATAAAGGCAGGGAAGGGCACTGGTAACCCTCCCTCAGTTCCGGTTCTCAGGACCACAGTGAGCACTGCACAATAGAAATGCCTTTCAAGTTGTTGCAGCTGTTCTGCTCTATGGAGCACCCACTGAGTTAAAGGACAGACACTCCACTTCCATGTGATATCCTCTCACTCCAAAGCCTAATTAATTTCCTGACATCTATCAAAAATAGCAGAACCATGCATATAAACTACATATATATGTTTTGGAATAAAAAATAGTTTAAAGGTACATTGAAAAAAATAAGTAAATTGCATGCAACTTCCTTCTGTCCTGTTCCTCTATTCACATACTCCTTAAAGATTTAATTTACCAGCAACCTAAATCTTTTTACCTCACAGTTTGGCTTCAGTCATTTCACAGTTTGGTGTAGTTTGGCACACTCATGGTTGGGGTTCATTATAATTTGCTGCTATGTGCACGACAATTAGGCACACCATTCCTGCACCTTTTCTATTGATTCCTTTTTTTAAAGAGAGAGAACAGTGTTTAAGAAAAAGAAAAATAAATAGCAAAGAATTCTGCACAGTGTGGGACAGCCTTTTGATTTCCTGTTAAAATCAGGTTTATGGAGGCTTAGCAGACTGTGTAAATAAAAGACTAGATTACATTTTTTAGTATTTTTCTTCTTGATATTCAGATATGAAAATGTTTAGGCATAAACAGCACATTTCTAATATCTATAAAATTTAGAATAATTTATTTTCTTGTATCTCCTGGGGATTTCCTTGCCTTGGGAAACCACATTTATAAATGGGAGTGAAGAAGAAGAATCTAGTCAAGAAGACAATCATGTGAATTGCTTCCTGTCTCACCCTGTAAAAGAACAGAGCCAATCCCCTGCAAATGCACTAGAAGCACCCAAGAGGAGCTCAGATATGCACACTGCATCTTTAAAATGCATTCAAATAACTGAATTTGCTTCCTTTATCACTCCTTGTTAACTTTTCTGTGTCCATTACATTATTTATATATATATATGACGTGTTTGTTGTGTTTGTTGGGAGGCTTTTCACTGTTGTCAATACAGCCCTGGAATATTGGGACTAACTGTCCAGATTTTACCTCAGTCATCCCCTTGGAACATGCTTCTGGTATTTGCCCTCCATCTTCCTGTCCCCAGTAATACACTATATTTGTCACAATGTTGCTTCATGAATTAAAATGGGGCTGGTATGCAGAGGGGAGATGTGAAGTTGCCTTGGAGGAATAAACCTCTCATACTGTCTCACAATATGTGAACCTATAGGTTGGTGGTCATTCTGACTGTCCAGCAATTTTTCCATCCTCAGGGCTCCCATTGCAATACCTCTATCAGCAATTAACTTTAAAAGGAGGATTAGAATTCTATCCTGAACCTTCTCCTTTGCACAAAACTGGCAAGGAACATTCCAATAGCTCTCTTGCAAGCTGTGGCATTTCTCTGCTCAGGGATTTGCACTGGCAGGTGAGGGGAGAATGGGGAGTGAAGATCCCTTGGGTTTCTGGAGTATGGAATTAAGGATCTATTCCACTGGGTAATTCCAAAGCATCCAGAGTAATGGAGGGGCTCCGATATGCCTCCTCAGTTATCAAGTTCCCTGGTTTTCTCTACAACATAATATGTGATTTTCTTTGAATAGCTCCTGAGATAACATAGCTATATTTTATCAGGGGAACTACCTTATTCTATCATTTCTAAGTCATCCATATTTTCACATTTCAACTTCTCTGATATTGGAATGTGTCTTAAAGTTAATGGTGCATCATAGTTTGATTGCCAGTAATTTTTTTTGTTCTTAGTGGGACATAAAATTAATATTGTATTTTTCAAAGTCAACTTAGACTCAATGAGTTACAATACACCTTTTTAAGTGTACCTTTGAAAAGCTCCTGACTTTCCTTCCAGCAAACAAAAGCCCGGGGCCAGATGGCTTCACAGGAGAGTTTTACCAAAAATTCAAGGAAGAACTAAAACATATCCTCCTCAGACTATTCCACAAAATTCAAGAGGAAGGAACACTTCCAAGCTCCTTCTATGAAGCCAGCATCACCCTAATACCAAACCAGATAAAGACAACACAATAAAGGAGAATTACAGGCCAATATCCCTCATGAATGTAGATGCCAGAATCCTCAACAAAATTCTAGCAAATTGGATCCAGCACTACATCAGAAAGATCATACACCATGACCAAGTAGGATTTATCCCAGGAATGCAAGGATGGTACAATATCCGCAAATCAATTAACGTGATACATCACATAAACAAATTGAGAGATAAAAATCACATAGTCATATCAATTGATGCAGAAAAAGCATTTGACAAAATCCAACACCCTTTCTTGATAAAAACTCTCAACAAGGTGGGAATAGAAGGATCATACCTCAACATAATAAAAGCTATATATGATAAACCCATAGCTATCATCATACTCAATGGGCAAAAACTAAAACCATTTCCCCTAAGAACAGGAACAAGACAGGGATGCCCACTCTCACCACTCCTGTTCGACATAGTACTGGAAGTATTAGCCATTGCAATTAGACAAGAAGAAGAAATAAAAGGCATCCAAATTGGAAAAGAAGAAGTAAAGCTGTCCTTATTTGCAGATGACAGGATATTGTACATAAAAAACCTGAAAGACTCCATCAAAAAACTAACAGACTTAATAAATGAATTCGGCAATGTAGCAGGATACAAAATTAACGCCAAGAAATCTATGGCATTTCTATACACCAATAGTGAACTTACAGAAAGAGAGATTAAAAAAGCAATCCCATACCATCGCACCAAAAAAATTAAGATACCTAGGAATAAACTTAACCAAGGAGGTAAAAGACCTATATGCGGAAAACTACAGGACACTGAAAAAAGAGATAGAAGAAGACGGAAACAGGTGGAAGAACATACCATGTTCATGGATTGGTAGAATCAACATCATTAAAATGTCCATACTACCCAAAGCAATCTATAGATTCAATGCAGTCCCATTAAAATACCAATGGTATATTTCACAGACCTAGAAAGAACTCTCCAAAAATTCATCTGGAATAAAAAAAAGACCCTGAATAGCCACAGCAATCCTGAGAAAGAAGAATAAAGTAGGAGGGATCTCAATACCAGATTTCAAGCTGTATTACAAAGCCACTGTTCTCAAAACAGCCTGGTACTGGCACAAGAACAGACATATAGACCAATGGAATAGAATACAGAATCCAGATATTGACCCAAGCCACTATGCGTAATTAATATTTGACAAAGGAGGCATGAACATACAATGGAGTCAAGACAGTCTCTTCAATAAATGGTGTTGGGGGAATTGGACAGATACATGCAAAAAAATGAAACTAGATCACCAACTTACACCATACACAAAAATAAACTCAAAATGGATACAGGACTTAAACATAAGACGGGAAACCATAAAAATACTAGAGGAATCCACAGGCAGCAAAATCTCAGACATATGCTGAAAGAACTTCTTCACTGATACTGCCCCTAGGGCAATGGAAGCCAAAGAGAAAATAAACAAATGGGACTACATCAAAATAAAAAGCTTTTGCACAGCAAAAGAAACCATCCACAAAACAAGAAACCCCATAGGAGAACATATTTGCAAATGTTATCACTGATAAAGGTTTAATCTCCAACATCTATAGGCAGCTTATACAACTTAATAAAAGGAAGATAAATGATCCAATAAAAAAGTGGGCAACGGACCTAAATAGAATCTTTTCTAAAGGAAACAGAAGGAAGGCCAAGAGACACATGAAAACATGCTCAAAGTCACTAATTATCCGAGAGATGCAAATCAAAACGACAATGCGATACCATCTCACACCTGTCAGAATGGCTATCATCAACAAATCAACAAACGACAAGTGTTGGCGAGGATGTGGAGAAAAAGGAACCCTCGTGCACTGCTGGTGGGAATGCAGACTGGTGCAGCCACTGTGGAGAACAGTATGGAGTTTCCTCAAAAAACTGAAAATGGAACTCCCATTTGACCCAGTAATCCCACTCCTAGGAATATATCCTAAGAAACTAGAAACACCAATCAGAAAGGATATATGCACCCCTATGTTCATAGCAGCACAATTTACAATAGCTAAGATTTGGAAACAGCCTAGGTACCCGTCAGCAGATGACTGGATCAGAAAACTATGGTACATCTACACAATAGAATACTATGCTGCCATAAAAAAGAAGGAATTCTTACCATTTGTAGCAACCTGGATGGAATTGGAGAACATTATGCTAAGTGAAATAAACCAGTCAATGAAAGAAAAATACCACATAATCTCACTCATTTGTGGATAATAAAAAACATTATAAACTGATGAACAAAAAGATAGATACAGAGGCAGTAAAGCATCAAACAGACTGTCAAATTACAGTGGAAAGGTTAGGGAGGGGTGGGGGAAATAAGAGATCAACCTAAGGACTTACATGCATGCATATAAGAATAACCAAGGGATGCAAAACATTGGGGGGTGAGGGCATGTATGGGAGTGTGGTTGGGGTGGGCAATGGTAAGATATGTACACATATAATACCTTAATAATATATATATATATATATATATATATATATATATATATATATATATATATATATTATACATATATATCAAAAAGAAAAGAAAAAAAGTTTATATCTTATTTACTAAGATTAAAAGGATAAAAGAAAAAAAGAAAAAAAGAAAGAAAAGCTCCTGACTTTCAAATCTGAATTGCAATAGGAATCACAACTCTAGTCTCTCTGTAGTCTATTCTCCAAAGCAAGAACATTTGGAAGTAAAATTTAAAATACAACAAATTAATAAAAAGCAAAAATATTTATAAAACATTTCAGCTCATTTACTGTGAGCTGTTGTTCTAAGAGCTCCATTTCGTTTAAACCCACTTCAAGTGCCCATAATAAATGAGCTCTCCATTTGCAAATGGTAAGCCACAGTAGTCACATAACTGCTGATGTATCATTAATCTCCACTTCCAACAAAACAGCACATCCTGAATTGGATCAATGTATTCGATCTGATCAATTACTGCACGAATGAAAGCCCTTGAAATTCTGAACCAACTGTCAAGACTGATTTAGTTATTCTGGAGTCATGATAGTCTTAATCCTTAAAGTCATTGCTCCAAGATAGCATTAGGGTATCCTCAAATATACACAGAGATATTAGTATAGCTCACAAGTGATTCCCTAGGTTCTCTAGATATTTAATTTTTGCTAAGATGTGTGCTTGGTTTTGAATAAAGTTGGGAGAGAAGGATGGAAGACTTGAGACATGTATTGAGCAAAAACACTCTGAATCATACATGGCTATTGACCAAGCGATAATGGAAAACGGGAAACAAGAAATAAAAGTCTCACCAACATAGTGAAATCTCTTCTGTCTATATATATAAACCTCATGTGCTGGCTTTGGCAGTAGTTTGAACTTTGTCATTCCCATCAACTTCCTGAAATTCACTAGATATCACTTTTTCTCACAGAAAAAACATCTGCAAGTGTATTTATCTGGTTATGAACAAAATTACATTTTACTTTTTCAAATGAAATCATAGAAGTATTTATTTGTATTTGCAATATATATTACTAGCCTATTTAAAAATCTGTGAATACATACACATTATTAAAAAAACCATTTGTAAGTTTAAAAATATACTAACTAGAGAAACATACATAATTCTCTCCACCTCAGAACATTTTCATTGCACTGTTGAAAGAATTTTTCTTAGTTAAACAGAGAATTGCTTCTAAACTTTCTTTGGGGAAATTTAGCTAAAACTTTTCACACTTAAACTTGATTGAGACTGCATTTTAACACTTGAATATACACACATGCATGTATACTGTATTTTATATAATTAAGATATGATGCATATGATAAACAATGGCAAGATATACTTGACTCTGCGGTGTTTTTCTTTCTTTGTAGTAAAAAAATAATGTGGAGTTTTACAACCAATACTATCTTAGAGAAAATATAGAATAATGATGATGACATAATTACTACTACTTATTGTTTACACTATCTTAGGTACTGCTTGAAGCATGTTACATACTTTATGAAATAGTAACAAATACCCTCCCCCTCCGCCCAAACCAGACATTTGTTAGATAATATTTACAGATGAGGAAACTAAAACCTAGTGACTTTGGGTCTAATGTGACCATGCCACCGACTGTAAGTGTGGAAGTTAGTATTTGGATTCAGGTATCCTTTTAAGAATGGTACAATGAATCAACTTAAAAAAAACAACCCAGCAATCCATGTCCACTTTTGTGCAAAAGCCTGCATTTAGAAAGTATTGTAATTTCTAGATGGCACTCTCAGAATTATAAACTTAGATTAATGATGGCATCATTAGGTGGTAGACTCATATATGATTCTGCAAAGCATCAGCATATTCAGGCAGAACAGCTGTGTTCCTTCAATTTATATTTGCTGCTGACCTTCCTTGGGTCAGGCACAGAGCTGAATAAATATTGGCATGCAATGAGAAATGGAATTCAATTTAAATGAAACTGAGGAGCAAGCGTTGGCTAGAGATTGAGGATCAGCAGATCTTGGTTCTACTGCAGGAACCTGTGAGATAGAAGATATGAGTCCCTCCTGTGACTAGGTTTCTGAATAATGGTCTCTGTCCTACATCTCATGATTGTGAATATAAAATGAGATAAAGTAGTTTGCAAAGCACAAACGACAATAGTTATAGTTGGCATTATTCATTTCTAGTGGACTTGTTATAAGCATAATCACTGACCAAAGATCCATTCATGCAGACCCCGAGCCTCACAAGGGAAGGTGTGTGTGTGACAAAGAAGAATTAGGCTTTGAGATTCTCAAATGAAATGTATTATAGCTCTGTATTGTCACTTCATTTGCATCAATTGAATTAGTATTGCTTCTATATATAGGCACACATTTTCTATTGCTGAGGCATGATGGATAATATATTATCTTCAATTCTAGAGGCAAACAAGTTGAGTTTGAGTCCCAGCTTCACCACTTAATTGTGCCACCATGAGCCTATTACATACTAGGTGTACCGGTTAATAATATGGATTTTTTTCAATAGGTGGAGTTACACATATGTTGATATATATGCGATTTGATATGTATGCTCTTTTGTTGTATTGACAACAAGCTTCAAAACTTCATTTGTCAAATTTGCTGAAGGTGTTAACATCATAGATATTTTTACGCTTAAAAATGTCGAGTTTCATGCCAAAAAAAGAGCATTTGCGGGAAGTTTTAGTTCATTATTTTATTTTGAAGAAAAGTGCTGCTGAAAGTTATCATATACTTCGGGAAGCTTCTGGTGAACATGCTCCATCTCAAGACACTTGTGAATGCTGGTTTAAATGTTTTAAAAGTGATGATTTCGATGTGAAAGACAAAGAATGTCCAGGTAAACTGAAAAAGTTTGAAGACCAACAATTACAAGCATTATTGGATGAAGGTGCATGTCAAACTCGAAAACAACTTGCAGAAAGATTAAACGTTGCTCAGCAAACAATTTCCAATCCTTTACAAGCAATGGGAAACATTTTAAAGGAAGGAAAATGGGTGCCACATCTACTGAATGAAAGACAAATGGAAAACAGAAAAGTCATCAGTAAAATGTTGCTTCAACAGCAGGAAAGACTTTTTTGCATCGAATTGTGACTGGCGATGAAAAGTGGATTTATTTTGAGAATCCCAAATGCACAAAATCATGGGTTGATCCAGGTCAACCATCAACATCGACTGCAAGGCCAAATCGCTTTGGAAAGAAGACAATGCTCTGCGTTTGGTGGGATCAGGAAGGTGTGGTTTTATGAGCTTCTAAAACCAGGTGAAACCGTTAATACTGATCGCTACTGACAACAAATAATCAATTTGAACCACGTTTTGATTGTGAAATGACCAGAATGTTCCAGAAGGTACGGCAAAGTAATTTTGAATAAAGCACTTTTGATGTTTCTCTTGAAATTATCGTGTTTTCTTTGATTACAAAATTTGTCATTATTAACTGGTACACCTAGTGCTTTCTCTGGTCACAATTTCCTTATTTTCTAATAGAAATAGTACTTTCCATTAAACATTTTTGAGGATGAATGGCATAGAGAACTTAGAACAAGGCCAAACACATAGTAAGGATTGAATATATATTGCATATTTATTATTGTCCTAATAGAGTATAACCGTCCATCACTATATCAATCCCACTATATATTCCATATGAACACAGAAACTCTGGTATGGAAAATGTGAAAATGCTTTTCTCGGCACCATGGATGATATGGAAATAATTAAGCACTGTCTATGTTCTTAAAGAGATTACATGTGGTTCAATTTCTGCCAATTCAATTATTTTGCTCGTTTAGTTCATTCAGTTTGATGAAATATTATAAAAAGCAATGATCTAGCATTTTCATTTTTTAAAATATGTAGGCCGTCATTACATAATCTATAAAAATCAACTTGGTGTAAGAAATTGTTCTGGACTAATCCCAAACATTATGCCTTTCTCTAGTTGAGCCATGATGTTCATCAGCAAGCTGCCCTTGTCACACTGGTTGAATGCTCTCAGTTTCATTTATTCCCGTCTTTACATGAAGACAGCTATTTCCGGTCCCTTGGAATCTTCTCCGTTTTACCCAGCTGTCATTTCCTTCCAGGTGGCTTTGCCACATTACATTCCCAGGTGTGCTATGTTGTTGTCCATCCTGAAAGCCTCTCCAAATTTTTCCTGAAAATTTTTCTCAAACGCCTTACGGTGACTTCTTTTAATTTTTGCCCACATTCTGAATCTAGACCATCTTCAGATTTGGGAGGCAGTTAAGGTCAAATGACTCTATTGCCAGAACCCATGAATTCAAATTCAAACCAACTGTATGACCTCAGGTGAGATTTTTTTTTTGCCTCAGTTTCCTTGTCTATTAAATAGGGTCCTCAATGACAGTAGCTACAGTAGAGGGTCATTGGTATAAGTAAATGAGTAAAATGCTTATAATCATCCTATATAAATGTTTACCATGATTATGTTTGTTTGTGGTCCTTCACCCTGGGCTGTGGATGCTGTCATATATTCATAATTTCACCATTTAATAAATTAGGAACCAAACAGCAGAGGGAACAAATAGAGAAAACAGATCCAGAGAAAAAAATGCTAAAGCTACAATAAAATGGTAAGGTTCCGGAAGTTTAGGAAGGACAATATTTCTGGTAGATGTTACCTGGGTCAATGAGAGACAGGTAAATGGATTGGATTGTCTCACAGTGGGTACATAGACATGTGAACTGCTTTACATAGGAAATAGTTACTATTATGAACTACCCATCAATTGGTAATGATTTTACAAATATAGTCCACGTGCACTCATGATATATGACATATAAACATTAGAACAATGATTTTCAAAGTGCTCTGCTAAGTTCCAATGCCTCATGCAGGGTGCTCACGTCACTGTGTGGGGTGAAGGGATGGTGACCCAGCAGCCTGAGCTCCCTGCTCTGCATTGGCCACTGCAGTTCTACTTTCATCTGCTTTATAAATTGTGGTTCGGTCACAAGAGTTAATATGTAAACACATTCCACTGCTAAAAAATGTTTGAAAATGTAGTAGGAAGTTATACATAGATGATGTGTGACCTAAAACTTCATTAAAAAACAACAACACATAGGGTCCCTGGGAATTTCCACTGAAGAATGAATAGCATATTCCATGTATGTTTATTTTCCTCTTCAAACAAAAGGTCCTATGCTTGTTGTGGGATATTGGGTACATGAATGAATAAAGTTCCTGTCCTTACATAGTTTAAAAGCCATGAAAAAAGCCCCACAAATTGAGCCACAGTGTGTCTGACCTCCCAATATTAAACATTCAGGATGAAAGAAGTATTGCACTTTTTCTGTTTGTCAGTCTTGACTCCCCATTCCCTGATAAAGGAAGTCTTGCTTGAACTCTCCTCTGGGCCAGGAGAATTTCTGCCCCCGCCCCTCCTTTTTTTGAGCTTCTAGACCAGGGTTTCACATAAAGAGAGCTGGAAGGACAAAGTGATTTTATGAGTGTTTTATGGAGTGTTTGTCAGACTCTAATTCCTTATTTATACAATGGGGGGGGGGGGGGCGGGGAGGAGGAAGGAGGTGCCTGTGATGATCACTGTTATTATTATACTTCTACCATGCATCCTACCAACTGGAGTTTCCTGTTTTTGCCACCTTTGACAGCTACCTCTGCCTCCCCACCCTGCAGGCCTATTCTTCTCTCCATCTGTTCAATTGACACCTCTGACACTCATCAGGCATTTCTGTTCATACCTCTCCAGATTTAAATATTGTTCATTGTTTTTATGCTTACTCAGAACTCTTGTCCATCATCAGCACCATCACTGTGTGTAACATGCTAGACTTTTTCTTTATTTAGGTTTCCTTTTCCAGGGACCTAGTGGATATTTGAAAATCCCTAATCACGAATGTTGGCAAAGCCTTTAATTGGTTTTGTGTGTGTGTGTGTGTGTGTGTGTGAGAGAGAGAGAGAGAGAGAGAGAGAGAGAGAGTCAAATTGCCTTCTAAAATATCTATCTACCTTGATCAATGAAGCTATTCACCTTTTATATTTATAGTTATTCCTTCTTGGCATCTTTATATACAAAAGCTGTTTCAATTAAAATAAATATACTTAAAATAGCTAATCCAAAATTCTAAAATAGTTTCAATGGCAGCATCTTATTTGCCCTCAACAAATCCCAATGTGGGCCGTGTATGCGTATGTAGCCCTCTTTGGCCATCTTATTATTTTTTCTTTTTTAATTTTATTTTTTTAATTGTTTGAAGTATTACAAATAGTAGTACATATGTCTCCTTTTTTTTCCCATTGACCTCCCCCCGGCCTCCCCTACCCCCCAGTACATGCCTTTACCTGCCCCCGCCCCAGTGTCTTGCATCCATTGGTTATGCTTATATGCATGCGTACAAGTCCTTCGGTTGATCTCTTACAGCACCACCCCCCCAACCTCCCCTGCCTTCCCGCTGTTTGCCATCTTATTTTAAGCATCTCTGTATTTTGTATTTCATTGTTTGCTTATATATTTTTAAAACATTGATTTAGAGAGAGTGGAAGGGAGGGAGGGAAGAGGGAAAGAAAGAGAGAGAAAGAGAGATCAGTTGCCTACCATATGCACCCCAACCAGGGATGGAACCCTCAACCTGGGTATGTGGCCTGACTGGAAATTGAACCCACCGCCTTGTACTTTGGGAGATATGCTCCAACTAATTGAGTCACACCAGCCAGAGCAATTTTTGGCTCATAGATGTGATGCTGGATAACTAAAATCAGGAGAAAAATATCTCTACTTTCTGTCATACCATGAATTATTTTTCAAAAGGTGGACATGTTTTCAATCTGCAATAGTATAATTTATGTTCTAATGAGCGAGGAGTTTCAGAGGGTCAGACTAGAGCAGCACTGAGCAGTTGGAACAGCACACTGCATTCCTGACCTTCCCACACAAATGTTTCCATGCACTTTAGCCCGTTCCAAAACCTCCAATTTCCTCTAACCTCACGAGGAGCCTCCTGCTAGTCTTCCCTGATAAGCTCCACATATATTTATTTTACTATCTCACCTTTTCCATCAAGTGGAATGAGAAGGAAATAAGGGGCTCTTGGCTTTTACAATTTATTATCCTTTAGAGAATTAATGTTTGTACTTTTTAGCCACAGAAACCTTTGTTCAAACAAAACATTACACTGAGGCCAAGAGTGGAAAGCAGATAAATGTCTAGTTGCTCCAGGTGAACGAGGGCGGGGACCCAATGTCCCGGCAGCTGGGCCCATTCCCACCTGACAGCCGCCCCAGAAGAGCTCTTCGGAGCAGTGTGCAGTCGTTGATTTAGAGCAGTGGCTCTCAATTCCGGTCATTCACTAGAATCATCTGAGGAACTTTATAAAAATACCCCGGCTTGGAACTCTCCCCGGCTATTGTGACCTAACTGCGAGGGGTTAGGGCCTGAACAATTGTTGGTGAGTGTGTGTGTGTGTGTGTGTGTGTGTGTGTGTGTGTGTGTGTGTGTGTGTGTGTGTGTGTGTGTGTGTGTTTTCAGGGCCCCAGATGTTTGAATGTGCGGCTGTGGTTAAGAACTCTGCTTTAAAGCAGTACTTTTCAGACCTGAGTGTGCATGGGAATCACCTGGGAGCCTCTTAAGGCACAGCTGGCAGGCCCCATCCCAGAGTTTCTGATTCTGCAAGTCTGGAGTGGGGCCTGGAATTTGCATTTCTAATAACTCCCAGGTGATCTAGGGAATATGTTTTGAGAACCACTGCTTTGGAGAAAAGTTGAAGTTAGCCAGGATTATCATATCATTTCTGCTAGGATCTGAGGGGGAAAAAAAAACCCAAACAACTTCCATTGGCTTTGTTCTTCTCTACCCTTTTTTGAGTTAAAACATGTAATTTATATGCTCAGTCGTGCCTATCCCTGAAGATAGCAATTCTTTTGGGCAGGCCTGTGAGGTGTGGAGTTGTGAGTCTGGCTCTCAAGCCTCTGCCCCCAAACCTGTCACACTGTTTTGCTGGCCAACTAATTATACTTGGACCAATTTCCAAGCGATAAGAATACTGAGACAATCTACGGAAAAGAAGACTTATTTTAGAATGAAGAAATGAACAAACACAGTACGGTATGCACAGAATGAATCATAGAAGTCCCAGATGTCACCATGCAGACGAAGACCTGCACTTGCCTTTGATGAAATTAACCAAGGCATCACTGAGCTACCTGGTTGCTTTTGGTTCTCTTTCTGTGCACATCTCCTACCTTTCAGATAGACATGATCTAGGGAGAGGGGCAGAAAAATATTTACTTCATGAAAATCATTTTGGAGCAACCAGATTTGAAAAAGGTGTTAGTAATTATGAAAAGTTCTGGTTTGGGGACTCTAGTAGACTTCCGAATATCTGCTTCAAGGCATGACAGGCTCAGTCACTTAGAATCATAAAGCAGATGAGCTCAAGGTGGATGTCTACAAGGCACCTCCTTTAGTGGGGTGGATGGGGGCAGTACAGAACCTAGATACTGAATTCCTGCCAGAAACACAAGTGTAAAGAGGCATGAGTCAGTGGGAGGGCCCATCCCATGCTTCCCTAATTTCCTGAATTATAATAGAAGCAAGAGCTTGGTAGGGGCTGGCGACATGGGAATGGTTGGTGTTGACTATTATGCATTAAATTGTGTCTTCCCAATATGCATGTTGAAGTCCTAACCACCAGTACTTCAGAATGCAACTTTATTTGTTGTAGATGTAATTACTAAAGATGAGGTTGTTAGGGTGGGCCCAAATCCAATATGACTAGCGTCCTTATAAAGAGGGGAAATTTGGACAAACACATACACACAGGGAGACTGCCATCCTATATAATTAAGAGGTAATATGCAAATTGACGCTCACGCCATCACATTACAAGATGGCCACCCCCACGTCATAACAAGATGGCCACCTCCACATAATCACAAGATGGCTGCCACAAGATGGCCACTCCCGTGTCATCACAAGATGGCCACCACAAGATGGCTGCTCCCATGTCATCACAAGATGGCTGCTCCCACATAATCACAAGATGGCCACCCCCTTGTTATCAAAAGATGGCTGGCAGGGGAGGGCATTTAGGGGGACCAGGCCTGCAGGGGAGGGGAGTTGGGGGTGACCAGGCCTGCAGGGGAGGGCAGTTGGGGGCTATCGGGCCAGCAGGGGAGCAGTTAGGCATCAATCATGCTGGCAGGGGAGTGGTTAGGGGACTATCAGCCTGGCAGGCAGAAGTGGTTAGGGGTAATCAGGCAGGCAGGCAGGCAAGTGGTTAGGAGCTAGCAGTCCCGGATTGTGAGAGGGATATTCGTGTGGGATCAGGCCTAAACCAGCAGTCAGACATCCCCTGAGGGGTCCCAGATTGGAGAGGGTGCAGGCTGGGCTGAGGGACACCCCGCCTCCCAGTGCACGAATTTCATGCAGTGGGCCTCTAGTATTAAGATAAAGGCAAAGATTATGGTGATGCTTTCACATGCCAAGGAACCAACTCTGCTGCCACCTTGAATCAGACTCCTAGTCTGCAAAAGTATGAGATTGTAAATGTTTGTTGTTTTGGCCAATCAGTCTGTGGTAATTTATAATGGCAATACTAGCAAACTGATGTACTGACCCAGAATAACATGTCAGATAAGTGTGCTGTGGGGAAAGCCCTATATGCCCCTCCCAGCATCTCAGGAGGGCGCCAACAGAGGATGAGGCACAGAGGCTAGGCTGGCAGAGGGAGCAGGAAAGAGTTGGTGAAGCCAGGCTCACACTTGCCATGGAGGCAGAGAGAGTCCCGGATCGAGGCTGCTGGGAGTGAGGGTTGTGGGAAAGTGAAAGAGGAGATCTAAATTACTTGAGATGGAAGTTTTCAGCAGGACTGAATTTTGGTTATCCAAAGGGACAGGAAAGGCATAGCCTTTACTCAAGACTTTGCTAAGGGGTAGAAAAGGGAGACTGAGAATAGCAGTGAGAAGTTGTGACCAGAGAAAAATAAGTGTTTCCTGATCATACCCCAATGAGATTTATTGGAACTTGTGAAAAATGGGTGGTAACAACAATGATAACAATACATAGCTAATATTTCTTTGGCACTTAAAATTATATTCCGGGCTAAGGGACTTGTATGCATTAAACCAATTAATTCCTATAGAGTCCCAATGAGATAGAAGATAAACTTATTACATATTAAGGAACTGAGTCCCAAAGAAGAAAACTTGTGTAAGGCCTGTCAGCCAGCCAGGGTGAAAAGCCAGAGTCTGAACCTTTGCCAAGCAGATCCACAAGTGCCTGAGCTCCCCATGGCACTATATTGCCACTACTTGCTTTGTTCCTGAACCTCAATGTGTCTTCCACCCCAAAAATGTCTTCTCACCACTTTCCATGAAGTGATCACTCAGGCTCACAGCAGCAACTCCCACTGATATGCAACTAGGAGATACAGTTACTCTAAATGTAAACAATCTTCAAAAACTGAGATGGATTTTACCCTCCTTCAGAGTTTCTGAAAGCAAGTGCCCAACTTTACTGTTTCCTCTGAAAATACAGTCATAATCCTAATTTGAAGAACTAAGTCATCAATCCGCCCTAATTCTGGTTACTATGACCTTAGCCATGACTCAACTCCTCAGTAAACAATGTTAGATTGATGGGAAAGACACAATTACCAACCATGTTAAGAAAAATAAGTCAGAATATAACATTGGTTCCAATCAGTTCCAATAGAAATAAATCAAAATATTAACAATAGTTATTCCTGGCTGGTAATATAGAGTAATTTCCATCTTTTTTTTTATCCCTCTGAATGTTCCAATTTTCTTACAATGAACATATATTTCTTTTTTAACCAGAAAAATATATTGCTACAAGGTGCTGTATGCTTTGCCAAATGCCTCAGCATAACAAAACAATTGCCTCCCTAAATTTCAGTGGCTAGATAGGAAAATATTTCCTGATCGCATCAATATTATTATAACACATTTTGTCCTAACAATGATATTTCTGCCCTTTTCCATCATTTTCAAAACATTGTATCTCCTTTGCCTCTGTTTTTATTAGTGTGGTCATATCGTGCATGATGATTGAAAGTGCTAAAGGAGATGTGGCTTTGTTTCATTTTTGGTGAAACAGCAAAAACAAAATTGATGAGTCTTCCTTATGCATAAAGTCTCTTTCATTGTGCAATTGGTTATGAAATATTCTCAAGATCCATTCCTAACCCTACCCCGTATGCCAAAATTTATAAGTAAAAGAATTATCTGAAAGCTCTGAATAGAATAAAATTACTGAGCAAAAAAATGGATTTGCTGACCATTGAGTCCAAGTTTCTTATTTTACAACTGAGGGAATAAATGCCAGCCTAACTTGCCCACAATGATTCACCCAGCAAACCTCAGGGCCCAGGCTAGAATCCAGCCCAATGGTGTGAAAACAAGGGACCCCCTAGGTGAAAACTTACTTTATCAGCTGGTATCCAGGGTTTTCCTGAAAGAGAAATGGTTTTGCCTGGAGAAAATATATCGGTATCTGTTTGGGGCTAAGGCTGAAGCCTTGAGGTGACAGTAGCTAGAAGAGTGAGCTATCCTACTATGTGTAGCAAATGATTGTCATTAATATTTGGGAGCAGGAGTCCATTTGGCTGAAATGACCAAGGATATTTTAAGAACAGAGATATCTAATATTTATTTTATGCTGTTCCAACAATGGAACAACTTTAGGCTATAGAGTAAACAGTAAGTTTACTAAAACAGGATATCACAGAGGGGACATATCAGCCACTGGATAATTACAAAAATATTGGGGAAGACCTTGAGTTTCCCGGGGACAAATAGTGGAGTTTTGATACAGTCCTCTGCATTTTTTAGTACAAGGTGTCCCCTATTGATATAATAGATAATGGCATATAATATAATAGCTATCAGCCATCATACACCCTCTTATGTGTCAGGCATTGCCATTGCAACTTTTCATATATGATTTGTAATACTTAGAACATTTATACAAAGTAGTTATTATTATTCCTTATTTATAGATTAGGACACACAGGCTTAGAGGAATAAATAATTAAAAGCAAGTGTTACCTCCTCCATTTGCTAGGAGAATGATCTTGAACAGGTCACTTAGTCTCTGAGTATCTGTTCCCTCACCTATGTAATGCTGCTACTATGTTAAGACAAGTACCATATGATTTCAATCATATGTGGAATTTAATGATCAAACTTAACTACCAAACAAAATAGAGAGAGACTCATAGACAGCAGGAAGAGAGTTCTGGTGGTGGGGAAGAATATTCGGGGTGGTGGTGGAGGGACTAAGCAAAAAAGAAAAAAAGAGAACTCATGGACTTGCACAACAGTGTAGTGATTGCAGGGGTGGAGGTGGAAGAGGGTAAAGGGGGGATAAATGGTGATGGGAAAAAAAACTCCACGATTTAACACTTAAACTAATGACTATGCAAATCACCTAGCACAGTGTCTTACTAGTAAATATAGAAGATGTTCCATACCTGGAATAATAAATGAAAATTAGGACAAAATCAACCTAAGTTTGAAAAATGTCTCTTAAAAGTTGAAATAGTCATAGTTAATGGAACTAAATACAATATATTCTCTATTTGTTCTTATTCACAATCTGCTAAGATAATTGATGAAGAAGTAAACTGAAGTAGCCTATTATGACATGACATTGACATTTTCTTCTTCTTAATTTGCTAAAGAGCATAATTACAAAAAGCTTGACTATATTTAATACTTTTTTACTTCCCTCTCTTGTGCCTCTTTATTTTCCTCTGTTCTTTTTCCCTTTTAAAATTTTCTGACATTAGACAATGGTTTTAAAGAAAATGAATATTATATCATAACTCAAAGTAGGTCCCTTGAGCTGTAGCCCTTCAGAGGGATGTAAGGTTCAGACTGTTTACAGTTAAAATGTAAACTCCCTGAAAGTAGAATTTTTGTTGTTGTTGTTCACTGGTGTCTTTCAAGTGCCTAGGGCAGTGCTCAACATATAGGACAACTTGAAAAAGTATTTTTGGAAATAGTGAAAAAGTTTCTTAAAAATCCAAAAATTCTTTTTTTCATTATTATGCCCATAATTGTACTGCTAGAAAGAATTGTGCCTCTAAAAGAATTTTTTGCTCGGGAGGCTCAAAAGTTGGTTGTAGTAGAACCTCTATGGATGATGGGAGGCTGGATGTTCTTCATAGGACTGGGTGGGGGGCGAAGACACAGCCTGCTCCACTTCTGGCCCCCAAACACAGGCAATGGACATCTCCATCTCTAAGGCATTAGTGGCATATCGTAGCTCTACATCCTAGACAAGGTATCTGAGATGCAGCAAAGGAGTTATAAACTGAATATGGAAGCTCTTGTACCATTAGTGGTTTTCTTCCCTATTGACTACAAGGCTTCCCTGCTAAACTATTTCAATAGTCTGTGTACTTTATCTTCCCTCCCTCCCTCCCTCCCTCCCTCCCTCCCTCCCTCCCTCCCTCCCTCCTTCCTTCCTTCCTTCCTTCCTTCCTTCCTTCCTTCCTTCCCTCCTTTCCTTCCCTCTCTCCCCTAACCTACTGTCCTCCAATGTTTTGTTGAGTTTTTGCTTTCTTTAGTGAACTGGTAATTCTCCACAGAGACTAATTTAACTGCATATCTTTCTAAATAAGAAGCGTTTGCCAAATAATTTCTCTAAAGTCTCTACATTGGTTAGCTATAGCATGCTGCCAACAAGAATTTGAATTTGGTGCAAGTCACTGGAAATCCTATATAATAAAAGACTAATATGCAAGTCAACTGAACGGCAGAACGACCAGTCACTATGATGTGCACTGACCACCAGGGGGCAGACACTCAATGCAGGAGCTGCCCCCTGGTGGTCAGTGCACTCACACAGGGGGAGCACTGCTCAGCCACAAGCCAGGCTCATGGCTGGCAAGCACAGTGATGCTGGTGGGAGCCTCTCCTGCCTCTGCAGCAGCGCTAAGGATGTCCAATGTCCGACTGCCGGCTTAGGCCTGCTCCCCTTAAACCAGCAGTCAGACATCCTCCAAGGGCTCCCAGACTGCGAGAGGGCACATGTTGGGCTAAGGGACCCCCCCCCCCACCTCACCCCGCCCTGAGGGCACGAATTGCATGTACCGGGCCTCTATTATTTAGTAACCTGGCCTGGCTCTGCTGCCTGTGGTGTTAAAACCCGAGGAGCCCTCTCTGCTGCTTTCACAGCCCCCTCAGCTGGAAACACAGGTCTTGACCTCTGACTTGACCACCCCTTTTGCTCACTTAGGAGAAAGCAATGCTGGCCCCAGAATGGGTTCCTTGGAGAAGGCAGTTGCCCTGATAACTAAAAGCCCAACATGCCTTGATTATTCTCATGTTGGTTTTAATGAAGGTAACCTGGGAGAGTCAAATCACCTTGAATCTCTGCACAAGCAAGGAAAAGTCCTTGGACAAAGACATCCAATGCTATTGTGGAGGTACAACAGAAAAATGGAGTTTCTAGTGACTCAGGCAGCTACTGGTTATTTTACCATAGCTCCAAATATGAGATCATTGGATCATTGCTAGTCATCCAGTCTGCTCAGACATGATCTATGGGAACTAGAAAGCTAAAACTATATCCTAGGAAACTGATATTTTGTAGAGAATAAACAAGAATATCGACAACTTTTGCCATATAAACATCTGTGAGATTAATAATGAATTTTAAGAACTATACACATACAGATGGGATTACATAAGGAATTGTAGGTAAGAAATAAAGCATAGCAATTTCCAAGTCAAATATCCTCCAAACCTTTTCCTCTTTTCTCTTCATTTTGTTTCATCAATTGGTTGAAATCACACAGCTGTAATGCAGGTGCTGGTGACACAGATGAAACAAACATGACATAAGGGTCCACAATTCTTGGCCAGCCTTCCATCATCTATCAACCAGAAGTAATGCAGTGTTTGGATTCAGTTATGGTGGTCCAAGATAAAGTTGGGATTCAGGAAAATATTAATGCTTTATAACATCAATTTTTATGATAGGCTATTTTGCAATCATTCCTATTACTTAGGCAGAGCCTTCCTATCTTTCTGCTTCTTCACTTTAAATTGATTGGGGGGAAAAATCAATATCAGGAAAAGTGTCCTTAGTTCCTTAAGTCTTCCCCCAAATGCCTAGGTGCTACCAAGTTATTTTCCATTATTTAGCTACCCATTTGAAACACTTCCTCAGTTCAGGATGAAAAAGATAAATCCGTTCAAAAATGCAAAATTGATGGTATAAATTACTAATGTTTTTCTGAGCAGGCAAAGGTTTCCTGGTTAGCCATGTACTAGGTCCCTCAAAGTATACCCATCAAGCAGGCCTCCAATCAAGTTAATTTTATTTCACTTTCACTTAAAAAATGGTTGGTTAAGAGCTTACACTTCAAAATCTAACTGGTCTAGAATCCATTCAGAGCTGAATCGCTTACTTCTTATAACAATCTTGGTTGTTATTGCCCATTTCTGGGTCTCAGTATCCTCACCTATGAAATTTAGAGGATGAACTAGAGAACTTCCCAAAGCTTCTTTCAAAGAAAATTTTAAGATTCTGATTTTTTTCTTATGTGCAAAATGAAGTTGTGCCAGTATTCAAAGACAATTTTTTTTAAAAAAGTATTATTTTATAAGATAGTACACCTTCACTTTAAAAATTAAAACTACAGATTATATGTTGGCCAATGATATTGATTCTTCATTTCATTTTTCGAATACTTTCCTAGAGCCACTGAAATCATTATCTTAGCTCTGTCAGTCTTTCTCGATGCTTTCTTTTTCCACCTCCAAAAAGTACAACTGAAGTTCTACCTAAATTGATTTATCATGCATGAACTTTGGTTTTGGGTATACTACCTAACATATTAATTATTAATTTAATAATCGATAATTTACACTACTAACATTAAGTTGATTTGCCATTATTAGAGAGTCATTGGCAATAACCTGGTCTGCTCCCTTCTGGTTCTCATTTAACTCCATGCTATTCTTTAACAACTTCTTTTTGTCTATAAGACTCAGGCCAAGACTAGCTAATTCTTTGTCATGATTTAGTACTGAATCATTTTTATTATTTTCTGATGTGTTCTCAGACTTAGAATGTCCTCTTGTAGCATTCGATGCAGAACTGCACATAGCAGCATTCCCCAGAGAAATTTCATCAGTACTTCATGTGATGCCAAAATAACATCAACACCATAAAATATGCTTTATAATAATCTTACTTGCTTTTCTTTCTCAACTGTCAAAGATCATACAGATGGTTTGGTGAAAAGTCCATATTGACTCCCACAGAGTACCCTTCACATTTCTACTTGATAATAATTTAAAACTTTCATTCCTAATCATTTTTTATCATTAAAACAGCTTCGCTTTGAGAAATGGGATAGAAACAATTTTCTCAAGATGAGAGATGGTAGCCCTTTCCTGTGGAGGTTGGGAAGAAAAGATTCATCACAGCCCACATATTCTCAGTGGACTTAATGTTGGTTTAGAATATTGTGGGGAATGAAAGAGAAAGTTATTGTCATCAAAGGAAAACCCATTTCCTAAGATAGTGCTGACCCATAGAACTTCCTGCGAGGATAGAATTATTCTATCTGCACTATGAAGTGCAGTAGCTATTGAATGCTTGAAAATGTGGCTCTTGTGATTGAGGCAATGAATTTGTAAGTTTATTAATTCATTCTAATTTAAATTGAAGCAGCCACATATGGCTAGTGGCCATCATATTCACACACCAACCCCAGGAAGTAAGGCGGCTAATCCTGGGGGCCCAGAGACCAGTTAAAATGTAAGGATGTATCTCTGACCCACTATTTAATAACTGTGTCCCTGGGGAATAGTTTACCTCACCTTAATAACAGAGACAACCATTGTACCTGCTTTTAGGCTGTTGTGGTGAGTAAAAGAGGTAATTCATGAAAAACACTTGACAGTGCCTTTTACATTACACTTGTTATATATGTCAGATGTTATTTTAATTGTTTATTGGAAGAGGTATGATTTAGTCACCTGAGTCAGGAAGCTGAAATAATGTAGTTTTCTCTGATAGGAACACCATCAGTTCTAGAATAAATGAGGAGGCAGAAAGTCCTGTCTAAGTGAACGTTGGGAATCAGGCACCCAAGCTGCTTAAAGTTAGTGTTATTCCCTCTGAACACTTTTTGCTTTTTCTTAACATTTTCCTCTCTCGCTATTTCATTTTGTGTCATTGCTAAAAATTTAATCCACTCACCTACTGATGGGCACTTAGGCTGTTTCCAAATCTAAGCTACTGTAAATTGTGCTGCTATGAACATAGGGGTGCATATATCCTTTCTGATTGGTGTTTCTAGTTTCTTGAGATATATAACCAATGGACACAGACACCAGGGGGGTGAGGGCATGAGCAGGGGGCAAGGGGGCAATGAGGGTATAAAGACACATATGTAATACCTTAATAAAGAAATAAAATAAAATAAAATAAAATAAATTTAAGAATGTGGAAGTTCTTCATAGATCACTTAGTTGGCAACCATCATATTACTTCTAGTTTTAACACCATGTCCGCTGTTAGGCATTTGTGGAAATGAATGGACTTCTGTAGAGAAATCTTCAATTGTCAGTTTGTGGACCGATTTGGAAAGAGCTTGTAATCCCTTGATTTGTGCTCAGTTTTTTCTATTCTCAAACATGGATGAGAGCAAATCACTGAGTGTTCAATTGTATTGATTGGGATGGTCTTAGAATGGTATGACCAATTGAGAAGGAAAAATTTACTTCCTTATTGACCAGCATGAGTCAGCTATTTTTCATCTGATGCTTTCAAATGTGCACTATAAAATTAAATTACATAAACCCAGCCTTGGAAAGCAGCACAGGAATTTAAAGTGCATTTAAGTAACAAAGGATTGTTATCAAATGTCAATGGAAGCACTGCTAGCAACTATGATAATCAAAATTAAATTAATAATAAATGATATGACACTCATGTGCCCCGGTATACATTATTTTTTCCTCTTAAGAAACAGAATAATAAGAAACAGCTTTTGACTTATCTTACATTTGCTTCCTTTTTGCTTTTCATTTCTGTATTCTGTCAACGAAAATGGAAAAGGATGTTTGAGCTTTTCTCTACCTTTCCTCTAGAATTAAAGCTGACTTCTTTATTTTGCACCCAGCTTCAAGTTTTCGGGGTTGGAAGGCTATTACAAATGTGCCATTTCCTTTTAGCAGCACATGAATGTATGTGTCCTAACCCTTTTTTTTTGGAGCTGAGTGGCCCCAAAGCCCAGCATGCATTACATTCACCAAATCTAAACGCATAAGCAAGGGTGCTGGAGTAGCATCTATACTAATAAAAGGGTAATATTCTCATTAGAGTGGATGTCTTCCGGATTTCCTTCCAGACAAAGCCACAGTGGCTGCCTGAGGCTCAGGCAAGCAGCGGATGGCGGCTGCCTCTGCGAGGCCCAAGGCTCAGACAGCCGTGGTGACCAGCAGTGGCAGCAGCAGAGGCATGATGGGGCTGTCGCCTTCTCCTGATCTGTTTGGTCGCCTACCTCAGAGGGAGGCCGGAGGTAGCAGCAGCAAGAGGGGGATGGGGACGGTGCCTTCCCCTTATCAGTAGGTTGCCTCCCACAGAGAGAGGCCAGACTGCAGTTTAGGCCCGCTCCTGATGGGAGCAGACCTAAGCTGTCCGTAGGACATCCCCTGAGGGCTCCTGGACTATGAGAAGGGCAGGCCGGGCTGAGGGACATCCCCAGTGCATGAATTGTTGTGCACTGGGCCTCTAGTGAGCAATAAAAAAATAAAACCTGTACTGTCTGGCTGAGCACTCCGTCCTTCTGCAGAAGATAATTTACAATTTATTTTCTTCCTGAACTGCCTTGCTCTACCTTTTGACCTCCCCCCCTTTTTTTTTATGGGAATGTGGGTAGTTCATACCATTCTCTATTTTTCTAATGATTCTCACTGATAATGATGAAATGTGATCTCAATAAAAATTAATTAAAGATTTTCATTAAATTTCAATTCAGGAACATTTTAATAGACTGACTGACTCCATTGTTTTTGTTTTACTTCATGAAATACAAGGCTTCTTAAATCAGGATTCCTACTATTTTCCTAGAAATAAGACCACATTGAAATCCTAATTAATCCCTTGAGCTTTACAGACATTATTTTATTTTTATGTCTGATGCCAGTTTAGCACAAAGTACCTTTGCAGTAATTTTCCTCTGGAATTTTATTTTTTACCTTTGAGGTTAGGCTTTGAGGTTTATGAAGAATGTGCACAGGGGAGGGCAACTGTTATATTAATCATATTTAATCAGCCCCTTTTTTTCAGAGTAATTTGCTCCTGAAAATATCTAAACTAAAATAACAATTATTATCTAAAATAAAATAAAAAACACAGAATAATACAAACATTTGACTATGGCTTGCATGACAAAGAATTTACTTATTATTAGAAGAACATTGTTCACTTTGCTACTATTAGATTTTTAGGTTTCAATCTGAAGTGATATGTGATCATTAAGCAATATAGACTAACTTATTCACATCTCAAAATTGTTAAAACACAAGGTGGGAAAGGAGTCCTTTGTCTAGTTTGATTTTTTTGTTGTTGTTCTTTTCAAGATGCTTGAGACTAGTGGGCCAGTGCTATCTCCCTGTGGCTGTCCCAATGGGATATTTATATAAATCAGTTTGACTCTATTAATAAACTGTATTGATCTACAATTCATCTAATTGTTGAGAGGATATAATGGATTCCATTAGTCCATTTTCTAATTTCCACATGTTCTGAGGACAATAAATCTTTAGTTCATCTACTTGTAAGAAAGAGCCAATTTCAACAGAACCAGCTGAAAATAGGACAAAAATATTCTTAGTAAGTTTCATTTCAGCAAGTAAGATCTATTCAAATATTCCTAAAGTCTCTGTCTTACAGATATCAATTTCCTTTTTTTAAAAAATATGTTTTATTGATTTTTTACAGAGAGGAGGGGAGAGGTATAGAGAGTTAGAAACATCAATGAGAGAGAAACATTGATCAGCTGCCTCCTGCACACCCCCTCTGGGGATGTGCCTGCAACCAAGGTACATTCCCTTGACCAGAATTGAACCTGGGACCCTTCAGTCCACAGGTCAGCGCTCTATCCACTGAGCCAAACAGGTTAGGGCCAGATATCAATTTCTTAAAAAAAAAAAAGAGCAAACACAAAACACCCTACAAGCTACCGATGTAGTATATTTAAAATACAAATTTACAAATGCAAATTTGCACAGTATCTTTCCTATGACTCAAGGGATTACCACCTCTGTCCCAACTGACCCCCAGTACTCTAACTTGTGATTGTTACACTGATTTCAAGCAGTGTTCTCTGGGAGGGATTGCCTTAACCTGTGCAACTAAGACAATGAGGCCCTGGAATACACAATGTGTATTGAATATACAGGTGTTGCAATTACTGGGGCTTCTTTATCTTCTCTAGTCCTTAGACAATGGTGGTGTGTGGGAAACAAGTGCCTTTGTCACCCTTCTTTCAGAGAATGCCCCTAGCTGTTCATCTTAAAACAACAAACAATGGGAAACAAGATAAAATCTAAACTCCAGAGCAGATCTGATGGAATTTTTGGCTAAACAATGCTTAATCTATCCATGCTAAATAACACTACCTGGAAACCTGTAAGGTTAAAGTGATGGACTTAGAATGTTGGAAGGGCAGTGAGAGATGACCCAGTCAGTGCCTTTATGATCCAGAGCAAGAACCTGGTTCAATGGAACAGAAAGAACTTGCTGAAGGTTTCAAAGGCACTGAGTTTAATAAGCCAGGAGTATGGTTGAGATTTTTCATGCCACCAGTCCCATACTCTTACCAACATGTCACAATGCTTCCACCTTAGTTAACACTAATTTAGGAACCATACTTCTTTGTGTGGCTTTAGCATGTATTTATTGAGTGCCTGATATGTAAAATGCTAATGTTTGGTGTTGTGGAAGATGTGAAGATAATAAGGGATTGGCCTTTGAAAACAGTGTGTGTGTGTGTGTGTGTGTGTGTGTATACAACTTTTTACATATAAATTTACATCACATATAATACCTGAGGCTTCATGTGGTCCAATCTCTATGTGTATAACATATAAAGAAAAAGCAGTATCTAGTGGCTCTTTAAATAAAACTTAAATTTTAAAAATTCCTTAAAAGGGTTTTAGACAACACATATACATATTAGGCATCTTTTTCCCTTTTCCATTTTCCCACTCATGGTAGGCACTAAATCTCTTCACCTCTTTCTCATCCACATAGCCCAGGGGTGGGCAAACTTTTTGACTCGAGGGCCACAATGGGTTCTTAAACTGGACCGGAGGGCCGGAACAAAAGCATGGATGGAGTGTTTGTGTGAACTAATATAAATTCAAAGTAAACATCATTACATAAAAGGGTACGGTCTTTTTTATTTTATTTCAATAGTTTTATTCATTTCAAACATTTTAACAAGAAGAATGTAAACACTAATTATTATAATTTGAAACTTCAAAAAATGGAGGAATCATAGCACAATAACACACCTTATATTGAAGATGGCAAAGGCAAAATAAAATTGCCTAACAAAGGAAAGGTACAAAAGCCTTTCAAATTAAACTTAAATATAATAAAATAATTTAAAACTAAAACAAATAGAAAAGAACAAAATGTGTAAACAGTAAATTAAACATTTTCTTTAGTGCGACTTCCAAATTATGCCCGGGACGTAGATGTAGATGGCAATGTAGACTGGGTTGAAAGGTTTTTGGTCTTTAAAACATCAACTTCAGTGGGAACAGTGTTGTTGGTCTCCTTTTTAGCTAATGCTCTGATACTGTGCTCTCCAGGGGCGTGTCTCCCTACATCACCAGGATAACGTGTCTACGCATTCCCAGGGTGATGTCAGGGGATGCGTCCGCGGGCATTACAAGGAGCCTCTGGAAGATTGAGAGGTTGTTCCTTCTACTGAATGGGCGGATATAAATCCGTCCACTCAGAAGAAGGAGCTGCGGCCGTGTTTCCCGACGTTGCCATGTTAACACTGCTGCTGGTGAAGGAGCGGAGGGGAGAGCAAGAGAACCCTCTGCTCTTTCGGCTCCGCGGGCCGGATAGAACAGCCGAATGGGCCGGATCTGGCCCGCGGGCCGTAGTTTGCCCAGGGCTGACATAGCCCCTCACCACCACTGTGCCACCCCTTTATCACCATCTTCCCAACTGTACAAAAAAAAAAAGGAAATAAAGAAAATAAAGAGGGTAATCTTCATACCAACAGTTTTGGGGGTATAAAAATTCACTTTCCTGCCCTGTGTTGCTAAACTTTTTTTGGAATAGTTGTAAAAAAAATTCTATGTTATAATAAATAAGTCAAACTGTTTTTTTAAGGATACATTTTTGGCAACAAAAGAGATCTTTGAAAAGGCTGGATAATTGATTATTTATGGTTATCAAGGATGCTATTATTAAATATTCTGATCATGACCTTAATTAACAAGTTTGTTATAGATGGTCACCTGATTTATGGCTCAACTACAATGGCTCCTCATATTCTCCTCCCTAAAGCTTTATGATAAAGCAAGCAGAGAAAAGAAGACCTGCAAATTACTAGAATTTCTAATGCATTCTGGTGTTTTGAAATAGAGTATCCGGGATTCTCTTAATAGTTTGCATAAGACTTTCTCTTACATGAAGGAAAACTGCCTTTTGGAAAAGTTACTGATATGCCTGTTTGGGTTAGAAGCTATAATGGAAGTAGATGTGAAGGATTATCTGTATTGTGTGAGATGAGAGGAAGACTTGGTACTTCTGGAGGGCAGAGAGGATGAAGAATGGAGAAGGGGTTGCAGGGCCACTGAAAGAACGCGATCAGAGGCTCCTAATGACCCACAAATTCTTGTCTATTTCAAAGCCATCCCACATTTCTTTATCAGTAAAATAAATCATCCCAGGTCTCATAGACCCAAGTCTTCTAGCAAGAAATAATAGTTTGTTATCCTAAAACACCACTGACCCTAATATGTGACCTAAGCCAAAATTAGACATCTGATTAGCTGTCTGCAACAGTAAAGATAACAGGGATTTAAGGTTAACTATTAACCTACCAAACTATTTTCCGCCAGACATATATGCTGAGTCTTCTTGCCTCCAAGCTAGCTTAAAAGTTATCTGGGTATTCATATATCTTTTTACAGTTTTCTCCACATCTTTGTTTGGATTCTGTTCCTGTGTTTTGGGTAGTATTTTCAAGCTCATCTTTCTGTATGTTTCTCAGCAGTAGTTTAATAAAACCTGCTATCACTATATTCCATATCACTGTTTTGTCGCAAGAAGGCCCACACTGCTTGCTAAGACTACAAAATCAGGGCACATGGTTTTACTTTTTTTATTGGTTATGGCTTTTGACATATCAACCTGCTCTATAAGCATGCCTATGGAGTCACTTTATAATTTCCACCCTCCCTAGAATAATCATAGTATTTGATAGATATTTGTTGAGTTGGATTATTGAATGCTTATGGAAATTATAAAGAAATGCCTGGCTGGCATGGCTCAGTGGTTGAGCGCCAACCCAGGAACCAAGAGGTCACTGATTTAATTCCCAGTCAGGGCATATGCCCAGGCTGTGGGCTCAATCCCTAGTAGGGGCCATGCAGGAGGCAGCTGATTTATGATGTTCCTCTCTCATGGATACTTCTATCTCTCTATCTCTCTCCCTTCCTCTCTCTAAAAATCAATAAAAACATATTTTAAAAAAAGAAATTAGAGGTAAACCATCAAGTAGATTCTAGTCACATACAACTAAAAGGTAAGTTACTACTACTCTCTAGTTATTATAGAGCTCACTGTAAGCAACCAATCATTGAACATGCTTTATATGCCAGGTGCTTTACATACATCAACTCATTTAACCTTATCAATAACTATAAAGGTAGATATTATTTTATAAATGTGGAAACTGAGGCTCAAAGTAGAATGTAACTTGCCAAATGTAAGAGAGGTAATACGTAACCAATGAGTTCGACTGTCATGTTTTTCAAAATTAATAGCCTTTGCTGCCTGCCAACAGACCCTGGCCACACTCACAAGGTACATGTAGATCCATATAGTCAACAGAAGTAAATCCTAAGAAAAATTACATTATTTTTCTTAATTCCCAATGAAGTTTGGACTTTGTTAACTGTGTTATTTCTATAGTTAAGAAAATTATAAAAATTAGATACTCTGAAGAGTAATTTAAGGCAAGCCCAAAATTCATAGATGTTTACATATTATTAAAATTTTCAGTGTTTGAACATATGTTGGTCATTCAATAGATTCAACTTCAGCATGAATTTGTGTTGTGATGGTGAGAAGAATAGTGCAGGAGCCTCAGAACCTTTCACTGTTGTAATGGATAACCTACCTTAACTCCTCTCTTCACAAAGAAAATTGAATTTATTCTACAGAGGTAGAAAGATACATTAAAAATTTTTATTGTATATTAGTTTGTGAGATTTTTGGATTCCATAGATTAAATTCAAATGGTACCCAATTATATATATTTCATTTGAAAATTTAATTATGACTTAGCTACTTGTTTAAATTTGAATTGAATCTCTCCTGAAAAGTGTCCCATTCAGGGAGGTTGAAATCACATTCTAGAATTTTGAAATTATGTAAATGAGAAATGGAATTCCCAGTTGTATGTTGGGACTTTGGGATCATACAGCAAGGAATCTCTAATAGGCCTCACATTTTACTGAGAGAACAAAGCATATTTGTCCCATTTATCATTATTTGTTAATGAAAATGTGTACAATATTTAGGCAAATATCTCCTTAGCATTCATGATAACATGGAATTCTATGTCTTGACTGACTGTAAAATGTGTTCCCCTTCCTTCCTTTCTTCCTCCACCTGCCCTCCCTCCCTCCCTTTCTTTGCTTTTCCTATGCCTCTAACACACACACTCTCTCTCCATTGGCTCTGACATGTGAACTTGGTGTTCCATCCAAAGATGTTCATAGTAAATGCAATTGAGACTATTTGAGTGGAGTTATTCTGGAAAATATATCCCCTTACAAGTCTCTTACGACAAAAGAAACCATGTCAGTTGTAAACATACTGTTATTGGCTGAGTGTTTCTCCCCAAAGTCCTTGGTGAGTCACTATTTCACCAGCCATTATTTGGAGAACAGTAAGAATAAGCTTTACTTACCATTTAAACCAACATGTCCACTGCTTTATTATGGCATATATATTCCCTTAAAAATTTAACCAGATTTTATTTTCGTATAATGGCAGTTTTTGCCTCCATTCAAACATTTTCAGAATTGGTTAGTGGTGATAAACTCATTTTTAGAGGGACAATATGACTGAAATGGGTATGAAAACATTATAAGCTTCTGTCCTTCTTAATGGCAATATTTTCATGTTATTGAGCTATTTTCACCCAAGTCCTTCTCTTCAAAATTATATTTCAAAATCTAATAGGCCATCAAATGTAAGATGTACCATCATTTTATGACAATAAGACAGACAGAAATGCTAACAAATAAAGTTAGACACACTATCAATTATAAGACATATCCAAATTTTAGAGACATTTAAATGTAAAAATCTTTGCATCTTAGAATTAATGAATACTGTATTTCTTTTAAGTAGTAATTTTATCCCCCAAATGAAAGCAAATCCAAAGCTTATCACTTTTACTTGACTTAGTGGATCAAGCTTAATTTTATGCATCTTAATAAATAAGTGATTGCAGTAGTATGTATCAAAACTTAACAACCAATTAATTTAATATGGATGAAGCTCTGCTATGAATGAAAGGAGGAAGCAGGACATAAATTACTGTCAGAACTTTCAGTATAGTTAGCAGTATATTATTCTGACTTTGGATAAATGTTCTTTGTACTATGGAAAAATGCAGTGATGTGGATCTGGAAATCTTTATAGCTATAAAGCATTACTAATTAAAATAAAATGTAAGACAGTGTTATAGATAAAAAATAAAATCCAAAGAAATAATTGTTTTATGAGCTATCCATATATTTCATGGATATTTGTCAAACATGTGATTTTTGCATCAGCAGAATAATGTTATCTTATTTATTCTATTTAATAGCTGTTGCCTATCTGAAAAATATTTATAAGCATACTCAACCTCCTAGTACATAAATTATTTTGTGGAAGAAATTTAAGAACTTTCAAAACAGCATAAACTTTTTGAGGTCACCGAGGTACTAGTAAGTACATTATTCCCCCAAAGCCCTAAATGGTACCTAGTAGCTAGGAATTGTTTAATGCATCTTTCAAAGTGCCTAATTTACTCCTAGGGAGTAACGAACTAGTGGACAGGTCCTGGATGATAAATGACACATTGAAATGTATTTTCCCAAGTGAATTGGGTTCAGGGATGTCTAACTACAATTAATGCCTCACATTTATTTCAAACACATGAAGGCAAAGGTCTACAAATAGTTTCAGAAGTCAAAAACAAGACCATTTCACCTACCTACATGCAATAAAGGTCAAGACAAATTCAGTCACATAAACTACGATTACTTAAGATAAAATTGGCCAAGTCAACTGAACAAAAAAAGTATCCTGTGTGTAGTGAGGATGGGTCACTGAATAAGAAAATCTCATCTGAAACACAGATGCAAGTTTTGTAATCCTTGGGTGGTCCAAAAGGTCTTCCCTACAAGAATTTAACCTGTCCAACCTTGCAGAATCTATGGTACCTGCCAGGATCAAATCCAAGGTGGTATATGCCTCCAGGCCACGAATGCTGTTGTGTGTATTTACTGCATAGTGTCTATTGCAAAGAAATCATAAGTACTTTTGCCTTGTGCAAACTTTCCCTTTGTTAGCCTCTATGATCTCAGAGAGATTGCATAAATGTCTGGTATCCTACTTATTATTACTTTTCCTTAGGGGAATGATGAAAGAATCTTGAGTAATTGCTGAATCCTAGGGCCCTGAATTTATAGACCCACAATTTCAAATAGCCTCAAGCAATTAAACTTTGAAATCACACTGACTTTGTATTATCATATTTGGGCTTCTCACTGGTGCCTGAATATTTATTTCATTTAGTATCAAATTTTAGATTAAAATGATCAAATGAAATGGTGTTAGCTTAAAACCACTGAGGACAGATTCCACGGCAAAGTAGATGGTGTTGCTGTAGGCTGACTACTCACATTTTCTTCCCCATGGTGTCCACTCTGTAAGAGATCTCCATCCTGTTAAATTTAATAATGATCATGGGAGGAACTTACATGCACATCAGCACCAAGGTGTTAAGATTCAATCATGCTTCACCATTTCTCTTTTCTCTCCATCACAAGACCATTGGGATTCCATACAGAGGCTCCTCAGTTGCCTGGGTCTCCTAAGTGAAGATGATGTTGTGATGATGTAGGAGAGCCACTGTTGAACATGAGAGACCTGTAACACAAAAGAGGAATGATATTTGCTGTTGTAAATCAGTGAGATTTTGAGGTACTTTGTTGCTACAATATAACCTGTCTGATCCTCACTATTATGGTGAACATGCCTGGCATGCTAAAACTGTTCAGTAAATATTTGTTGAATGAACCAATTTCTGGATTTTTATAGCAAATCATTGTTCAAACTACCTAAACCCTGGGTTTGATGTATGATTACTCCTTGTGGGTGAATTAAGGGGCACAAATCATTATTTCTTTCTAGTCTTATTGCCACCTTCAAGATGAGCCCTTTACATTTCTCCTTTGAGAATTTTGGGGACATTCCTCCTGTGCTTTATCTTAAAATTTTTTCCTCTTTCGAGCTTTGTTGGGATTAGGCCTCCTTTGCTGTCAGTGGCAAAGAGGCCTATGTCATTACTTGTCACCTCAAGGCACTGCCATTGATGATTTTAGACAATTATAACATCAAAGATAAACCTGTTGGCCAATGTTGAGGACACCAATGTCATCATCTATCACACAGGACCCTTTGTCCTTGACAACCTTCTGTTCTTATGAGCTAAAACTGATCATGAAATGATTCTTTTGGTTTTCATTTTTTTTTGTTTATTTGGGTAGATTCCCATCCTTGGAGTCTGTCATGAATTCCTAGGAGGTGAGCTAGACAAAAATCAGAATGACAGGCATTATGCCTAACTCAGAATCTTATCCCCCTCCAATATTCTTTAACTGAATTTGTATAATAATGGTTAAAACCTATTGAAGGATTATATGTCAGTCCCTGTTAAAAGAGCAGTTAGATCTTTACATCAACCATAGTGTGAGGAAAATGAGAAACAGAGACATTAAATGACTTTGCCATGGTCACATAGCCAGGCCACCTAAGCTGTCTTCCTTGGAAACGAGCTTATTATACTTCTCAACTATAGTTAAAGTTTTTAAAAAATTCTCAACTATAGTTAAAGTTTTTTAAAAAGTTTTTCATTTAAAGGGTCCCTTGTACACTTACATAAGCAGAGCCCTGGTGGTCTCATTCCATTAATTTTTCCATGAATGCCCAATGAGGTCCATCTCCATAGAAGTATGACCTAGTCATGGCTGTTATGTTGTTAACAAAAATTAAGGTAATCATGAACATTTCAGATATCATGTCATTTTTAATGGAACAATTTTTACTTTTTAAAACTTCATTGTTGGAAGTATTACAGATGTTCCCCTCTCTTCCCCCACTGACCCTTTCTAGCCTGCCCCAATCATCCCCCTGCCCAGGCCTTCATCACACTATTGTCTGTGTAGATGGGTTATGCATATATGCATACAAGGTCTTTGGTTAATCTCTTTCTAACCACCCATGCACCCACCCCCACCTTCCCTCTGAGATTCAATAGTCTGTTCCATGCTTCCATGTCTCTGGATCTATTTGTTGAGCACTTTTGTTCTTTAGATTCCACATATGAGTGAAATCATGTGATACTTGTCTTTCTCTAACTGGCTTATTTCGTTTAGCATAATACTCTGCAGGCTCCTCCATGCTGTCTCAAAGGGTAAGAGATCCTTCTTTTTTTTTTTTTTTTTTTACAGCTGTATAGTATTCCATGGTGTAAATGTACCACAGCTTTTTTATCCACTCATCTACTGATGAGCACTTGGACTCTTTCCAGATCATAGCTATTGTAAATAACGCTGTTATCAACATAGGGATGCATATATTCTTTCTGATTGGAGTTTCAGGATTCTTAGGGTATACTAGTATTCCAAGAAGCAGGATCACTAGGTCAAATGACAGTTCCATTTTTCAGTTTTTGAGGAAACTCTATACTGTTTTCCACAGTGATTGCACTAGTTTGCATTCATTCCCACCAGCAGTGTACTAGAGTTCCCTTTTCTCCACATCCTCGCCAACACTTGCCATTTGTTGATTTACTGACTGTAGCCATTCTGGCAGGTGTGAGGTGATACCTCATTGTGGATTTAATTTGCATCCTCTGATGATTAGTGACTAAGCATTTTTTTCTTCTTTTAGCCATCTGTGTGTCCTCTTTGGAGAAGTGTCTATTTAGGTCCTTCGCCCATTTTTAAATTGGATTATTTGTCTTCCTTTTGTTAAGTTGTGTGCGTTCCTTATATATTTTGGATATTAAACCTTTATCAGATGTTTCACTGGAAAATATGTTCTCCCATACAGTGGGCTATCTTTTCATTTTGTTGATAGTTTCTTTTGCTGTGCAGAAGCTTTTTATTTTGATGTAGATATAAACAAGTAGATTGGTAAAATTAACATCATTAAAACGTCTATACTACCCAAAGCAATCTATAGATTCAATGCAATCCCTATTAAAACACCAATGGCATATTTAACAGATCTAGAACAAATATTCCAAAAAATTATAACCAAAAAAGACCCTGAATAGCCACAGCCATTTTGAGAAAGAAGAACAAATTAGGAAGGGATTACAATACCAGATATCAAGATATATTACAAAGCAACTGTAATCAAAACCACCTGGTACTGGTACAAGAATAGCATATAGATCAACAAAACGGGTTGAAGAACAGAGAACCCAGAAATTGACCCAAGCCACTATGCTCAATTAATATTCGACAAAGGAGGCAAGAGCATACAATGGAGTCAAGGCATTCTCTTCAATAAATAGTGTTGGGAAATTGGACAGATACATGCAAAAAAATGAAACCAGACCACCAACTTACACCATATGCAAGAATAAACTCAAAATGGATAAAATACTTAAATGTAAGTCATGAAACCATAAAAATCCTAGAAGAAACCATAGGCAACAAAATCTCATAGCAATATGTTTCCCTATACATCTCCTAGGCCAGCCGTGGGCAAACTACGGCCTGCGGGGCCGGATCTGGCCCGGTTCGGCTGTTCTATCCGGCCCGCGGAGCTGAAAGAGCAGAGGGTTCTCTTGCTCTCCCCTCCGCTCCTTTACTTTGAATTTATATTAGTTCACACAAACACTCCATCCATGCTTTTGTTCCGGCCCTCCGGTCCAGTTTAAGAACCCATTGTGGCCCTCGAGTCAAAAAGTTTGCCCACTCCTGCCCTAGGCCTAAGGCAAGGGAAACAAAAGAGAAAATAAACAAATGGTACAATGTTTAAATGAACATCATTATATTTATTATATTACTCAAACTACATGACACATTTTGAAGCAATGAAACTATATTTATTTAAAAATATGGTATACTTAACATATTTAGGCTCGTACTTATTTTCATTTCTTTTTTTTAAATAATGATGGTCTATTGAATTTTTTTACACAGAATATTTTTCTCTAATAGAACAAAAGGGAAGCTTTGTCCATCTGTGTATTATATCATGTTGAAATGTGCAAAACAAATCTAAGTTCAAATCGTAACATGGCTTTGATAATATAAAAGTGCAATGAAAAGCAAATGGCTAATAAATTATAGTCCAAACATTAGTGACATACTACATGCAATTAATATGATCTCTTCTGTTTATAATAAAGATGGAAAATATTTATAATATAATTTTATATAAGTGATTAGAACTTATAAGTATATTATATTTACAACCACTAAAAGTACCTGTACGTATAAAATGTACAATGGGGTAAACCTCAATCATAATAACTGTGTTAAGATTGAAAGACTTGCAGCCAATTAAAAGTTATTTAAAATACTTGTTTTTTGCATAAAAGTAAGAAAAAGCATGAAATAGAACTTACTGTTTTGAAATTGGTCTTAAACAAATTTAATAATTATACATTTAATTTAGTTATATTTATTAACAATGACTGTATCTTTTTTCCAACCATATTGTTCCCTGTCCTCCTTCTACGAAATTGAGAAGAGTGAAGTAAGGTGAGTAGAATGGTTTAAAGAAATATATATATGGCCCAGAGACATAGACAACAGAGTGATGAAGGCCAGGGGGAGGGTGCGCAGGCTGGGTGGAGTGGGCAAAGGGTGGAAATGAGGGACATCTGTAATAATGTTAACAATGAAAAAATAATAAAATAAAATAAAAAAACATGATAAGCTGAGATCTTATTGTGACTCTTAGAGGGATACATAAGGTAATAAAACTCCACAGAGTTACTTTTTTAAAAAAATATATATTCTACTGATTTTTTACAGAGAGGAAGGGAGATGGATAGAGAGCTAGAAACATCGATCAGTTGCCTCCTGCACACTTCCTACTGGGGATGTGCCCGCAACCAAGGTACATGCCCTTGACCGAAATTGAACCTGGGACCTTTCAGTTCGCAGGCCGACACTCTATCCACTGAGCCAAACCAGTAAGGTCTCCATAGAGTTGCTTTTATTGGCAAATATTTATATACCAGATGTTGACTTAGAGCTACACTGGCCAAAAGTTGGCAAGGCAAGCTGTGTGCAAGGTCTGTGAATGACAGTCCCTAAGCTGAGTGGGGCCATTGGCAGTCTGTGCCTGAATTTTATTAGGGCCGCTATAAAGATCTAGTAACAAAGATCCTAAGTAGGTTCCTTTAATTCAATCGAAGGTAGTTCATAAACACAAAGCCTAAGTTCAAAATCAGAGAGTTTGTACCTGGGAGGGCTGAGAAATTGGCAGCCCATGGGAAGCCATCTTCATTCTTCCTCCAATGCAGACATGATTAATTTATCCAGCATTTTTCAGGGGTCCTCAAACTTTTTAAACAGGGGCCAGTTCACTGTCCCTCAGACCGTTGGAGGGCCGGACTATAGTTTAAAAAAAAACTATGAACAAATTCCTATGCGCACTGCGGGCCCCGGACGAGTCGGCTGCTAAGCAGGAGAGGCAGCGGCACCCGGCGGCCCGGATAAATGTCCTCAGCAGGCCGCATGTGGCCCGCGGGCTGTAGTTTGAGGACGCCTGATTTTCATGATATACTCACAATCGATTTCAAGTCCTTTTCAAGACACACTCCAGGAAGTTCATAACAATTGATTGGAGTTCATATGAAATGAAACTATCTGACATTCCATGTTTAACCCACTGGTTTTTCAGATGAGAGAACTGAGATCCCCTTAGAGGCGAGGTAGGAAACTTATTCTAAGCATTTTCTACTTTTACAGCACCCTGCTAGGTATACTGCATGTGATCATATGAAAAAGGTTGTTAACATTCCCATCTGACAGATGAGGAAATTGAGTCTCAGAGAGAGGATACATAAGTGCATAAGCTTACTGTCCTCACTATTTATAGATGCAGTGCAATTCTCTTGACCTCTAGTCTAGTACATTACTATATTTTATGTTACCACCAATGTGTAAGGTGCTGTTATTTTTTCTCTGAAGAAATTAATGAGTGATGTTAAAAGAATCCTTCTCGGGTCAATGGCAGCCACTCATCTCCCCGTGAATCAGAAGAAACAGGCTCATAAATAATAGACCACCAGGCATAGTGGCCACCTGGCACCTAAATATTAATAGAGTGCATGTGAAATACTTTTACATAACCATATCAAAGACATTAAATAGATGTCAGGGCCTGAAAAATTACCACTCTGGGTCACTGCTGGCCACTAAATTCTGTGGACTAGCTATCAGAGCACCAAGTTTTAGACATTGCAAGGACCTGGGCTTTTCTTTCCAGGAAAAATAGTATCTTCTTAGAAAAAAAAAGAAGTCATTTGAACCCTAACATTTGCAAACTTCATTACTATTTATGAAGCTTGAGCCATGGTAACTCTTAATAATTTCTGCTCCCTTTCCCCAACTTCAATTTTGCAGTTCTTCAGCATCCTAGGTAACTCATTCTGGAGTATTCTGCATAGTATGCAGAACCATGCCCTCTGCTTGGATGGAGGACTAGGCTTTACCATCAATGATTCAAATATTTGTTCCCTTCTCCAGCTCCTTCTGGGAAAACTGACTTACCAAGAGAGAAGATTTTATGATTAGGAAAGTTTTTCAGCTTCTGTCCTAGATAAATCATATTGTAAATTACTGTTGTTGAATTCTTTTCCATTTGTTTTCTATTGAGTTCTTGTTGCATTCCCTCTAGGACTCAGACATCCCTTCTGTATAGTAAATTATAATGTGTTTCCTAAATAAATACACAAATGAAATATTGGGAGGAAGGGCAGAGTGGAAAAGAATCCAGCTAACCTTGATTGCATATTTAAAGCTTATTAAAAGCAAAATCTTTCCCCACAGCAATATATTATCTGACTTCTGTAAAAGACAAAGATGATAGATACAACATTTTTTTTTTCTATTTCTTGATACAATTTTAAACAGGATGCAGAAAATACTGTCTACATATCCCTGGACCTTGACCAATTTCTAAAACTCTAGATCTGTTCTCAGAATCTTCTGCTGCCTTGTTGTACAATTCCTGCTAGTCTGATTTTATAGTCTCTAGCATCATTTTCTATTCTTTCTTTACTAAGCAGAGCCATAAGGGGGGTGAAGAAATACCTAGAATGTGGCAAAGGCAGCATAATGGAACTTTATAAGATTTGCGCTGGCATCAAAGCAGAATTCACACTGGCTATGAGAGAGTCAACCACGCCACATGTGGTTTCCTGGTATATACCTCTCAGTAATTGGTGTCCATGGTGTAACCAAAAGCATTATCATGATTGGCCATGTTTTCTAATGGGATATACATTGTTTTTATTAAGTATATTGTATGTAGTTGCCTTTCTTCCCAGGCAATTTCCTTTAGCTCGTCCACATTTCAGGACCAGTAAAATAATGTCAGCTCCTGACAACTATGAAAAATCATATGTACAATCTATTGTAATACCGTTTATTCCCTTTAAATAACATTTGTTCTTTGATTATTTGAGTAATATATATATTTTCTGTGGAAGAAGAAACTAAAATTCAGCCTTAATTGGATTGCTAAAATATAACCACTGAGAACATTTTGGTTATTTACTTCTAGTGTTTTCCTGAACATTTAGTAACATATCACGAATCATGTAATTAGGAGAACACTGCAGATATAATTTATTCTGTCCTTCCTCTCATATGCTATTTAAGGTGTTTCCCCATATCCAATTAGAAATAAAAAAAAATAATGGCTACCTTTGAGAAAAAAGAAGAGGATAGTGTTTACAATGGGCCATAAAGAAGTTTCTGGGGTGATGGGAATGGCAGTTACAGGGTGTAGTGCTGGGATAGCTCATTGAGTGCACACTTATGATTTGTGGATTTTTCTGTTTTGTATGTTATACTTCAATAATGTGTAGTCAGGAATGAGAATATTAAGAAGTGACATTATAACAATCAGGAGTTAACATTTTCTGTAAGTTCATTTCAAAGAATGACACTTAAATGCCCATGACATCATGTGGCTCGTATTGTACCCAACATATTGCTCTGCCTCTGGTAAGTGCTTAATACCCATTGCAGGAGCAGATGAAGGCAGGATGAGTGTTCCTTGGACAGAAGTGATGTGAAATCTTTGGAGAAATGTGTATTTTGTTATCTGAAGGATACGGGTTAAAGATCTGACTCCATCAATTACTAGCTATGTGACCTTGAGCTGGCTATTTGAACTCTTAGAGCCTCAGATTCCTTATCTGTAAAAATGAAAAAAATAACACATTTGCAGAATGGCTATAAAATTTAGAAGTCATGCATATATAGTGACTGGCACAGAGTAGAACCACAAGTAATAATAATTAATATCATGAGTAAAAATATAAATAATTATTCTTGTTGTTATAAATAAGTAATATAAAAGTCTCAGAATCGTGAAAATGGGGGAAACACTTTTAAAAATCCCTCTTCTTATGGATGTATCCTCAACATAAATAAATGTCAATGAGAAAATTCACCAGTTGTGACTTAACAGAGATAAAATTAGGAAAATACTCCCAAATAACTAGTTTTATAATGACGGCTTCATACTCCTCCTGATGCTTTTGTCAAGTAAAGTTGATTTCCACAATCACTCAATTTTAAAGCATAAATAGTGATGCTTTGATCTTGGTAGGAGGTGTCCTCAGTGAGTTCTTGGACAATAGGCAGGTAAATACCTAAGCAACAGCTGCCCCAGGAATCCAAATATTTCACATTGCATTCATCTTCTCATTAAGCTTCACTGGATCAAACACTGTAGTCAAGCTCATTTTTTTTTCTTTCTTTACCCTGATCCAGTTAAATTACCCAGAGGCTAGAAAATGCTTTAGTTTGTCACTATAAAGTCTAATGCTGGAAGTGAGATGGAAAGATAATCACATTCTCTTTAGGAGGGCTTTAATTTTATCCTTTTTTTTTCTTTCATGGTTGGATAAAAATTATTAGAGCATTTCCTCCACAGTTTCTCTGCATTTGCCCTTCAGTTTCCAGAACCAGCACTCTCCCTGCATTGGCTCTGGCTTCGCTCTTCCTTCTCTTTCTTGGCTGTCTTTATCCCCAGAGCCACAGGTGAGGTTAGCTCCTCAGCCTCCTCTCCTTCCCAGCAGAGTCAGAGCCCAATTTGGGATCCTTGTGAGTGGAAGCAAAGTGAAGCTCTCATTGAGTTTAGAATAAGTTACCTTCAGAAAGGTGGCAACGAACAGGATTAAAGTAATGGTATACATAGGGATGGGTGTACATTAGGAGCATGCGCATGTGTGCTTAAGCGCACACACACACATACACACACACACGCACACATTATCAAATAGCCTCAGATGACCTCAGTTTCTATAATGTGATATAATTACTTGTGTGGTCGGGTAAAATTGTTTATATCATACTTTCTAGGGCTGCCAACATCAGTAAAATACCACCAGTAGTCAACTTGCTCATCATGTGCCGGGATACCGGGATATGTGCTAAGCATTTCATATTTATTATTACAATTATTCCTCTCACTCATTATTATTACAATTATTCCTCTCACTCACCCTCTAAGGGAGGTATTATTATGATCAACATCTTACCAAAAAGAGAGGCTCAAGGAGCTTAAGTAACCTATACAGTGTCAGTGGTGGCAAGCAGGAGAGCCCAGACTTCAATCCAGCTAGCCTGACTGGATTGCATTACTTTGTATCCCTCTTTAGCTGTGTCCCAACCAGGCCCTATTAAAAGGAACAAGATCCGGTGACTGATGAGATGCATATATCATGCTGATGGCAGGTCTGGGCTGCACTTCTTGCACCCTCAGCAGATCTCTTTTGCACAGAGATTGAGACACAGGAAGACAATTAGAATGTGCTAGCTGTTCTTTCTGCTTCTGTTCCCCCTACCCGATCCTAGCTCAACCTGAACATGGACACTGATGGATCATGTCACATCTTGTTTAAAAACCTCGTTGGAAAAATGCAAAACAAATTAATAAACTCTTTCATCATTGAATTCTTCTATAAGATATCTTTGTATGTTACTGAAAATCGAGTGAGGTTGTGTTGTTTCTCCCAGAAAACGGGTATGACAGTAAGGCTTATATATTAAGATTTTGTATCTCAATACCATTTACTTTCACCTGTTAAAAATGGAATCAACAGAAAGTATATCAGTAATATGAACTTTTGGTCCTGTTGAGCATTCCTTTTCATATGAAATCTGTAATTTTGTACAATTTGTACTTGAATCTTCAGTATATCTATTTTTCCCTATTGATAGAATGAAAACTAAAATTTTTAATTATGATACAGGATAAAAAAGGAACATGCTACTTGCAAAATTATGTCTACTTACTAGTGATGAATTCCTGAAATCATGTTGATGTCATTTTTACTAGTTTCATGAAATGTATTTCTCTTTAAGTGCTTTTAAACTTTTTTTATTTCACTTTGTTTTCTAAGATGTTTAACTTATTTTCCCCTCTGTTGTTAAAGCTGTTTTTTCCCTTGTAGGTGCTACTTCTCACCGGTAAGTCCTTTCAAGATTATAGCTAAAATGTTCTGCTCTAATGTTCCAAGAGAACCACCTTCTTGTGTGAAAGTTGATTGTCTTGAGCTCCTATAGGGTCTATGTTATAACTGAGTGCCTGTGGGCTTAAAGTCAAGGGGACTGAGGCATATTACCACATGTACACTCTGTGGGAAGAATACCTTGCTATAGTATAGTTACCAATTCTGGAGAGCTAAGAATTAAACTGAAAAAGTAGGCTACCAATATGTTAAATTTCCTTGTTTACCCCAGCTGACAAGCTGAGCTAATGGTATCACTCAGATTCAATTCCTTGAATATTGATTCTTGTAAATTGACAAGTTACATGTAATACTAACTGAATCTGGATAGCTACTGTGGTTGTTTCAAATGTGCACATATGTTATTTTCCCTAAGACAATAATACAGATACTAAGTTTTTGTAAACTGATAATGAAATGTTACATTTTTTGCACCATGTTTTAAGCTTTTATGGTACAACTTATTGTACTGTTACTATTTTCTGAATTAACCATATGTATATCTCTCATGTTCTCAATGCTGATGTAGCAGCATTTGAGAAAAGATCTTTTATACATACATATATAACAAAGACAACATAGTTATTGGTTTAATTTGCATAGAGCAAAGTAAATTGAATTGCCTTATATTATAAATTCAGTATATACTATAAGCATATTTATTAAAAAAACTTTTTTAAGCAAACACTAAATTTCCTTCTTCAGCTCTTCCCTTCTCCATCAAATCTGCACCAATTTAGCATAAAAGTTCAACCCAGTCATTTAAGGTTATTGGCAAACATGCTTCCATCTATCCTCTCAGTCCCCTTCCCACTACTTCTGTCTATAAGCCCTGCTCTCCAACCTGCCTGGGTTCTTTACTTTTCTCCGGGATGGTCACTGTATTTCTTCTCCTTATGCACCTGTTGATAATTTGTCCTTTTCTCTCACACAGATCAATCCTTTCCATTTGCAAGATTCCATTCTAATCCCATCCTCTCCCCTGAAGTAATTAATAATTTTTCCCCAAAAAGGCAAACTCATAGTAACAGATAGTAGAATGGTGGCTACCAGAGGCTGAAGGCTGGGGGAAAAGAGGAGATACTGATGAAAGGTACAGACTTTCAGTTATAAGACGAATAAGTTCTGGAGAACTAATGTACAGCATGGTGACTATAGTTAATAATAATGTATTGAATATTTGAAACCTGCCAAGAGGGTAGATCCCAAGTGTTCTCACCACACACACACACACACACTCACACACACACACAGTGATAACTATGGGAGGTGATGGATATGTTAATTAATTTGATTGTGGTAATCATTTCTCAATGTATACATATATCAAAAGATCACTTTGTATACCTTAAATAAACATAATTCTTGTCAAAAATAAAAATTTAAACAGTACTTTTGCCTTTTATCTAATATAGACGAGATCAAGTATATCCACAGTGCAGTTGAGACTTATTGTTCATGTCATTGACAAGGCAATTAAATATATATAGTTTCATAGAAGGTAGAGAGGAACAAGCCAAAAAATCATAGCAGAAAATCAAGCCATCTTTACCCTCCTTTAACTCCTAAGCCATCAATAACCATCACCTCTCATATTCTCTGCTGATCCAGGGTACCTCTTAAGAGTTCTCAAGAAAGGGGTCCACTAGTCAGAGTGGGTGCAGGGGATGCAGCAATAAAATTAGAATCTGGAAATTTCTATTCTCCTCTGGCTGCATCCCTCAATAGCTGCATGAGCAGAAGATTCTACTTGAGATGAGATCATGTACAATGACAATTGTGTTTGAACTTAGATATTATGAATATGCTATCTAATGCCCTCTCTATTATCTCAGTCTTCTAGCGATACAGAGACAGTCCTCCAGGAAGAAAACAAACAACAACAAAAAGAATGACAACTTCTGATTTCACAACATTTGTGAACAGCCTTGGTGCAAATATTTCCACCAGGCAGACTGCAAACAACTAGTGGGACATTACTAAGCACAGACTTGGGAAGAGAGTCTCAGTAACACACTGACAGTAGTATTGCCATAGAGATACAATAGATCCAAAGAACTTCAAGAACAAAATAATGGTATAAGCTAGCAAAATTATTAGGAAGTGATGAATTTTGAATATCTATTTCTTTTTTTGTTTTAAATATATATGTAATGTGAGGAATAAATAGCACATCACATATGTATGTATGCCCTACGGAATTCCTGACATTTTAACAAGTGGCTTTCATGAGCAGGTGCCGATTAGCTGCACCACACCACAGGCAGCATCCATGTTTTCTTCTCCAAATACTTTAGTGCAAGAGCCATGTTTCACTGGGCCGCATGTTCCAGTGTTTGCATGATAAAACTTAACTGCTCCTCTTTTAATAAACAGTGGTGTACTTAAAAAGAAAAGACTGCTTGACACATTTAAAACATTTATTCAAAATTCATTTATTGACTGCACACAATTTGCCAGATATGCTGCTAAGCTAAGAGAGGGGGGAAAACATCATAAAGGTTAATACTAATCATCAAATCTTCTGAGACAAATGATATAAAAAAAAATCATTTCTGTGTGAGTTCCTTTTAGGCTGTCTGCCCATGCTTACAACTAATCAGAGGAATGGCCAAGACGCTCTCAGCTACTTTCACTCATTCACCTTGCTTAACTTCATAAAAGATAAAGTACGGTTTTCCATTTACAGTCCCATTCTGTTCAACTCCCTCCTGGTCTTCATTTTTGGATTCCCTTATACAAACCATTGCTCAGCACAGACAACCTTAACACAACCAGTCCCACGCCCCAGGGCAAACTTCAGTGGCACTGCTAGGCCTGGGGTACTGAGCATCTTGCTATTAAAACAACTCAGGGCCGGGAGTACACACACACACTATCATGTAACTTCCACCATCTCCCTGCTCTTATCCCCATTTTGTGAGTGAAGAAACTGAGGTTTTGAGACATTGGTTAACTTGCCAAGGGTCATTTCATGAGTAAGACTTAGAGTTGGCAAATCTCTTTTATTTTCCATCACACCCCTTTCCTGCTTCTTCCTTCATATAACACACGAATATCTCAGTACAAGCATGGCAGGCTGGAGGATTTTTTAAAAATATATATATTTTTATTGATTTCAGAGAAGAAAGTAGAGGGAATCATTGATTGGCTGCCTCCTGCACACCCCTCACTGGAGATGAAGCCCATAGCCCGGGCATGTGCCCTGACCAGGAATGGAACCTTGACATCCTGGTTCATAGGTCAGCGCTCAACCACTGAGCCATGCTGGCCAGGCTGGAGGATCTTGTTAAAACAAGGGAGAAGTAGTAGATGGTATATTATATTTAAATATTTTTTTCTATAAATGTTGCCTTAACAGTTTTTATTTGACTGTCTTCTCATTTAAACATAACCGAAGACTGAATAGTGATGCCTTGAAGTTTGAGGGCAAGTAACCACAGGATTTGAAATTCCTTTAAAGAGGTGGGTTACAACTCACTGTTGGGCTTGTTAACTGTGAACCAAATGGAAAGTCAGCCCTAACAAGATCTTCTTCTCCTTTTCACTCTTTATTTTATGTAAATATTTATATAACGGAAGCAAACCATAATTATTATTTACTTCTTGATGCAGAAATCATACTACCTACCAAACCTGCAGCACAATGTATAAGAAAAATGTTTCTCTGGGATTTCAGGCTCAGGTTTAAGGATTACAGGTCCATTGTTATAGAAACAGGGCAGATGCTGCTAAGAGTTTTGACTTCAGAAAGCCAGGTTCTTTTTTCCAGGGCCTGCTTAAAACAATCGATGAGATGTTTAAGAACAAAAAAGAGAGGAAAGAGAGTAAGATCTTTTTAGCAGTTTGTGGTTTGGAAATACATGCCTGGTAGAACCATATCCACTATGATACAAACTCTCTTGAAATAAAACAAGGGAAAAGTTTCATAAAGAAAGCAATAAAACCCAAATCACACCATCTTGGCTCAGATTGGGCATTCTGATAATAACTAAGAGAATTTTCAACTTCTTAGGGGATGTAACCCAAAGAATCACAGAGAGAGAAAAAATAATGTGACAAGGACATTTTCAGGAAAAATATGAGAATAGGAACAGCTAACATACCAGCTGCAGTATGCTTCTCGGACTAAAGTTTTTATGAGAGGATCCTAGAAACCTACACTAATGAGAAGGTTTGCCCTTCAACAGATTTGTATGGAACATGGCTATTTACATGGTAGCCCCATTTTATTCAGGTATTAAGAGAAATACAGTGTGACTGTGAAAGTGAGTATGGGTGAAGAGGCAGGTCCCAACCCACCTGCACTAAGAAACTGCTGGAGGGCTTCTGCTTTCTGGGCAAGGCATTCTGCTCCGAGCCACACCAGAACCTGTATTAGCCACAACTGGAGATGGCATCAGGCCTACATTCAAAGGAGGAACTTTGGTTACTATTTGTCTAGTTTGTATTCTAAAGGGCAGGAGGCTTTCTGATATGGACCCAAGAAAAGGAAAAGTAGGGATGATAAGAAATGCAGAAGTGGTTTTACGTTTCCAATAGAAATCAATGAGAGAAAAAAGAAGTCAAGCATATTTAGAAATATATATTTAAAAATAAGATCATTTTTCATTCTTGATATATTCTTCCCTTTCATGAGACAAAATGGTCCTTTCCCCCCAAAAAAACAAATAGAGCCTGAATTTTGCAGACATTTCTATGCATTGGAAAGGATGCATAATTTTCTGTGATTTTTTTTAGTAAGGATATGAATGTTTAGACAAGCCTAGTTAATGATGATGATAATAGTAATAATAATAATAAATATAGATTATACAGAATATCCTAGCATTTAATTCTCATCGTCACCCTACAAGACAGTAGAGAAAATATTGCTATTATGATTTACATTAAGGAAAATGAGTCTCACAAAGATCAATTTCCTTGCTCAAAATATAGTCACAGTAATAAGTCATGACTATAATTAGAATCTTAGACCTTTCATCTCCAGCTTCAGCTCCAGCTGTTCTCTGCCATACTACGTTGCCATTCCCAGACCAGTGACCAAACTTGTTGAAATAGAGTTCATTATTTTTAAAAAATTTTTCTTTAATTGATTTTTTTATATAAATAGAGAGAAGGGGGATCAATTTATTGTTCCACTTATCCATGCAATTGGTTGATTCTTATATGTGCCCTGATCTGGGATCAAACCAGAAATTTTGGCGTATCCGGACAACACTCTAACCAACTGAGCTTCCTGGCCATGGCAGGAGGGTTCATTCTTGACCTAGAGGCACTTTGGCAATAGTTTGGTAATGCATTTTGGTAAAGTAGGCAGAATTACATTAACTGAAAAAATTACATCATGGAAAAATAGGGTAGCATGATGGGATGGACTGGAGGATGATTATAAAATCCTTTTCCTTATAAGGTCTGAATCAGAAACGGTACATCTGGGATTTCATATAATTATATTCTTATGATGATAAGTAATTTGCATATTACAGATTATAATGAGCATAATCCTAATTTGTGATAAATGTAACCTTGGGGAAAATTATATATTAAGGATTGGGAATCACTTGAAAGTCCAACAAGAGAATAATGGTCCAATGAGGGGAAAAATGCACATGTAGTCACTACTAAAAGCATATATGCAAGGAATTTGTATGCCATTAAAGTGCCAAAAATACAATGTTAATGACAAAAAACTCTACCTACATTATGATTCCAATTTTGATTTTAAAAAGACTGCATAGCTGTGTGTATGTGAGTGTGTAATTGGAAGAAAATATAATTAAATCCACAATATGTTAATAGCATGGCTTTTCCCCCCCTCTTTGATGGGACATGGTTGATTTATGGATAATTTAGGGAACTACCTTATCATGGTAGTTATTCTATGAACTGACAACTGAATTTGATTTCCAAGTCTATCACTTATTGTGTTCCCATAGGCACCCTTTGTCTTTGCTCTTTCACAGGTAAAATGGGAAAAACATTAGTATCTACCTCCTGGTTGCTGCCCAAATTAAAAGGGATTATATAAGTATACAACCAACAGCAGATTCACTGCACACAGTAATCCCTCAAGTATGGCAGCTGCTAATTGCATTTTCTTCTCATACTTTTCTGAATCATTTAACTTTTCTAAAAGAAGTTGTTTGTTTCTAATCAGAAAATAAAAACAAAAATACAAAAGCTTTATAAAAATGTACTGGAACTAACTATAGTAAATTTGTATCTAGTGGTTTGGTGGTGGGGGTGGGGGGACGAAAAGATGAACTACAGCTAGTTTACCACATTTTAATCTACTTTAATACTAACAAAAATTTGGTAAGATAAGGTATTCCCCGCCCCCTTCCCCCCTCTTCTCCCCCGGCTCCTGGTCTATATCCTGGCCGAGCTTTTCATCATTAGCAAGGGTCAAGAAATGGGATTCCAACCAAGTCTTGCAATTCCAAAAGGCAGGTGTGTTCCAAAGTCACTATTATTCTTACCTCGCCCTCTTGAAAGGAGTGTTCCCTGTCTCGGTGTCTGCACCTTCCAAGGTAGCTGAGAGAGAAAAGTAAACATCAGAAACAATTTCTGAAAGAATAAAACCTGTGTAACGGGAATTCTGAAAAGGTCAAAGTGTCCTGGGTTAGTCAGAACAGAGAGGAGATGGAAATTGTGTTAGGCCCTGAGGGATCAATATTAATAATATAGTTTAAAGGGATAGGCCCGTAAAGGCATTTGACTAAAAAGGCAATAAAGTGGGAGCATTTCCTGCCCTTCATGTCTCCATGGGTTATTTTTTTTTAATGAGTGGAAAAAAATTTTTAATGTTTCTCCAGTATTCTTTCTTGTGTTGCCACACTCCCAGTGACTTTATTATGGCATTAAAATATTTCCCAGGCATTGCCATTTCTACCCATGACAGAATTTTAAGGGGGGTGGGTATTGGGGTAAATATACAGATAGAGGACTGAGGAACATCATCTCAAAATGCAGTTCCGGGACTTCCCAGCCTCACAAATATGCACAGAATCCTACAGTACAGAAAACTTGCACAGAGAACCCAACAAAATTCTCTTCCCAAAGTAATGTCCAGTCCCATCACTGCATAAAATCCTTTATTGGAGAACATGGTTCAGAGTTACTGTCATTGCACTCATGGCTCTTTGCAGCTGAGACATTGTTTTAATTATAATAGGGAGTGCAATTTAGGACAACCGATGAAAATGTGGATGTCAGTGGATGATAAGTGTATATTTTAAAAGGCATCCATTGATTTTTGAAATCTTGATTCTTTGTTCACTGATCTCAACAGGGTGTGAACCTGCTGGAGACATAGTTGAAGGAAAAGTGGTTGGGACTAACGTTTAGAGGACCGTTAAAGTCTCTTTTATGCTAAAATTTTATAGTAGTAACTACCATTTTCCAAGTATCTTTTATGCTTGGGTTTCTGTTAATTTGTTCAACAGATGATTGTTAGTACCTATTTTTTTGGCCAGGCAAGGGGGGATATAATGGTGAACAAAAACAAACACTCCCTGTCCTTAAGTGGCTCATAATCTGATGGGGTAACAGTCAATCAAATGAAATCTATGATTATTGTCAGAATGGAGGAGAACTCTATGGTAGTTGAAGAACACATAGAAAGAATTTGGCCTACTCAGCAAGATCAAGGGTGGTCTCCACAAGGAAGTGATGACTGAGCTAAGATGTAATGAAGGAACAGGCATTAAAGTGATAACACAGTGTGATGGAGCATGGCAAGAATGAGTATCTCAGACTTCCAAGAAGGCCAGTCTGGCTATTGCAGAGGAAGGAAGGAACCAGATATTTTACAAAAATCCGTGACCACAAATTCTTACTCTGCTCTGTGAGTTAGACAATCTCCTCGTTTTGCAGAAAAGGAAATGAAGCTTAGAGAAAGTGAGGACAAGGCCTAAGGTCACACAGCTGGAAGGCACCAGAGGTAGGACTGGAAAAAGATCAATCCACTTCTAGAGCCTGGATTCTCCACTGATTCTCCCAGTGAGTCACAATCTGGCAGTGACCCATTGTCCCGTAGATGTTCTCTCCAGATGACCCACTAAGGACAACTTTATTTTCTGGTTCTAGGTTCTAACTCACTGCCTCATTGCAAACAGTACCGCTCCCATCCTCAGGAAGATAAGGTAAGAACTACGACTACTTCACCCCCCATATTTGAATCTGTGTTTCAGAAAATATTTACTTATCAGTTTCCTAATCAAAGACATCAGTATTCAGAGCTCCCTTGGATGACTGTGATAACATTTTTTTCAGGAAATAAGATAAAGTTATATTTCATTCACACATACACAAAATTCTTGTTTATTAAACAACAGTAGCAACATTGGTTGTTAGTTATATACCAAGCACTCTGCTCTGGCGTGTGACAATATTATCTCACGGCAACCTCAGAAGGCTGCCAGTGAGGTAGAGATGTATTACCATTCCCATTTTACAAAGGAGGAAATTGAGGTTTACCGAGTTTAAGTGACTTGCCTTGGGTCCCACAAGTTCATAAATGACAGAGTCGAGGTTTGAATCTAGGAGACCTATCTGACTCAAAGCCATTTTTTAAACTTAACATTTCAAAAATTCAACATTTTAAAGAAAATTTGTGTTTTAAGATAATGAATGACATGAACATCCCTTGAAAAGTTGCATGCCATTCAATCATAATTCTATTGTTAAACAAGGAAGAAATTGCCCTAAAAAGATTTTCTGTGGCTTTGACACCAATTATGGAAATCATTGGTGTCCTAAATTAAGGTGTCAAGTTTAAGATGTAGGATGGTTCTTTTAACAGAAATGGTTCACTTCACAAAGATGAAGGATACCTATATGTTTTGGCAATGTGTGTGTGGGGTGGGGGTGGGGAGGGAGTGAAGGGTGGGATGAGAAAGAGTGAGAAAGAGTTAAAGAATCATTTTTCCTTGGTAATCTTTCAAAAATGACATGTTGGTTTTCAGAGTCCATGCAGTAAGCCAGCGGGAGTGTGGGGGAGATCACTGCTGAGACACAGCCAGGGAACGAGATGCTGAGTCTCTGCAGTTCTGTATTCCGTCCTTTCTAAAGAAGAAAGGTTTTCCTTCACAGTGCATTTATGTCAAGATTCTAAAACCTCTCACAAGAGCCTCTCGGATCAACCTTGTCAAGTCTCACTTGTTGAAATGAGTGGGATTTGAAAACTTCTGAGTGTGCTATTACATTTTCCATTTACGTTCAGGGAACATGTCTGTATGAAAATGAGGCCAGGAGTTGTGGAGAGTTGGGGGAATTTGAGGCAGAGACAGCTCTAAATGAGTGGTACCACTAGATTGATTGTTTCAGATGGTGGAGGACAGTGATCTTCATGGAGAATAAGGTAAGAGTTAGGGAGACCATTTTTTATTACACTTTTCACTTTTATTGCCCTAATTAAACAACTTGTTTCATCAAATGGTAGAATTTGGATAAAAGAGGTCAACATTCTTTGTTCTCAAACTCTTATTATACAAGTTAAAAGTTAACTATTTATCCTCATGGAAATAACAATAAAATGATTTCTTATTTATTTATTTACTTGTTTTATAAGATGGCATGATTTTCTTTATTAATGACCCCAACCGTATTTCTTTAGATCTAGAAGTTTTGAACTCAAATACTTAGAAGAAAACAACTTAAGCTTGCATTATCCTGCAACTCATTACCGGTGACATAATCTAAAGCAAAACAGCTTGGAAGAAGGGTGGAAAGGAAGGGGAATGGGGGAGGGAAGATAGAAAAGAAATCAAGTGGACTAAGTGGATTTCTTTTTTTCTTTCTTTCTTTTTTTAATTCTTGGAAACTAGAAGTCCTTGCAAGCATAGCTCATTTCTGCAGATTATTTTCCAAACATGTACAGAATGGAAACAAAATGGAGAATACCTTAAGAATGTGCAGAGATGCAACATTAAAAGTTACGACTATCCAGCAGCAAGTGTTCCAACCTTCAGTTGCCAGCTGCTTCCTCTTCTGGTTCCCAAGAGTTAGCGATTGAAAAAGTCTTTCCCATGATTGTTTCCATTTCTTTCTTCTCATCATCTGGATGTGCAAAGTTCAGCACCTTGAGGACTTTGGATGTTTTGGCCGCATACACGTGTGAATACTAATCTTAGCCCACTTGATGTACAAGTGGTCCTGGAACATGTAGATCAGGTGGATGTTATCTTCAGCAATGGCGTTGGTGTGGCCAGGGAACAGCACAAAGGTAATATAGCCAATGTTGTCACCTTCCACAGCATCCGTGTCTTCCAGCTCCAGAGGCGGTTCCCCATGGCTGTGTGGCTGGCTCTGTGTCCTCTGAACTCCTGTATGAACACCTTTCCAATGACCACAGTGTCTTCATCCTTAAACACTGTGCTGAAGACTACTGTGGCTCTGTCCTTTTAAGACTCAACATACATGGTCTCATCATCCCTACCATGGACCACTGCCCTGTTCTCTCCTTCCTTGTCCTCTTCTCAGAACTGGAAGTATTTCTCAAAGACAGAGGCAAAACAATCTCGTTTCAACATGCCAGCCTGCCGCACCATGGAATCCTTAGGTGCAGGCGGATTGTCAAGGTCGTATAGCAAAGAGACATTGATTCTGATTCTGGATTTACCATGAAACTTCTGTACATTCTTTTTAGTAACTTATCACCATCATATGCCTGAAGTTTCTTGTGGAATTTCAAAGAAATGCTGACCATCACTTCTGTTTTGTCTCCAATAGGATATGAACTATGATAGGGGAGCCCAGCAAAATCTGCAAATGTTACTTCTACTGCTTCTGGTTTTGTTTCTGGCAGCTGCTGTTCTCACACTTGAACTTGAGGGTCTCCTCCAAGATGTTGTTCATCTCCTGCAGGATCATGGGTGGCTGGTCCCAGAAGCCAGAGCCCGCCTCTGCCAACAGGCATGGTTCCTGCCCAGTCCCAGCTTTAGCCCTCTTTTTTTTTCTTTTTCAGAACAAAGGCGTATCATGAAAAATTTAATATTTCTATTGATTTCTCAACTTCCAGAATATTCATTTAATATTTGTGTTTAATTTGAGAAAGCATAACCTTAAACCTAACCTTGATTATATTTTATTTTTAACCCAAACTCTACATAATAGAGAGTGGTGGGCAAGATAGTGACCAGATATGTTTTAGTGGAAGCAGGAATCATTTATTGATGTAGGAAACTCACATGACTGTCAACTTCTATTTTTGTAATTCTCAGTATTTTCTTCCTATCACTACAAGCAAACATCTTTTTAAGTTTCCCAACAAACTTAGATATTTTTCAAAATTTTTAATTTGGTGATGATGCTTCTTAAATAAACAGCAAATTTCTTTTTCATTGATTGAGACCAAATTTTTTCTTCTAGTAGCCAGTAGAAGGAGCTGTTGGCATTTGATTTGACATTATAGCTCGACCTGGAAGTTCCCTTCTTAATTAATTCAATGTTTGAAATCAAACCACCGTTTAAATGTAATGATATTAATATGCAAGGATAGACGTGTAAATGTGGAGATTTTCCATTCCCATTAAACTTTCTACACAACCACAGATTTCTGGTTCTTCTGTGGGCCTCTTTTAGAGAGCTTATGTTATAGAAATGTTGGCTGCTATAAATTAAAGCTGCTCAGAACTGAGTTCATGCACCTAGGCAATGATTCAACATTTGTAAGACGGGTTGTAAGTCAAGAAAGAAAGCAATTTCTTCCTCCTGCTCTTAAAAAAGAGAAAGAAAGAAAAGGTAAGGAAAGCATTATATATATATTTGACTTAGCATGAACTTGGAGTTTTCAAAGAAAATTATATATGCTAGGTTTATAATAAATTGAAGCACATTTAACCGAGGGGGTTAAGATTTTGGGTATATTTGATGCTGTCCCTGTGATAAAATATAGTATGTTGATTTTTCTTGTATTCCCCCCAAATTCATTATTATAGCTGTGGGTTTTTAAGAACTTGTTTCACAGTCTAGTATTTAAAAGGTACTCTTCCTCTTTGTACTTTAATTTTAGCTAAAAGATATTACTACCTCACTAAATATTATCTTTACTTCAATAGACACTAATATGCAATGTGCATACAAATAGTAGTTGCAACAATCTGCAAATACCTGGACAGAGAGCCGGGCAAGTGATTACTCTGATAGTACCACTTCCCCACGGGTCCCTGAAAATCCACTTATCTACTCTCTAGATCAGAGGAAAGTTGAAGAGAGTTACAAGTAACCATTCTGATTCATCTGAAAATTATCTCCTAATTTGAACATAAAAAAATCAACAACTACACATTTAAACCAATGATATTAAAGACATGAAATCTCACGAAACTTGAAATGGAAAGTCACTTGACAAGATAAAGAAGAAATCAATGGTCTCTCTTGCTATGCATTGACAAATGATCCTCAGACACACCACCCAATCAATCATTACCCATCAATTTAGGATGTCTTCTAAAAGAAATCATAAGGAAATCATAAAGAAAGGCTGCTTTCTTGGAACAGTGTGCCACATTGCAATTTGCAAACAACATGCTACACCAAAGTCACTTCCGGTGTCCACAAAACATCAAATGGAGCTTTTGGAAAAGAAAGTACAATTGGCTTTTAACTGAATGTTGTGTGTTATTTCCAGGTCAAACCATTACGCTCTTCCATGGATCAGTCTTGGTCTATGTTTTGTGTGATTTCTGGGCCTTCCCATGGACATCAATGTAGCCGCTCTTTCTGAGAGGAGTCCTGAGAGGGACGACTAAACCATTCACGCAGGTGGAGCTGGAAGGCGTGTAACAAAGGTGCTGCATTGTCTTCTGGAGTGGGTTACATAGCTGGAACCAGCACTATTAAGCATATTTTAGGCGGAATTTTGTTTCATGTGAAGCATTAATTTTAATAGAAAGACTTTATATATAAGCTCTTGTCTGAATAATAATGTAAAATTAAATTTAAATTGTAAATAACGTCCAGATACTAGTTGTTTCCTGGCTCAAATACTTTAGCACATATGGTGCTAGCATAAGCTTGTGCCTGTCTGCCTACTCTGGGTAGTTTTGCATGCAAATAGTTTTAGTGCCTATGTTGAGGTGCTAAAACGTGTTTAGTACACTTGAAAATATTTGCATTGCAAAAGGAGAGTGAATCTCCTGAGGAAAATCAAATGGATATTTTGTATTAAGGAGACCACTCGGGGCACTGCCTGGCATTCTCCTATGGAGAATTCTGTTCACAGTGCAACTAGCATTTTTAATTGACCTTTAGAAAAGAAGGGCTGGCCACAGCCTTGCCAGGTTTATTAACCACTGGCCCATCTTCTGGCAGCATCCACCACATTAATCAGCAGGAGAGAGAAAGCGAAGGAAAGAATCCATTTGCCTTGGCTGGACTGTGGCTGTTGGGTGGACTGGTAGGATAAATATGTTAATTATGATGAAAAGTTTCAGCTGGAATGCACCTAACTAATTAGCTAACTAACTAACCAACTAACTCAGGACAGGCTTTAGCGTAGGGAAGCAGGAGTGGATGCTGGGTGTGAGGCCCCGCACACGCTCCCATTTGCCTCACTCCCAACTCCCATCTGCTGCATTTACGGGAACCAGTTCGTTAAGAGTCTGAATTGAATCCAAATAAAATGCATTTCTGATGCAAGCCCGATGCCTGGTGCCATTCTCCACTGCATTATGTCAAATTAGAGTTCGTTTGGGGAAGAGGTTACAGAGACCTTACGTAAATGTCTTATGCATAGAACACGGAGCGCATAAGAGTTCTGCACAAATTCAACATCTAATTCCTATAAACAAATCAACCTCCCTCCTGATTTGGCCCCTATTCACCAAGGCCAATGGAAATATTAGACTTCCTGATGAAGTAATAAATACAATTCAAGAGGTGTGCTAGTAAGAGATTTGTGGAACTTGTCTTGGAACCACCCTTTCAACAATTTTGTAATTTTATTACATTGATTAATTCAGGTTTAGTATTTTCTTACAAATTGAAAGTCAAGTTCAGTGTCTGTAAGATAAAAGGATGATTCGAGGTTTGCAAGAGGAATTCAAATTGTGGGACTTCTCGGCAGCCCCCTTCTGCAGAGAACTGCTGCCAGAGGAATTCTACTAGCGCCCATTGTTGTAGAGTGGCTCCATCACTTATAGCCCACCCACAACATTGCCTTCTATGGATGCTTATGTTGTTGAAACTCTGGGGTTTGATCCAGATTTTCTCCCCATCTTTCACCCTTCCACACCTAATATTTTATTCTTCCATCCCCACCACTTCTCACTGTGTGCCAGGGGCAGTATTTTGTGTGAACAAATAGCCATAGATAGGTAGTAGGCAAGAGCCAAAAGGAACTCATTAAGAATACAAACCAGTAAGGAGGGGTTGACTTATGGTGTTAGTGAAACTCCTGTTTGCAATCTATTTCCTTTAAAACAACCTTAAAAAAAAAAAAAAAAAAACAGTCTCTATTGTCTGTGGGACCCTGGCACATCAATCAATCCATTAAGTAAGTAAATAAGGCAATAACTAAACAATAAATCATTTTGAATTTCACGCATGCGCAAACCTTTTTATATGTAAGTTACAAGAAAGGTTTAGATTTGGAAGATACAGCCTCTGTTCCAATAATCTTGCAGACAAGATAAAGAGCTGTTCTACACTGTGGTGCATTGCTCATTCTGGTCCTTAAATCATGGGGCTTCTTTGCACCCCTTTGATGGTGGTGCATGCATGACGCATGGCATGAGAGTTGTGTGTGTATGTGTGGGAGGGGTTTTGGGGAGGGTCATGCTGTTAGGGGAAAGCCTACCACACATTTCTGCCATCACAGACGGTGGGCAAACAGCTGTCTCCACAGCTGAGGCCACTGGAACTGCTTGAGTTGCTCCAGTAACTCGAGAGCACACGGCTGGTCCCTGGATGGCACAGAGCATTGTGCCTGCAGCAAAGCGCCCAGGCTTTCCTGGGGCTGAGCAGGCAGACTTTGCCACCAGACACAATAAGCATCTGAAATGGGGTCTCATGAATAATTCATCATTGGTATCCTACGAAACAAAGAAATGATATGTTTGCTGGTAGATAAGTGTGTTGTGGCATTTGTAAATCTTTCTGAATTTGGATTTGTTCATGTTTCATGTTGGTAGAGAAATAAGTTTTGTTTCCGGCCCCCCGACCAAAAAAAAAAAAAAAAAAAAAAAAACACAAAAAGGTGGGAGTTCAATGCAATAATCTCACAGTGAAAGTCTTCCATGAAACATTGGATGGGTTACAGTCATTTGGCTCATGATTTTAAGAATTTTTAAAAAAATCTCATTTAGTGAAGAGGGATGTTAAAATGGATTTATGGCAATCAAATACAGCAGGATACCCAGTTTTCAAGGAGATTATTTTATTCCTTGGTAGGCAACCAGCCCACTTTTGCTAATGCAAGTTTCATTACCATAGACTAGAAAACAGTGGTGCCTCCAGCATATCAATACAATATTAGGAGGAACAATTCTTCTCTTTCACTAAAATATTAGTAAAAATGATACTTTGGTGTTTTGAGCCCTAAATTGTTTTAGTGACAGTTAAATACCCACTAACTTAACACTAGTTAAATTGGCAATAAAATGACCCCCAACCGAGTTGAGCCACTATCCTGTTTCTGCACAATAGTTCTGGACCTAATGCCAGTGAATCATAAAGCCATTGGGTAGAGCTTACGCATTTGCATAATGAATTTTTCTAGTGTTGCATAAACTATCTAGCTACTCAAACTTATCATAATTAGTATTTATAATTAGGATCTGTGTATTCATTTCATTTATTCTTTAATATCTGTGTACTCATTCCCCTGGAAAAAAAAAAGAAGAAAAGAAATCGATTTAATAGTTCTTCATTATCTTTGAAATGACAACCTGGCAAAACAAATCATGGTGATGTTCTCTGTCATCTCTCCAATAATTATCTCAAATCTGTCTTCTATTATTCACTCATGCTTTCTCCATTACATTCCCCCCAGTATCTCCTGGTAGTCTCCCTGGCTTTCAGGTTGCCCAGGAATTATTGTGTATCCATAAACCTCACATAATCTGCTATGTTTGGCAAGGAAAGCAGGCACGTTGATTTTGCTGAAAGAAAAAAAAAAAACAAGCAAAAACAAAATATGGACCTGCCAATTACATTCTGGAGTGAAAATAAAATTCCTTCTTGCTTACAGGTGAGTGATTTGGCTCTTGGGGTGTGAATTGGTAGGTATTGGGACTTCCAATAAAGAAGAGAGTGGTGAATGCTGTGCGAGGGGTGATTTTTGGCCTTGTTTTTGTTATTTGTTTCCTTAAGCTCCAGTACTGTAGCTGAAGGTAGGTTCACAACACACACACATATATAACTCCTTTTCTTTACCTTGGCTGTGTAGGATTAAGATTGCAAATAAAATTACAGTGCTTCATAAATTGCTTCTTACCTTTTGAAAAGACAATTAGGTTGCCAGTGGAAATAATAACTAAATAAGTGATAAGAATGTCCTGGGGCCAGTAAGATAATCATTAGAAATAGAGGAAATGGCCTTAAGATGAGCAAAATACAAAGAAAGCCTAAAAGGTCTGAGGCAGAGATTACAGCAATATACATTTCCCTCACTTTCCATTCACTGCTCTGGTCCTCCCCACCATCTCCTGTGTACTATGTGTCTTAGTGTAAAATAGCTAAAGTTGCTAACATCGCCTCCTCTGGGACCTGGAAACTTCTTCAGGTTCAGTTAGCTGTCCAAAGGACTGAATTGCTATGGTTTTCTGAAATATCACCACTTGGACTTCCAACATTTGATTTCCGGTATGCAAACAACCTTTCATGGGACCAAACGGTAAGTTCATGCCTTTATTTTCTATATTATTCCATTTAAAAACCCAAGAACTATAAGGAAATGTAAATAAAAGGCACTCAAGGATGTGAGCTTGGTAATACAAATAGTAACCACAGAGAAGAAACACCATAAAGTCAATCAACAGCTTCTAAAATTGATTTAAGGTTAAAAAACCAACAACAGGCTCTTTGAATCAGAGACATTTGGATTTCAAGCCTCTCTCTGCTACATTTCCCTTATAAAAGACATTTTGATTAACTGAATGTATTTCCTCATTATAAAATGAGGACAAAAACACTATCTCATATAAATTAAAAAAAATCAGAACTAGTGATCTAATATAAGCAAAGCATGTACAGTAGTAGTTTGTAACTCTAAGCGCCTTTGAGTTACCTGGAGAGTTTGCGAAGCTCCTGATGCCCTATTCCACCTCTGTCCAATTAAGTAGGCATCTCCAGAGGCTGGGCCTTGCTGTTATAGGGGTAAAGCTCCCCCAGGGATTCCAGTATGCAGCCAAGAATTTGAACAACGGATGGAAAAGCTCAAACCTGAAGGAACGCTCAGTAAATATGATCTAACTCTCCTAGTTTGTGTGATATGCATATGCCTAATCCAGACACAGAGTTTTATTTCTGAACAGAATCCTCAAGGCCAGTTAATCCATGTCCACGCTTTGGAAATGAAGAAGCTGAACCCAGGAGCATTAGTGACATGCTCACAATCATATAGTGAGTGGTGAGGCGGGGGTCCCGGTATTCATGTTATCATTCTGAAGTTGTCCTCCTGGCATAGCTTTTAAGTGGGGAAGTGTGGTCTCAGATAAGGCGAAGTTTTATCTTTCTTTGCTTCTTTCTTTTCTCTACAGTATTTTGTGGCAATGAGGACAGAAATAGTGGCAGAAACAAAGATTATGCCCTCAACTACTGTCCTCCTCTGCTTGGCCTGGCAGAATTCACTCACAGAAACTCCTGAGCAAAAAGACTGAACCCTCGCAATGCCTCCACGTGGAGGGCGCAGGCACATGCCATTTGGCTCCTGATAGGCGGTGTCATCATGCTGTTCTGTCTCACTGAGCATTTCCTGTGTGAGTGATATGGAAAATCTGAGCAATTTACACAACAGTTATGAGCCATCATACAGGTGTATTTAATTTTTAATTACTCTTTAAAATGTTTTTAATAATTAGTAGCAATAACCACTAATTGGCATGTAAGCCATTCTTGCAGCAGCAGGCAAACTATAGGGTTACTTCTGCACACCCACACCCAATCAACTGAAAATTGCTTTAAAGCTTATCTTATAATTACTGTGCTTAATGCTGTTTGCATTGTTTGGAAGCTTTTGTAATTAATTGATTTTTTTTTTTTTTTTTTTTACCTCTGAACCTGTACATGGAACAGTAAAGATCAGTCGTTTGCTCAGCAACATCTTATTTATATTGAATTGTTTAGACACACATAAGGGGAAAAATAATGGTTTTGTTTTTACCTGCCAAATGTTTTTCCTGTTTACATATTAGATAGATCCCACTAAGCATCTGAAACTGTTCTAGCTATCCATTTGTCTTTTTGTCTTCTCAATGAGGTTACACTATGTCACAATTACATTTTTAGTCAGACTTTTCAGTCTCTATGTACTTTCCACATTATTGATTTTGCAAATATTCTGGGTAAAGGGCATTTAATTTGAGAATGTTTTTATTGAAGTATAGGCTGACGTAATTAAAGGTGCATAGTTTATACCTTGAGAATCAATAATCGATACATGTTTGTGCCAGTAATTGTGCCTATGATTTAAAAGTGGCAGCCACAGTTAACCATTTAAAAAATCATAAAATAAACTGAGATTATTGCTATGCTAAACCAATTTTAGAAATAAGTGATGGATCTGCCAGTGTTTTCACAGCAGTAAGTGGCAAATAAAATTTTATGATGAGTGAGGCAAAAGATAAAAAACTGACTTTAAAATTATGGGCCATTATGTATTAGTTATGAACTGATATTGGATGAAGATGTGGATAGGAATACTCTTTCTTTTATTTACTCACTCACATATCAAATTGTTATAGGGAATATGTTGTGCCTAACAATGTGCTAGACAATGGGGATATGAAAAGAATAAAATGTGGGAAGGTGTAGTCTTGAGGATCAGAAAACAACTCAGTTTAAAATCTTGGTCCCATAACAAAATAACTGGAAGATTTTCAGAAATGTATTTGATGTCTCAGAACCTAATTTTTGTTACCCAAAATGTAGGACAGTGATGCTTGCCTTGAAGGCCCATTATGAAGATTAAATAAAATATAACATGTGAAGCACTTTTCATTTTTCTGATATGCAGTCTTTACTTAATTGCATGTATGGTATAATTCTAATTAGACCAAAAATCTCAAGCCCAGTGAATGAATGATATCTCTATCACCTATAAGATCCTTTGATTACAGGCAACAGAAACAGATTCTGGCTGCCTAAGCAGGAGAGACATGTATTGGAAACCTACTGAGAAATGATGAAGTAGAAGGCTAGAGTATTAGGTTTGAACATAGAGGAAGAACTGTTGTACCTAAGGTGTACTGAACTCAAGTCTTGGAGGGCACTGCCAGTGAAAAATGCATTCCAAATTTTTCCAGTGTTCTTTCAACTTTGTTCTCAAGATTCAAAGTCTTAAGAGAAGGGAAGAGATAAAGCGGGAGAATGAAACTAATAGAGCTTGAGTTTACTCATGCACCTATCCCGTAGGAGGAGAAGTTGGGGCAACTTGATTTATAGGTGCACTGAGACTATATACCATTGGAGAGAAGAACCCCCCCAGTGGAAGTCAGAATGCTAGTACAAAAAAAGGTGATGGATGATCAGTAGCCCCAAATCAACACAAAATGTGTCACAGAATCTGATCAGAGTCTTAAGTAGGATTGGCTTCATGGACATGTGATTTGTACAATCACAAAGGGCCCCATGCTTAGCAATACTCTGTGACACCGTTTTACATAGATCAATGCAATAGAATGAGAGCCCAGAAATAAATCTTCGCTTATATGATCAACTAATCCATGACAAAGGAAGCAAGGATATATGAGAGGGCAAAGACAGTCTCTTCGATAAATGGTGTTAGGAAAACTGGACAGAGATACATGCAAAAAATGAAATTGGATCATTTTTTTACACCATATACAAAAATAAAGTCAAAATGGACTTTAAATGTAAGTTACGAAACCATAGAACTAGAAGAAAACCTAGGCAATAAACTTTTTTGCATTTATTGGTCTTAGCATTATCTTTTTAGATATGTCTCCCCAAGCAAGGGCAACAAAAGCAAAAATAAACAGATGGAACTACAGCAAGCTAAGAAGTGTTTGCACAGGGAAAGACACCATCAACAAAGAAAAAGATAACTTATTGAATGAGAGAAAATATTCACAAATGATACATCTGATAAGTGGTTAATATCCAAAATAAACAAGGAACTCATACAAATTAACACCAAAAATTCAATAAAAAATGTGCAGAGGACCTGATTAGACAATTCTCCAAAGATGACATGTAGATACCCAACAGACATGCAAAGAAGCTTAACATCACTAACCATCAGGGACATGCAAACCAAAACCAATGTGAGATATCACCTCCTATTGTCAGATGGCTATCATACAAAAATCAACAAATAACAAATGCTGGTGAGTAAGTGGAGAAAGGGAACCCTACTACACTGCTGGTGGGATTGTAAACTGGTATGACCATTATGAAAATCAGTATGGAGATTTCTCAAAAAATTAAAAATACAGCTGCTATATGACCCACCAATTCTACTTCTAGATATTTATCTGAAGAAAATAAAAACACTAATTAATTCAAAAAGACATATGCAGCCCTGTGTTCATTACAACATTATTTACAATAGCCATGATATGGAAGCACCCTAAATGTCTATAGATATAGATGACTGGATAAATAATACACACATGCACGTGCATGTGCACACACACAGACACACACACACACACTCAATGGAATTTTATTCAGCAATAAAAAAGAACAAAATCCTGCCATTTGCAACAATGTGGTTGTACCTAGAGGGTATTATGTTAAGTGAAATAAGTCAGTTAAAGACAAATACTTATTGGTGGAACTTAAAAAAATACAAAACAAATGAATAAACAAAACAAACAAAAACAGTTTCGTAGATATAAGAAACAAGTTCATGGTTACCAAAGGGGTAGAGGAGTAAGGGGTTGGTAAAATTAAAATAAATAAATAAATAAATGTGAATGATAAAAAAGTAAAATGGTAAACTTGAAGATAAAATTGGAGAACATATTCATGACCTTAAATACACAAACATTCTTAAATGGGTTACAAAAAAGACTAACCATAAAGGAAAATACTGATAAATTGGGTTACATTAAAGTTAAGAACTTCCATTCAACAGAAGATCCCATTAAGAGTAAAAAACTAAAATAAAATAAAAGTGGGAGACGATATCTCCACCACATATATCTGACAAAGAACTTATATCCAATATATAAAAATAACTTCTGGAAATCATTAAGAAAAAGACCCAATATAAAAACAGACAAGAGATTTTTATAGGCCCTTCACAAAAGAGGATATCCAAATAGCCAATAAATATGACAAGCTGTTTAACCTCATTAGCAATCAGGGAAATTAAAAAAAAATAGTGGTAAAGCAAAGAAATTATGATTATAGATTAGAGACAAGAGCTCCCTTATACTCTCTCTGTATGGCAATACAAAGCAGAAGACACCTGAATAAACTATGGGGAAAATCCCACCATAGTCAAATAAACCAGTGTACTGCCAGGCCACTAGAAACTTGTCACTTAACTATCATCTAGGACTTCCTTCCAACTAGCCTCCTCCAGAAGTCACTGGAAGCAGCAGCTGATCCCAGCTATGGCCCCTATCTTCTTGGCCTCAAGCTCATATGTTAATGGAAGGGCTTTTAAGGACGATGGTGGAGAGAATAAGCAGAGCAGTTTAGCTTTCCTTGTGTTATTTTAGAATTGGTGCAGCTCTGCTTTTCAGTGTTCCCTGATACCAGGACTTTTTCCATTCTCTTATCAAGTATTTTTATAGCATCTCAGGCTTCTAGCCCAACACTTTTCCAAGGCATGAATTTCCCGAACATGACCAACAAGGGCTCCTTCAGCCTTTGTTGGAGTACCTCCAGCCCGTTTTAGTCTTGGATAGATTTAATTGTCAAGAAGTCCTTCCTTTTATGGAGCTGAACTTGGACTCTCTGTCACATGCAGTAACAGGTGTTTTGGAATCACTTACATTAATTCTGACTCCTCTTCCCCATGCAAATGCAAAATATATTCTCTAATGACAATGAAAAATGTCTTTGCTCTTGGGGCTCATTCCAGTGGAAAAAGGAAAATATCTATAAGATTTCCTTTAAAGAAGCTCCTTGAGAAGTAAGTATATACCCTAGGGTGGGGCCTGAGAGGACCTACATATTAGCTGAATAGGATTTTGCTGTATTTCTACCGTAATGTGGGCCTGCGAGATTCTCCTGCAGGTTCATTTTGCCTTCTGAACTTCAGACTCTCCGTGAGAAACACATGTCCCTGTTCCCTCCATCACTTGAAATGGGCCAGGCTCTCATCCAGCGGAATCCATCGCGTGAGAGACAGAGCCGGTCACAAACACACTGGTGCCAGGAAGGACAGCCCAGACATTTGCCATCTGTGTCTCAGCTTTCTCCAGTTCTGTTCTTGGGTTGCTTGTCTAGGGACACACCCATAACACACTATTTCCCACTCCCCTGGCAATGGGAAGCGTAGCACATTGCATAACACAAGGTTTTCGAGGAAGGCCTAATTTTACAAGATTTTCCCTAAATTTTAGCAAGATTTTTTTTCCCCAATCGGCTAGTGTAGCATGCATTTGGACGGGTGTGCTCAAATTAATCTATTCCATAATAACAACAAGATCATTTTCATAATGGTATTTTGTTTTGTTTTGTTTTATAGGGAAATCAAGTCAATGCCTAAAGGCTCTTTGTATATGCATGAGCATTCATTGAATAAAAAAGACTGAAGTACTACAAATACTTGGTTATTTTTCAGAGTCATATTGACTAAGGGCTACTTTCTCAACCCAGAACTGAGTCCTGAATATCATATCTCCTCTGTATGACAATATGCTGCCTCTTTTTTAAAAATGTTTTTATTATATTTTTATTGACCTCAGAGAGGAAGGGAGAGGGGGAGAGAGATAGATAGATGCATCAATGATGAGAGAGAATCATTGATGGGCTGCTTCCTGCACACACCCTACTGAGGATCAAGCCTGCAACCCGGGCTTGTGCCCTGGACTGGAATCAAACCTGGGACCCTTCAGTCTCCCAATGCTCTATCCACTGAGCCAAACTAGCTATGGCATTATGCTGCCTCTTAATGCTAAAAATTCACACATTATATTCCCTTACCCCTTAATACCAGTTTCAGCAATATAATAAGAGAGCTCAAATACTATTTCCTTGATCATCTCTGTCTCACACTGTATACCCTAATTTCCTCTGTATAATTTTCCCCTTTGATTATTTGCTCTCTGGCCAAAGTAGAACTATACAATCTAGTCATGAAGAGCTTGACTGGAATTGAGATGACATGGGCAAAAATGCAGAAAATCAGAGAATGTAAAGTAGAAATAATTACAAAATAGCATCTAGACTACAGAATGCCAACTTTGAGCCATGCCTTCTGATGGCAAAGGTTTTCTTTAATCCTCACACTCCTGTAAGGCAGGAATTATTATTCACATTTCAAAGCTAAAGAAACAGAAGCTAAAAACTTTTCGATAGGTCTCCCTAATTCAGACTTCTCTTCTGTGATGGAGCTAATATTCAAGGCTAGCTGACCTAACTTCCCACGTCCATGTTGCAAGTAAGGAAGTGAATCCTGGGCTTGAAACACCTGGTGAAGAGCAATCTGGGCTTGGCTGCATGGCTCCTCAATAATGTCTTAATGATATCACGAGACGCAGTGTGCCTGCATACCTCACAACATTGCCAATGCAATCTGAAGCTCCTTTTGTTCAATAGTGAGCTTCTAAGATATTATAGTAACAGTATTTTCCTAACAGGGGTCTTGCTTTAAGCCACTCCAGATTGGATGGCAGGGACATTTAAATGTAAAGCTGTAATTGATAGCAACAGAGAACCATAATTTTTGTTAATTCTGCTTAATATTGTTGGCGTTGTCATTTGTTTCCTTTTTAAAGAAACATGAAAATATATTAAAATATAGTTTAGACATATAGATTCATATCTCTTTACTTTTCTCATAAAAGAACTATGGAGCTGTACATATTCAGTACCAATCCCCCTTTAATTCCATTTACTATTTCAAAATTCATTCCCAGTGTCAAATCACACTGGGCTTCCCTTTCCTTTTTTGCTGAACGGAGAAATGTACTTGTCTGTTTGGCTTAATTAATGAAACCTCAGTTCTCCAAAGTTGGCAATGCAGAGAATGAAAGCCTAGACAGACAGGACGGCTGGACCAGACAGCTACCATGAAGGAAACACTTGCTCCTTGGCCAACTATGAGGAGCTAGACTTGGTTTAGTAATTAAACTAGCAGGTTCTCACCCAGGTGGGGGCAGTGGTAAAATAACGCAGGCATACCTAACACAAACTGAGTATGTGTGTTTGGGGAGTGTCTCTGAGACTCATAGCAACCAGACCTTCTCTCACTATTACCAAATTTATCTGGGCCTAGTACCATGAGAGGAGCTAGTGGGTTTTCTTACACAGCTTGGTAGAGTAAATTTCCTTAGAAATTATCTAAAGTGGTCCTGGCTGGGTAGCTCAGATGGTTAGATCATCGTCATCCCAACACTCCAAAGTTTTAGGTTCGATCCCAGTCAGAGCACATACAAGAGGGGGGATGGGGGGTAATGGGAGGATAAGGACACATATGTAATACCTTAATCAATAAAGAAATTAAAAAAATGAAATATGGCAGAAAAAAAAGAATCAATGAATGCATAAGTAAGTAGAACAACAAATCTCTCTCTCTCTCTCTTTCTCTCTCTCTCTCAAAAAGAAAGGATCTAAAGTGGAAACTATGGGCAAGAAAAGTAAGTGCTAACTCATACTTTTTAAAACCCTGGGTTTTCTTCACTTCTCAAGGTCACTGGAAAATTCAAATCGGAACAAGATGTGAAATCACAATTCAAATAGTAAAGCATTATTATTTTTAAAACTAGCAGGAACAGGTGGCAAATAGATGTGCCTTAGTCTGATTTACTAGTCATAATTCCTAATGCCTGGTTGGGATATTTTCTGACTTCGCTTTGAAAATGGATTTTGTGTTTATTGCTGGAATTGGGCCATGACATGGCTGCTAAGGGCCTGGGTGCTCTTCTCAGAGAAAGTTTAGATTTCTGCATCAGCTGAGCCACCTTCTCGAAGTGTGACCTTCACCCGTCTGTCCTGTTTTCTAGCTGAGACATGGGATAAGAATGCCTTCCCAGGGACTGACGAAGGCACACAAGTTAATAGGGAAAGTAGCTTGGCTCTGAGCAAGTGCTCAGGACCTATAAGGTGTTATTGTCATTAAGCAGATAGCATGCTAAATATTTTCAACACTCGCTAATTGGTGCTGGTGTCTAGGGAAACTTCGCAGCGCCTGGGTATCTTATTTCCCGCACAGATTTCAATTGAGAAGCACTTTGATCTGAATGGTGTCCTTAACAGTGGTCAGGGGTGACTGCACTGAAACAGGAAATAAAACTTCAGCTCCAAGACAAAACTCCATGCATCTCTCTGCTTCTTGGATATATATACAATTTTATGGAAGGGATTAAAATATTCTAGAGAGCCAAGAAGGCTGACTATCCAGGGAGAGGAAGCCATATATCCTTGAAGACAAGTTTGTGGTCTGTCAAATACCTGGTTTGGAACTGTAGAATTCTAAATAACAAGAATTCTCTGGAGAGAGCTAGGGGCTGAGACTATGGATTCTAGATATAGCCTTAGACCACAGTGGCCCTCAGCTGCACATGCTGGCTCCAATATGTGATGCTGGGGCACCTTATTTGGACAGAGAGCATAGTGGCATTACGTGGAATAAGTAAAATCTTCTTGGACACAATGTGACAGCACAACCTTAATGCTTCTCATTTCCCATGCCCTGGACTTCAGTACCCACATCAATTTTTTTCTATGTAACATCATGAGACATCTTTGAACTTTTAAATTCTTTAAAAAAGTTTATGTTCTAACATGTAACTGGACTCATAAATTATCTCCCAACTTTCCCTAATTTTCCAGCTTAAAAAAAAAAAATAGAAGAAGGAGACAGGCTAATTAAAGATGACAAAGTCAGTCAATGTTGTAGCTGAATCTGAGGCCCAGGACTCCTAACTCCTGGTTCATCTGGTCAGTAGAGAGGTTTAACAGTAGTGTACTGGATTCTTAAATAACAATAATAACATTATTATTATGAGGGGAGAAAATAGTGTTTTCAATACTTAGTATGGGCCAGGCACTGTTTTAGGTACTTAAATTTATTAATTCATAGTGTCCTTGTAACAAGTCTATAAGAAAGATGCTATTAAGATCCCCATTTTACAGATGGATAAACTGAATCATGGTGAGATTAATTAACTTGCTCAAGGTCACAGCTATTCGGTGGTATAGCTAGGACTTGATTCCATGTAATCCAGCTACTGGATCCCTGCTTTTAGGCACACAGCTATACTACATCTTATTTCCTTATCTGTTTTAATGGCTGTTTTGTCAAAAGCCAGACATGCTCATGTTATACCTTTCATATAAGTTTATCTATGTACACAGAAAACTCTTTTTAAAAGTCAATTAATATATTTATAGAAAAGATGTACCACTGCAGGGCATTTATCCAGCATAACAGTGAGTAACATTCAGATCATTAACATATTCTGGCTGATTAGGTTAACAAAACTGTCTTACATAGGATATCCACATCTAAAAAAATTGAATATTAAAATAAACTTGCCATCAAACTGTACTCAACATAATTCAATTTCAGTTATATAAATTCTGATTTTGAGGGCATGGTAAGTTTAGTGCCTCTGGTCTTCCTTATTAATTTCATTTACAATCCACAGAAGAAGAGATATAGGAAGGGTTGGCAATAAACTGTCTTGAAATATTTCAGGAACTTTTCTGAAAGTTATTTCATAGGAACATATCCTTTGGGTCCACTATTTTTGTTTGTATTTCCTAATTTCAAAATGCACAAAATGAAAACAAATTTGACTTATTTTAGTCTAGTCATCTAATGGACCCCCTGAGAAGAGAACTGACCCCCACGGTTAATCTATGCATATACCACAGTGGGATTTACAATAAGAGGAAGTGGGTAGGAGATATTCTGTCAGTAATGAAAACCATCAAATTGAGTAAATGACAGGATTTTAACACGGGAAATGGAGATTCTGAATAATAATCAACAATTAAATATCTATGCCCTTTAATTTACAAATTAGAAAGAAAATATCTATGCTCCATACCTGAATATACAATATTTTATATGTGGAAATTTTGTTTTCCTTCCCCACAAAGCATCCAGAGGTTACTGTATTCATTATTGTTATTATAATTTTACTACTCACAAGTTCAGATACTAACCTCTTTCATTCAACTCATCCTAAGATTAAAAAAAAGGTTTGTGCAAAGAACTCATTTAAAGGATTACATCTCAAAATAAGGTACATAGTTTAATTTTGCCATAGACTTCTCTCTCTGTGTCTCTCTGTCTCTCTCTCATGAAACACCAAACATGGCCCAAAATAATTATTTTTCTTGCAGGGGTAGCAATGCAAAAAATTGGCTGCATTATTGCAGATATCAAACTTCGGCTCCTTATTGGAATTTACTCTACAGCAAAATAAAAAAGAAAAATAGGGAACACACACACACACACACACACACACACACACTCAAAGAGAAAACCTTTATTAAGGACTCAGCCATCCATCCCTGAAGAGATGTAATCTATGTGTAACAATGCTTAAATCAGCACGACATTTACAACACATATTAAGTGGTTTGTTATTTATTTCAAGACTTTAATTGGCACAATATATTAACAGCACTGTTGCAACAGTTCCATTTAAGGGCTTTTTTTTCCCCCTAAAAAGAGAAAAAGAGAGAGAAAGGGGAAGAGAGAAACAATCCACCAGAATTACGCTATAATCCCTGTTTTGTTATTCCTTTAGCCTAAATGAACTGTTAAAGTTGAAGAAAAAAGGCAAAAAAAGGAACTATCTTCAGAAATGATATTTTAGACTCAATTCAACTTTAATAAACCCAGACCGGTGCTTTTCTGCCATTCTAACATAACCTATTATAAGACTTTCTTTTCCCAGGGACAAAAAACACCAACTTTCCCTTCCTAAGAGCTTCTTATTGTTCATTTCTGTTGCTATTTGGAGAAAAAGCTCATTAAAATATTATGAAGCACAGAGCATAATTATGTGCCAGCCTTCGTCGATGAGGAACATCTGTAGCACAGTGTATGTGTGTTTATATTACAGTAAAGTTGAGTGCAACTCTCCCTTTCACCCCTTCTTACTCTGCCTCTGTTCTAGGATTCTTTGTCCTCACTGCAGAGCCCAGCAAACGTGCGAAGCGCGCGGGCTGCAGTGCGCGCCTTGTCCAGCTTCTCGGGGCTCCAAGCGCCAAACGCTATTATTCCATGCTTAGCCCGGAGCTCACGCCAGGGCAAAAGTGCTCTGCTCACCGCCTCCAAACCTTTCCCCCTCTTTGTATTCCCCGGGTTATTTTTAAGCTGTATCTTTCCTCGTTCGCTCTCTGGCACAGGAGGATCTGCAAGTGCATCCAACACACACCCAGCTCCCAAACCCGTGCTTCTCTTTCTTCTTTACATTATTCCACTTGCTTTTAAACCAAAGAACCTTGGGCATAATAAAAACATGGAGAGCTTGCCTATACCACAAATATTTGTGGGAAGCACATGGTGCCATTTTGCCAGACTACTCTTATTTGTTAAACTGAGTTAAGTGTAACGGGATTCCAAAAACTGCCTTTAAAATGAAAGAAAAGGCTTGTCAAGCCAGAGAGATAATTACCACAGTCTGGGTTACGGAAAACGCAAAACAAAGGAACACAATCCCATTTTGTGTTGTGTGTGTTGTGTGAGCATCTTTTTGTTTTGTTCTGTTTTGTTTCGTTCTCTTTGTCAATGTAGCCAAACATGTAAATATCCCAGGGTGGTGTATTGTACAGGGATAAAAATCAACCCGAATCCTGCACAGGCAGAACAAAACACACCGTCTGTAGTGGACAGGGTGGCACGTTTGCAGTGGAAATATCTTTTTAGAAGGGAGGGCTTTCTTTCTCTTTTTTCTCCCTCCATCTAGCAAACGCTCACCCAGGAGTTGCCAAGACTCTGACACCCACCTACTCTTCATTTGAAGCTGCCAATCTATTTTTGCACACTTAAATAAAAATCGCTTTGAAAAGAATTTAGGCGCTAAGACCTTTCAGATGGATCCATGTAAAAAAACTACACTCCCTTCTCCCTCCCCTGTGTTACTTTTATGGGGATTATTATGCTATCAGTCTTCCATTGTTGGGAATGTCCTTTGGGATGGTTATGTAGACTGGACCATTCTCAGTTTTCCTTTTTTTGTCTGCCAATTGTTTCTAGATCTAAACCAGTTTCGGAGACAATTATTTCCATACGTGTATGTGCATGTAAATATTAATAATCATTGCATGTGTGTATATTTATGGGTGCATAAATAAACACCATCCCCGCGCGTAATTCCTGTTTTTAAAGAGCTAGTTCTTACTCCATAAAAAGATTCGTGTTCCCCAAAGCAGGTTGTTAATGTACTTTATTAAAGAGAAAGAACAAACCTTCCACATTTCCTGGTTTTATGTTTAGAAGAAGTTAACCTTGCAGGTCTGAACTAAGCTTTTTGGTATGTTTTAGCCGAGTCCAGATTATGGGCTGTAGGTTTTGAAACTCACATCACCCATTTTTCTCAAAATATAAAAAATAAAAATAAAAAAAACTGTTCACCGCAACTCCCTCTTTAAATTTCATCTGCACTGTCTCTCGGAGCCCCAGCTGACACCATCATTTCCTTCTCTTATTGCTTACATGCTTCTCTCCACATGCACAACAGGATGATATTTTTTCAGCGGAAAGAGCAAAAATGTATGAGGGTTTCCTTCCCCTGCAGATGTAGACATTTGGTCCCCTGCAACCGCAACCAGAGGACATAGAAAGTGAACCTGCACTCGGACGAGACAAAATACAGGACGTCACCAAGGTGCATGTAAGGATAAACCCATGAAGGCCTCGGAGCAGGATTTGGCAACAAAACTGTTCCACTGAGCCAAAAAGCCAGCCAGGGCCTAGAAGCTTGTTATTATGGCTTACTCTGTGAGTAAGACCCGCAGGGAGGGGTGTGAAGGCTGCCTAGTGTGAAGCCTGTGTAGAATAGTGGGGGAGAATGAAATGAGGTGAGTCTTAAAGGATTCTGCCTCTACTAGGGCTGTGCTGTTCCCAACCCTTTCACAAAATCTGAAAAGCAAGGCAAAATAACATTTAAAAAATCCCAGTGTAAGATAAATGGATCCCATTTTGAATTCTATTACATGAAAGACAGGTAGTTCCAAATGTGGAAAATGTTTTAAAACTGGGTGAGAAGCAGTGCATTTGAAAGTAAGGTAATAGCAAATGCTTGTGATTAGCTATTAGCACCAGGCCAGTCACAGAGGGAACTAAGATGAAGCACATTGAAGGTTTTGGTTAAGAAAGAAACGTGAATTCTTACTATTTAAATTACATGAAGCATTATTGTCTCCTTTCCTCTTATCCCTTTTATTTTTATTTCTAAACAAGACAGTGATGTTTTTTCCTTCACTTAATATTAGATTGAATTATGTAAAGTGTAGACTGTTTGACAATTTTTGACTTACATAAATGTAATTTGATGCAGTTCAGTCTAATTATTCCTTCCCCGAAGACAATGTGTGTATTTTCCTCTGATTGACTCATCTCAGATCCCAGAATTATTTCTGTGCTGTTTGGTTTCTTCTCCCATGCTTTCAAATTTAGTCATCTTCATATTTTAATGCCTGTTGAAGTTTTGGAGAAGTGACTATTTGGCTAAAGGAAAAGAAGCCATGTAAAACCTGTGTTTAAAGTGGGGTCTAAATGAGGTCATTTTTAATTCAATTCTATTCTGAGGCCGTCTGTCTAAAGTTCGGTTTTCCAGATCACTCGCCTACTGCAAACATCAGGGCCAGGATGTCATGTCTGATGCCCTCAAGGCCCTCACTTCACTTCGAGTTTTAAAAAGGGAAACTTGATTTTAAAAATAATCCATGTAGAAGAAATAGGGTCAAAGAGACAAATATGTTTATAAGCTCTATTACAGACCTACAGTGATCCTTTCAGTAACCCACTTGTCCCTAGGGTGGGAAAGGGAGTTTCCATAAGGCGTGTTGTCCACATGCTTCCTAATGTGTGGGAAAGGGCAGCATGGTTCTTTCCTCCCTTGCGCCCTAGCAAGGGCCATGCATTCTGGACAAAGATGCAGACTGGCACATGCTGAAAGCAGGGTGGAAAGGAAGCACTTTTAGCCCAGCCAGTGTGGCTCAGTGGTTCAGCATCAATCTATGAACCAGGAGGTCTTGGTTCAATTCCTGGTCAAGGCACATGCGTGGAGTCCCAGTAGGGGGTGTGCAGGAGGCAGCTGATCAATGATTCTCCCTCATCATTGATGTTTCTGTCTCTCTCTCTCTCTCCCTTCCACTATGAAATCAATAAAAATATATTTTAAAACAATAAAGGAACATTTTTAGAATCCTTCAAAGGCCCCCCTCATTGTTATGGAAGCTGGACTGCATAAAGGGCAAAGACCATCTGAATGAGGATCTGGAGTAACCAATGCTATGAGACTTTAATCTATTGGGAGATTTTTTTCAGCATCCTCTCCAGCTTTTAGGGGAAGACATAAATGGTGAAACTAAAAGCCAGGCCTGTGTCAACCCCTCTGTCCCAGTTGGCCAATAGAGAAAGTGCAGCCCAACACAGTTCATCAGTTTAGAAATCACACTCAAAGGATGATTTTAAAACTTAAGACAACTCAGCACAAGCAATACCTGAATAAAAAATCTCGATTCTACTGTACTTCCCTGGTATATAAAAGTTTTAATCTATATTTGTCCTGAATATGAGTTTTGTTTAAAAAATTTCCATAGCATCATTGGGAAGTAAAAAACTGTATCTTCATGTGATTCAAAATAATAATAATTTCTTTTTATACTATTCTCATAATTAGTAAAAGTAGAAAATTTTCAATATTTATTTTGAAACCAATAGGTGGTGCTATAAATTTTTATATTTTGCAATATGCTCTTTTATTTTTCCCATTTCTCAGTGCATTAGAAATTTCCCTAATTATCACAGTAGGATTTTTCATAGCAAAAAGGGAAAAAAAAAGTCTGCATTGACTTTCCTATTCAGTTAGCCACTGTGACATGTCTTTTTTATGCTGGAAAATCAACTATAACTCAGGGTATAAGCTCAACTAAAGTGAATCTATGTAATTTTTGGCAGAAAAGCATATTTATGAACACAGACCCTTATATAATTCTCTGTGGTCTTTCTTTTTATTTTCTTAGTCCTTCAGATAGTTCATACAGTGAAGTATTAAATATTGAAATAATGACTCTCCATGTGGAAATGCCATGGAGAGTCATTATTTCAATATTTAATACTTCACTGTATGAACTATCTGAAGAAGTCAGGTTGGTGTGAAAAGTATCATGAGGCCACAATTCTGTTGCCATGGGCTCCCACAATCCTGGAGAGCAAGAGAATATTAGACAGAGGTCAGTCAGCTGCAGATGAGATGACTGACACGTTAAAAGCTGAAGTGCTACAAGCAGGTACTTGATGTTTGTCATCATGGGAACTGACATGTTTCTGGAATTAAACAAAAAAGTTCTGAAGGATCAAAATCACTGAAAAAGTAAAATCCAAATTCCATTGCAACTTTCCAGTGTAAATAGTAATCTCAAGCTGATAAATTTCATTGTTGTAGACCTTGAAGATAGAAATCTAAAACTTTTTCCTTCCCTTAGAAAAGCTATAGAAGCCCTTCACAATTTTCTAGGTAGGTGTGTGTGTGTGTGTGTGTGTGTGTGTGTGTGTGTGTGTGTGTGTGAAGCTGATATAATGAAGGAACATAAGCAATTCGATGAGTTCTTGTAAAAGTGCCAAAAAAGGACTATGGCAGCTGCAATGAGCTGCCATCCTGACCCTATCATTCCTCAAACATCTGGGTGATTTTTACCTCTCTTCTTCCAGATGTTTTGGTATCTTGTAGAAATAGCCTTAAAACTCTTGTCAGTATTGCATGAGAAGCCTAGTTATTTATTGAAAGATGTGTTTGTGAAAAACATCATAATTTGCATCAGATTACACTCTGTGCAGTGGACAAGTTCACTCCTTCCCACCAGGATCCCTTTCTGGGCTGGCTACATATTTCCTGATCCCCCCAGGCTTGCACTTCTCTGCTCCTTAGGGAGAAGGCTGCTTCCTCTTGGCTTAGATGGTAGGGGTTGGACTGAACTAACTATTAAGTAGTCATCTTTCTCTTCACACCTAAAATTTCATAATACTTAGGATATACGAAAGAAGAAAATGTGACTTAAGAGTAGAAGCAAATGCCTCTTAGGTAGCATTGTCAGAAACATAGCTATCTAGACAAGGGAGCTGAGAGTCTATTCTACACTGTGCTGCACACGGTTCACCCTGAGCATTAGAGTCAAGGCTGCATCACATGTGAATGTGAATTTTGACAAATTAGGTACAACTGGGGGAGGCGTGGAACAGGAATAATGAAGAGCCCTGATAAGCCATATGAGAAATAGTTTAGGGAATGCAAACTTTTAGGCTGACTAAGAGACTCTTGGTGAGGATGCAGGAAAGTTGGATTTGAGAACTCTCTCCTAGGAATTGACAAGTTTGTCATATGGAAAAGACATTGAAGTTATTTGATGTGGTTTCAGAATGCTTATCAAGGGTTATTTGAAAGAAGCTGTCATTTAGTATCTCATTTTACTGTCAATACATTAGCATTAGATGTAGATAGCTTTCTTTCACCAGTACAAGGAAAAAATAAGACAAAATGAATCCAGACATAAAATTAAAGTGAAATAGACTTAAGTAACCATGGTATGTTTTGGCTCAAAAGCAAAAGAACCTTCTTAAAATTGATCTGTTCAATAAATGTTTATTGAAAACCCATTATGTGCCAGGCACTTTTCCAGGCACTAGAAAGAAAACAGAGGACAAAATAGAGTTCTTGCCCTCACCGTGCTTTCATTCTATGGTGAGGGGGATGGAGTCACTACACAGAGAAACAAAAAGGTGCAATAGGTCAGGAGGTGGTACCTGCTGTAAAGAAAAAGGCGCTAGAGTGGTAAGATGCTTGTTTCGGGAGAGAAGTCAGTTACTACTGTGCACACATAGAAAGGAACACAGGCCAGGGGAGGAATAATGAGAGCCCATCATAGAAAATGCTCCTGGAAAGACAATTAATTTTGGGAGGATGTAAAATACTGGACCTTATTTGTTGTTGTGCTTGTTCACCCCACTAGTCTGTACATGAATCTGAGCATCGGGAATGTCTTACCTATCTCTACATGGCTAATACTACCTACTAAAGTGCACACATGGACGGCATGTTTTACAGGGAATGGGATACAATGTACAACACCTAAATCCTACCCCAACTCAGGTGATTGTGTGTGTGTGTGTGTGTGTGCATCCATCTTATTTCATTTCTGTCAATTTTATCTTTGCCTTTCTTCTCCAAGCCCTGTACATGTGAGTTACTTTGCTTTTTTTTTAATTTGCAAAGATGTAAGAAAAGGTTGCACAAGAAATCACTGAATCCCTCTGGTCCCAGTACTTTCAATGCAGGACTCCTCCCTGAGCAGATCTTAGGCAAAACAGGAATGGACAGTAATTCAACATTTTTGTTTCTTGGTGGGAAACACATCTTGCGTGGTTAGGATTAGATTCAGCTGCGTGGAAAGAAAACCTAAATTAACTATGACTGAACACTAAAGGTTTTATTTGATCATAAAAATCCAAGAGGTTGTATTCATAAAGCAGTTGCATAAAATCTTCAGGGAATTGGCATCCTTTGAAATTTCCAGCACACCTAGAGTGAGGTGCTCTCATCTCTATGGTCTCAGGGGTGACTGGAGGGCAAGTCAACATATTATGAATTTGAATTTACAAAGATGAGCACTAATATCTGAATTGCTTTCATCTTCTTTATGTATTGGAGTTTTTGTTTAATAAATGAATTTCGTTGTTAAAGAAATTGGAAAACTGCTAATCTCTTTTACAGACTAGAATCCCAAAGCCCAGAGAAATTAAGAGCTAGCTATTGACAGCACCAAAAATGAGAACTCAAATTGCCTAATCACGTTGATGCCAAATTCATTCCACTGTTAGGATAGTCAGTATCTTATCCAAATCACAGAGAACACTGAACATAGAAATAGAACAGCTGAGGCATTCCACACTGTTGAATCTGTCCATCAGACCATACCTCTTCAGTGTTGAGTAAATATTTCCATCCACTTGAATGGTGAAGAATTTTAGAAAATTAGGATAGAAACTGTCTTTAGCAACATAGCACAATTTGGCAACATATTTACACCATGGACAACATGAGAAAGTATAGGAGAAACTGTTCCTGGGTATGTAAGAATAATACTGATGTTCTTTTAACAAAATGAGATTCAGCCCAGCCTGTGTTGCTCAGTGGTTGAGCATTGACCTATGAACCAGGAGGTCCTGATTCGAATCCAAATAGTCAAGGCACATGCCTGGTTGTGGGCTCAATCCCTAGTAGGGGGCATGCAGGAGGCAGCCAATCAGTGATTCTCTCTCATCATTGATCTTTCTATCTCTATCTCCCTCTTCCTTTCTCTCTGAAATAAATAAAAATATATTTTAAAAATAAACTGAGTTTTAGTTACTACACCAGTCTTTTCTGAAACATCTCGTTCTGCCCTTTTATTTTCTTGTTTCAAAGAATTTTCAAAGTATTTTGGAGTACCTTTTGTCCATTAGCGACAGCAACCATAAGAGATGCAGGACAACCATTTTGATAAGATTGGATGGAAATTGCTTCCTTTTTATATCAAAACTACTAGAGAAAGTCAGTATTTTGTCTTTATGCTGAAGTAATGCATGCCATTACCATGAAGCCTCCATGAAAATCGGGCAAAATTGTTTTAAATTGGGGTTGAATATGTTTGAAACTGAGCAATCTACCAGAATCAGTTCCTATTTTGTGTGTAGTTGAACTGATTGAATTACCATTTCTGCCTAGAACCACAGAAGCCCAGGAGACCCTGGGGCCAAAACCACAAACAATGGTTCTTTGTTTAAGGGGAGCCCATGGTTGAGTTTTTACACGCAAACATGTGTGACTTCAATGTTTGATAGAATGATTAAGAATTCAGCGCTGTTCCAGAGCAGGTCATGCATCTGTCTATTGTTGCTCAGCCCAGCCCCTCATTTTATGAACAGAACATTCTACTACACATGAAAGCAAGGAAAACATTTTTCATCTTCTCAATTATTTAAAAGTAAAAATTTATCGTACTCATGATTTGTTCCTTCTCAATATAGGAACATTTAAGATGAACCAATTCTTCCCATGGACAAAAGAACAGTGTGAGAGTAGATGAGGCTGGCATGAGACATGAGACACAGCATCACTGCTTCGGGATGGGCTGGAGAAACCAGGCAGGGATGGTAATAACCAGATGACGCTGTTGGAGCGATTCCTTCCAGGGGCTGTACATCTGGGTTGTGCTGCTGCCAAGGATAAGGCTTGTGCTTTGATTAGCGGCAGCTCAAATTTAAAATATGGAGAAACATGACATATTCTGCAACATACCAATCATGTCAAATGTCCAGGGTGAAGTGACAACTCTCATGTATGCGTGTGTGCATGTGTGTGTGTGCCCCAGCATAGTCTGCAATGTCATGTGTTTGTGCTTCTGTAAAAGAGCATCGAGTCCTTCAAGCACAAGTTGCACCGTGGGCCCAGGAGTCTTAGGCACGCTTCATGGGAAAAGTTCCCTTTATGTGCATCAGGAGAACACTGAGACAGCAGCTGGTCAGAAGGTCTTTGTTTGGAATTAAGATAGACTCCTGGCTGGCTGATTATATAATATTAAAAGATGTTTCCTTTCTCCCTAAGTCCATCATTACTTGGTGTTTATATAGGTGAAGAAAAATGTTGTAACATTTTAATAGATTCAGGTATTCTTTGAGTATCATAAGCACTTAATATTTTCTCAGTTCATAATACAACTGTATCTGCACATTTAAATGACCATGATTGCAAAGCCTCAAAATAATTCCATTTATTTTCCCACTGACTTTCATTTAGCAAGGGGACTAGTTAAATGCCATAATAGAGCCAATTGTTGATGAGGATAAGCAACTAATGAGGCCTGTGAATCTGATTTATTTTGCTTATTACTGATGCTGTTTAGACAGCTTATATTCAAATTCAAAGACCAGGTATCTAATGACTGGGCAAAGCATAGGACTGTCCAATGAGGCAGTCGGTTTAGGAGATCATATACCAACAGCCTGAATGGCCAGACCACCCTAGACCTTATTATAATAAATATTTGGTCCGAATGAGGCAAAGAAACTTTTCATCTTGTCCCTGCATTTTGTCTTCTGACATGATTCTGCCATAATATTTCATAGCTACAGTAATTCAGTGCAGCAATGCAAGCACGATGGCTGATTCTGTGAAACTTATGTTGGCCTATTTGCCAGGCAGGTAAACAGCAGATCTTGTGAGTATTCTTATAGTGTTGGCCCTACCATAAGGTTAAGGAGTACAGAAAAATGAGATAGAACACATATTTTCTAGCCCCTTGTTTATGGTTCTCATAGATATCAGTGTAGGTGCCTGGGAAATAGTAGCAATAGAACCATAAGTTATTTGAGTTATTGTAATTATAAAATCTGAGATCTGGAAAGAAACTTGGAGGTTTCCAGTCAACCTCCCTTATTGTAGATGAGAAACTCAGGATCTAGAAATGTACCCTTTGTCATCTCCAGAAACTAGAGCCCGATATCCAAGCCACGGTTCTTTGGTTGTGTTCCCCTTTTCTGCCCCATTGACTCAGGGAGGGCAACGATGTGCTATCACATAGGAATAAGGTGTAATGTGTCCTTGCTCTCAGATCATCTTTTGGTTAAACCTTCAAACTTAACTTCCATCTGGCTTCTACTTCCAAAATCCCTGTATCCAATTCTCTCCAGATACAAGGGATATTCATTTTTTCCCCATAATTGAAAAATCTCCCATCTATGAACACTCTAGAGAAGTTTTGTTTTAGCCTGGATAGTCTCTAAAATAAGGGGAACCCCAAAGAAAGGGGCATTTTTATGATCATTTTCAAGATTCTGGTTGGTTCCAAAAAAATTCTGTGGCATCTAGACAAAAGCCACTTCTGAATTTTTTCCCTTTTATTATTCATTAGACCTGCTCCCCCATAGTCCTTTATGTTCTATGATGATCAGATCCCCAGAGGGTCCTTCCCACTCCGGGGGCACAGAAGGAAGCTGATCTGAAGCCCTCTGGCCCAGACCGCATGGCTGTGGGCCTGGCTGTAGATAGGGCTCTATAGTGCACGGCCACCAAGGGGGCTCGTGATGTATTACAGTGTATGGTGACCTAGCATTGCCACATGGCTTCTAAATGCACAATGAAATCCATCAACCACTTATGCATCTACTGAGTAAGTTACACACACACACACACACACACACACACACACTCTTGGATCCAGATTTTCTATAAGCAAATTAGGTTCTTAAAGCACATAGGAAAAAAAAATGGGTCTTAGTAGTATTCAATCTGTAATTTGCTTCATATTTATTGCCCAAATAAGCACAAAAGCGACAACGAAGTGGGGAAGCCCTGCTCCCCTGCTCTGAGATTTGCTTTTTTGCACAAGAAGCATTTTCTGGAGTTGCTTTGAACAGGCCCTTAGACACCTCTTCAGCGTTAATGCTGCTGAGATGCGGCGGTTTACAGTAAAGCAGACTAAATGTCCATGCATTTGCTTAACACTAAAAAAGATTTTGTGTGTGTTTAACTGTAGAGTTGCGTTGGTGTTCAGGGTCCCTATTTTTATATTCTTAGGGGCCCCATTGGGATTCTACAGCTTATGGGGCCACACCTCTCACTCTGGCTCACCTAAAAGGGGCTGCCCAGGGAGACCAGCACGTCGCAGAACCATGGAAGTATCTCTGGGGATGCCCCCTTGCTGCTCCAAACCCGCTTTCAGATTTTTCAAAATGCCTCCAACTTAAAAAATGTTGAATTGGACATACTAGTAGTCTCTACTGAGCGGCTAACTACAGAAGTTTGAATTTCATCCTTCCCTGCTCAAAACAACAGAACAATTTCAGGTGAACAGCTCAATTTCCGGTGTGCCACAGAACTTCCAAAGGCACTTTGCCCCTTTGGAAGGACTGAGGGTGGGTGAGAACCCACACATGCAACTTCTGTTAAGTCCATCCTGGGAACACATAAAATAAAGCAATAGAGTTAAGCTTCTCATTTTGGGGCAGGACACGTAAATGGAAAGGGAAAAATTTAATATATTTAGGCATAGAACTTTGTAATACTTTCTGTAATTTTGCCATATGACAAAGCCTAAGAAAGAATTCTATATTTTACTCTAAAAGGATCGTTACAAAATTTTATTCGCTCTTCTCACTTATATGAAGGGTTACGATATTGATAAGACTTTGAGAATGAGACATGCTTTCAAGAATCGTCAGAGATTTCTGATGAGGCTTCTAAAGGCTATTTGTGAAGGCTCAAATTTGGCCTATAGGTCATTGTTTTTATCTTTATACTGTGAACATCTTTGTTTATGTAATATCTATATATGTATGTCTGATATGCCTTAGGTATATCTCCATATATGTACCTTATACTACAAGCATGTATATACTTAAAAAGGCTTAGTAAAGAACTACAGCTTCAACTCTTACTCTACAACATGATGCCTACTTTCACCAGAGTTTCAGCATGCAAAATGATTAGCAGTCCTTTCTGGAATTAGGATAAGCTTTGAATAAAATTCCCAAGTTTGTCGTAACCAACAGGAATAAAAACTTCCCCAGCTTGAGAAAGAGATTCAACTCTGGTAGATTAGCTAGTCAATTAAATTCAGCTAGTAAATTCATTTTATATTCTCTAATAATTATAATAATTAGCTTTGTTAATCTTGTGCCATAAGAGACTTGCTATTAATGGAATCACAAATGGCATTTCTTATTGAAAAATACTCACTCTACTGAAATCTAACCCAGAAATAGACTCTATTATTAAAAAGTGGCCAAATTTGTTTAAGGGGGTAGAATGGGGTGGGAGGGTGGGGCAAATCATGAGAGGTTTAATTTTCTGGAATAGCATCCTGCATCCCCACCACCTCCTACATGGTACTATGGGAAGCAAAGGCAAAGACCCACTACAGGCACACTGTCTCTAGGTCTCTCACATCTGATTTGGTCCCCACATCACCCAGTGCAGCCAACTGCTGGTTTTGATTGGGAAAGATGGCATTAAAAGCAATAGTAGCAGAGGCCATTCCTGACAGTAAACTACCTTTTCCTGTGGAATAAAGAGCTAATTTCTTGTCTTGAGATTTCTTGCCCTTTTCAAAAGAAATCTGTTTGATTCCTCCAAAGTTATCAAGCAAAAAAGAACTCTGTCCCCAAATAGGGATTGCCCTTTCTCATTTCCCTCATGATTTCTGAGATATTCCCTCTTGTTACTCTGGTCTTCATATCCTGTTTTTCTGCTTCCACTTAGATATGCCAATTAAAGAAAGATATGGTTTATTTTAAAAATATGGTCCTTTTGCTGACTGTAAAGAGAGCTCTTAAACAGGCCTAAAGTCTTCACCAGGCTTAGCTGGATGTAGTGCGTACATCCCATGTTGAAGGGTGACCTTGTAAAGTCTTCAAGAAGCAGGGCTCTATTGGGCTTTGTGCAGCTTAAATGAAATAAACCTTCTTCCCTTGGGTCTCATCCTTCCAGGTCCTGGCTATGGAATGGCAAGGTGCCTACTTCAGGGGGCTAAAAGCACAGCCTAGTGCACTGGTTCCCAAAATGTGGTCCCCAGACCAGCAGTAGCAATGCTCATTATCAGGCCCAAGACAGCCTTGGTGTGGGCTCAGCTCTCTGTGTTTTAACAAGCCCTTCAGGTGATTCTGATGCATGCTAGCATTTAAGAACTGCTGGCCCATTGCATCACCAGGCCTTCTGTTTACACCTTTTGGCTTATACCTGGATTACTTCACTTAGGGGAAACCCAGAATTTCAGGTTGAAAGAAAAGGTGGATGGACAGATAAGTCAAAGGCAAAACAAAATCACCAACATATCTTGACTATATAAAGATAGTCTTATATTTAAACACCTCTCTCTCTCTCTCTCTCTCTCTCTCTCTCTCTCTCTCTCCCTCCCTCCCTCCCTCTCTCTCCTTCTCAGTCTAATTCAGACATATCAGTTTATATATACTAAATCATTCATCCATTTCAATATTTGTTACTATATATCAAACACCGCCCCAGAAAATGGAAATACTGTAGTAAACAAAATATATTAGTCCCCCAACCTCATGGTGTTTACTTTAGTATGGAAGAACTTGAAGTCTATAAATAAGTGAATACATGAGGTGAACATGAGGTGACAATAAGGGGATAGACAGTGACAGGGGAGGGGTGGGGTACTACTTTGGATAAAGTGGTTAGGGAAGTAGAGATCACTCTTGAGCCCTGTCTCATCTCTCCTCCACCATCTTTCTTATTTAGCCCTTTGACTCAATGGCTAAATTCACATAGACATCAAGCAGCACCTCAGTTTATTTTTACCTGGTATCTCTAGTCTTTGTCCGGGGACTCCTCTGCCTCGCTGAGTTTTTCCCACTTAACCATGGTGCTGCACACATGAGCTCGCTTGCTCAAGGGAAATAACGTTTCATTGGGTAAACTTTGACAAATTAGAGAGGGGGGCGGGCTGGTAGGTAGATACTTGCCTTTTCCACATCTGGACAGACTATTCTGGGGGGCATTCTTCATTACCCTCAAAGGGACCCAGCGATAGCTCTGGTTGCCCACAGCAGTGAATTGAGTTAATACTATCTTTGGTTTACTCTTTTCTCTTTCCTCCCTGACTCCTTTCTGTGGCAGTCATTTTCCTCAAAACTACCTGCATTCAAATCTTTGTCTCAGGCTCTGCTTCTGGGGAAACCCAGGCCAAGACAGTAGGCTCCATTATAAGGGGTTATTTTAGTAGAGATCTTAGAAATGTGAGGGAGGACGTCACACAGATACCTTGAGGAACAGTGTTCCAGGTAAGAGCAAATGCTGGGAGACAGAAATGTGTTTGGAATGTTCCAGGATCAACATGAAGCCAGTGCAGTGTGTGCGGGTGAGCACGGGAGAAAGAGTGAAAATCATAGGAAATATGGTACTAGAGGAAGCAGGAGTTCAGATCATGTAGGGCCTCATAAGCCATCAAAAGGATTTTGACTTTTGTTCCAAGTAAAATGAGAAGTCATTGAGAGATTTTTGCACAGAGAAGGTATATAGATCTGAAAAATGTTTTCAAAGGATAACTTTAGCTTCTTTTTTCATAAAAGACTATAGGGGAACAAGGGTGGAATCAACAAGATCATTTAGGAGGCTTTAGCAATAATTCAGGCAACTTGAACTATGATGCTAGCAGTGAAGGTGATGAACTTTCAGAACTGGCCCTTGGATTACATATGGGTGAAAGAGAGGAGGTAAGATGTCTCCCAAGATTTTGGTCTAAGCAACTGGAATGAATGGAATATCCAAGAACATATTGCTGAGCAAGATGGAGAGAACCTGATTTGAAGAAAAGGAACCCATGAGAAAGTTAAATCGTTTTCTGGTTCATCAGTGACAATGGAATAACTGCTGCCATTGGAGAGTCAGGCACTATTCTTACCTACTAAGTTATACATGGACACTGACCAGAGTAGAAGGAATTAAGCCCCCATCTTTTCCTAGGACAGAGCAGACATCAGCACAATAGAGACATATTCTCAAATAATACTGAACCAAACATTCTTCAGTAATTATTACATTTAATCCTTAATACAACTTGAAAGTTTGGTATATTTATTCTCATTTTATTGATGGTGAAATTGACAAAGCATAGCTAAGTGACTTCTCTAATGTCTCCTTTCCTAAAAAGGACAGATCTGAGATTCAAGCCCAGGTCTTTCTGCCTCAACTTATTTTTAGTCTTAACCATCAGTATCTTCTGCACTAGTGTCTCCTCTTCTTCCCATTTCTGGCATAATTACTTGTCAAACCTTAATTCGTTTACTCTTGTATGAGATTGGTGGTTTCTTCTCTCTCTCTCTCTCTCTCTCTCTCTCTCTCTCTCTCTCTCTCACACACACACACACACACACACACACACACACACACACACACACACACACACAACACAGACATTTATTTCTCTCATGTAACAGTGAAATATAAGGATTCCATAGATGATAGACTGATAGAAAGTTTCAGGGTATCAGGCTTAGATTCTTTCTGTCCAGGTAGTCTCTTTTTAATCTCTTTCCTTCAACCTCTTCTGCAGCAGGACTTTAACCACATCTTTTAGGTAGATTCAGCATCAGGAAAAAACGATTCTCCCCTAAATACCCAGCACAGGTAATTATACCAAATTGGTTTCCTGGATAATGTTCATTCATCTCTTCATTGTTTATCTCTATACTCTTCTAAGATATTTTTCTCTTTCCTCATCTCAATGCATTTTTATCTTAATTGTATGAATATTAAAGATTAAATTATTTTCCACAATGAAATAATAGGTACCAGCTGACATGATGTATAGATCATAATTTTTATCCCACTCTCCCCTCATTTAATTTTTTTTTTTTTTGCAGCATGGGCCAGTTTCCTGCAACTAGTGATTCAAAGTCACCCCTTGTAATTGTGTTCCACTCAGAAGGCTGGGTGGAGTTAGGCAAGAGCTCTAACCAAGAGTTCTCAGGGCTGGCTGCCAACTAAGAGGCACCTGCTCATAGTTAACCATGAACACAAAGAGAGAATTCAGATTATAGTAAGGAGAAGATCCCAGGCCATAGCAAGGAATGCAAGACCAAGTTCAGGCCTAAAGAATGTGGCGAGCTTAAAAACAGGAGATTGTTGCCAAAACCGGTTTGGCTCAGTGGATAGAGCATCAGCCTGTGGATTGAAAGGTCCCAGGTTCGATTCCGGTCAAGGGCACGTAACTTGGTTGCGGGCACATCCCCAGTAGGGGGTGTGCAGGAGGCAGCTGATCGATGTTTCTCTCTCATCGATGTTTCTAACTCTCTATCCCTCTTCCTTCCTCTCTGTAAAAAATCAATAAAATATATTTAAAAAAAAAAACACAAAAAACAAACAAAAAAAAAAACAAAACAGGAGATTGTGTAATGAGGTCACAGGCCACAAGCATCAGAAACACATGGAGCGCAGTGTGTGGAGTAGGTTAGGACCGGTGATTCAGGACTAAATTTGTGACTGCTCAGGGGGATTGGAAACCTGTTTTTATGTGTTGCCACATGCTAGGTACAAGGATAGATGGATTGAAAGCCTGAAAACTGAATCATGTTCCTAAGTAGTAGTGTTGTAGGAACTATATGCTAATAGCTTAAAAGCTCATCATCCAATTAGCTATGGTCAGTTCTGACAGTTATGTTTATGTAAACATGTTCACCCTGTTGATTCATTCATTCTTGCACTGTCACTGGCATTTGCAGAATGCATCAAGCCTATGTTTTGTATCAAGTAGTCTATTTGGGAGTAGAATTGGAAATAGATGAACTGGCACAGTCCTCATTCCCAAGAAGTTTTCAGTTTTGTTTGGAAACAGATATAAACCAAACACTGAACAGAAATGGCATGGTATAATAATGCTCTGATGGAGATAGATAGGAGGCTCAATGGAGGCACAGAGCACCATGCTGCTGAGTCAGTGATGGGTTCACAGCGAAGGCTATGCTTGCGTGGATTTTAAAACATTAGGTACAGTTTGCTGGGAAAACATCAGGGAGGGGAGGAGTGACATAGGAACAGGTTTTCCAAGCAGGTACACCTGCTAGGGCTGAAGAATGATCATGTATGGTATGCTCAGGAAACTGCAAAGAAGCTGGTATTACTACACAATCAGGACCTGTGGTAGTGATGGGGGGAAGGGGGAGGCAGATTAGCCAAAGATGAGGGTGGAAGAGCCAGGAAGGGCGAGATCCTGAAGGAGCCTGAACTCCATACTATGTAGTCCTTTAGAATATGTAAACAAGCCACTACCAGGTGGAGCTGCAGTGACCAAAGACCCTTGGTGAGGTATTACAAGTTAAAACAGAGAACTCCCTCTGTCCCAGCAACATAGACATTTCAGGACAAAGATTTCAGAACCACCTCAACAATTGTGCTTCATTTCCTAGGCTTTCCTCCATCCAGTAGTGTTTGAAATGTATAATTTTTGATACATTTTCCCTTTTAAAACGTAAGTTATTTTCAGATAATTTAAATAAAGTAATTTATCTTCTGCAAGGCCCTAGCATTTTGGATGAAAAAAGCTGTCTTAAAGAAAACCCACATATTTTTTCAGTACAAATTTTGACCAGTCAGAAGAAGTACTTCTTTGTCTGAAGGAGACATTCTTTAAAGAAAGGTGTTTTCTTTCCTTTTTTTTTTTTTTTTTTTTTTCCTGGACATGGGTCATGAAGTCTCTTGCCCCAAGTACCAAGGGTATACCGTAATTCCTGGCTCTATTAGTTAAGTGTTTTTCTTAAGGCGAAAGTGTTAGCTGTGTTTACTCCAATTTTCCTTAGGGGAGTGTAAATATCACTTCCAATTCTTTCTATACTGGCTTTAATTGAAGAAGAAAGTAAAGCAATATTTACTGGGTAGGAGGTTGAGTGACTGTGTTTCTATAAAAAATATGAACTTAAGGGCAAAGTCCTTTGAATGCTCTAAGGGAAAGTCTGCCTGTGGTTCTGTGCCTTGGAATAGAGATCCTTTAAGCCAGGGACAGCATCTTTGATCTCCTATTGCCTCGCACTGTAACGTGTTCATGGCAAGATCTCCATTAGCCATTGCTGCGAATGATGGAAAATTGCAGGAAGCGAGGAATGACTCGGAATGACTCAATGCTTCCAAACTACCTTGATCACAACAATCACCTGGGCTTTACACAGACTCTGGAGCCCCATCCAAGACTGCTAGATGAATTAGGATCTCCAGGGAGAGGACCTGAGATCTATACAGATAATAAGTGTCTCATGTGACATAAAATCTGACAAGTCTTTGGAAAGCAAGATTAATGTATCTTCACTCAATATGAGGTATAAGTTCCTAGGGGTACATGGGAGAAGATACACCAAGAGTCAACATAAAAACAAAAAACATTTATAGTTTAAAATCTGATATAATCCCCCTGTGACTCAAAGTGTGGTCCAAGAACCAGCGGTGTTGGCATTATCCAGGAGCTGGCAAACCACAGTCCTCATTTTGACAGTGATCTTTGCTCATAAGAATTTGAGGAGCATTGATTCAGAACAGGGGTCAGCAAACTATAGCCTGCAGGCCAAATCAGGCTTATTTTTGTAAATAGGACTGTATTGAAACAAAGTCACATCCATTTATTTATACACTAGTGTCTCGGTGCACAAAATTCGTGCGGGGGGGGGGGGTGGTCTCTCAGCCCAGCCTGCACCCTCTCCAATCTGGGACCCCTCAGGGGATGTCTGACTGCCCACAGGGATCGGGCCTAGACCAGCAGTCAGACATCCCTCTCACAACCCGGGACTGCTGACTCTTACCTGCTCACCTGCCTGCCTGCCTGATCGCCCCCAACTGCCCCCCACTGAGGTGGTTCTGAAATCTTTGTCCTGAAATGTCTATGTTGCCAGCCTTCTCACACCCACCTGCCCTTCCCACTGGCCTGCTCACCCCCAACTGTCCGCCCCCCACCCCGCCCCAGCCTGATCGCCCCTAACTACCTCTGCCTCGGCCCTGCCACCATGGCTTTGTCTGAAGGACATCTGGAAGGTCTCCCAGTCTAATTAGGATATTACCCTTTTATTAGTATAGATTGTCTATAGCTGATTTCATGCTATAGCAGAAGACATGAGTAAGTGCAACAGAGACCGTATGGCCTACAAAGCCAAATATCCTCATTCTCTAAACCTTTGCAGAATAAGTTTGTCCATCTCAAACCTATAGTATATGGCATGCTTCAGAGCTTACCATTATTAGTGTATATTATATAATAAATACAGTAGCTAGTCACTTCAAAAAACCTATTTTAAGCCTTATAAATCCAATTTCCACCCTATTCATTGTAAATGTGAGATGTGAATGCTCACTGAGGTAAGATATTTATTTTATAATATATGACTATGTCACTTCTATCTCAAACACTTTCATCAATCTCCAACTGCCAATAAAATCTAATTAGTAAAATGGCATTTGAAGTCTTCCAGTATCTAGACTCAGCTTCCAATCTCCTTTTAACCTCCCTAGCACACCATGCCTCTTGTCAAACCATATTTCTGGGTGTTTCCAGCATTTAAACCATGCTTTTGCTCTTCAAAATCTAGATGATTTTTTATGCATAAAGCTTCCCCATTGCTCTTCCCTGACATTAATGTTACCACTAACATTGAACTTTCTTATGTCATGGATAGCTTGTACCTACTTTATATCCTCCAGTAAAGTAGACATGTCTTAAGAACTGGGATTATATGTTGATTTATTTTATAATTTCCAATGAATATATTTATACTTATATACAATAATACACTATGGATATTTATGAATTGAATACAATTCTTTGTATGTCAGAAAGGATTGGATCTCAACCAGCCTCATTTGAGTGAAGAGGCAAAGTCCTAGGAGCCAGGTCAAATGGACAAGGGTAGTCCCTAAAGCAACCATAGATGTGCTTCTGGTGCTTGCCACATCCTTGCAGACCATTCAAGGTGAGATCGGGAGATGGTGCATAAATGCCCCGGCTTCTTTAATCCTTGGTGGAACAATTCTGAGAAGGGTACATTGTCTCAGAGGGATGCCAGTGGGATGAAACCAGTGGCACAGAGCTACAATCCACCCATTAAAGGCTATTATCTTAGTCCATTTGGGATTATAGCAAAATGCCACAGACAAGGGGCTTATCTATACTAATAAAAGCCTAGGTGGCCTTCATGCCCTCGCATGACACCCTCACTTCATCACAAGATGGCTGCCCCCACATTGTCACAAGATGGCTGGCACAAGATGGCCACCACAAGATAGCCATTACTAGATGGCTGCCACAAGATGCCGGCAGGGGAAGGCAGTTGTGGGCAATCAGGCCAGCAGGAAAGGGCAGTTAGAGGTGCACCATGCCTGCAGAGGGACAGTTAGGGGCGACCAGGCCAGCAGGGGAGGGCAGTTGGGGTGATCAGGCTGGCAGGGGAGTGGTTAGGGGCGATCAGGCTGGCAGGCAAAAGTGGGTAGGGGCAATCAGTCAGGCAGGTGAGTGATTAGGACGCAGCAGTCAGACATCCCCCAAGGGGTCCGAGATTGGAGAGGGTTCAGGCTGGGCTGAGGGACACCCCTCCCCATGCATGAATTTCATGCACCGAGCCTCTAGTCAAGCTGTGGGCACACTACGGCCCGCGGGCCGGATCCGGCCCATTTGGCTGTTCTATCCGGCCCGCAGAGCCGAAAGAGCGGAGGGTTCTCTTGCTCTCCCCTCCGCTCCTTTACTTTGAATTTATATTAGTTCACACAAACACTCCATCCATGCCTTTGTTCCGGCCCTCTGGTCCAGTTTAAGAACCCATTGTGGCCCTCGAGTCAAAAAGTTTGCCCACCCCTGCTCTAGTCCTATATAATAAAAGGCTAATATGCAAATTGACCAAACGGCAGAACAACTGGTCGCTATGATGTGCACTGACCATCAGGGGGCAGACGCTCAATGCAGGAGCTGCCCCCTGGTGGTGGTCAGTGCGCTCCCATAGGGGAGCACCGCTCAGCCAGAAGCCAGGCTCACGGCTGGAGAGCACAGCAGCTGTGGTAGGAGCCTCGCCTACCTCTGCAGTAGCGCTAACCATCAGTCAGACATCCCCTGAGGGCTCCCGGACTGGGAGAAGGTGCAAGCAGGGCTGAGGGACTCCTCCCTCCCCCCTGAGTGCATGAATTTCATGCATTGGGCCTCTAGTAAACAATAAGTATGTATTTCTAACAGTTCTAGAGGCTGGAAAGTCCAAGATCAAGGTGCTGATAGATTCAACATCTGGTAAAGAGCTGCTTCCTGGTTCATACACAGCCTTCGTAGCACCTCTTCCTCACTTGGTAGAAGGGGCATGGGATCTCTCTGGAGCCTCTTTTATGAGAGCATTAATCTCATTCATCAGGAAAGAGCCCTCATGACTGAATCTGCTCCAAAATGCCCCACGATCACATTAGGATTTAGGTTTCAACATATGAATTTTGAGGGAATGCAAACATCCAGTCAATGGCAATAATTTACTGGTGGTCCTCCTTTTCTTGTTCTAGTTCTCTGTATCCTCACAATACTTATTGGGATCAATTTCTTAATAAACCTCTTACACCACATCCTTGTTCAGGATCTGCTTTTAGGGGAACCAAAACTGTTGTAGGCAACCTCTAAGATGGCCCTCAATGATCTCTGCTTCCTTGAACTTGTGTTCTTGTGTAATCCCTTCCCCTGGAGTGTAAGCATGACTTAGTGGCTTGCTTCCAGTGAATAAAATATGATAGAAGTGAAGATATGTCACTTGTGATAGGTTATATAAACACTGTGGGTTCTATCTTGGGAGCTCTCTCAGTTTCTTTCTTGCATTGCTCATCTAGGGGAAACCAAATGTTATGTTGCAAGGGAGTTCTCTGGAGAAGTTCATGTTAGTGATCTTGGAAATGAATCTTCTTAAGCTGCTTGCAAGCAAACCCTTACCCAGTTGAGCCTTGAGATCACTGCACCACAGCCACACCTTAATTACAGCCCCATGGGAGAACCATGCAGCTAAACTACTCATGGATTCTTAACCTACAATAAATATGATATAAAAAATATCTATAGATTTCAACTGCCAAGTTTTAGGACAATTTATTATATAGCAATAAATAACTAATATACAATCTAAGACTATAGTGTAAGTCAGTGTTATTGAGGGTTTAGTTGAGAGACTCTTTCTCTGACTCTTTTAACCAGATAAAGTCCTCATGCTGTATGCACCCAGGGCACTCTGTACATTCCCCTTGGCAATTGCCACTCTTGTGTTCTCTTGTTTAAAATTTGCCTTCCTAACTAGCCTGTGAATTCCATAGCTCCATGAGGACCACTTCCATCCTTTTTATATTTTTATTCCCAGGATCACTAAAAACTATTGATTAAATACGTAAAGGCATTAGTCTGATTGGTTTTGTATAAAATGAGTAGAAACTCAACTATTTGTGTAGAATGAAAAGTCTGGAGATGGATTTTCAGGTCTAGCTGGATCCTTGTGCTCAAATAACATTAGAACAATACCACATTCTTTCTATCGCTGATTATGTCTTTGTCTTTTTCCATCTCTTTGTCACTTCCCTCTCTTCCTCTTGCCTCTCCCCTTCCCTTTGTCCTATGGGTCTTCTCCCCGTGTCAGCCTCATTTCCAAGCAAACTCTTCTCAGAAAAATGTCTTGCTGAAATACTCATACTGAAGTCTTCGCACTGAACAAATGCAGCAGAAAGAAAACATCTCAGAAGTTCAAAAAATGCCTGGTATCAAATCTTTCCGAGCTCCTGGGGCACAAGGTCATCCATGAACCACTAACTATAACCAAAGAAATATAATACACAAACTGGCAAGGCCTAGGTCTAAGATCCCCCTCTCGAGTATGGAGAATGGGCTTTTCCACACAAACCATATGGAATGAGCAAGTGATTGCCCAAAAGAAAATCAAGGTAATATTACCAGAAAAGGAGGTATTGGATACTGGTCAGAAAACAAAACAAACCACCCAACTAAACAAATAAAACAACACAAACAAAAACAATAGATACCCCATAAAGGGGAGAATCAGAAATATGGTTGAGAAGATCCAAAATCATACTCGGAAGTCAGAAACTAGTACAAATCAAATATGGAGGGCAAGACTCTAACAAGCTAATTGGAGCCACTGTAGAAAAAAAGGGAGCGGTGAAATGAGTATAAGATATTATCATGACTAAGAATATGCACAGAAACAATGTCTCAGGATTTGCTCCCCACATCCCCAATCCTATCTCTCTCCTATCTCATGTATTCATTCTTGGACAGTGCTTAATGAAGACCACTTAAGTTTTAAAGAAACTGATCAGGGATAGACAAAAGAAATACTCGATATAAGTTTTTTTGTGTGTGTGCGTGTTAGAATATTTATCTTTTCCCAGAAATTCCCCTGTCACATGAATAAACACTGCTATTATCTGTGCATATTAGCAAAGTGATCATTTATTTTTTAGTTTCTCCTTAACTCAACAACTAATATAAACCATAAGTATCAAGGAATGATACCAATCCAGACACACCCTAGCACACTAGATGGAAAACAAAAGTTTCTGAGTAGACATTTGGGACTCTATATGTCAGCAACCCTTCCAGGGCCCATGGAAAGGCATTAACTTGAAGAGTTATTCAATTTGGGATTAACAGATGTTGAGCATCTGTATGCTATTCACACTCTTATTATCCTGCACATAATTAAGTTGCATTACTTCATCTGAGAATCATCACTCTGGCAAAGCAGTTGCAGAGGGAAGATGGTGGATGCCACTGATAGGACAGTATGATGGCCTTTTTGGGGTGACCTAAAAAGCGGGAATAATAAGAGGCATTTTCTACTTTCTGCATTTTTGTACAGTCCCTTTAGAATGCATTCTTACCCTTCATGCCTGCAGAAATCCTTTGTCCTAATCCCTTTTTCAACAATGTTTTCTTCAGTCTTCTCCTTGATCCAACTCTTCGGTCTTTATCTAATACAGGGTTTTCAATCTCCACACTATTGACATTCTGGAGCAGGAAGACAGTTTTTTGTTCATTGTAGAGTGTTCAGTAACATCTCTGGACTCTGCCCACTAGATGCCAGTAGCATCCCCAGGTATGTGGGGGGCGAAACTGCTTCTAGTTGAGAACCACTGGCCTGATGCTACATACTTTCCTAAGGTGATAGAATCCATAACTATGGCTTCAACTATCACCCTTGTTAGTGGTTCCCATATTTGTATCTTTGTCCCAGCAACCCTCCGATAGCACATCTCTATCTGACTATTCCTCTCACACCCATAATTGGGCATATCTAAAACTGAACTGTTTTCTTTCTCCAAGTCTCCTCCTTCCTATCACCCCCTCCTCCTCCTTCTTTTTGTCATATTAATTATAGGTGACATGCTACATTCACTTTTCCAAGTTAGAAACTCCTGGTTATTCTCTAATTCTCTTGATAATATATATTCAGGAGAAGATAAAGCTTTTGTGAGATATAAACCTTACATAATTTGAGGGAACTTCTTTTAAAAAGATTATAATTTTACAAATCAGGTGCAGGGACTTGGAAGGGGCTGGTGCAAGAGAAAGAAACTAAAGCCTAAATTTTGTTTGTTTCATTATTAATCCACCTCTGTATGCATTATCTTAATACCAATAAAAGCAATTTATTTATGTAAACCATTTTTATTCAATGAGAAGATCAACAGTCTTCCATCATTCATTAGGGAAAATCATATCTAATGAAAAATTTTTATACAATGTTAACCATGTATCCGGAACATTATGAACTTTTTTTCTCATTTAATTTGCTTTGTTACCAATGAGAAAGGAATTAATGTACTATTGTGGTTAACAGCATGGTTTTAGAGACCAAACTGTCACAGTCTGCTTTGTGGTTCCACCATGTGTCTTGTGACTGCACAAATCACTTAGCGAGTGTCAGTCTAATCTAAGAAAAGTAGGTAAGTTTGAGTACCTACTTCATTGAATTGGTGTGAGAAAATAAAATAGTTTACCTGTGTGAAATATTCAGAAGAATACCTAAAATATAAAAAAAAACATTGTAAGTGTTAGCTATTATTATTTTACGGATGAGAAAACTGAGGTCCAGAAATTAAATAACTAGCTCAAGGTGATACAGTTAAGAATGGGAAAAAAATGGAAAATTGAACTTTAAAGCTCAGGCTTTGTTTTTACCACACAACTTCCTCAGTGTAGCCTTCATGGGTTTTAGGGAGGATTAAATATGTTACTACTGTTCAATTTTTTTGCACATTTCTACTGCAACATGCAGAGATTGGACTCTGAGGGGAAAATACAAACTAAAAAGTAGACGTTAGGAGGTTTGTTTATAATAATAATAGTTTGGAATTAGGAATGAATTTAACAAGAGAAGTGTAAAACTTATATTCTAAAAATTACAAAATCTTTAAAAAATTATGATGACATCAGTAAATGGAAATACATCCCATATTCATGGATTGGAAGATTTACATTTGTTAAGATGACAATACTCCCCAACTTGCTCTACAAATTCAATGCAATCCCTATCAAAATCCTTGCTGTCTTTGTTGCAGAAATCCTTCCTTCCTTTCTTCATTCAACCCTTTTTTTCTTCCAAGATGATTTTTTAAATCAGATGGATATGGCAGGGATTCAGAACAGCCAAAACATTCTTTAAAAAGGAAGAAGAAAGCTGGAGGACTCACACTTGCCAATTTCAAATTTACTACAAATCTACAGTAATCTCTGGGTGATACTAGCAAAAGGAAAAACATTACAGATCAATGGGATACACAAATGGAATAGAATTGGGAGTCAAGAAATTATCTTTAACATTTCATTTTGACAAGGGTACTAACACCATTTAATAGGAAAGAACAGTCTTAAAGTAATGGTGCTGAGACAAGTGGATATCCACATGGAAAAGATTAAGTTGGATCCCTACCTCAAATTATATTAAAAAAATTAACTCAAAATAGGTCAAAGACCAAAAGTAAGAGCTAAAACTATAAAATCTTGAAAGAAAGCAAAGGTATAAACCTTGGATTAGGCAATAGTTTCTTAGATATGACGGCAAAATCATAGGCAACAAAAGAGAAAACATAAATTTGACTTTCCAAATTTAAAAACTTCCATGTTTCAAAGGACACTATCAAGAAAGTGAAAATACAACTCACAGAATTGGAAGAAATAATTGCAAGTCATATATCTGATAAGAGACTTGTACCTAGCATAGATAAGGAACTCTTACCCAAGTAAAAATTAGGCAAAGAATCTGAATAGATATTTCTCCAAATAGGTATACAAATAAGCAATATGCACATGAAAATTACTTATCTTTAGTAACCAGGGAAATGTAAATAAAAATCACAATGAGATTTCACTTTATGAAATTCACTAGATTGGCTATAATAAAAAAGGTAAAAAGCAAGTATTGTTGAGTATGTGGAGAATTTGGAACACTTATATATTGCTCTTGAGATGTAAAATGGTACATTAGGCTAAGTTATCATATGAGCAAGTAATTTTACTACTAAGTTTATGCATATGCAAATATAGGTACATAGAAAAACTTGTACATGAATGTTCATAGCAGCATTATTAATAATACTAAAAAAGTGGAAACAGTTCAATATCAACAAACTGATGAGTAGATTAATAAAATGTGGTATATTGATGCAATAGAATATTACTCGCCAATAAAGAAAAATAAACTGCTAACGTGCCACAACATGGATGAACCTTGAAAACATTATGCTCAATAAAATACACCACTCATCAAAGACCACATACTGTATGATTCCATTTATATGAAATGCCCAGAATAGGCAAGTCTATAGAAACAGAAAATAAATTAATGGTTTCCAGGTCTGGGAGAGGTGTTGGAGGAATTTGTAGAAGTTGGTTATAAATTGCAGTATCATCCCCAACTCAGTCTTGACTGACTCTGCAGAGAGATTTCTATTGCTCTTGTTACCACTAGAAACTTTTGTGAATTTCTGACTGTTAGAAATGAAGACTGTTCCCCAACACTTTCTTCACACTTCGATCTCTTGGCTACATTCTCTAATTCTGAGGATATCATAGAGACATGTCTTGTTAATAAGCAGCATCATACTATTTTAAATATGACTCACTTTATCACTTGTAGACTCAGGTGAAGAACCATGACCCCATAGGGCATGGAGTCTTTTGTTTCTTAGTAAACAGCTCAAGATTTATATTCCCAAAAGCAGCTTCAGGGTGGCAAAACTTTGGTTCCCCTCACAATAAAGCATTAGTGCTAAAGTCTTGTTTCAGCTTCTGTTTTCTAGGGAAACTAGACTAAGACAGAGTATCGGTGCTTATGCTATTGATAAAGAAGTATTCCATTACCAGTTCTGTTCCAATTGTTTGTAGGTGAGGCTTCTTTGAGAAATAAGAATGGCAGGATTTAGGAACTAAACTTGATCCTGAACCTCTAGCTCATCACATAAGCTTTCTCCCTCCTTTGGTGACTGCATTATCTCACAGAAATGTCTGCTCTGCTATGTGTTTCAAAATAACAATTATGAATTCTATGATCTTTCTGCATCCATTTCTACTCTGGGTGAATGATTTAGTTATTTTATGGAGGCAAAAAAAATCACTATATATCACTGCATTTAATTCAGCAAACATTTTGTACAACCTCTATGCTACTAGGTACAACAGCTAAGAAAGTTAGATAAAATATAGTTTCTGTCTTCCTGGGAATCTCAGTGCAGTGGCGAAGCTGGACAGATATGCTTTCATCCAAAATATCAATAGTGTTGAGTTTTGGAAAACCCTAATTTAGAGGCTTGATCAGATTGAGGTTTCCATTTCGAAGCAAGACTCCTATTAGTAATCAACATCTAAAAGCACTAATTCATTAGGGTTGCAAATGGTAGTATTCTAATTACATCATTCCTTCTTCATTTATTACCTGGAAAATTCTATAAAGGGAAATTTCCCCTCACCCACTATTTGGCTATCCAGAGAGGTGATTTAGTTTTAAGACACTGAAGTCTGTTGAATATCTAGCAAATGAGTAGAACTCAGTGAGTATGCAGTCTCTTTCAATGAAGATCCCAATAAAGTCTACACATTTTAAAGTACCAAAGTAAGTGGAATGATGTAGACAACATCCAGATTAATTAGGTTAGAATATAAAAACCTTTCCTTTTTAGTCTTACTAGGCAATTGATTTCAGCATTTCTACTGAGATTTTTTTCCCCTCAATAAATTTAGCTTTATTTAAAGTTAATGAGCTTTTCCAATTAAAGCCACAGATATTTGGCCTTTGGATAGTATTTGGATGAATCAGAGTGTATCTAATTACACTGGATAAATTCTTAAGAGGCTGAGAAGATTCTTCATTCAGAACAAGCATATCTTAAGTCAGAGTCACAAAGGCATCGCTTCAACGGGTATGGGAACTACCTTTGTGAAAGGAGTCTCAGATGTGGCTGAGAGTTAGAGAAAGGCATGCAGTGGAAAGCATAAAATTATTCTTTTTGAGAGTAGCCTGTCAATTCTAGAAGGCAAAAGAGGCAACATGATGGCATGAGTGTCCACAAAGTAAAAGTGGTATCATCTTCAGAGGACCCTGTTCACTGACTTATCCTTGGCCTAACTTTAGGCACAGTTAAACTCAGATGTCCAAAGTAAGTCAGAAATTCATTTCAGAATAAGTTTTTCAATGGTTTGTCTAGGTCATGTGCCCATCCTTGAGCTTGGCACTATGGATAGGATGAGTGAATACCCCACTGAGATGCATTGGGCAATTAGATTAAAATAGATGTCTGCTATGCTTCAGTATGATGGTTTTGAAATCTTACACTCTACCACTACTTTCTCACCAGCATCTAACCGTCTAAAGACCTTTTTATTGTCTTTAGCATCTCCTTTACACAGGGAACCCGTAAAAAAAGGTACTCAACAAAGTTATTGGTTGCTTCCCAAATATTTTAGTATTTTGTTTTGGAACTTGCCAATTATTTCCTACACATAAATTAGTAAATTAGCCTTCATGTAGTGACTATTGTTGCAATTATAATTTTTCAATTGTGTTCTGAAAATTTAAGTTCATGACTGGATCTCTCTTTTAAGACAGTTTATATATTTCAGTAATTACAGCATATCATTAAGGACACTGGGAGAAATCTTTGCCTGTGTGTGTGTGTGTGTGTGTGTGTGTATTTGCACAAACACATGTGTTTCATTAAATATTGGAGGATAAATGTAAACTTACTCTCTATTTAAAGATAACCACAGGAAATTCTTGAATTTTATTCTTTATTAATGTTATTATTTTAATTATTTTCATTAGTAGAGCTATTACAGAAGGTATTCATAGCAGCAAAAATAAAAAGGGAAAGCAAGGAAGTTCAAAGCATTTACTAAAGAGGGGAACAAAGGAAATTTTAAGGTAATAAATTATTTTGCAGAATACCAATAAGCATTTACTAAACATTTACTGGAGGTAGAAATCAGGTTTCATATGATAAGAAAATCTTACATGAAGATTACAGGTTAATTAATTATAGTTGATTGTGTACGATAATGCTTGTGAAAATCCATTAGATTCTTAGTAGTATTTCTTTCTTCTCAAAGTTCTGGCAGAATTTGAAAATGACATTTAAGGCAGGGTTGTTAGAATAATACTCCTTCATCCCTTCCTCAAGCTGTGTGCACACAAGTGTATAACTTTCAAATACTTCAGGATATTGTCATCTCAAGACACAATTAGCTGGTAGGAACAGTTATCAATATGATATAAATTCAAAGCTTTTTATTTTTAATTAATTCTGTAATCTGTTACTATATCTAATAGAAGATGTATTAGAATATATACCCTACAGAGTGTGGAAATTACAGATTCCATGTACAAAATGCAGGAAGAGCATATAAACTAAAATAGTATTATTTAAATTCCTAGGATGATACTTCACCCAATTTACTTAGCAGGCACTCAATAGAAGGTGGCTACTGTGTCATATCAGACACATATGAAAGAATTAAATCTCTAAAATATCCTATCTAATAAAAGATTAATATGCAATTGACCATACCTCTGCTACACCCACAAGCCACGCCCACCATCCAATCAGAGCAAGTATGCAAATTAACCCAACCAAGATGGCTGCAGCCACGGAGCAAGCAGGAGGCTTGGGTTTCCCAGGTAATGGAGGAAGCCAAGCTTTCCGCACACCCTGGCCTGCCTTGGTCTCTGCTCAAGGCTACAAAGTTTCAATTATAGAAGATAAATAAATCCCAAGAAAAATGGCTGCGGCCACAGAGCAAGCAGGAGGCTTGGCTCCGCTCAAGGCTACAAAGTTTCAATTATAGAAGATAAGTAAATCCCAGATACCAGGGCCTCTGCTTGGGTTGCTGGGGGGCATGGCTGGCCTGCAAACCACACAGGCCCCTTGCCCAGGCCGCCCCATGTCCCAAGGGAACCCCCAACCTGATCAGGGACACCCTTCAGGGCAAACCAGCTGGCCCCCACCCATGCACCAGGCCTCTATCCTATCTAATAAAAGAGTAATATGCAGATTGACCATCACTCCAACACACAAGATGGCTGCCCCCATGTGGACACAAGATGGCTGCCACAAGATGGCCAGCAGGGGAGGGCAGTTGGGAGGGACCAGGCCTGCAAGGGAGGGCAGTTGGGGGCAATCAAGCCTGCAGGGGAGGGCAGTTTGGGGTGACCAGGTCGGCAGAGGAGGGAAGTTGGGGGCGACCGGGCCTGCAGGGAAGGGCAGTTGGGTGGGACCCAGGCCTGCAGGGGAGGGCAGTTAGGGGCAAACAGGCTGGCAGGGGAGCAGTTAGGCATCAATCAGGCTGGCAGGGGAGTGGTTAGGCTGGCAGGCAGAAGCGTTTAGGGGCAATCAGGAAGGCAGGCGAGCAGTTGAGAGCCAGCAGTCCTGGATTGTGAGAGGGATGTCTGACTGCCTGTTTAGGCCCTATCCTACCAGGAAAGGTCATAGGTTGGACATCCCTCGAGGGATCCCAGATTGAAGAGGGTGCAGGCTGGGCTGAGGGACACCGCCCCCCCTCCATGCATGAATTTCGAGCACCAGGCCTCTAGTTCTATAATAAGCTTCTAGGTTGTCCATCTCTATTTGAGCAATTTTCCCCATATCTTGGGGTGAAGTCCTTGATTCTTTAGTTTCTTTTGTTTCCTTAGGACGATGGTAAGTAGCTGGTTATTAATTTTAATAAATGTGTTCACCACCAACTGATCTTTTTATAAGTGTTCTGGAAAGAGCATTCTTCATACATATGATATTTCAATCTTGTTTCTGAAATTTCTCTCACTTTCTCTGTGTGCCTCTGATTGACCTGTCATAGCAAAGTCCAGGAAGACTGAACTGGGTGGACTTTTTCAGTGCTCCTCACTAGCCTGCCATCTCTCTGTCTTTTTTACTAAAGAAGGTCACCAGTGACTTAAATCTTGATATCCTTGTAGAAAAGCTGAAGCGTGAGATGAATGCTGTAGTAGATGCTGTTATGTGTCACCTGGATCCCTTCATGAAGAATGGAGCCATTCATTCCCCAGCTGCTGGGAGTGATGGCTGCTGATTTCCCACAGCTGAGCAAGTCCTTAAGTTTTGTTCTCTGCTAAGAGGACTGTTAAATTTATGCTCCTTCCTTTGGGACAGCCTCCAGCCAATGACTGGTCATGTAGGACTACCTACACTTTCTTCAAATTTTAGGCATCTCTGAAGGACCCTCTGCAAATCAGCATTTTTTGTGGGATTCACTCAAGTATCTGTTGGAACTGCATCATGGTTCAACTTGTCCCTATGCCCACCCTACTTTCCTGATTCCCATACAGCTATTGTTCCAAGACCATTCCTCAATAAACTTTTTGTATGCAAATATCCATCTTATGGTTTGTTTCCTAGGGCTCCTACCTCCAACAGTTGGTGCCAGGAGTGGTCCTTAAAAGAATAAACTGAATTAGAACTTGGAGTTGGATCTGTGTCTGTCTGTCTGACACTGAGGACTGCATCACTTGCAATGGGTGAAATATCAATAGCCCCTGGCATTTAGTAGAAAAAAAAAGTAGAACGTTCACCAGTGCTGAACTGGGATGGCTACTGAGGAAGGAAATACATTGGCTGGTCCAACATTACTGGCATTGAACAAGTTAGGTATGTGTGGATGGGGAGAGGGACTTCTTATAAGAACAAAGAAATTAGATGGTTATTGCTTGGGGCAATCAATGCATTGGAAAATAATATGATAAATGCCTAAGTTAATCACTAATTTAAGGCCAAATGGGAAAGCCAGAGGGCATTGGCAGCATATAAAAAGGCTCTCATTTCCTGAAAGTTGAGGACAGAAAAAGCTGATCAGGCCAAGTTAGTTCACTGTAATTTTTTTTCTAAGTTTTCTTAGGAAAAGAGACCAACCAGAATCTTGGAAGAGCTGATCTGAGATGGAGTGAATTTATTATATGAAAAATGGGACTTAAGAGATGCAAGGGAGAACTATACAGTACCTGTTGTGCTGCCTGGCCCCCTCAGGATTAGGACTACCATTCTCCAGCACCAGGATCATTCCTGCTGAAGGTTTCCAGCTGAGGCCCTTCTCGGGCTGGCTACAAACTGGAAGGAACTGTTCACCCAAGTCTGTATCCCTTCCCAGGGGCACTTTCATCCTATCGCTTGTCCATACAGGGGTAAGAAGACAAGTTTTCTGGCTGCCAAACAAACAAGCTAACTAATTGGAAGAAAAAACAAACAAAACAAAACTGACCCTGTGCTTAGTATTGAAGGGTATTCTCTATAGGGCCACTACTTTCCAAGACTGGGTCACATTGTTAGAGTCTGTTCTGTTTTGGATGCCATGATTTAACATGGGCAGAAACAAGTAATGATGATGTTCAAGCATAATATAGACCAGAGGCTTTCAAAACTATTTTAGAGTAATGGAATACTTGTTCCAGACATTTTCTGTTTTTGGCAGAGTTCTCATATATAATGAAGTTGAAAATGGAGTTGCTCTTATTGAAGCATTTCCTTTTTCCTCTCCTTGAAGTAGTTTATAATTTGGGTGGCAGGGCCCCCCTTCTTCTTATTCTTCTCCTTCCCTTTTGTTCCCCTGAAGTGGCTTTTGGAGTAAGTTGGAGGAGTCCTAATTCTCCTCAGAACAATGTTTGTAAATCACTGTTCAAAATAACTATATGATTAAGGGTCCTACAGAGATGATTTAAACACTGGATGGGGTGTTGGAATTGTTTTTTCTCATATTTAGTTCAGTACTATTCCTTATATATCCTTGGACTTTTATTCTGCATACCAAAATCCTTACTTAGCATTCATTTAGCAATATATTTACTCTTTAAGTATCTTGGAATAAGTTTTTGTTTATATCTTCATTTCAACAAATCAAATGGTATACTAAACCAAGTTAGTTACCTCTTCTTCTGTTTACTTAGAATCTTAAACAGACATTAAAAATATAGAAGTCACTGATGAAAATGTTCTATCAATTTCTGTTAGAGATCATCTAACTTTTTTATGAGTTTGGGCACAAATGAGGGTAAATGACTTGTTTTATGTCACATAATTAAATGGAAGAGCTGGGCTGGAATACAGGTCTTTATTCTCAAAAATTTTCAGTGTACCCTTTTGAACACTATAGAAAATGTATTCAAATTTACTTCACCAAGCATTGCTTCCCTACCCCATTACACAAATAAAAAATAAGTAAAAGAAACATTAAAAAGAAAAATAAGATCCATTCCAAAGTTCCAACACCTATACTACCTTCCTTTTTAAAAAATAATATGTTTTTATTGATTCTAGAGAGAGAGGAAGAGAGAGGGAGAGAGAGATAAACACTGATGTGCAAAAGGAACATCAATCAATTACCTCTGATACTTACCCCAACAGGGGACTGAACTCACAACCTGGGCATGTGCCCCAACTGGGAATCTAACCTGTGACTTTTCCATGCACGGAATAACATTCAACCAGCTGAGCCACATCAGTCAGGTCTTCCTTCTTTTAATGTCCTGTTTCATACACATAGTACTTTTGTAGTTATATATATATTTTTGCAGTAGGAATCTCATCCTCTTTCTGCCATGTCCTTATTTTTCTTCACATCTCTTTTTCTCCCTCCCCTTTCTTCTTCTTCTTCTTCTTCTCCTCCCTCTTCATTATCTTTTCCCTGTTCATTTCCTTCCTCCGTTTCATAGTTATCCTCTTCCACCTTCCTACAAGATTCAGCTGATAGCATGTCTTGAAGGCAGGGATATCTTGGACTAAACCTTTCAGGTCTCCCTTTTCTTGAACCAAAGGAGTAAGAGGATCTTTTCAGCTAATCAAAATCAGCCCCTTCTCCTATATGAAAATTCTGAGAAGTGGGACAACAAATTTGCATATGATGTCCAAGGATTTGAGGGTATAAAAGAAATAGAAGAATTCACATCTTTCTCCTGAGATTTGGAGGAAGGGAGTTATATCAGGTGGTTAAATTGGCTACAAACAAGGCCTAAACGCTATAAATTTCTTTAAAGAATGTTGAAAGATTAAGAGACTTGAAACTAAAAGACTATGCCTGGTCTGAGCAAAGATGGGGATAAGAGGGGGACATTAGTTCTATATCAGGGAAAAACTGGTTCTGATCCAGTCATGTTCCCTAGGAAGAGACTGGGTGAAGAGCTAGGGCACAATGAACTTCTGTACTTGGGGTTCCGGCTACGTATGAATGGATTCTTGTAAGTGAGCATGACGTCAGGGATTAGTCTTCCATTGAAGAACTTGCAGTGATTGCAAGAGAGCTTCAGTGCAGCCTATAAATGTCAAAACCAGAGCAGGGGGAACGCAGATGTATCCTGAGAACACTATTCACCTCCATGTCACCTAGATGTTCCATCAGAGGCTCCTTGGTATTTGGCAATTCCCAATCATCTTTGCCCTGGAAGCAGCACTGGTTCCTATAGTCTGCATTTTCTACTGGAGACAATTTGGTTACATATTTTTCAATGGGCTTTTCTCCAAGAGTGCCACAAGTCCTCTAGAGCCCCTTTCTCCACCAACACTGGCACCTGAGGAATTGACACTGGAAACCTTTAGGAACCCACTACCCTGGGGCAACTTCATGTCCATGGGATAGGTGGGTGAAGTAATGAACAGAACTCGGAGACTAAAGGCTCTCTTCATTTTGCTGAGGAGTCCCTACTGTCAAGTGTTATTGGTGAGAAAACGTCATCATGGTCCCACTGACACCACCTTGAGCAAGAGATTTCCCCTCAGCTACTTTCCTTTGGACTTGGCCAGAAAAGGCCATCAAACTTCAGATGCAGGCAGCACTTGAAGAGCCGACTGAAGTAGATGAGATTTCTCCCATTCTCTCAGTTGCTGAAAAGCTTTTAGGAATGTCTGGTCAAATAATGGGAAGGATGTTGAGGACTTAATAGACTATCCTGGACTTTATGATGCTACCGGCTAGAGAGACCTGATAAGGATATGTGAATTGCTTCCCAAATCATAAAATGGGACATTTTAACTAGACTTACATTCTACTTCACTTACTTGTACATCATAAACATTTCCCAAATTGCTACATGGTTTTGTATATTTGTTTATTGAATGGCCTTCATAATTATGATTTGATTGCAGCATAATGATTCCCTTAAGAGGATGTGCCATCATTTGTTAGGCATTCATTGATTGCTGGGCATTTAGGTTTTTTCCAATGTTTCATGATTACAAATAATGTTGCAAAAATATGCCTATTGCTTCTTTTCTTATGTTAAATCATTTCCTAGTGTACATTCCCAGGAGTGATATTACTGAGTCAAAGTGTAAACATTTCAGTTAAACAAGCCCAAAGGGAAGAACATATTCTATATGCTTGAAAAATAAACTATGAATCTGGAAAATACCGATTGACTGGGTCTGATTCTTTGTCCCATTTGATTTAATTTGAATGAAGGTAAATTTTCCTTGCCTACAACTGAATCCTATGAATTATCATCAATGACATCGGCTCTTCCAACAGGCTGACCAAACAGACTCTAACGGCAGGCCTGTGATACAGCACAACAGAAATTATCCTGCCCTTGGGTTCAGTACAACATCCAATTGCATTATCATTTTCCCAGTAAATAGCTCTTGCCATTGCTAACTACAGCTGTGTGAAACCAACGGCGTCCACTTGGCAGTGAATCACATACCAAAGTGTTACTCAATTATTATCCAGAAATAAAACTTAAATCATTTTTCCTGGCTAACAGATTGTAAGCTACTTTTTATACACCAAAGAGTAAAATCATGCCTCTTCAGCAAGCTTTGGCTTCAAATGGCAGTTTTCTGGTGGTGGTGGTGGTGGGGGGGTGCATTTGATGGCCTCAAAACATAAGGTAGACTTATAAAACTCTCTTTCCCCCTCTCCCTTTTCCTGCGGGTTTGGCATTCAGAATGTCATCTGGAGCTTCACCTGAGGCAGATTCCACACTTACCTTACCATTTCCCTAAAGGAAACAAACAGTATTTCACAACAGTTCACTGCAGGGATATGTGTTTCACTTCAACACAAATTTATTGAGTGTGTGTGCAGCAGGGCATATGGCAAGAATATGGGGCTTGAGAATCATGCTGACCTGCTATTTATCCATGAAAATTTACATAATAGTTCTAAGTTCCAATGTCCTCATTTATTAAGTGAAAATAATAACATCTCTTTCACAAAGTAATTGCAAAGCACACATAATAAGAATATGAAAAGTGCTTGGTATATACAATAGGCCCTTGATAAATGGGAGTTCTTTCTTCCTGGGGTCTAAATGGAATGCAAAACTGAAAGACTGGTCCCTGCTCTCAGCACGTACAGAATGGCAGATATGAGCATACCAGTACAAACAACTCTGATAGCAACAGTCTGCGACAAATAACGTAAAGAGAAACAAACTCTGAAGGAAAAGATCAAGGAGGGAGAGCTGTCTGAGAGATGACCTAGAGATTGGAACCAGAAAAGAGATATCGAATAGTGACAATAAGAATGGATCTGGATTCAGAAATCCTGGATCTCACAAAGTAACCTAACTCTGTGAGAATAAGTTTCTTTGACTGGAAATGAGGTAAATGAACCTTAATTTCATTTGAAAACAAATGACATCACGTATATGAAATGTGTTTGTAAATGTACCATCCTGTGCATCTGTTAATTTTTTTAATAGATGATAATACCAAATTAACCTCTCTGGAAACTTCCTGGAGGTGGTGGGATATGAGATAGTTCTTATAGAATGGGTGGGATGTTGATTATGTATTAGAATTGGCTGAGGGAATAGCTTAAGTGAAGATTCTTGGGGGGCAAAATGCTCCATAGGATGAGTGAGTGGTTTAAATGGAAATAATAGTTCAAAGTGAGTCAGGACCACATGGGCAAAACTTTGAATGGATTGTTTGCTACACATGCATTTGCATTTTATTTTACATCATGGAAGCTCTTACAGGTTTTTGAACTGGATGTTAAATCAATCTCATCTCTCTTCCTAGAACTGATTTTTAGAAAAGAATCCTCACAGTGGTGTAGAGACAGTACACTCCCATCCCTTGTTGAAAAGGAATTTATATCACACTAGTAGCCCTGTGCACAAATCTGTGTGCCAGTAGCTCTCTGCGGGACCTGGCTGCTCCGTGCCTGCTGCCCAGAGGCCCTCTGCAGCTGGGGTGGAACAGGCCACTCACACTGCCCGCTCTCAGTGGCCGCCCCCTCTCCACCCCAGTACTGGGGGACTCTGGCAGGGCTGAGAGGACTGGGCACTGCCATCTTGTGGCTATGGACGCTGCCATCTTTGTGATGGAGTGATGGTTAATTTGCATATTGTCCTTTTATTAGATAGGAATACTAGTATCCCAGCACCAGCAATTGAATTAGAGAGGTTAACTTAAAACATCCTGTGTAACCTGAATAGTGGCCTCCAAAGATGTCCACATTCTAATCCCAGAACTTGTGAATATGTTACCTCACATGGAAAAAAGGGATTTTGCAGGTGTGTCTAAGGATGTTGAGATGGAAATATTGTCCTTGATTACCCAGGTGGGCCCAATGCAGTCACAGGGGTTCATAAAAGAAAAAGGCAGGAATGTTCAGAATCAGAGAAAAGGGGGAAAATGCACAGCAGAAGTTGGCGTAACATGCTTTGAAGATGGAGGAAGGGAACACCTGTCGGGAATGCAGTGTAGAGAAGCTGGAAAAGGCCAGGACATGATTCACCCCAGAGCCTCCAGAAAACATACAACCCTGCCAACACCTGACTTGGGACTTCTGACCTCCAGAATCGTCAGATAATACGTTTGCGTTGTTGTAAGCCAACAACACAAATGGGGGGTAATTTGTTATATCAACAGTAGGAAACTAATACCTGTCCACATCCTCTAGCTCTGTTGTTCTTAGCTCATTATGTTCCCTGTGTCCCTAACCACTAACCCATTATAAATAAATTTAAAAAACATGACTTTTCTCTTGGATTCCTTTGAGAATACACATGGATATCATCAAATCAAACATTGTAGTATCTATAAGAATGGGTCAGACTTGATCTTTTTTAAAAAAAATTAAGATCTGTTTGCAAGTGGTACTTTTGCCTATTTGGTTTTCCTCATCAACTTGGCACTATTTGGAGATATGAATTCCCTGAATTGTCCACGACAATGTAATCTCAGCTTAGGACCAGCGTGGCTCCACAGACCAAAGTTAAATTCCAAACACTGCTCTCCATAAGGTCCAAACCCTTTGTATATACAGCCATTCATAAGGCTTTTTTTTTTTCTTGTCCTTTTCCTTTTTGATTTTCAGTGTTCGACTTGGCCCTTTTACAGCCTGGAATCTGGAGGGAAAAAATCACTAACTTTTAAGTACAGTTAAAGTAACAAGGTACTGAAAAACGTTTCACAAACTAGGTGCTTTAAGAACTTACCAGGATTCCTTCGTGGCCAGTCTTTTGTATTACTATCCCCTATGACTTCAGCCAAAAAACATTAAAATGAGTTCCTTATACTGTACATGGCTTGCAGGTGAGGGTTGTCTGAGCTTTAATTTGCTGTTTGATTTGCCCCAGGATTTTCAGGTGTTGCATGAGGGAGAAAAGTACAGAGCGTACCTTAGTTCTTGGTTGTCAGCCATTGGATGGTGGCCATGATATTATTAAACCATCCAAGCACGCTGGGTCTCAACCACAAAATTTAATTTTCCCTACTGCAGGGACTAATCAACTACCATAGACTTAAAGACGTAAAGAGACTGTTTTTATCTGCAAAAAAATTTCCCCCTCCAGACTGAAGTGGAGCTAATTTTAGTTTTGTCTATCCTCGGGGTTACAAACATTGATAGAAATTCTGCTTGATGAGAAACAGATAAGAGATGGAATGTATATGAATACAGTCTGTGATATAAATTAAAGAAAGATGAAAGCTCGGAGGTTCTTGGTAACACCTCAGTAAATAATGTTGGAGGATTCTACCACAGGCAGTCCCCACCATACCTAATATACTTTTATGTCTTCCAGCTACCTGAGAATGTACCCTATTCCTTCCTACAGTCCCCACGAGGATTTCCCTCTTCTCTGACCCCTTTTCTGTTTGTTGGCACCACCTCATTCTCTGCTCTCATTATATCCCACCTCCAACTGTGCACCAAAGTGCAAAATTGGTGATATTGAAGCAGAGGCAGAGAAGAGAAGAAATTCCCATGCCTTGGATGCCTGGGATATCAGTCCAGGGCTGTCTGCAGACCTATCTTAGGACAGAGAACAATAACCCCTAAGATGCTGAAGTTACTGGTTTTCTGGGGCCTATTCCTGATAGGCAAACACTTCTGATTCTCAAAGCATCTCATTATACAATCAAAATATCTTAATGATAAAATGGTACTTGTAAACATCCTTGAACCTTCCAACTCATAGCTTTACAACTACATCACGTAGATAAGGCCCCCCAAGAAATAAAATCCATATTTCTGCCCACCTAAAGACTGCTACCTAAGCAAGGCTCTCGTTGTTCCCAGACTGATGCAATCAACATGGGATAATGAAGTGGAATGGGTTGACTCCTTGAGGTGGAAAAACTTTTGATTATGTGGATTACACAATCAGAAGCAGCAAATCCCCATGGATCTGAGCCAAGTGACAATTGCAGGAAGGGCGCTGCATCTTTTTAAATACTGAAGGATGAGCTCATTGAGACATCAAAGAAGTAAGTTTTAACTATAGCACAGGATTGATTTGATTGCTTTAGGACACAAATTGTTTGGCATAACACCAGAGTTTGGGGGTAAATTCCAAGTACTTATACAGGTGACCCAAGACTTACAGATGCTTAACTTGTAACTATCATTCAGGAAACAATTAAGATGTTAAGTGCAGGGGTGCCCCTAGCAGTATACCTCAGGGAACTCTTGGGAGGTATAGGGTTTGGGGAGTTGGCTAGAAGACCAACCATAATTTTTGATAATTTCTATGGAACATGTAATCAATGCTCTGCACAACCGAACTTAAAAACTAGCTTATCAAAGCAATTTGTGTTTTGCAATGCCAAACTGCGCAGAGTAAAAAAAACTAGTGTCTTACTTAATACAAGCATTTCATAGATAACCCTCCTCCCGCACTGTCCCCAATGGAGCAGAAAGTTGATTTTGACTGAAAACTGAAACACCTGTTGAGCAGCCTGCATTCTCAAGTGTTTGTGTCCCCTCCCACCCCCACCCCCCCACCCCCGCCGCCCCAATCTGATTAAGAGTCTTTACATTTACCTGAGAGGGCAGTACCTATTTCATTCTTAATAGTAAGAATCAAGATGGCTAACTGGAGGAGGACACGGCATGCTGCTCCTTTTAACCTTAATGGGACAAACACTATGAGGTGTCTGCCCACCATTCCATTTTTCTTCCTTGTTTTTAAGAAAACCCCCGTTTTATTGTGTAGCAATATATTCAGTCCCAGGAGATGCCTCCTGCTGCCATGAGTAAATCAGAGGTAAGTAACCCTTGCCCTGTGCCAGTTATTGGTATAGTTCAGGGCACTGAGATATTAGGAAAAGTATGAAAAAAGATGTTCTTTCATCACTCTTTATCTACCTTCTGTTTGAGATGTGGTTCCAAAAAGCTTTGATGATTGGTATGTTGGCATCCTTTCTGAGATGATAAATGGCCACCTCACCATCTCATTGAGGATACACAGAGCAGAAGCTAGGGAGGAGAGGGGCCCTTAGCAGCAGTATCAGCAAGTCCCACACACATCCCAGGAAACACCTCCTTTGGCCCTCTTTTTTTTTTTTTTTTTTTTTTTTTAAATATATTTATTGATTTTTTACAGAGAGGAAGGAAGAGTGATAGATAGTCAGAAACATCGATGAGAGAGAAACATCGATCAGCTGCCTCTTGCACACCTCCCACTGGGGATGTGCCCGCAACCAAGTTACATGCCCTTGACCGGAATCGAACCTGGGACCTTTCAGTCCGCAGGCTGACGCTCTTCCACTGAGCCAAACCGGTTTTGGCTCCTTTGGCCCTCTTTCTGTTCTGGAAATGTTTTCTATGTGGAGCAGCTTTTGGTCATTTGCTGCATGAAGCAAAAAGCATTCTAAATGATCACCTTCATAGACTCTCCCTTACAGGGGGCAATGCAACCCTTCATCATGCAACTCGGGGGCTCCAAGAATATTAGGAAACAAATTTAAGAGCTTGGGCCAGAGAACCACGACAATTACCCACAGGTGAGTTTCTGCAGGAAATTGTGTGGAAGAATTTGGACCACCGCAATCTTCTTGTAAAAATTAACCCAACGCACAGGTAAAGGAACAGTTGGATCCAAGATTCTTTTCGTATTTACCTGAGAGGGCAGTGCATTTGGATTCTTTTTAAGATGAAAGAATCATATTTCACTCTGATATTTTGAAAGTTAAAGGGAATTGAGAAGTCAGAATTCCTACAGATGTAGGCAAGATGCACTGAATAACATTCCTGTTAGTTTTCTAAACTGGTGTCACTTAGCATTTTTGGAAATCTCTGCTAACTTTTATACCTGTGTTCCAGAAAGTTGACATCTTAATTTTAACTCATTAAGATTAGACACTGTCTCAATAACCTTCTAGAGAAAGAAAAAGATTAGGAAGATCACTATGAGTCTATGTGCTGTAAAATGAATTTATGTTACCTTTCGTCATATAAGTTTTTCTTAGACAATTCCTGATGGAAGGAGAAGGTAGGGAGTGGGTGGAAAGGCTGGAGAGGAATGGTGTAAGAATGGCAATCAAATGAAATAATGGTCCCTTTAAATCCACCAGCTCTGGCCATAAAGGTTGGAGTGCACACATGTTAAATTTACCAAGAAAAGGCAGGACTGCTCCCAGGACTAAGAAAGAAAGCCATTTTAAAGGGGCCTTTCAAAACGATTGCTGTTGAGATGCTAGAGGAAACGTTAGCTTTAAGTGAAAATTGGAAACTGAAGGAAGTTCCTACCAAAGGAAACAATTATAAGTGTCCTTAATGGCCTGAAAATAATCTGTCTTGCAAAATGGGTCCATGCGTGCTACATTTATACAAATGGGCTTGAGGCAACAATGTTGTAACACTGTATATTTTCTTTGCACACGGCGTTCCAATAACACATTCTAGACAAGGGATCTGACTCTCACTATTGTCTCTGCTCCCCTTCCTTCTCCACAGCCTCTCTTTTCCTCTGGAGGCTGGGGAGGAGCAGAGGGGAGGAAGAGCAGGCATAAGATAACTGCAAGAGCCAGGGACTGCTACTCCATGTATTTTATTATTTCAGGAATTCATTCAAAGCTGGGCTGCAATTACATTTAAAACAGGAGAATAATGGGCTATTGACATGTATATGGTTTTAGAAATATAAGGCCTCATTTTCTCAGCTGGAATTTCCCCTACCATGTGCATTTGCATTACATTAGAGATGCTCTTTTGGAGAAAGGGGATCACAGGCATTCAGACATTTTGACATTATCTGGGTCAGAGGCAATGTTTAAAAGCAATAGCCCTAGGAGTACCACGGCCCTCTTACAGGCAAGCAGTGCATTAGAGAAGAAGGAGGCCGGCCCGGAGCATCTCCCGGCATTGGCCATGTTTTATGACATACCTGCCTAACCCAGACATTAATCTACTGAAGATGAATTGGCCTGGTCATGGTCCTCTGCTAACCTTCAATGGCGTGTACATTACCTAAATTGAAATCTGCACTTTTTCATGCCACGTGTGGTTTGATGTGATGGTTCAAGGAATGTAGGGTGCATTAGAATTGGTTTTTTATGTGGAGAGAATCTCCCCTCCTATTTACCTTTCAACAGGGCAGCTGCAGGCTTTCCTTCTCACTTGACAATGAAGGCATTATTCGCTGGCGCTGCACCCAAGAGTGGCTACCCTGGCCGGCTCAAAATTGCATGGCCCCGGTCAGGTATGTAAGCAACTCAGTGCCTTTCCTGTTCCCAGAAGTGCCACAGACATAATGAAAAAGGAATGCAGAAGTTTTCACCTGTTGTAATTGTCTAATAAAGCCCCGTACAATGAATTCTTTGTCATTGCCTGAGGAGAGGTCAGTCGTTAGTGTCAGTGATTACATGAGCGCTTTATGCGAACAGAGAGACCTGTATAATTGGTGTGATACTCCCAGGAAAAATCTCATCCAAGTTGCACAAGATGTCTATAATTTTCTAATCCCTCACGTCCTAGTTCCCCAGACATGACATTCTTTATTTACCCTGCACTTATGTCTCTTTCCTCAATGGGCAGGGAAACTCACCTTGTACTGGCCTCGCTATAATTAGTGGATTAAGGGGGCAAGGGGAAGCTAGGAAACAGTGAATCCTTGTGCAACTGACTTCCCTGAACTTGCTATGTTTTGCTGCAGGTTAAAATTGAAGGCGTAAATGGACACCCTAGGTGTCAACAGCATAGGCTTTACAGATGGACAACCTGGGTTCAAATCCCACTATTTCAGAGATGTGACCTTTGAGCTTAGTTTTCCCATTGGGCAAACTGCTGATAGTGTAAGGATCCAATGGGATTCTGGAATCATTCATTCATTCAACAAGTACTTATGAAACACTCCTCAGTACCAAGCACTTCTGTGTGCCGCTAGCTATTGGAGATACAGCACTGTACTTTGCTCTCATGGAGGCTATCATGGCTGATCCAGGAAAGCACTGAGCATACAGTACTTGGCACATAGTAAACACACCGTAAATTGGCAATTATCATCATCATTACTGCAATAAAAGTATGCAGAGTCACATTTCCACACTTCCTATTGAAGACATCCCAGGCTGTCATCTCGAAGGCCAACAGAAGGGTTAGTGTAAATAATAGTATTGCACTCTCCAGAGAAGCCTAGTTTAGAACTTTGACTACTCCCTTTCTCGGTGCAGACTTTTGTAAAGAGATCATGTCTGTTTTGGCAAAGACGACAGTGTACCCTGGGTGTTTTCACTCAGATTACTGAGAGCCAACTATGTGCGAAGAACTCTTGCATTGGGGATGTCTGGAAAGACAGCTTTTTTAACTCTTAATCATAATTAAGATGATTTTTTTATTGACCATAATGTTCACGGAACAACTTCAAAGACATTATCTCGTGCCTGGGTATAAATGCCTCCAATGTTTTGATCCATAAAAAAAAACACAAAAAACTATTCAATGTTAGTGATCAAAAGTGCCAATGCTGACATTCAAGCAACTAGAATTTTATTTTATTTTATTTTTTTAGTTTTGTTTATTGTTTGAAGTATTACAAATAGTAGTACATATGTCTCCTTTTTTTTCCCCATTGACCTCCCCCGCCCCCGGCCTCCCCTACCCCCCAGTACAGGCCTTTACCTGCCCCCCTCCCAATGTCTTGTATCCATTGCAACTGGGATTTTAGTACCATGAAGACGCCCACTATAGAACTACTATAGAACTGAGTTTATTTGTTTATTGAAGTCACTAAAGTAAGAATGACACTGCCTGACAGGGTCCCATGGAACTGGGTTGCAAACGACTGTGACATACATACAGAGTCTCTGGCAAGTGGGTGCCAAAGAACGGAAAGCAAATGGGTTGATGGAGCTGGGCAGGACAGCTGTACACCTGCTGGAGTTATACCTGGCATAATCCAGCAACATTTGTTTCCACTTTCTTAGGCAATAAATTTGCTTGGTGAGTAATGGTGCACGCCTACCAATTTAGAAAATTAGAGAGAGCCTTTCCATTTCAGAGAATTGGCTCCAAAGGGTATGTGGAGAGTTGGAGGCTCTGAATAATCCAAAATCTCCAAAGAGTAATTCTGGAGAATTTGCCTCACTGGTATTGGGAATGATTTGTAAAAAGTACAGAGAATTTAAATATAGACACTCTATTATTCAAACCTTTGATGAGTATATGAAGGAAAAGCTCTGCAGAGAACATGGAGAAATACTGTAAAGCCTCTAATGAGGGCATTGCACTCTTTTGTTGAATACAATTTATTTCCTCGACTTTGAGACTATGGCCATAAGCAAGGCCTCAGATTTGATAAAACGAATGTCTAAATGATTTTAGAAGTACTAATGAAAGCAAGTACTGGTGAAAGCAAGCCCTAGTTCTTATAGGATTCCAATGCAGTTCTCCACTTAAAATGCAGTTCTCTGTTGATCCCCTTGCCCCCATAAATTATGAAGGTCTTAGTTTCCTTGGACTTCATTGTTGCTTGAATTTTCCTGGGGATAAAGTAGTTAAAAGAATATCCAACTATATGAAGCATTTTGCAGAAGTAAAACCATCTAATAAATGCAGGAAACCTGTGTTTTGCTTCTAATGGAGATTAGTCTATAGCCCTCTCTCCACATCACCAGCGCTCTCAGTTCCTTAGTTGGTATCTGAAAGCACTAACGAAGAACCAAATTTCCACCAACCTCTCTTGCCTAGGTAGCTTGTTTGCTCACATTTTCCCCCAGCAGTGAGGCACAGAAGACACAGAGAGGAGATCAACACTTTTCTAATGAAGTCAGGGTGCAGAGGCCGCACCATATGTCTCTCTTCCACAGACTGGAGTCTATCAGTCAGGACAGACCAAATTATGCTGTGATAACAAACACCCCCAAATCCCACTGGTTAAATTATCAAGTTTATTTCTAGTTTACATTACATTCAACTTGGTTTAGTAGAGGTTCTGCTCAACTACATCACTGGAAGACACACTGACCTTTAATAGTAACCCATGCTCCCAACCTCTCCATGACACAAAGAAGAGAACATGGAAATGTGAATGCTGGCTGTTAGGTGCTTCCATTGAGTGAGGATACACATCATATCCGCTTCTTAATTCATTAGCCAAATAAGACATATCCCCAAGCCTAATTTCAAGAAGATAGGGAAGGGCAATGTTTCCATGTACCCAGAATTATTATGCCTAAGAATATCATAACTTCAGTAGGACTTCTAAGAGTCTTGTTAGGAATTAGGCCAACGGTTCTCAACTGGTGGCAACTTTGGCACCCCAGAAAACAGTTGGCAATTTTCAGAGAGAGGTTTGGTTTTCACATTTAGGGAAAAAAAGTGATAACTGGCATTTAGGGGGGAAAGGCCAGGAATGCTACTAATTGTTTATAATGCACAGGGCAGCCCCCACGACGAAGAATTTTCTGGGCCAAATTGTCAATAGTGCTGAAGTGGAGAGACTGCATTAGATTACTGGGTTTCTCAAACCTAGTGTACGTAAGAAAGTCCATGCCCAAACAGAAATCAAGGCCTATTGGAAAGCTATAGGAATTGGAAGTGGGTGGTATTGGTGGTAAAGGAATAGAAAACTAGATCAAGGGAGCAGAAAAGGGAGACAAAGACAGATTCACATGAGTGAAGGTGATAAATGGTAGAGGTGAAAGTCCCAAACCATGGGGAATGAAGTTAAGGTAATGTCTGTGTATGGGGCAGGTGGGGGAAGGGAGATAAAGCTGTATCTTTTCCTTATGTCACAGGCAAAAATAAATTCTAGGTGGATTAAAAATGTAAAAGTAAAAACAAGACTGTTAATTTGTTAGAATAAAATATGAGCATATTTTTATGAGCAAAGGGGTAAAGAAGTATTTTTAAACAACCAAAGAACTTAAAGAACAATATGCATAATTAAAATGATATCAAAAGTATATGAAAAGCAAGAGACTGGGAAAATCACTTGCAGATGTTTATACAACACACATCTAAAATATAGGGTGTCCCCCACAAATGTATACACACTTTAACAACTGATAACTCACTTAATTTGTATTCCTTTTCAGGTTTAACTAATTGTAAATAATGGATGAAGCCAGACTAAGCTTTGAACAAAGAAAATTTATCCTAAAGTGCAACTAGATGTATTTTTATAGGGATATATAAAATATAAAGTTTATGTTACAAAACTGGTAACAGTCGATGAATTGAGGGTACACCAATACCAAACAAAATGATTCTTGATTGCTTTGTGTTATCAGCAGTGCCTAGACCAGAATGGCCATTAGTTTGAAAACAGGCACTGACAAACAAAATTATTCATTTCTGTAGAGTATTTTAAATTGTAAAAAATTGTAAAAGTGAACTATATGTTAATAAACACTGACTTTATAGTCATTCGAAGTGAGTATGTGTTTTTTGGGACACCCTGTACATAAAGAAAAATCATCTAAAATGTATGAAGAAATTCTTCAAATATAAAGGCAAAAGAGGAAAAACAGTATATAGTGTCTCCAAATAAGAAGTGCTCAAAAAACCAATGATAATATGCGAAGAACAGAGGAACCAGCCTAAAAGAGCTCCCAGAGGCAAATTTGAAACCATTTTGAGCAATGAATAGATAATATCATACTGGATATAACTCAAGTATAAAATAAATATACAGGTGTCCATACTGATTTAGATAAACAGTTGAATAAATAACTAGGAGAGAAGATACAGGCCTTTGCAGAAGAATTCCAAGCACTTTATACAGTCCCAACCCATCCATGCCACTCCTCACCTACCAGGAGGTGGATCTTACCACTCCCTCCCTTTCTTGAAATGTGGGCAGGACATAGTGACTTGCTTCAGAAGACTAGAATATCAAAAGGAGAACATGATGTAACTTTACAGTGGACAAACCTGGCAAATACTATCTTCATCATACACTTATATATTATGTAAAATAAAATAAAAAAGTCTGCAAGGTGCCGAAACCGGTTTGGCTCAGTGGATAGAGCGTCGGCCTGCGGACTGAAGGGTCCCGGGTTCGATTCCGGTCAAGGGCATGTACCTTGGTTGCGGGCACATTCCCAGTGGGGGGTGTGCAGGAGGCAGCTGATCAATGTTTCTCTCTCATCGATGTTTCTAGCTCTCTATCCCTCTCCCTTCCTCTCTGTAAAAAATCAATAAAATATATTTTTAAAAAAATAAATAAAATCATGACTTTTGCAAGACAAAGTTTTCTTTAAAAAAAAAATAAGTCTGCAAGGATCCAAGTTAAAGGAAAAATGGTGATTACCTTGATTAGCAGACAAGGTGGAAAATGTGATATGTAGCTATCTTGGAATAGGGAAGTACTGAACCCCTAACAAAATATGATGATATGAGATAAAAACTATGGCCTTATTCAAAGAAGCTGCACCATTAGAGTCAGTTCTATCAAACTGATGCTTCAATTTATAATTCTATTTTCATCCATATTTTATTAAAGTTCAATTCACACTTTTATATGTGATTGATTAATGAAATAATGATCCTCATTTTTTCATGTGTTCTTATGTCCAAGATCTTGTGTGATCACCACCCACACTGACTTTGGGCTTAACTAGGAATTTTTTGGTCAGTGGAATTTGAAAAGAGGACTTAACATCTATTTTTCTTAATGGGATTGGGAAGCCCTGCCAGTGCCACCATCAGAACGGGCCTGGACTAGCCCACAGGATGATAGGAAACAGACAGCCAAGATATCCACTTTGTTCCACCTGACACATTGCAACGTAACCACCAGACCTGTGCATGAGGTCCTCCAGCACCAGCCGGCACCAGATGACCTGCCAAATGCCTGCACACACATGAGCAAACCCAGAGGAAACCTAGAGTCTGGCCTGAACCAGAAAAAGGCTCACTCGGTGGTACTGTCAACTAATAAAATGTTGAAGCCACTAACTTTTGGGGTTGCTCTGCAGCCAAAGCTCTATAATACTCTACACAGCATGAAGTATATAAATAATAGCCTATAATTTTCCTTTTACATTGTGTGTGGAAATTCTTAAACTTCCTAATGCTAAAAATTGAATTACTGTTTCGTGAACCCTATGAGATCAAAGTAGATAAACCTTAAAGCTCAATCACTTTGAATCTGTAGCGTTTGTTTTGAATATTGTCCCCCACAACACTCATAACCAATTCTATCTGAACAAAATCATAGTTTAATACAAATTTGACACAAGGCCTCAGTGTAACTAGGTTAACGGCTGTGCAGTCAACTTGTGTAGTGACTACATCCAAATATTAGCATCATCATTACTTTAGGCCTTTTGTTCTCAGGACCAGGCCCTTCGGTCATACTGAGAAATAAGCTGAGTTCCAGTATGCTCTTAAGAGAGTATGTAACTCTTCCATGAACGATGGGCTAAGGAGTTCATTGGCAGCTTTTATAGTTGCAAACATTGTCTTATCGATAGTGCTGGTTTGGACTGTGTATTTGTGGAAACTGTCTGACTCTTCAAAGACAACAAATTGTTCACACGAGTTTGCATGTGAAAGAGGTAAGTGTCATTTGTTTACTTTGTGGCTTTGGTACAACTTTGACCTATAAATAATAAGATGCTGTTTTAATATCCCAGATGCTATTTAATATCCCAGAATTCCTCATGAAAAAGAACATCAAATTGGAAAGCATCTGAAACAAAATCTGAAAGGAGTTTGATATAGGCTTACCTCCTTTTACTGTGCTTCTCTTTACTGTGCTTCACATGTGTTGTGCTTTTTATAAATGGAAGGCCAGACCGTCGACCAGCAAAAACATACAACTCTATTGTGATGGTCTGAAACTAAATAAACCTGCAATATCTCCAAGTCATGCCTGCTCTGCCTGCCAGGAATAGTCACCTGGTAGTTGGAGATCAACGCTTCCCCTGTTCCAGTCAGCTGTAAGTTCAGTGACTTCCCAAACAGGATGCTGGAACACCAAGAATTCAAAACCAACACCGAATTGGTTCTCTCCCCCATCCCTTCTTGGTTCTTCTCCCCAACTTGGCCAAGGTCTTTGAAGGTCATTGGATGAATGCCATAAAGGTTGGCTAATGCATAACATTGGCTGCAATCCAAGTTATTGTAAGAAGATTTGCTATGTGGTACAACATCCAAAGGGATAAGGTTGAAGCATTTGAAATCTCACTTATTTCTAAATAAGTGAAAAAAGAAAAGAAAAAAATCTCAAAAGTTAAAGGGAAATACTTTTGTCAAAATCAGTCTTGTGAAATAATGCATTTTGGCATATGGAATCATCGACAAGAACTACAATAGCAAACCCTTTAAAGGCCCACACCTATTGAAAGCTGTAATTTTATGCACCACCATGAGCACAGTCCACTCTAAAGTTTTTCTTGTTGCTCAGAATTAAGGGCAGTGGCATCCATTTTGTTTACTGGCAGCAGTATGATTGTCATGAAAGAAATACATTTGATTTTCTTACATTTATATTCCTGCGAGCAAAGAAAACTCAAACCAGAAGATGCTTACTGTGCACAAAGCTAAGCATACATGCTCACACCAGGAAAGGAAACTGGAATCTTTAGTAACCATTGCAAAATGCTAATTATGACCATTACACCATGTCTTGTGAAATACCGGCTTGAGGGGTGATAGAGGTTTAACAAAATGTTCTTGGTGGAAGGAAGTGCTTCTGAATATTGGTAATTTGTCCTCCCTGTCAACCTCCTGAGAGACATAAATCATCTAGTTGGTATCTAGAAACATTAGGCATCCTCAATTCTATCTATTGTTTTAAATTGTCGCAAGACCTTTAAAGCAGGGATGCAGTGGTTACCTCTGCAACAGGGGTGAGAGATGGTGGGAGGACAGGTCACTACAAGAGCACACAAGAGAGCCTTCTGCCGTGAAAGAAACATTTTCTATCTTAATTGGGGTGGTTACACGGGTACACGCATTTGTCAAAACTCATCCAATTGTGCACTTAAAATCTGTACATGTTACTTAACAAACACAGATGAGAGGCCGAATCAAGTAGTGCCTTGTAGGCTGTGGTAAAGGATTTGGATTTGACTGTGTGTGAGATGCAAATTCATTGGAGGTTTACTGGCAAGAGAGTGACATAATCTCACTTACGTTTTGAGAGGTGGACTCCGGATGTGACGTGGCCAATGTGCTGAAGCAGGACAGAGACCATCCCGGGACTATTGTAATAGTTGAGAAATGACCCAATGTTGGCTTGGTGGAGGTGGTCTCGGCGGAGGTGGTCTCGGCGGAGGTGGTCTCGGTGGAGGTGGTCTCAGTGGAGGTGGTCTCGGTGGAAGTGATCAGAGGTGGTGGGGCTCCTACCCCAGAACTTGTGCTATGCAACCCAGGTATCCCCTCCACTTCACAAAGAGTATTTACACCCCGGCTGTTGGTTTGGTTACCAGCACTCAGCTGTCAGCCACCTTTGGAAATTATATCTTCTGATGGGAGCCACCTGTTCCTTTCTGGGGCAGCCCAAACACAAGGAAGGCTCAGTGCAGGGGGGTAAAGGCCTGGGGCTGTGGACCCAGTACAGGACACCCTGAAGTGCCATCCCAGCTTAGAGCTCCCTGCAGGGTTTGCTGAGGTCTTGTGACTGTACCACAACTTTCTCCATTAATCCTGCTCCTGGTCCTCACTCCACACAAGTGTTGATCCTAAAAGCACTGCCTAACAAACACTAATCTCTGTCTCACAACCTGCTTCCTGGAGAACCCGATCTGCAGTGCTTTTCAATAGAATTCGATTTCTTTTTTCATCTCTCTAAAATTAGGTGTATTTCAGGAATCTCATTCTCTCATGCAGCGATAGATGGGGGGTCCTGATGGCGTGGAAATATCAGGCAATGAAGAATGTCTCCCAGGCAGTGCTCCTTAAATGCCCATGGTTCATCTAGTCACTCAGCTTCTCTGCTTCTCAGTCCCACCTTCTGAAATATAAGGAGAAATTGAATTAAATGAGATATTCCAGAAGAAAAAATTCACAACTCTAGACTAAAATTCACTAGGAATATTAAAAGTAACTGAAAACCAGAATATCATTTTGATAGTGTTATTCAAGATCTTGTCTTCTGTTAATCCACATCTTGCTCATTGTTTCTCAGTGTTCATGTACATCTAAGAGGTGCACAGTGGATAGACATGAAAGAAGAGGAGTCTAAATCTGCAAATTCTGCAGATTATTTGTAAATCTGGTAAGACAATTAGAGAAGGTTGCTGTGATGAACTACTAACTCAATTTCTTGGAGTTTTCTGGGAGTTCAAGACTCAGGCCCTACTCAAGTGATTTGAAGTGGCTCTAGATCACTGGCTGGCTTGCTTCAGCTCTCCTGGGTCTTGATCTTCCCCATCCTATTTGTTTAAGATAAGCCTGTTTAAGCCTTTGAATGTAATTTCCTCCACCTAGCTCTTTTGTTTTCTTGCTAACAATGAACTATATTTAACCTCCTTAAAGTTGCATAGCGTTCATTGCATACAACTATAGTGATTTTTGGAGCCACATATCTGTAATAGTTGACATGTAGCAGGGGGTAGAATGCTTAGCTGGTCCCTCTCTGATTCACAAACTGTTCCTGAGCCTCCATCCCTCCATCCTTTTCCTCACATTTTGCTATAATTATCAAGGGCTTCTCAAAATGTGGCTTATAACCTACTTGCGCCAAAATCACCTGGACAGCTTGCCAAAAATGCACATTCCCTGGTTCCATAAACCTCATTAGCATTCTGGGGAGGAAGAGCTCAGTAATCTAGATTTATTATTTTATTTCATTTTATTATTGTCTAAAGTTTTACATATGTCTCCTTTTTCCCCAAGTGATCCCCCCGCCCCCAGCCATCCCCACTCTGAGCAAGCTCCCACCGCCCCAGTGTCTGTGTCCACTGGTTATGCTAATATACATGCATACAAGTCCTTTGGTTGCTCTCTAATCCCCCCCACCATTTGTCTCTAGATCGATCTATTTTTGTTCATCAAATTATGTTGATCATTATATCCCACAATATGAGTGAGATCATGTGATATTTATCTTTCTCCGACTGGCTTATTTCGCTTAGCATAATGTTCTCCAGTTCCATCCATGTTATTGCAAATGTTAAAAGTTCCTTCTTTTTTATAGTGGCATAGTATTCCATTGTGTAGATGTACCACATTTTTTTAATCCACTCATCTGCTGATGGGCACTTAGGCTGTTTCCAAATCATAGCTATTGTAAATTGTGCTGCTATGAACACAAAGGAACTCTCCTGCAGTGCTGGTGGGAATGCAGACTGGTGCAGCCACTGTGGAAGACAGTATGGAGTTTCCTCAAAAAGTTAAAAATGGAACTCCCATTTGACCCAGTAATCCCACTCCTAGGACTATATCCCAAGAAACCAGAAACACCAATCAGAAAGTAATCTACATTTAAAACAGGCTCCCAGGTGATCTTATGCTTGAATTACTATCTTTAGGGACATTTTGCTGACTTTTGCTTTTAGTCCCTCCCCATTGTGGCATTTCAAGGTGATCCTTTTAATATTGTTTAACAGCTTTAATTTGTTGTGGTTTCTAATTTATGTCTTCTCACCCCTCATTTCCTTTTTTGTTTTCTTTCATTTTAGGTCCCTTTTGCTTCTTATTGTTTGAGCAACTTAATCAAAGGGCTCTTAATATAATTCTTAAACCTATAGGTTCTTTCTTGTTTGTTTCTTTCTTTTTAGAGATTATTACTGCAGCCCTTTAAAAACACAAAGGGGACAGGACTCCTGATCTCCAGGTAACTAATACTAGAAACATTTTCATTATAGTTAGATTATCACATTATTTTTTATTCCAATTGTTTCAATTAGCTGGAAAAGGAGCTGCATGCCACTATTTTGCCTTCCCACTGGATATTTTTATACTATTTGTATTATCCATCTTTCAGAACACACCTGTGTCATTTTCACACAGTCTGGTAAATATTATAATATTTAAGCATCACAAGGGCATTGATGCGTAACTGAACCCTGGACCAGCCAATCAAGACCCACAAGGAGTGGGTTTCAGGAAACCAAGATGATGTGTCCTCAGCCACCTGAAAAAATATGCAGAGACTCAGGTTACATCTGGAATTCATTCGGTGTTTTCTGCGTCCGTTCCTGATCGGTTTTCTCAGCACCCTCCCCATGAAAATTAGGCGATGTGGGTGAGTTCATTCTCGTGGCCTGGTTCAATTTCTCAAGGAGAATGTATTGATCACTGCCATAGTTCAAAGCAGGGCCTTGAGTGGTGAGGTGGGAGTGGGGGTCTTTCAAAGCAGAAGAAAAAGAAGGGAGGACCCCACTCGGCAGCTGGGATTCTTGAACTCCCAGGTAATGCAGAGAATGCCCTGATTTATGAAGTGTATGGCACTAAGCTACAGTAAAACTGTATGGTACAATTTAGGGTGTACTGTATTTCTCCAAACGCAGTGATTTCATTTCGACCTTAACGGTTATTCTGCAGTCTATAAAATATTTACATTGCCTTTCTAAACATATACATTATTTACTGTACAGTCTGTAAAATATTTATGTGATTTTTTTCTAAAGATACTGTATATATAGTGTATTATTTGTATTCACTCTTTCCCCCTTCCTAGAAACAAGCATGCAGTAAATGGGATGATTTTTTTGAGATCAAGAAGAAGTGGCAGTGAAGAAGGAGACACGATGGAACAGAAAGAAGCGATGGCATGTTTGTTCTTGATGGTCCTGCTCTCACCTGCCCATGTGCGATAGACCTGTGTTGGCTGGGAGAACAAGTGACAAAACATCTGTCTGGTGTTTGGGTTCAATATGAAGGGCTGAAGCAGAAAGTCAATATATACCCATCCAAACTTTGAAGAAAGAAAAGAAGTACAACATGTAAACACACACACACATACACACACACACGCACATACACACACACACAACATAAAATGAATCTTTCATCAGGCTCAATTGCCTAAAGCAGTAATTTTCAACTTTTTCATCTCATGGCACATGAACACTAATTACTAAAATTCTGTGGTACACTAAAAAATCTATATTTTTTACCATTCTGAGGGAAAAAAAAAGTATCATTTTGATTCATTCACATCAGATGGCTATTGTGTCAGCTGTTGTCAGTTTTTTTATTTGCCAATCTAAGGGAAAAGAGGTCAGTGCCCCTGACTAACTAGTCAGGTACTGCACGTTTTAAAAATTCTTGTGGCTCACAGTGTGCCCTGGCCCACGAGTAGAAAATAGCTAGCCTAGAGCATAGTAGGAACTTTATACTCTCCAACTTGACCAAACAATTGCTATTCTCTCACCTCACTTGGTTTAGTTCCAGAGACGTTTTCCCTAAGATGAAGCTTAAAACATGAATGGGAAAACTGAGGCATTTGTTGAGAAAAATTGAGCTGCTGAATACCACTACCATCCCCAACTTACGAGTAAATTGTCTGAAAGATCAAATTTCTCCAACAGTAAACTCTTCACATCATTTGGAATACTTTGACGCAAAGCCTATGTCTACAGGTTGCTAAATATTTGGCTAAAAAGTACAATAATGTAGTCAGCCCCTAGAATGTTTTGTCTTCATGATAATAATTTGGTTTGAAGTTATCCAGTTAGAATCCAAACTTGGTTCACATTCAGTGGAATGCACAGTACCATTAGTTCTCCATATTACAGAGAAAATGGACTTCCTTTGCTGAAACTCAGGATGGAGGAGGATGGTGTAGAGCTCATTAAAAACTTTTAACACTAAGCTGAATGTCAGTATACTTTGAAAGAGGCCTATTAGTTAATGTATACAAGAAGTTATCAGCACTTGTGATAAGCCAAAGAAACCAAACAGTGAGACCCATTAGATGGTATTTGTAAGACAGATGAACTCTAAGAAATGTTTTAGATAAATTAGATTGGGATTGACAGGGGGGAAAAATAGCTCTTACAGGGAAGGATTTTTTATTTAGAGCCTTTACCTGGAGCCAAAAATCCTGCATTTTGTCTGACCTAAATGATTAAGTTGTCTGCAATGAATTGGCAACTTCGTAGGGGACAGGCAGGACATAAGTACGTTGCAAGAAAAGGCTTTTCTTTTTGTCTATTTGTGGATATGAAGGACATAATAGACAAGATCCCTACAGACACACATATAGTGTTACTGCCTCCAAAGACTGTAATTCAAAGCCCTCTTGCTCAGTATAGTCTGCTGGCATTACAGTGGGAAGCAGCTCTGGTAAGTAGTTCTGATCACCTAGCGAGATCTAAGAATAACATTTAGAACCTTCAGAGTAATATTTCTCTCAGATGGGCCTGCAGAAAATACAGGGCTGGAATTTCTCTCAAAAATATTCTATGGTGACAGCTAAGAGGAGAACCATATGATTTGACAGTCGGTTGGGGGAGGGACACGGGATAGGAAAATTAATGAGCTACCCAAAAAACAGGCCAGAGTGGATTATCACTTGGTATCAAAGAAATGTCTATAGGAAGGCCTAACATTTTGGTGAAAGGATAGCAACTGAGACATGCCATACTATTTTATCATAATACATTTTACTTTATTTTATTAATTAAATCTTTATTGTTGAAAGTATTATATATGTCTTCTCTCCCCTCCCCCCCCATTGACCCCTTCTAGCCTGCCCTCACCAGGCCTTTACCACCCTATTGTCTGTGTCCTGGGTTATGCATATATGCATACAAGTTCTTTGGTTGATATCTTTCTCCCCCGGCCATGCCCCCTTCCTTCTGAGCATGCTTCTATGTCTCTAGATCTATTTTGTTCATCAGTTTGTTTTGTTCATTAATTTCCACATGTGAGTGAGATCATGTGATACTTGTCTTTCTCTGACTGGCTTATTTCACTTAGATGCAAAATTTCAAAATAGGTATGATTGCCAGCTACCACCAATGGAAAAACAATCAGTGATATATATTGTCATATCAAATTTTAATCAATTTAGATATTTGTGAGGCCTCTATGATTAACTAATTGAAAACCATGTCTTTTGGTAATTGAATGATTTGACTCCATGTAAAAATTTTGGATAAATGCCAAAAAAAATGTTTTAAAGCTGATAATTTTGGTTTAATTTTACTTAATCTTAAATTATTCTTTTTCCTAATAATTAGACAGCAGTACTTGTTTTGTCTATTAAAGCTACGTCTAGTACATAGCAACAAAAACGTCATTGGCATTGGGAGGAATCCTAGTCATTTTGCTTCTCAATAGCAGAAAGTATTCACTTATGTCATCCAAAAGTCAAATAAATTGATTAAGATGAAAATTAAAGGAAGGGGAACCAAGCTAAAAGTATTAAATCTATATTGCTTTTTCTTTATTTTAATTTAGACAACTTTCAATTGAGTTCTAATAGCATAATAATAGCAAAACATTTATGGATTCCTATTTGTCAAATACTATTTGTACATTACCTAGAGTATAAATTTATTTAATATTCCTAATAATCTTATGAGATAGGTACCACTGTGATCCCCATTTTACAGATATGATAACTGAGGCTTAAAGCCTATACCTTGCCCAATGGCATATCCTAAAATATAAAAAACTAGGTGCGAGGAGCCAATGGTTGCCTAGGAGGTGGAGCTTTTGATGCTGACTGGCATAGAAACCGACCAATCAGAACCTAATCTGGTTGAACTGCGAAGGCAGAGCCTAAGGTGGGGGCTGAAGAGGGGTTTTAAGGGCAATAGCTGTTTGGTGTAAGGTGTAAGAAAGCAGTTCAGTTTTTTAATGACTGGTTTGGCAGTATAGTGCATATTGGCTGGCTATCAGTCCAGATATAGGGATTACGTATTTTTGTCTGCCAAGAGCATCTCCTCCTGCTGAAAAAGGCCGGCAGGGGAAGGCCATTGGGGGTGAGATCAGACCAGCAGGGGAGGGCAGTTTGGGGTGAGATCAGGCCGTTGGGGAAGGCCATTGGGGGTGAGATCAGGCCAGCAGGGGAGGGCAGTTGGGGGTGAGATGAGGCCGGCAGGGGAGGGCATTTATGGGAGATCAGGCAGGCATGCAGAGGCAGTTAGGGGTGATCAGGCAGGCAGGCAGGCAGGCGAGCGGTTAGGAGCCAGTGGACCCAGATTGCGAGGGGGATGTCTGACTGCCGGTTTAGGCCTGATCCCACAGGGGTCCCCAATTGAAGAGGGTGCAAGCTGGGATGAGGGAACCCCCCCCCTCCGCATGAATTTCATGCACCAGGCCACTAGTATCAAATAATGGAAGAGTCAAGATTTGAATGTAGGCACACTACTGCATCTTGGTTTAACCCAAGTGTCCTGGTAATGTAGCTCTCAGACAATCTTATATCAAATCTTCTGTTTATCAGCAATAAATAACTGTTTATTCTCATTTATTTCTGAATGATTACTTATTCAAAAATACTTAATAATTTTGATGTTTTAACAGGTTATAAAGGGAAATAATTATAACATGATATGAATATTGAAATATTTAGGAGAGAATGAGGGGTCAAAAAGAAGTAGGTCTATAGCTGGACTGGATGGGTATTTAGACATAGAGATAAGAAAGACATACACAAAATATTAAGAAACTTCCTCCTTCTAGTGAGTTAGGATTATACACAAAACGTATTATCTTCATAAGATAGCTCAAAGAAAAGGGAAAAGAACACAAATTAAGGGGGCATGGTGAATCATGCCTCATTTGTTCTGAGTCCTGATGACGGGCATACTGCCTTTTCTCTCCAGGTTAGGAGCCAACTGAAACATCTACAGTGACATTGCTTTGATCTCTATGGATCAACATTTGGCCTCCTGGCAATTGATATTGGATACCTGTCTGTTAGGAGAACAGTTTGTGAGTGGTTATAATAGATACCACATTATAAAGTAGATAAGAACAATAGTACTAAGTTTGCCCTGGTTCAAAGCCTGTTTTGTGGACTGTTGGAGACATTACTTGATTTATGATAAAGATAGCTGAGTTTACATTTTGGCATTTCCACTAATTATATATTTGATATTTTGGAAGATCTTCAAATATTTCTCTAGATTTCTTTTACAGTATTTTTAAAAATTACAATGAATGCTTAGTTTCATTATTGTTCCATAGTTTTAGTGTATGGCAAATCTGTGAAATAATCAATTTTTAACTTTAAATGTTAAAACGGTAGGTCATATTCTTTTTTCTATCACTCAAGAATGCTATAATTATCATATGATGATGGTACAGTTCAAGTTCACAAACATCCATTACCACATTATTGGCCATACCTATACCAAATGTTTGTAGATTACAGAAAGAAAAAATGAATACCAAACAACAAAGCTATGGCTCATTAAGTATGTCATATTACTTTAAAATCTAATACTTTAAGTGACAGTATGTATAGATAAAATGTATACATCGTTAAAATCAGCAGAAGTCCAAAATTACTCTATTGAAATGACAGATTGTAGATCAGTTGCTATAATAATTTGAAGGCCAGATCATCTATTTTTGGTACCTTAAATTAAGCCTAGTTTGACTTCAAGGAACCCTTCCATTCTGCACCAAGTAAGAAGGAGAGTCTATGGTAAGGCAAGCTTCCAAATACAAGAATTAAAGTATAATTGGCTCTCCTGCAAACTGGAACTGGGTGAATGTCAGAAACAGAGTCAGTTCTGAGTCTCAGAAGGGTCACAAATGTCTTTACTCCATCTTTCAGGCTCTGCATGCTTTATTTCAGCTCTAGTTATCTCGATACTATCTGTCTAATCTTTCACGAGACTGGCTTCCATTGCTTACACTTGTCCCACCTGGTGACCCCAAGCTCATTTGATCTTATACGTCCAATATTCCCAGTTTCCAACTGCAGCCTTGACTCTCAACTGAGGAAACATGTCTACTCCAAATGAAGCATGTGTATCTAAATCTTTAGTTATTCAGAGGGGTATGAGCAGTTTAAATATTCTTCTTTCATATTGTAATATAAATTTTATACTTGGAAAAGTTAATAATGAACCAATGTTTCATCATATACATTATGGAAACTAAGTCTCCACAAAAGTTTCCTGGGGAATGAGACAAAAAAAAGTTAATATTTAGAAGCACACTTGGATGAAATCTCTGTTTCTGTGTTTTTTAGTTAAAACTCAAGAGAGAGTGTGAGTCAGCCTTACTGACTAGCCAGCCAATGAAGCAGGTTTCCACCTCCATGGGGTCTAGCCCATTGTTGCTGGAAAGAGGAATCACGGGAAACAAACTAGACCTATCCCTTCAGTGAGGAATATGGGTGATATAGTTCCCAGAGAAGAGAACTATTGGTGGTTAGTTTCCCCCCCAAAATCTGTTAACTATGCAGCTGCAATGGTCAAGCTTCATGAAGAGACAAGTATTGGATTCAAACTTGAATAAAGGTGTATAATTTAAATAAATCAAGAACCAAGAAGAGAGCATTCTGGGTAGGATATTTCTAAAGCAAAAGTATCTAAATGGAGTTTATACAGTGTTTTGAGAATAATGAATTTACTAATGTGTTTGTAGCAGATTAACCCTTGAGGTAGGACCCAGAGTAGTTTTGAAACCCAAATCACAGATGTAATTGCTCTCAGGAACACACTCTCTGCTGCCAATTAATATTTATGTTGGTAAAGGATTCTTGGTTAAAAGCCACTAAGTTTGCAAAATATATTTCCCATCAGGAAGGAGTAGCTGGAGTCTACTAGAAAGGAAGAAGCTAGTGGTCCACCCATGCCCTCACCAGATTTTTGCAACATGGTTTTCCAACTTGAAGTGGAGAACAGATTTGTACCTATCTCTAAAAGGTTGCTGTTCCTGTCTTTAAAGTTTAAAAAACAAACAAAACTGGGCTTAGATAGACCTTTCCTTCCTTATTTTCAAGGAAGTAACTTTTCCTTGGAACCAAGGAGCCAAAATGAGGAAGGGGGTGTGTGTGTGTGTGTGTGTGTGTGTGTGTGTGTGTGTGTGTGTGTGGTGGGGAAATCGGGATAGGGAAGAAGGGACAGATTATAGAGGGCACTGAAGAATGGTTTTTCTTTGTAATTTTACTTCTCAGGGCCATTCCATGTGACCTCTTTCTTAAATAAGATATTTTTTAAAGATATTTTTATTGATTTCAGAGAGGGAAGAAGGGAGGGGGGGGAGAGAGAGAGAGAGAGAGAGAGAGAGAGAGAGAGAGAGAGAGAGAGAGAGAAACATCAATGATGAGAGAGAATCATTGATTGGCTGCCTCCTGCATGCCCCCTTCTGGGGATTGAGCCTGCAACCCAAGCATGTGCCCTCAACTGGCATTGAACCTGCGACCCTTCAGTCCATGGGCTGACGCTCTATCCACTGAGCCAAACCAGCCAGGGCCATGTGATCTCTTTCTAATGTATCTTAGATAAGAGGTAAGAAAGATGGCATGAGGGACTTCCAGATTTAGAGAAATAAGAAGAAAGTATTAACTTGAGTAAAGCCAGATGGTACAGAAAACCGCTGAGTTCCCATACTGGGGGAAGAGAATGCTCTGCAGAATTTTTTTTTTCTCTCTCTCTCTCACTCTCTCTTTCCTAAAGCTGACACCTTCCTGAAATATTTGCATGCTATAGTACAAAAGGTGACCCAGATAGGATTATGTGTGGCATTTTCATGGTTCTTGTTCCTGCCCCCTATTACGTGGAGAAATGGACGGTCTTTGTCACAGATGGGTTAGAGAGGAGGCTGGGTTTCTCTCAGCCTAGGCCTGCTGAGACAGCGCCTGGTATGCCGATTTTGACTTCTCTCTCTGTTCCATCCGCCTGGCCCAGTTGTCAGTTTATTTTGCCTTCAGGCTGAACAGGGCCTCTCCCTTCCTGTTAGGGCTTTGTCACTGCTCAGTCAGCAAGTTCTTGGCACTCTTCTCTCTGCAGCAATTCTTCTTTCTCCCACCTTACTTTCAAATACACCTCCAGGGCTGTCCAAGGGGGTCCCTGCTGCCCTCTGGCATCATCTGTTCCTAGTTCTGGAGGCTTGAGGAAGAGTTCTTTAACTCTCCTTTCCCTTGTGAAGAACCAGGCCTTCTGAGGCCTCCGTGAGGGAGAGACTGATTCCCAGGGCTCAAACAGGCCAGAAGTTACTGGCTTCTTGAAAGCTGTTAACTTTGTTTTAAGAACCAGCATGAGTCTGTTATTGTTGGGTACCCCAGAGGCTAATCACTCTGAGGGAGTTTGATCCTGTCCTGTCTGTGAGAGAACACTGCAGGGCCTTTGTCTGCTTGCTGCGGGCCTCCTGCCTGGGCCTTCCCAGCATTCCCTGGCTCAGCCTTCCTGGGGTGCTCACCCTCCCAGGGGCTGAGCAAAACCTTCAGGTCAGCAATTCACAGAGGTGGGAGGGCAAAGGGACTTGCAATTTTGAAGTAAATTTGACAGACTGTCTCAAAGCACAAGAGTATTATGGCTTTACTCTAGTTTGTTTTTTCTCTCTCTCTCTCTCTGTATTCATGGAAGTCTTGCTTCTAAATCTCAAAATATTTTTTTCATTTCTCTATTGGAAAATACAATATGCATTTAGAAAAAGTACATAAAACAGATTGGTCCAGGTTAATGAAATATTATAAAGCAAATAGCTATGTCCCTATTTATTATTTTAAATGCTACTTTTTTAATTCAAACCAAAAACAAATCTTTCTTTTAAAACTTGATCCCTTTTGGCTTATGATAAATAATTAGAAATATATAAGTGAAAATATTGATTTGGTTTTTAATATCTCAAAGGTACGATAGTTATTGTGTACATATATTTTGCTAAGCAATCAGCTCAATTATTGGCCTTCATGGTTATCTAAGACAAAAATCTTTATTCTAGGCAACCTCCCCTTATTAAACTGCTGAGTTTAAGGGCTTTCTCCTACTTCTGCAAGGCTTAACTCAAGAAAAGAAATTCGATCTGCATATTAGGGTAGGCAAAGCACATTCTTTGTGCTTATAAAGTAAAGCAACTACAAAATGTCTCAGTGTGTCTAGATATCCTATATGAATTATTTTTTGAGCATTCAAAATTTAAGATTATTCTTCCCATTCCCCAAAATAATTTCACAGGGCTGACTAAAGTGAAGTCTTTTTAGATCAATATTTAATGTCTGCCTACTGTGTGCTAGGCATTATTCTAGATGCTTAAGCTATAGGAGTGAAGAAACAAAGATCCTTGCTCTTCTGGACCTTACGTGATAAAGCAGTCAAAAAAAGAGGCTATAACAATAAACATAATATTGAAATAACGTATACAGTCTGATAGAAGGCGATGAGTGCTATTGAAAAAGAAAACAGAGCAGGGTCAGAGACTGGGGAGAGCAGGGTGGGGTGGACAGGCAAAGTGCTGTATTAAATAAGGTTGTCAGGATAAGTCTTCTTGAAAAGGTAAGATGTGATCAAAGGCTTGGAGAATTTGGGGAGTTAGCTGTACAGATATCTGGGGGAAGGACATGTGGGCGGGTGGAGGGAGCAGCTTGCGTGAAGGCCTTTGGATGGTAGCATGCCAAATGTGTCTGGGAAAGAGCAAGTGGGCCATGGCTGAGCAGCTGGAGCAGAGAGAGTGAGGAATGGAGGAGGTGGAGGTACAGCCGGAGATCTGGGGACCAGTTCATCTAGAGTCCTGTAGGTCACAGTGAGGAGTCCGCCTTTACTCTAATAAAATGGGGAACCCTTGTAGGATTTTCAGAAAAAGACAAAAAGGAAGCACAATCAGGTTCACTTTTTAAAGGGGTGTGCCAGCTATTGTCTCTCCACTCGCAACCGCATCCTTCATGTACTTGTCTCTGTGATGCTGGGCCAGGGCTCTGCGAACCACGTTTCTGCTTTGCCAGCTGCTCCCTGTTCAAACTCTCCCAAGAGGCAGTAATAGAGGGGCTGCCAGAGTAGAGAGGGGAAAAGGGACTTGCTCCTTCCTATTTGCCTCCTGTCTGCTTCCTGATCCTAGCAATGCCCCTTCAACCGAGCTGTTAGCAGTCCCTTCCCTTAGCAGAAGCTTGCTGCTTCTCTAGCCCTCACAGAACTAGCTTCATGGCCCTCTCTCCCAAGCACCAACACCTTCCAGTCAGCGCCCCTCCTAGAGGCCTAAGCTATCACGTCTTACTATTTCCAGCTCTGTTCCTTGGTTCCGCAGCCCTGGTCACTGCTTCCTGTGCTTTCTACCTCCCTTCTACCAACTTTTATCTTTTTAGTTACTCAGTTAACAAGTGCTTATATTATTATAGTCTCTCTGTTAACATACCTGGTATGAGTCCAGGTTTTTTTGTTTGTTTGTTTGTTTTTTGCCGGGGCAAAAAGAAGAATGGATTTGCCATCAGCCAAGGTGAGGAAAGCTGTAGGTAGAGCAGATGTGAGGGAAAATATAAAAAATCCAGCTTTGGCCATGTTATTTAGACAAAACAGAGATGTGAAGTTGGCCATTGGGTAGTAGCATAGAACCAATTTTCATTCTTTTCTATGTGGCCCTTGGGCCATGATCACACCTTTTTCTATACCAGAAATATTCATTGAATGCTTTATGTTCTTGAATTTAATTTAATTTCAAGGATTTAAATCATTCGACTAAGGACATAGGTGTGGGAATTATAGCCAGGTTTGAATCCTGGCTCTGGTTGATCTGTAACATTGAATAAGACATATAACCTTTATAAGCCTCAATTTCATCAACTATAAAAATAGGAGGGACAATACCAAAGTGTAACTGTGATTGAAAGGTGAAAATTAAAAAATATACAGTGGTGAGCACATAGTAATCTTTAAGAGTAAAATGTCTTTCTCAGTTATCTGTAAAATGGTGGTAACATCTATTTTATAGCCCCTTTTTATTATTACATCAGAACAAGACTTGTAAATCACTGAACACAGAGCCTTCTACACAAGATGCACTTGATAAATCTGAGTTTCCCTCTTACCATACCATTTCATCAAATTCCCATAATAGCTCTTCTATTTACAAATTTAACAGCATTTTAAAAAAACCTGTTGCACACAGCATTAATTCCAGGCAATATTAGTAGGGATTAACTCAATAAAATAGTCATAAATCTAAAGTTAAAGAAGAGTAATCAACATGTTCAAATATGTAGATTTTGATCAACATAAAATAGTATTTTTGTCCTCACCTGCCCTCTACACTTAATTTAGTGAGGGTAATCTTTCTCTGATTGGCTACTTTGATAGGCAATAACTTGTCTACTCATTCTTAGTAATTGGCAGTATCACAGTCATTTGAACTCATAAGTATGTCTCAATGCAGATCCACTAGGTTCTCAAATAACATTATTTTGTTCAACAACATTTCATTATAACATTGATGAGAAATAAATTCTCGGCTGGGACCACTGTCTGTGTGGAACTGGCACGTTCTCCCATGTTTGCATGGGTCTTCTTCAGGTACTTCAGTTCCCTCACTCAGCCCAAAGATGTGCATGCGAGGTGATCTGAGTGTCTAATTGTCCCAGGTGAGGGAGTGTGGGAGTGATGGGCCTGCAATGGAAGGGAGTCCTGTTCAGAGTGGGTCTTACCTGGTGCCCTGAATTGCTGGTTTAGACTTCAGCCACCTGACACCCTAAACTAGAATAAATGAGTTGGAAACAATTATTTCTTTTTATTCAAGCTCCTTAAATGTATGTATAGCTCACATTTATTTCAATGTTGAATATTAGAAGTGTTTTGGATCTTTATTTAGAATTTTGGAAGCCCTAGCCAGTTTGGCTCAGTGGGTAGAGCATCAGCCCTCAGTCTTGGATTTGATTTCTGTCAAGGGCATATACCTGGGTTGCAGTCTCGATCCCTGGCCCTGCTTGGGGCATGTGCAGGAGGCAACCAATGGATGTGTCTCTCTCACATTGATGTTTCTCTCTTCCGCTGTCTGTCCCCCTACCTTCCACTCTCTCTCTCTTAAAAAAAAAAAAAAAAAAAAAAAAGGAAAAATATCCTCAGGTGAGGATTAATAAAACAACAACAAAATATCTTGCCTGGCTGGTGTGGCTCAGTGGTTGAGTGCTAACCTATGAACCAGGAGGTCATGGTTTGATTCCCGGTCAGGGCACATGCCCAGGTTTTGGGCTCCATCCTCAGTAATAGGGGCCATGCAGGAGACAGCCTATCAATGATTCTCTCTCATTGATCTTTCTATCTCTCTCTCCCTTCCTCTCTCTGAAATAAATAAAAAATATATATTTAAAAAAAGAAATTTGGTGATGTTTTTGTGACCAGAAATAAGCTGTAGGAAATAAACTCTTGTTTATATCAATTAGCTTGTGGTAAAATTAGTTTCATTATACAATGTTTATTAAAGCTCCAGTTTCCAAGAACGTAATGATGACATTGAGAACTTACTATATTAGAATGATCAGGCCTCAAAGGTGGCAGCCGGCTTCCTACCATGTTTAGTCTGTAGCTGTAAGTATCTCTGGCCTTTATGATCCTTTGCCCTTCTTACTCAGCATGCTCACCCTCATTTGGCTGGACCGAGCTCTTTTTTGGATCATCTGAAGGGTCCACGAGAAAGACAGAATATCTTCTAAGGGACTACTCTGCCTTCTACAGTTTATCTGGAGGAACAAGTTTATTGTGTCTATAATCAACCCAAACTAGTCCCTTCCTCTTTCCCAGACTATAGATACCTGGACCCCATGTATGATGGTTCCCTGCCACCAAGGAGTGTTGTAGTAGGTATCAGGGAAGAGATAAGTTGCTTTAGGGGGTAGTGATGTTTCTGAGAGAGTATAGCATGCAGATGAAGGACATAAACTCTATACCCCAATCCTAGCTCTACTTCTTGCCAGCTGTGACTTTGAACAAGTTACTTAACCTCTCTGAGCTTGTCATTTCTAAAATGATACGTGCAAAACACTCAAACTGGAGACTGTACATTACAGACCCTTGGTGTTAGCTGTTAATATTAGAAAAATTTACAGTTCAGTTAGAGAAACCCAAATAATCCAACAACCAGTGCTGAACTGCATGTTACTGCTAAAATGTGAAACAAGAGTTAAAAAAAACAACACAACAGTATGGGCCACAGAAGTCAAGAGTGATATTACCAAAGAGGAAAGAATGGATCTGAGCCTTAGATAATGGAGAGGAAATCTGTGCTACTTCTGCTTTTATTCTTTTGTTGTTGTTTTTGGAATGAGGACAAGGAGAGCCAGAGATTATAGCAGCATGAGAAGGGGAAATGTTGGGAAAGAGACAGTGAATTTCTGTTTCTACTTTTCTGGAGGTCCCATATTATTACTTTCTGATTGAAACCCGGCTTCAGTCTATTGCTGGGGAATGGGGTGTTTATCTTCTTAAAGCAGCACTTTAACCGTAAATTTTTTGCTCATCGCCCTAATTTTTTTTTTTTTTTTACAAAGAAGGTAGGCATGACTCCCTTTCTTTATTTGGCATTTCTATCCCTAGCATTGTTATATAAAGTAGCTTTTGAAATAATTTCAATGTGGATCAAGTTCACATTTCCTTTGAGCTATTGGCCTCCCAAACTGTAACTGCAGTACCAATTGGCATGTAATTTTTGAGGCTGTCATAAAATGCAAAAGAATGGATCAGATGTTTAATATTCAATATCCCCAGAAGATTACTGCAGTTATTTTTCTCTTTTTTTAAAAAAAGAGATGACTAAGAACTTGGATGAGATTTTTTTTTTGGTACAAAAGACCAATGAGATAAACAAAAAAACACTCATTGAAGGAGAATGATGCTTATCACTCATCCTTTGAGAAAAGGGAAGCATACCAGTTCTTCGGATTTACTTCTCCTGTATTTCACTGTGCTTTTAAAATGAGCAGCTTGGCAACATAGAAATGTAGACTCACATTTCTATCTATAAATCACCAGTTGGTCCTTTATGTTGACAGTTTCTGTACAAAATCAGAAGACTTCAAAGTGTTCCAGCAACAAAATGTAAGAAATTGTGGAACACATAAATCAGCAACATAGTTTTAGCAAAATACTGACAGGATATTCAAGTTCCAAGATGGAAAATAAAATAAAATAAGGTAAATATAAAAACAGAATTCAAATTAAGAGGCATTCTTGGATAACCCAACAAACTATTGAGAGTTAGAAATATAAAGGAAAAAGTGCCAAGCTCAAAATCAAGGATCAGACCAAAAAAGGTACTATTTTGAGCAAATGCTGTATCTTTCATCTGTCAATCATTAAGCAGCTATAATGATTTGGGGCAAACACTTTGTGAATCACCAGGGAGAAACACAAGATAAATAAACTTAGTTCCTGCCTTTGAGAAGCGTATAACGTATAGTTTTGCAATTAGAAATGTAAAAACACCTTTTTTAAAGTGCAAGATTCAATGGAGGTGCAGTTATGTAATAGAAGATAGTGGGACCACCAACCTAATCATCTCCAGGATCTAAGAAGAAATATTCTTTTTTTTTTTAAAGAAGAAATATTCTTGCCATTTTCCATTTTCCTCACAAATTGCCTCACAAATTGTTAAGCACGTGGTGACCCCTACAATGAGCAAGCCAACTTTTTCGTGAATAGCCTATTCACACACAGGGATCTGGACCTTCATACCGACTTTTACCATTTCTAATTATTTTTTACAAGTGATACAAAGGGGGGGGGAGTGAAAAAGAAAAAAAAATAACTTTTAAAACCAACTCCGTAAAAATGACATAGTTTCACTTTTCTCTTTCATTTAATTTAAGTGCCTTGGCTATTGCCTTTATACTGTACTTATTTGTAATGATCAGTTAAATTGATGAATGGTAGAAATAGTAAGTTTAATAGATTGTGCTTAATATTTTGCTCTTGAGCTAATGTCTTTCTAAATTAGTTAGGTTTAAATGATAATGCCTTCCATTACAACTGCCTCAAATTCTAAAACTCCTGTCCCTAGATTAAGGACATTGAAAGGAAATGTACCAGGAGGAACAACTTGAGTGTTCTGGAGGTAATACCTTAATGCATTGCTATTGCTTTATTGATTGGAATCCATCTTGCCTCTGATTCATTTTCATAGGTGCCCCATTTTGACAGCTATTGTGAAAACTGCAAAATATGCCTACTTGGCGAATTTCTGTATTTTAACAGAAATCTCCAATCTTGCCACAAAATGTCTTAGCTCAAATTTGAATTGTTTTGGAGAGAGTTGATAATCATTCGTTTGCCTCCCCTGTATTCTTCCTAGCTTATTGAATTTAAAAGTTTATGGTTGAAAATGTATACAGTCAGTCCCCGCTTAATGTTATCCATAGGTTCTTGGAAACTACAACTGTAAGCAAAATATAGTATAATGAAACCAATTTTACCATAGGCTAATTGATATAAACAAGAGTTAATTTCTTACAGTGTATTTCTGGCCAGAAAGAAATCACCAAACTTCTAAATAAAGGCCCAAAACACTTCTAATACATTGCGTCCCAAAAGACATATGCACACTTTGAATGATTATAAAGTCAGCGTTTCTTGACATATAGTTCATTTTCAAAATGAAGTGAGTTTATCAGCTGTTAAAGTGTGCATACATTTTTTTGGCGGACACACTATATTTAATATTGAAATTTGGGCTACACGTACATTTAAGAAGGATGAATAAAAGCAAATAAGATAATTATTTTCCAACCCACTATTCCAGTTGAGGGTCACAGGTGGCCAGAGTCTGCCCTGGGTGCTCAGGATGCCAGGTGGGAACTCACCCTGGCTAGGACATCCTTTCATTTGCAGGGTGCACCTCACACACACTGCTAGGCCCGTTCACCTCCCGCGTGCGCTTTTGCGGGATGTGGGAGAAAGCTGGAGTACCGGAGCAAAGCCCGTGCAAACATGGTGAGGACGTGCCAACCCCACACAGACAGTGGCCCCAGCGGGGAACTGATTATTTTCCTCATCGATGTTATAACGAAATGATGTTGAACAGAATGACATTATGCATGAACCTGCTGTATATGAATATACATTTTATATACGTAGTCTGCGGGAACAAACCTGCCCTTTAAAATATCGCAATAATGACAATGGATATTGAAAATGAAGTATGGTAGCAACCATACTTGGGTAAAAATTGCTGTTTAATATTTTAACCTTGCTGTTTTGGGTTCTGTACTCATTTAAAAGTTATTTTAATTTTCTGAACTTATGTATGATTGAATACTCCATTGATGGTGGTTTGAATATCCCATTGATTGTGATCTCACTGGTTACTGAAGCACATTCTTCTGGGAATCAGAACAGCACAATTATCCCAAATTGTCTCAGTAGCTACAGATAACTGAGTTTCGGTTGACTCAGTGGTCCCGGAATCTGGACAGCACAATTATTCTAAATTGCCCCGGTGGTCCCAGATAATGTGTTTCTGTTGATTCAGTGATTCGTAAATACTTTAGATAACTAAGTTGCTCAATTTTTGCTTCTGTAAAGAATGCTTTTCACGAAACAGGTTCCTCATTCCAGACCCAACGATGTAATCGATACTTTTGTGATATTCTGCATATAAGCCAGAAGTGGCAAGCTGTTCGGGGCTGTGAGGTCTGGAGCGCTTTTGCTCCCTCATATGCCGCCGGCTTTTAATAAATGACTCCATAATTCGACTTTTTGAGGCGTCCTTTGTAAGATGGGGGTTACACTACAACAAAACCACCTAGTGGACTTCAAAGCACAGGCAAGAGGGCATCTATCTGATTTGGAAAAAATAACTTTTAGGCATTACACTCAGTTGAAATAGACAGGCAAGAGGAGGGAGGTGGAAATTGTGGTTTGTGGGTAAAATTAACAATAGTGTTTCCACAATCATTGTTCTCCTTTTGAAGCATGCTTTTTTTTTTTTTTTTTTTTTTGTCTTTCTGAAAAACACCAGGGCTTTATTCATCTGTTGGCAGTGTTTGTGGTTTGCAGAGGTGTCATTGTTCTTAGCCACATCCTGTTTTCCCTTAGATGGCCTTTTAGGTTCAGTGAGAGTAACCAGAGGGTCAACTGTGTTGTCTTTCATGATGAAGAAAAACATTGTGTTGTTCAGGAAAATTAGAACCCAACTTTAAACTGTTTCTTTTAGTTCTCAGTTTTGAAAATACACTTTATTTCTCACTAACAGTTATTGCTGTAAAAACTCATGGGCACTACATTGGTCGATGGTCATTTCTCAAATCTAGGAGGAGGCAGAATTAATTATTCATGGTCAGTACTAGTCCACGAATATTCATTCATTCATTCGTTTAACTTAAATATACACCAATTCTCAATTTACCCTTCCCCTGAAATTGTGACCTGCTGCTAAAAATATTTGGGGCAAAGGAGAGTTGATCATATTTCTGCTAGACTGTTGGACTTTCTCCCTGCATCCTAACTCAACCGAGGGGCCCTGCCAGGCACGCCCATGGAACATGGCTGCTAGCTATAGGAAGACATTATAAAAAGTGCGTGAACATGGGCTAAGTGTCTTCACTTTACAGCACTGTAGCGAGTGCCTGGGAAGGCACATGGGCATTCTTTAATTATTGTCAGCTGAACCCAGTGGCGTTGGCAAAGCCACACCCTGGGAACACCCTCTGACCTTCATTTCAGTCCAGGTTTGGTAGTGGGTTTTTGATATGTAAATCCAGCCAAGCACCAGGAATGCTCTGGCCTACTCAAGAATGCAAATAATCTCCTTTGTCTTGACTTTTGGTGAAACTTCCTGGTATGTGGGGGTATAAAATAAACATGCTGCATCGGCTTTGGGTCACTGTCTCTCCATCAGAAGAGGGCAGTGGTCCCACCCGGTTTCCAGCTTTTTCCTTCTATTTTGTGTCTTGTTTCTTTCTTTTATTTCTCAATCCCCAGCTCCTCTACTCAGGAACTGGACCTGCTCTCTAGCTGCGCTGGACGCGGAAAAGAGAGAAAACAGTTACACAGCACATCTCTGCCTTCTCTCACCACTGCACACAATTGTGTTAGACATTACAACATGAGTGATGGCATTTAAAATCATGTGGTATAAGACATGATTATCCTCATAGTTCAAGAGCCAGACCCCCACAGTTAAAGCCTTTACACTCTGTTGGCATCCTCTCCTGGTGCATCAAAGTCCCCAGGTGCTGCCTTCAGGTCAGTGACTTCCCCACCTATCATAAGGAAACTACCACCCAATACACAGTCTTGGCCTACTCTCCTCCCATCTGTCCTGACATAGCACATTTTCCCAAATCAGAATTAAATACGCGGTGGCCTTTGCCTCTCCAAGGTCCTATAGAACAGGCTAAAGTGGCTGTTGACCCCTCCAGGACCAGTCCCTTGGGTATCTCCCCACCAGAGACAGTTTTAGATAATGCCTTTTATTCTTCTAAATGTCTAAGAGGCACTGTGGGTCAAACTCACATTCACATTTCTCCCAAAGACCAACATAAACTTGCAGATTTTTCTATCTAAATTCTTAAAGAGAAAAAGAAAATGTTTGACTGGCCCTGTAATCTGCAAGTTATCATATTATTATAACCAATTCTTTTTTTTAAAGTCCCTTCCAAATCAGGTCTCCTGTGAACAAAAAACCAACAGTTTTTAATGGCTCCTCCTCTGGCTATACAGAGACTCAGCCAAAGCTTTGAAATTACTTCCCTAGTTTCTAATTAGGTGGGTAGGGTTATATGTTTTTCTTGTGGGTTTTTTCTTCTCTTTTCTCAGGTATAGTTGTAAGAAAACCTGGTTGTGAGTTTGGACAGTTTACAACAGATTAATCCCTGTTGTTTCATGGGGTATGGACAGAATATCAAGCTCAAAATGACAAAGCATGGATAAAAATTCAGTTAACTATTTACTAGCTTTTTTATTTCATACCATTTTCTTAAATCCTTAGTAATTCCATTTTCTTTTAAAGAAAAAGTGACTAATAGTGCTCATCTCAGGGATATATTAATGTTATATTAATTGAGATCATTTAAATGAGAACAGTTAGCATAACTCCCAGAGTGTGATTAGAGCTCAGAAAATGTTGAATAATAAATCTGTATCGGGCTTTGCTGCATAATGATAGAAGGTTATTACCAACTCTATGAACAAGCAAACTTTAGACGAGATGGCTAATGACTTGCAGTATTGACTCTATTTTCATTTTCTCCCCAATTTGGCAATGCCATGTTGAATTAGAGCTTTTAGTCTTACATGCAATCTTTTTTGTCTTTAGAATTTCACTAACAATGCTAATTGATGTGATACTAATCAATTATAGCTCATAGGCAGATATTAGATTATGATCATTTCTCTTGAATTTTCATGTAGGAACTATTCTGGGAACACATTATTAATTTTCTTCATTTGCTATTTATAATGACAGGAAGAGTCCCCATTTATCGAGCCAATAAATAATGGTGGCTATGTGGCTGGAAGATTAAGTACCTAATATACATTATCTCATTTAATCCCCACTTCAACTCGATGATGTTGAGAAGGTTAACATCATTTGACAGAGTGGGAATCTGATACTGGGAGACATTAAATAGCTTTGCACAAGGTTCAGTAGCTAGAAAGTGGGAGGGCTCTGTTTGAAGCCAGTTCTGATATCAAAGCTTGAGCGTTCAATAACTATACTCACCATTCACATCTAATGCTATTGTGGTAATTATCTCCCACAAAATGATCTTCACATAACAAGTGATTCTGCTTTATCACTGTTAGGTCTGATCAAATAATTGACCTATAGACCACTTCACAGCCAACATTCCCCTTTTGCTTAGACCACATTTCACTTGCTAAGACTGCATTCCACTTGCTAAAACCATGATCTTTCCCCTCAAGACCCGCCCAGAGAATTCTCCACCCAGAAAAAGCCCGCCTAGAGTCCTTTAAAATCTTTGACTCCCCGTCCCTGGGTGCTGGTGTCATTTTGGGGCTTAGCCCATGAGGTTTTCCAGATGACCTAATAAATTCGTAATTCTTTACCCCTCTTGGCCTCATGTGTTCCTACTTCAGCAACCCTAACAATCACAACCCAGTTCCGTTAGCCCCCTCACTTACTGTCACCCATGTGGGCACACCCAGGTGGTGATTAGCTCTGCCTGTCTACTTTCCTGGGGGGAGACCTCTCTACCTGCTGCCTCCCTGTACCTAAATCTTGAACACAGTCGCCACACAAGACCATGCAGGTTAGAAGATTGTCTTTAACAACATTTGGGTGGGTTCTTTAAACTAGAGATATTGTAAAAAAAAAAAAAAAAAAAAAAAAAAAAAAAAAATTGTGAAAATGAACCTACACTATGGTGTAAAGTTTAAGCTTGAGCAATATTTCAATTAACTATGCTGAAATGGCAACACAACTACTACCCATTGGGAATTGGTAAAATTGCTGCAAATGTGCCTGGAAAAAATCTCTGCCTCTTCCTTGATCCTGCATTGAAAAACCTTCCCCCTGGTGTTTGTGTCCTTCATTTTCTGTGATTCCATGGATCCAAAGGCCAGGTTCTTCTACCAGCACTTCTGCAGCGAGTGAGACAAATCCTCTGCCTTTGTAATAGGAAGTACTCAGGGGTTGGCCTTTCATTGTAGTTGCTTCACCATTTTCTTTTTTTCTAATGCCTACTGCAGTTACTGCTTGCAAACAATCAAATGGTTTCCATTTCCCAGATCTTATGGACTTGCTCTGGTAACAGTCATAAAGACCACTCTGACTTTCAGCAGAGAGGGACAGTTCCTCTCATTGTTCATAATTCTTTTACTTCTTCTCATGTCCTGTATTACAGTGTCAATTGACCATGTCCTCACTGAGTGGACTATATTATAACATAAAGAGCCCTAAACTGGCCTGCACTATGATTCCTTCAGCTATAATGTAATTTAAACTTGGAAGACTCAACTGAAAAACTGAACATTTATCCAGTGGGAAATAAGATTGACCTTTATAAACACTTAGGCTAATTAATGAAAAGACTAATAGATTCAACAATATAAAAACTTGAGCTTTCTGTATAGCAATAGCAACAATAAAATAATCATAAACAAAATAATCAAGTTAGTGAAAAATTGGCAAAAATACTTCCCACTTTCAATAGATGAATTCTAACAAATTAATGAGAAAAATACAAGTGAGAGATGGGAAAGTAGTTGAAAAACATAAAGAGGCAATAGACTTAAAAATAGATACTAAATACATGAAAAATGTTTAACTGTTAGAAATTAGGGAAATAAAAATATTTCACCTATTAAAATAGAAGTATACAGAAATGAATATATCCGCATGCATATTTGCGAGGGCAGATACTTGTGGGCTCTCACCCAGCTGGAGGGAATGATATTGGAGCACCTTTTTTGAATGCCATTTTGGAATTAGGTTTCCAAATCCTTAAATATGTTCTTGCCACTTGGTCCAGTAATTCCATTTCTAAAAAAAAACCAAAAAACTATCCTAAGGACTGAATCTGCACAAAGGTCTATATAGAAAAATATAAATTGCAAACCCAATTATAATAGCAAAATTTTGAAAATCATGTGCTCAGATAAAAATGAAAGAGGTTGTGAAAGAAGTTATGTATGTATACAAGAAGAAATGAGCTGCAGCAACTTAAAAACCATGTAGTGATATAGGATGCTGCTGCTTTGATTTGCTAAGTGAGAAAGGTATTACAGAGTAGTATGTGCAATATGATGCCAATTATATATATTTATATATATAAAAGCCTAAGCGACTGAACAACGAAATGACCGAATGACCAGCCGACCAATCACTGTGATGTGCACTGACCACTAGGGGGCAGACGCTCAATGCAGGAGCTGCCCCCTGGTGGTCAGTGCACTCCCACAGCCAACCTCCTATGGCCAGCCAACCTCCCACAGTCCCTCCTCCCTGCCAGCCGGCCCCGATCGGCCCCAATCGCTGGCCAGGCCAAAGGACCCCACCCATGCACAAATTCGTGCACCAGGCCTCTAGTATATATATGAAATTATAAATACATGTATGAAGATACACATAAATAAATACTCCAAAATATTAATAACAAGGAATATTTAGGGGGTATTGGGATTTAATAGTGTTTTTTGGGGGGTTATACTACTTTTTAAAGTCAACGGCCATATATAGCTTGGAAAAGATGAATATATTTAAAATATATACCCTGTAGAAATGACTAGGAGGTAATGTACTTTAGATTAAGTATTTTTCCTACTTGCTGTTCAGATATTTCCATTACACTTCCAGTCATAAATCTATTCTTTTATTTCCAGAATGCATTCAAGAGTCTGTATTTCTCATTCAGAACTCAGAAAAAATTAAAGGCGGTCATTACCTTCTTTCTTTAAACACAGGCAGCAGAATCTCCTTTTCATGGTTCTGTTTTAAATCCCTGTTGTTAGAAACATTTATTTAACCTCTAACTCTGCTCTACTGAGACGTTTTTGTTTACAGCAGGTTAAACCTTGACTTTCACAACCTCACACTCAGGGGAAATTTGTTGTTGTTGTTGTTGTTCTTGTGCTTTTAAAAATATTGGATTGAAATTAGTTTGGCTGATTCTTTTAGGTTTGGAAAAAGCCAAAAGCAATTCTACTTTGGACTGTTTGGGGAGACTTTATTTTTCCTTCCACTGACATAAAAAGATTTCATTATGAAAGTAAAATTATACAAATAGCGAATAAAGAATATATCAAAACTTTCTTTCTCCCAAGCTTGAGTGGTAAAAATTAAAAATTGCCATTGCTTGCAATTTGCCAATCCTCTCCTTTCTTCTTGGAGGCATAGTGGCATGCAGAGTGGAGCTTCAGATAAGGTCTTCATTGTCTTCCAGATAATTTGATAGGACCTGACATAGTATCTAATTATAGGCAACCAGTATCTGGTAGTCTCCCATAAAAACACCCTGAAATACTTCTAGAGGATTTTGGAGGCATTGTAAAAAACTTTACTCCATTTTCTAGAGAATGCCAGGCGTACCTACAGATCTGCATTACATATTCCATGTCAGGTAAGAATGTTGTAAATATGGGAAGAGTGTTTAGGTATGTGCAGGGAAAAGGTTAAGGAGGAAGAATGAAGTCCAAATAATTTCTAACTTCTTCTATATCCCAGGCTCTGAGAAAATATTCTGAAGGTGTTCATACATCTACAGATTTCTCATGTATCACAAACTACTCCCTGGGAATTTACAAGGAATAACAAAGGCCACAACAGCCACATGACTCCAACCCAAACTTGCTATGGTGAAATCTCCTGACCATTTTTAATGGATAATTTTCATGTATAGTCAGGAATACAGTCCTCTAATTACCACAGGATATACATACATACATACATACATACATACATACATACATACGTACGTACTTCTAAGGCTTTCCATGGCCTTGAAGCTATACTGAGTGTCTGTCAGTTCAGCAAATACTGCTGACCATGCAGAGACCACCAGTGGCTGCACTGAGGATGCTAGCTCCTGCAGGCTTAAATAATTCACTTCATGTTAAATGCTCAAGCTTTGGATGTAGACAACCAAGGTTCCCAAATTTACTAGCTGGATGACCTTGGATCAATATTCTCTTTGGTAGAAATTGCTAGCTGCCTCCCACTACCAGTAGAGTTCCTCACTAACCTTTCAGAGCAATATGCCCAGCCAAAACATGGCATTCACCAAGCTCCTGGGCAGTCGAGTGGAGCCAGGTACCAATTTGGGGCATGATAGAAAAGATTTTGAGACGTTTCTATAATTTGATAGTATCTGAACAGCAAGTAGAAAGGCTGACTTTGCCAGGGAAAGAGGTGAGTGCCCCTAATTTCTCCTTTATTTCCTCGCTGGTGCCTGGGAATGCAAAGGTGGGGCTGAAGCGCCAGTAGCCATCCTGGGCCATGAGCTGATTGTTAGGAATGGAAACCACCGGTTAAAGATTGCAGAGCACAACGAAGCTAGGGAGCCCCATGACACTTCCTGGCCTGCATTCTTTTATATGTTTTTTAGATGGGAGAAAAATATATTTCAAATCTGTGTAAGCTACTGGCATTTTGGTCTTCCCAGTAATATTCAGTCACACTGAATCATAACTAATGTATATCAGCTTATCTAGGAAAACAGGACAACAGCAGTACCTAATCCATAGGGTTATTGTAAGGATATAAGAAAATAATATGGTTAAAGCATTTTTATGTGCTCAATAAAAGTTAGATACTCTCACTAGATGAAAGCTTAGTTTGCACATAATAAAATTTAGAGATTATAACCTGATATAGTAAAAGCTTGGACTCCAGGAGTCCAATCACAAAATGGAATTGCATATGAAAGACATGATCTGGCCATAAAAATAATTTAAAAATCACAAAAAAATTAAAAGTTTTTCTAGTTATCCTTTTTAAAAAAATAACAGCAATTTAAATTTTCAATGCAGTTACTAGCAACATCAAAGGGAATCCAACTTAAAATCCGGAGGCACTTTATTTTAAATTATTTTTTGCTATTATTTTGAAAAAAATTCAAACTTACAAAAACTTGCCAAAATAGTACAGAAATTTCTGTATCATCTTTACCCCAATTCCCAAAAATGTCAACATGCTATCTCACATTTCCATAGTCATTCACTTATGCGCCCATTATCATTAATGTTGTTCTTGAACTTTTTGAAAGCAAGCTGTTACATGATACCTCCTCACCTGAAACACTGTAGAGCTTGTTTCCTGAACAAGGATGCTCTGCAAAGTAACAGCAGCCAACACTCCAAATCAGGACATCAATATGGATACAACACTACCATCAATTCATGGGCCCATTCAAATGGTTGCAACTGACCTAGGAATATCTCATTTTCCTTTCTGCTCCAGGATCCTATCCGGAAGTACCTGCACATTCAGTTATCTAACTTCAGTCTAAAAAAGTCCTGTCTTTCCATGTTTTTCATGTCTTTGGCAGTTTTAAAGAGTAGAGATCTTTGCTTTTATATCTTGTCTCTTAACCTAGGTTTGTCTGCTATTTCCTCATGACCAAACCCACATCATACCTTCTTGACAGGAAGTCAGGGAAGTGATGTTATGCTCTTCTTGGTGCATCAAAATAGGAGACATAGCATACCAACATATCCATCACTGGGGATATTAGTTATGATCACTTGATTATATTGGTGTCTCAACTTTCTCTAACTTAAAGTAACTATTCTGCCCTTTACAAATTGATTATCAATATATTATGGGGAGGTATCCTGAGATTATGTCAGTATTCATCAGCTTTAGCATACTCTACAGACTCCTGTATGAATCAACCACCTCTGTGATGTTTGGCAAGATGAAATTCTCTATTTACATTATTCCTTTTACTTTTATGCATTGGCATTTTACCTTCAGGAGGAACTTTTTCTTTTCCCAGATTGATTGATTCATGTATTTACATCCTTTAGGTCCTTTAGCATCTATGTCCTTTTGATACATACCTAGCATTCACTGATTATGTCCTTACTTTCTGGAAAAAAAAAAAAAAAAACATGTTCTAGACTAATTTTTTTCCTGTTTTATTTGAGTGCATAAGTTGTATATTGTTGTTGTTTTTTTCTTTTTCCTATTCATTTTATACTTTTCCTGTCCCAGTCCTGGAAATTACAATTTCTTAAAGAAACCCAAGTTTGTTTCAGTAGAGGAAGGTTTTTAGAAACTAGGACCTAAATGTTAGTGCTCCCATTGTTACTGGGGTACCATTTCTTCTAGACCCTATCGGTGAACAAGCTAGAATATATATATATATATATATATATATATATATATATATATATATATGAAATACTCCCTGATCTTCATCCTCAATTATTGTCACAAATACACAAATATGTGTGTATGTGAATTACATATATATATATATATATATATATATATATATATGAATACATGTGTATGCTTATGTGTATACCATGAATTCCTACCAATGCCTCCAATTTCAGCTCAACACCTCAGGCTTCTTTCTATTCTTTCACCTGTTTGCAAATATGTTCTCTAGCAGTGGATCAACTGGCTTGCATTAGCCTCAGTCTATTGAATTATTTGCTTATATATTTAGTGCAACCAGTCCCTCAACCACAGTATTTACTTTCTCAACCTGCCATCTCCACTCCTCCCTGCCACAGCTTGGATTCCTGACTGGCTTCTGGGAATGTGTCTCAGAAAAGGAAAGGGAAGGGAACATGGAGAGAGAAGGACAGGACCGCTCTTTAATATCATTTTCTTCATTTGAAAGTATTCCTCACAATACACACCTGCCCTGAAGAAGTGACACCCTAATCCAAAGCACACTGGCGTTCACTAATAGGAATTTTCTTGCACACTTAGCAGTTGTTTTCATTCAAGATAGTTATACTTTGTAAAAACAATAACAAAAAGTTCATCCCTAATCTCCACAATCCCCAAATCCATTGCATTTAAAATCAAATATCAGTGCTATAAACAACAGAATAAGACTTCAATTTACATTAAAATATAGAGAAAATAATTTGAGGCTAGACTAACTTGACCTTGCCTGAAAAATTTTCAACTTCCATAAAGAGTTAAGTATATGAAGGTAAATGCATACTTTTGTATTCACACATTAGACAAAGTCACAGAATGTGTGTGTGCACATGTATGTGTGTGTGTGTATTTGCTCACTTTTTCATCTACCTGCATTTTCTACTGTTTGAAAGTTTTAAAAAAATGCCAAAAAAGCATATTGTCAATCAAGGCCATATATTGTGTTTTCTAAACTAGAATAGGCAGACCCTTTTAATGAGAATGAAAAAGTCTTTTACATTACTCAACTTCTCATTCAAAACTTTGACCCACAACACGATTTAATTTTGTAGCAATTGTTAACCTCTAATACTTTTTTTTTAAAAAACTGGGCATAAAATTGACTACATTTCCCAGCCTCCCTTGCAGTTACACAAAGCCAAAGAAGTGTGGGTGAGAGTGATATACACCAAGTACTTCCAAGTCAGGCTTATAAAAGTCTCGGGGCAATGCTCCCTATTCTCCCTCTTCCCATGTATATGGGCCAGATGCACAGCACAGCACCCAGCAGAGGACTCTGAAGCCTAATGGCAGGGCCACCAGATGAAAGAACCTGGTTCCTACTTGGGCAGAGGCCCTCCTCCCCTACACACCCAACCTGCACAAGACTGGAAATTGTGTGAGCAATGAACTTTGGTGGCAAATGCCATCTGGGCTCCTAGTAGGAATAAAACACAAATACTATTCATTGATGGAGCAATTTCCTGAGTGGCAGTGTACAGCAAAGCTTGGCTGACTGAGCAAAACGTTTTCCTTTATTTTACCATGACATTTTCCTTCAAATTCGGCAAGCAATGCGGCAATACTTTTTAAGGCTCTCAAGTTTTGAACCACAGTTCCAAACAAGGCACTCAGGTGGGCCCAACTTCAATGGCTCATCTGGGATTGTGACATGTGACTCTAGTAGAAAGTAGCTAATGAAGGCAGTGGTGGCGCCTTATATGGAGCAGTGCACTGATTCATGGAGCGACTGCAGGTCTGATCAAATAGAACTACTAATTCATGTTACTGTAACACAAATTTGAGTTACATGATAATTAATATTCTTTCCTGTGTGTCTAGTTCACTAGCGAGAATGATTAAGTATTAGGGAGGAATAAACTCAATATCACAAAGGCATTTCCTATCCTTAGGAAGAGCTGCTAACCATGAAAGGGGGGTTTATTTGCATATTCTACTGCCCGAGAAAGGAGGGGAATGACCAAACCATCACCACCCTGGATGCACGAGTCCCTTGTGAGGCTCTGCCCAGTTGGGATGTGCCCAGTTGCATTTTAATCCTTGGTCCCTTTACTTCTTGGAGTAGGCCCTGGGGCATGCTCCGTGGAGGGCCCTTGACACTGGAAATTCCTCCTTTTGGTTGATCAAAGCTAGTGCTGCCTGACCCCACCCCAGGAAGTGGTGGCAGACACATCTGTTCAGTCTGGCTTCCTGCCAATAGGGGATTTACTCTCGGGGGAGTGGGGGAGAGGGACTTTTATGTCAGGAGGGGATTTATTGTTGGCTGATGGGGTGTGGCGAGTGTGAAGGGTGGGAACCACTTCAGCTCCCTGGCTGGACTGTCTGACTTTTTGTGCAGCAGGGCTTAATCTTTGTATGTGGGTTCCAAGACTTTTGTGAAGGGTAAGTGCTGAATCGGTGAACTTTAACGATAAACTGAAAAAACTGTGGGGGGAGTGAAGTATAGATTTGCAAAAGCAAGAAGATGAAAGTGAATGTGTGCTGACTGCACACAGTGAGATACTGTTTAGAATCAAACAACTGAAGACACAATGCTGACGGTCCTCACCAGTTAGTTAGCACAGCCCCACAGCCCCAGGGGAACAAGGGAAATAGAGGCTGGTCCACTGGTTATTCCAAAACTCTGCCTTTCACCTAGGGGAAGTCAGGGGACCTCTTCACACCTCAATGTGTCCATGGCAACAATCACAATAACACTAAAATGACACACTGAATTCTGTAAAACAGTCCCAATTTTGTGAGATTCGTGTAAGTTAAGACAGGAGGAGTAAGGCATTATATGGTACTGCTCCAGCAACAGCCAATGCCTGGAGTATTGGGTTGTCTCCTAAAACAATATCTGAGTATGGGCTGAGCACAACACTGTATCAACGATTCAGTATATAAATGGGAAAGAAATCTCATAGGGTTTAATTGAGTTTGATCCTAGAAGTTGAGAGAAAACCAGCATTTTGCTCTTTAGAAGATCCTTTACCTTTCTTACCACCACATTATTTTCTAAGACTACCGGGGGCCAGAGATTTTGCCTAGACATCAACCATATGCCCCTCATGGGTGTTATCTACCAAACATGTGTAGAGTAGCTCCCACACCCACTTCTGGGCCATATGATGTGGTCTATACAAAAGAAATGTAGTCCCTGTTCTTCATGTTGCAGAAGCCCCTGTTTAAAGCTTCAATCTAAGAATCCAGGCAGGGCTATAGCTCATCTGTAAACCAGACAAAGATCCTCTCTTAGGCAGACACAGTCATGGGTGTATATTTGGTGAGTGGTATACGGGCTGTATTTCAGTCCTCGCTGGTCCTTTATTGTTTGTCCTGCAGGCCTTTGTGGGCTTTGGATTTCATCATATCTTATGGGTGTAGATCATCATATCTTATGAAGCTGTGGGATACAACTGTCAGGACTCTTAGTTGCAGGAGGGACCAAAAAGCCCTCTGGTAAATAAATCATCCTTTAAAAATGCAATTCAAAGTAGACAATTTTAATGCAAGAACAACACATCACAGAATAATCTGGGAGATTCTAAATGCAGCATGGAGTCTGTCACTAGACTGTTGGCTACTCCATGAGTATCACACTTGATGAGCTGTTTCAACTACCACAACAAAAATTTAGTAGGGAGAATATTGGGAGAACAGGGACCCCTGCTTTGAGTCTTCTAATTAGAATATGGAACAGAGCTAGGCGACAGGGGGAGTGTGTGGTGGCTTCAGCTCTGCGGTGACTTCAGGAAGTTTGGTGTAGTGGCCCAAAAAGTTCCAGTACTGTCAGCTTCTTTCATTTAGTACAATACTCTACAGGTCCATATATTATTTTGCAAAAGGTAAGATTTCCTTATTTTTTATGGTCAAGTAGTATTCCATTGCATAAATCTACCACAACTTTTTAATCCACTCATCTACTGATAAACACTTGGGCTGCTTCCAAATCTTGGCTGTTATAAATAAGGCTGCAATGAGCATAGGGCTGCATAAATTCTTTTGAATTAGGGTTTGGAGTTTCTTAGGATTTATATCCAGAAGTGTAATTGTTGGGTCATAAGGTAGTTTCATTTTTAATTTTTTAAAATATATTTTTATTGATTTCAGAGAAAAAGGGAGAGGGAGAGAGAGATAGAAACATCAATGATGAGAGAGAATCATTGATAGGCTGCCTCCTACATGCCCCTCACTGAGGATCAAGTCCACAACCTGGGCATGTGCCTTGACCAGGAATTTGGAAGTTGTTGCAGAAAAAATAGAGAAAAATTATGTGGTTTCAGGATCAATTGACCAACATTCATACTGATGACAGAAGGAGGAAAAATGTGATTCAATGTAGACAAAATACCTTCTGTTTTACAATATTAAAAATATTCCTGATGGTAAGGTAATGAAATATGTGTCTAACTGATAATTGTTGTAGAATTTGCTTTCCCAGACATCTTTTGTGTATGATAATAAAATACACATATGAAAATAATATAAATGATTTGGGAATGCTTTGGCTCTCAATAAGGCTAGAGGGAGAAATTTAATCCATAAAATACAAGCAATATAGGTCAGAAACAAGCGGATGCTGCTGATGGTTTTCTGTTTCCATGGAAAATTAGTAAAGAGAAAGGAAAGGATGAAACAAAACATTATAAGTCTATTATATTCCAGTCTTGTGTTTGGCAATGACCTCACAGAATCCTCACACAAACCTCCCTAAGGGAGTTTCCATTATCCCCATTCCACAGATGAGGAAACAAGTTGGGAAACATAAAGTAACTGGTCCAAAAATCACAAAGCTAGCTAGCAAATGGCACAGCGGAGATTTTAGCTGTGGTCAGCCTGATCTCAGAGACTTTGTTCTTTTCACATTGATCTCTTGTGATTGTTTTTGTTTTTACTCATTCAGTTCATTCATGCTTGTTCTAGAGAAACTATACAGGATTTGATCATCACTACCTGTGCAATTCCATAATACAGGGTAGCTACCATTTTGAAATCATTTTAGCATTGAACATTGAGCAATTCTCCAGTTTCAAGATGGCATTGCCTTTCTGCATGAACACATATTATTTAAAAGAAAGAATGAATGTGCCTTTTCATTTTGATCAAGGCATGCCTAATGGCTCAGTTCCTTGCCATTGAGTTCTGACCACCCGATTATTCCTGCTCTGCTCTCCTGTGACTGTGACAGCCAAAAGTTTACTAAAATGCTTTCTGGAGAGCCAATGAACTGTTCTCCTCTGTCCCATAGATGTAATTTGTTCAAGGTTGATTATTGCCAAACATGTCTAGATATTCCCTAGATATTATAAAATGTTTCATAACCTAATTTATGAAAGTTGAGGAGTTAGGAAATTCTCAAAGCAGTATTGTTGAAGCAATTGAAAATATAAAATAGGCTATGCTGTCTTATATTTTGGAAGATGAGAATTGGTTACAGCAAACCCACAAGAATATAGTATTAAACTTCCAAAGGATGAGCAAGCACTATTGAAAACATCATATACCTTTGTGAGATGCCATATGAAAATATAGGACAAGGGCTTTCTTGATAACTATGAAAAATTAAGCAAAGTACTAATCAGACCGATCTATTTCTCAGATGCCTTTCAGGAAAGGTACCTCAAAATCAAAAGTCAGAGACAGAATAGACACTACAATTAATTATTACCACCATGATATTCCATCCAGAATCCCTTTAGAAGGATAGCATTTCTTGTGACCACTGGATTTCTGAGTCTGAGGTAGCCAAAATCATAATAAAAATATATAATATACATATTATATAATAAAATATATATAGTCATTAATATATATACATACATATATATATCATACCATGTATTCCTTTAACGTTTTAGTAAATCTTTGGAAAACTATTTGAGAAATATACATATAAAATATTGATTCATGTTCCTCATGAGTAATCACATTAATGCTATTGGTAGAATGAGGTTGACATAATAGGTGGATGAGCCAAAATGAGTGGTTAAACCCATCCTATCTAATAAAAGAGTAATATGCAAATTGACCGTCACTCCAAGACACAAGATGGCCACCTCCATGTGGTCAAAGATGGCTGCCCCCACGTGGACACAAGATGGCTGCCACAAGATGGCTGGCAAGGGAGGCAGTTGTGGGCAGTTAGGGGTGACCAGTCCAGCAGAGGAGGACAGTTGGGGGGGACCAGGCCTGCAGGGGAGGACAATTAGGGGCGACCAGACTGGCAGGGGAGGGCAGTTAGGGGTGACCAGGTGGCAGGGGAGGGCAGTGGTGGGGGGACCAGGCCTGCAGTGGAGGACAGTTTGGGGGACCCCAGCCTGCAGAGGAGGGCAGTGTGGGGGGCAGGCCTGCAGGGAGGGCAGTTAGAGGTGACTGGGCCAGCAGGGGAGGGCAGTTAGGGGTGACCAGGCAAGCAGGGGAGGGCAGTTAAGGGCAATCGGGCTGGCCAGGGAGCAGTTAGGCATCGATCAGGCTGGCAGGCAGAAGTGTTTAGGGGCAATCAGGCAGGCAAGCAGGTGAACAGTTGGGAGCCAGCAGTGCTGGACTGTGAGAGGGATGTCCTACCGCCCGGCCTCAACGGGCAGTTGGACATCCCTCAAGGGGTCCCAGATCGGAGAGGTTGCAGGCTGGGCTGAGGGACACCCCCCCCTTCATGAATTTCATGCATCAGACCTCTAGTTGTAATATATTATGACACAAACCTATCCCTGCCACCATCCTTTTAAAATAAAAATAATATTTGCCAAGTTCTGTGCCACAAAGTTGAAAATAGAATGTTATAGAGTTGTCATTATTTTTTCTCTGTGAAAGATTGTGACTGATAATATAACTATTGCTTAAACTATTTTAGTATGTGGAATTGGCACAGATAATTCTCTGCTCTATGTACTAATTACTGTAATTTGATCATTAAAATCATTATAATTTCATATTCACTTTATATGAGATAGTCTCATAACACTGCTTGTCACATCTTAGTAAATTTGCTTGTAAGATTCTTTTGGAGGGAAACTATTCTATCTTATCAACAATGTCTTTAGTAGCTTAATTATGATATGCCTTCAGGATTTTTATAACACCTCTTGCAAAGCCTGTTTTCTGAATAAGAATGTTAGATTTCTAAGAACAAAATATTGTTTTAAATAGTCAGTTGCTTTTCTAATATTTTATGAGAAAAAGTATTGAAAACAACCTAACATTCCATCAAAGAGGTACTTATTAGATTAATAATGGCATGTCCATATAATAGACTCTCAGGTGTTTACAAAAAGAATGAGGAACCTTTCTATATACTGATTCAGAAAGATTTCCAAGGCATATTATAAAATGAAAACAGCAAAGTGCTATAAAATAATGTATAAAATAATAAAATAATGTATATAGAATATTTTCTTTGTATAAAATAGGGAATATGTAAAAATCTATCTGTGTATTTTCTTGCATTTTCATAAAGAAAAACTCTGGTTGGATAAATAAGAAAATAATATGAGTGGTTTCCTAAGGGTGAGGAGAGGGGTGTGTACAATAAGTAAATGAGTAGAAAAATAGGTTTAAAGACAGACTTTCACTGCATTTCTTTCCTTGCAATCTCTATTGATGTCCCTGGTGCCATGGAAAGTTTTTGATGTTTATATAGCCCACTGCATTGAACTTTCTTTTATTACTTTTTTATTTTGAGTCAGATATATATATATATATATATATATATATATATATATATATATATATATAAACTTTTAGCTTTTGTCATTTAATCACAAATTTTTTTACAGTTAAACATTTCACTCACTTGTAATTTATTGTGGTACATACTATGAGAGATGATGGTCATCCAGTTGTCTCAACACTATTCATTGAACTATCATTTCCCCATTTATTGGAGATGCACCCTTGTTCACATATTATATTCCCTCGATATTTTTGAACTTTCTATTCCATTCCATTGGCTTGTCTATGGATATGCCCCATGTTTTATTTTTTATTTTATTGGTTGATTTTTTAGAGAGAGAGAGAGAGGAAGGGAGAGAGAGAAACATGGATATGTTGTTCCAGTTATTTATGTATTCATTGGTTGCTTCTTATATGTTCCCTGACTGAACCCACAACCTTGGAGTATTGGGATGACCGCTAACCAATTGACCTACCCAGCCAGGACCTATGCCACATGTTTTAATTAGTGAGAATATATGCTTTAAAATTGATAGTTCTATTTTGCTCTTATTGTTCTTCTCTTTCAGAGGTTTTCTGGATTTCTGAGAGAGAAACATCAATTGATTGCCTCCCATATGTGCCCTGTTCAGGGATCTAACCCACAACCTGGATATGTACCCTGACTGGGAGTCAAACCTGTGACCTTTCTGTGCACAGGACCACATTCAGTCAACTGAGCCACACTGGCCAGGGCTAACGCTATTTTTTAAGGCAAATCTTTAATAGAATTACATCATCTAATTGAAAAATTTTGGTATTTTAATTGGAATTGTGCTAAATTCATCAATTAACTTTCTGTCCTCAAACCTGAGTATGTCCTATTCACTCAAGTCCTCTCTTTGGTATTATAGTCATATAGTTACAGTTTTCTTCACATAGGCCTAGCACATTTCTTTTTTTTTTTTTTAAATATATTTTATTGATTTTTTACAGAGAGGAAGGGAGAGGGATAGAGAGTTAGAAACGTCGATGAGAGAGACACCGATTCAGCTGCCTTCTGCACACCTCCTACTGGGGATGTGCCCGCAACTAAGGTACATGCCCTTGACCAGAATCGAACCTGGGACCTTTCAGTCCGCAGGCCGATGCTCTATCCACCGAGCCAAACCAGTTAGGGCCTAGCACATTTCTTATTAAGATTATTCCTATGTATTTTAAACTTTGTTGCTTTTTAAAATTGACTCATTACGCACATATTCAAACTGGTTGTTGGTTGTATAATCAACAGCTATCAGTTTTTATTATTTTGTACCCTTCTATTTTACTGAATTTTCTTATTGTTTATAGCAGTTTTTCAGTTGGTTCTCTTAGAATTCTCAGATGCATAATCATATTGCCTGCAAAGAGAGATAATTCCACCTTCTCCTTTCCATTTTCATGTCTCTAATTTCTCTTTCTCATCTAATTACAATGGTTAGTTAAATACCCTCTAAAGATTCTGCAAAGAGACTCACTCATGAAATGTAGGTTACAGCAATAGAATCTGAGTGAAAATCTTAACCCACTTATGTTGAATAACTGTTTTGGCCTCATCAACATGACCTGTTAGAGATTGTTCCTGATGCATTATTTCTAAGAAATAAAAAATGATTTCACTTGTTATTGAAACCATCTTCAGTATATTAAACTTAAGTTTTCCTTGAGGGCCAATTTACAAATAGTCCTGATTTGTCTGGCAATACTTCAGGAAATATGTAGACAAAATAGAGATTTTAGCAAATGGTTAATCTCTCTCAAGCCAAGTTTATTGGAAGTCATTGAAGCAAATATGTGGTTTATATCCCATACCCCAACCCCCTTATACTTAAGTTAAAATTTCTGATTTAAACATATCCACAGGGAGTTTAAGAATGAATTCATTATCTATGGTAGCAAAGTTGCCTGGTGTGGTGATGTGATGTTACCTATATTTATTATCCACATCTAATACTTCGGTAGCTTATTCAGGGCTGAATTTGGTCCCAATATGAAGCAAAGAAAAATGTGACAATTAAATGGAATGAATACCAATAGAACTAACAGTTTCTAAGTTTAGAAACTCATTATTTAAGAAAAGTTAGTCAATATTTTTGAAGGGTGGAATTACCAGTTGCAAGAGTAGATTTCCACATTCAAAGTTTGTTTTAAGACTGTCTTTCTACAATCCAAATTTACAAAATGTTCTTAATTGTGGTGCGGTGTTTCTTCCTTTTCTGCGTCCCGCACGGAAAGGGAGAAAGACAGCTTCCTGAGGGGAGGAGCTGGGGGTTAAGAAATTAGAGAAAAAAAGAGACAAGAGACAGAAATAGATTCAAGCTGGGTGCACACTCACCTCAGACAACACAGCATATTTATTGGTTTCCAAAAGGGATTTTATGATCAAAAGGAGTTTCGGGTGTGCCCAAATCCTATTCATCAGGATCTGAGTAAGCTCCTTATTTTGGGTGGGTCAAGGTCCTTTTTGTTCCTCATTCCAAGTACATGGGTACTGATAACAAGATTCTGCCAGTGCCCTTGGGCTCAGCTGATAAGAATCAAAAAAGTATCCATGTGCCTTCCCAGACGGCTCTCTACACTTAATGACATGAGTCTTCAGCATATGTGATAGATGAATGAGTTCATTACAAAAGGGAAGACACATTCAAGCAAAGCAGGGCAAAGTTAAACAGAGTACTGAATAACATTGACACAGACAAGTTAAACCACACACACACACACACACACACACACACACACACACACACACACACACACACCTCAAAGAGAACCTCCTTACTAATCAGCAGCCACTTGATTTGCTAATCCAGTGTCCTCTCAGCTTCCATGCTCTGGTTGAAGGAGCCCTTAGATTTTAAAAAAATGTTTATTTGCTTTGAACATTTTAAAGATCATACTTAGACAAAAATAAAAGTAAGCAAACCTGCCAGGAAACAAGAAATCAAGTTCCGGATAAAGATTCCCAGCTGTGAATTCTAACAAGCTAGTGCAGTGGTCGGCAAACTGGGGCTTGCGAGCCACATGCGGCTCTTTGGCCCCTTGAGTGTGGCTCTTCCACAAAATACCACGTGCGGGCATGCATGTACAGTGCGATTGAAACTTCGTGGCCCATGCGCAGAAGTTGGTTTTTGGCTCTCAAAAGAAATTTCAGTCGTTGTACTGTTGATATTTGGCTCTGTTGACTCATGAGTTTGCCGACCACTGAGCTAGTGCAATACACTGTCTACTGTAGCTTGGGGAAAGAGCATTTATTAAGGAAACAGATGAAAGTTGGCTCCTTATTCCAATTCCCACATGTAGCCGAACTACACTAAGGTACAGATCTACAGGAAACAGGCAGGACACTACATCCATTCACTCATGAAAACCCGCCAGCATGTATCATTACAGCTTACGAGGATGAATATTCTTACTCATTATGTCTACCAACTTAGTAACTCTAAAGCCACCTCTCAATATTGAAGAGTTTACATTTTGACCTAGACTTCCAATGATAAACAGAGGATGATTTTACCAGGTGAACATCTTACGTATCTATCCTAGGCTGAGGGTAAAAAATCCTGAATGAGCCAAAAGACACAGGCACTAGACTATATGTACTCAGAAGAATTTGTAAGTCAAGTGACTGCTGATGTGTAAGGAGGTTCTCTTGGTGTTTGTGTGTGTGTGTTATTTAACTTGTCTGTATCAATGTTACACAGTTCCAGGTTATGGAAATGATCAAATATATAGTCAGTATCCATTGAAAAGACTAAATATTGGCTTGGAGGCATTGGCTGAACTTTAGCATAGTTCTCTTTATAATTAGATTTTTTTAAAACGTAGCCCCACATGCTGCTACTTTTAGCATGATTCAGCAGGGTCTAGTTAAGTTATGCTATATGCTTTTCAATTAAACCATAACGTCCACATGTGCATTTTGTTGTGCTCACCCAACATTAAATAAATGGATAACACCTGAATAAATTCAGAATCCCAGCGTACACCCATTCTTGGAACTAATTTACCAGTTAGAGGTTTTTCATTTTAGTTTAATCATGAGTTTTACTGAATTGAGGTAAAGTAGTAGTTACTTAAGTCCAAGCTCTAAAAACAGGTAAAGTAAAATACATAATAGTATTTATGACTGTTTGACCCATTTCTCAACCCATTTAAATTTGGAAAGATATGTAATAAATTTGAGTCTAGTTTATACACTTGGACTATTCATATATACAAAAAAGCTCTTTCATAAAGCTTCTTATCAGGGGGAATGTCTTAGAAAGGAAATGGAAAATTATGGGCATGGAGATAGTACATAAGATTTTTAGCCTTCTATTTTACATTTATATCTCCTTATTTGTATGAAAATACACAGCTACTGACAATGACACTTTGCATGTGTAGAACGTGTCATGGATACATATATCCTCAGCAGTTCCTGGAACACTGAGAACGCTGGGGTCTCTCCCTATGGGTGATGTCTCTTTTCTAGAAGGTTTTCTTAGTAAATCTGAGTGATGACAATAAATGTGAAGTTCCCCCCCTTTTGAAAGCTTCAACAATTAATTTTAACTAAGTATCACCATGACTGGTATGGCACAGTTGGTTGAGCACTATCCTGTGCACTGAGAGGTCAAAGGTTCAATTCCTGGTTGGGGCAAATGCATTAGGGGGGATGCAGGAGGCAGCCAATTGATTTTTCTCTCTCTCCTTGTTTCTCTCTTTCTCTCCCTCTCCCTTCCTCTCTCTCTCTCTAAAATAAATTAAAAACATACTATAAAAATTAATAATAATTAAGTATCTATGGTAGGGCCTGCACACAGAAGGCATTTAGTGAACAGTGGTTAATTAATGGTGATTACTCCCTGCCTAATAAATGAAATATTATGCATGATGTAGATGCTGGAAAATTGGATGAAGAAACTGCATAACTCTGTGGAAGATCTAGATCTTTAAACTGTAGTCTGCAAACTATTTGCCTTTATGAGATTCTTGTTAAAAACGAAAATTCCTAGCCCATACCTAAAACCCTATGATTTAGATCCAATATACCTGGGAATTTTAATTTTTAACAATATCTATGATGATACTCCTGCTCTATAAAGCCTGACAACCTTTAACCATTAAATCCTGGAGTCTTAAAAGAATAATTCGAATTACACAGATGTTTGTTTTTATTTAGACTAGTAGAAAGAAAGTCCACCGAGAACATAATTTTTCAGAATAGATTCTGGAAATTTTTATCCAAATGATCAAAATAATACTAACCTACTACATGAAGTCTTAAGTTATGCCTGTATAATTCTTTTTTTTAATTAAGGTATTATATGTGTACATATCTTCCCATTGCCCCCCCACCCCACTCCCATACATGCCCTCACCCCCCAGTGTCTTGCGTCCATTGGTTATGCTTATATGCATGTATATAAGTCCTTTGGTTGACCTCTTATCTCCCCCACCTCTCCCTAACCTTCCCACTGTAATTTGAGAGTCTGTTTGATTCTTTACTGCCTCTGTATCTATCTTTTTGTTCATCAGGTTATAATGTCCTTTATTATCCACAAATGAGTGAGATCATGTGGTATTTTTCTTTAATTGACTGGCTTATTTCACTTAGCATACTGCTTTCCAGTTCCATCCAGGTTGCTGCAAATGGTAAGAATTCCTTCTTTTTTATGGCAGCATAGTATTCCATTGCGTAGATTTAGCATAGTTTTCTGATCCAGTCATCTGCTGACGGGCACCTAGGCTGTTTCCAAATCTTAGCTATTGTAAATTGTGCTGCTATGAACATAGGGGTGCATATATCCTTTCTGACTGGTTTCTAGTTTCTTAGGATATATTTCTAGAAGTGGGATTACTGGGTCAAATGGGAGTTCCATTTTTAGTTTTTTGAGGAAACTCCATACTGTTCTCCACAGTGGCTGCACCAGTCTGTATTCCCACCAGCAGTGCACGAGGGTTCCTTTTTCTCCGCATCCTCACCAGCACTTGTCGTTTGTTGATTTGTTGATGATAGCCATTCTGACAGGTGTGAGATGGTATCGCATTGTCGTTTTGATTTGCATCTCTCGGATAATTAGTGACTTTGAGCATGTTTCATATGTCTCTTGGCCTTCCTTCTGTTTTCTTTCAAAAAGATTGTATTTAGGTCCATTGCCCATTTTTTTTATTGGATCATTTATTTTCCTTTTATTAAGTTGTATAAGTTCCCTGTAGATGTTGGAGATTAAACCTTTATCAGTGATAACAATTGCAAATATGTTCTCCCATACAGTGGGGTTTCTTGTTGTTTTGTTGATGGTTTCTTTTGCTGTGCAAAAGCTTTTTATTTTGATGTAGTCCCATTTGTTTATTTTCTCTTTAGTTTCCATTGTCCTAGGAGTGGTGTCAGTGAAGAAATTGCTTCGGCATATATCTGAGATTTCTCTGCCTGTGGATTCCTCTAATATTTTTATGATTTCCTGTCTTATGTTTAAGTCCTTTATACATTTTGAGTTTATTTTTGTATATGGTGTAAGTGGTGAAAGTGGGCATCCCTGTCTTGTTCCTGTTCTTAGAGGAAATGGTTTTAGTTTTTGCCCATTGAGTATGATGTTGGCTGTGGGTTTGTCATATATGACTTTCATTATGTTCAGGTATGATCCTTCTATTCCCACCTTGCTGAGAGTTTTTGTCAAAAATGGGAGTTGGATTTTGTCAAATGCTTTTTCTGCATCAATTGATATGACTATGTGGTTTTTATCTCTCAATTTGTTTATGTGATGCATCACGTTTATTGATTTGCAGATATTGTACCATCCTTGCATCCCTGGGATAAATCCTACTTGGTCATGTTGTATGATCTTTCTGAAGTACTGCTGGATCTGATTTGCTAGAATTTTGTTGAGGATTTTGGCATCTATGTTCATGAGGGATATTGGCCTGTAATTCTCTTTCATTGTGTTGTCTTTATCTGGTTTTGGTATTAGGGTGATGTTGGCTTCATAGAATGAGCTTGGAAGTGTTCCTTCCTCTTGAATTTTTTGAAATAGTCTGAGGAGGATAGGTTTTAGTTCTTCCTTGAATGTTTGGTAAAACTCCCCTGTGTAGCTGTCTGGCCCCGGGCTTTTATTTGCTGGAAGCTTTTTAATGACTGCTTCAATTTCTTCCATAGTTATTGACCTATTGAGATTTTTAGGTTCTTCCTGATTGAGTTTTGGAAGGTTGTATTTTTCTAGGAATATGTCCATTTCCTCCAGGTTGTCTAGTTTGTTGGAATAGAGTTGTTCATAATATTTTTTAACAATCCTTTGTATTTCTGTGGGGTCTGTTGTTATTTCTCCTCTTTCATTTCTGATTTTGTTTATTTGCGTCCTCTCTCTTTGCTTCTTGGTGAGCCTGGCTAGAGGTTCATCAATCTTGTTTATCCTTTCAAAGAACCAACTCTTGGTTTTGTTGATCTTTTGTATTGTTTCTTTGGTCTCTATGTCGTTTATCTCTGCTCTGATCTTTATTATTTCCTTCCTTCTGCTTACACTGGGCTTTTCTTGTTGCTCTCGTTCTAACTCTTTGAGTTGTAGGGTTAGGCAATTTATTACCATTGTTTCTTGTTTTTTTTGTAGTAGGCTTGTAGAGCTATGAACTTCCCTCTCAAGACTGCTTTCGTTGTGTCCCATAGATTTTGGATTATTGTGTTTTCATTGTCACTTGTTGCCATGATGTTTTTTATTTCTTCTTTGATCTCTCTGGTAACCCAGTCATTGTTTAATAGCATGCTATTTAGTCTCCAAGTGTTTGCTTTTTTTTGGATTTTTATTGTAGTTGATTTCCAGTTTTATGCCATTGTGATTTGAGAAGATGCTTGATATAATTTCTATCTTCTTGAATTAGAAGAGACTTTGCTTGTGTCCTAATATGTGGTCTATCCTTGAAAATGTTCCATGTGCACTGGAGAAGAATGTATATTCTGTATCTTTGGGGTGGAATGTTCTAAAGATGTCAATTAAGTCCATCTGATCTAGTGTGTCATTTAGGATTGCTGTTTCTTTGCTGATTTTTTGTTTGGTTGATTTATCCAGTGGTGTCAGTGGGGTATTAAAGTCTCCTACTATGACTGTATTGCTATCAGTCTCTCCCTTGATATCTTCCAGAAGTTGTTTTTATATATTTCGGTGCTCCTGCATTGGGTGTATATATGTTTACCAGAGTTATATCTTCTTGTTGAATTGCTCCCTTTAGTATTATGTAGTGGCCTTCCTTATCTCTTGTTATGGCCTTTACTTTGAGGTCTAATTTGTCAGATATAAGTATTGCTACCCCAGCTTTTTTTGTCTTCCTGTAATGTTTAATTGTAGATTCAATTGCTTTGCTACCCAGGTTCTTTTGGGGATGGTGCTATTGGTGTAATCTCTCAGTTCTCCTGGGCTTGGTAATCTAGTGTAGCTCCCTACTTGAGCTATTTAGGTTCTCTTGATGTAGGCCTGCAAGCTTGAGAGGCACAACTGCAATGTCTAGAAGTCAGTAGCCTTCCTTATCTCTTGTTATGGCCTTTACTTTGAGGTGTATTTTATCAGATATAAGTATTGCAACCCAGCTTTTTTCTCATTTCCATTTGCCTGAAAAATGTTTTTCTATCCCTTCACTCTCAGTCTGTGTGAATCCTTTGCTCTGAGGTGGGTCTCTTACAGACAGCAAATATATGGGTCATGTTTTCTTATCCATTCAGCTACCCTATGTCTTTTGATTGGTGCATTTAATCCATTTATGTTTAATGTTATTATTGACAAGTACATGTTTGTTGTCATATTTTTCCTTAATATTTGTGTTTCTTCTTGCCTTTCTCTTTCTTCTTTTTACAGCAGTCCCTTCAGCATTTCTTGCATTGCTGGCTTGGTAGTGATAAATTCTCTTAGTCTTTTTTTTCTGTGAAGCTCCTGATTCCACCTTCAGTTTTGAATGATAGCCTTGCTGGGTATAGTATTCTTGGGTTCAGTCCCTTGCTTTGCATCACTTTGTAAATTTCATTCCATTCCCTTCTGGCCTGGCATATTTCTGTTGAGAAATCCATTGATATTCTAATAGGAGAACCCTTGTAGGTAACTTTCTGTCTCTCTCTGGCAGCCTTTAAGATTCTTACTTTGTCGTTGGTGTTTGCCAATTTAATTATGATGTGTCTTGGTGTCAGTCTTTTAGGGCTCATCTTGTTTGGGACTCTATGTGCTTCTTGGACTTGCATGGTTTTTTTCTTGCCAGTATCAGAGAAGTTTTCTCTCATTATTTCTTCAAACAGGTTTTCTATTCCTTGCTTCTCTTCCTCTCCTTCTGGTACCCCTATTATGCAAATATCGTTTCGTTTTGTGTTGTCCCAAAGCTCCCTTAGGCTCTCCTCTTGCTTTTTAAGTCTTCTTTCCACTGCTGTGTTTGTGCGTTTTTCCTACCTTGTCTTCTAATTCGCTGATGCGGTTCTCAGCCTCTTCTTGTCTACTGTTTAAGCCTTCCATTGTGTTCTTTATTGCAGCTATGTTGTTCTTCATCTCCTCTTGGTTCTTTTTCATGTTGGCGACATTCTCATTCAGCTCCTTATAATTCTCATTGAGTTGCGTGTATTTGTCATCCAGCCATTTAAACATCCTTATAACCATTACTCTGAATTCTTTCTCTGTTAAGCTGCTAGCCTCAATTTTATTTAACTCCCTTTCTGGTGATTCCTCTTTTTCTTTCCTTTGGGGGTTGCTTTTTTTGTCTTCCTGTAATGTTTTAATTGTAGATTCAATTGCTTTGCTACCCAGGTTCTTTTGGGGATGGTGCTATTGGTGTAATCTCTCAGTTCTCCTGGGCTTGGTAATCTAGTGTAGCTCCCTACTTGAGCTATTTAGGTTCTCTTGATGTAGGCCTGCAAGCTTGAGAGGCACAACTGCGGTGTCTAGAAGTCAGCAGCCATGGAGGGGAGTGTCCCATTTTTTGCTGTCTTGCACCCTTAGTTGAAATCACGCATGCCCAGCGGGGACTCACAGTGGCACCCAGGAACTGTCTGTTGGGTTGATGGGGTTTAGGGGGCCTGCACTCTGGAAAGGCGTGACTGTGGTGTCCAGAGTTCTGTAGTTGTGGGGTGGGCAGACTCAGCTTTTGCTGCTGTACCTGTGGTGGATAGGCGCTCACTCCCAGTGGTGGCTCACAGGGGCACCCACAGTACATTTGCCTGCGAGGCACACTGAAGCTCTCTGAAGGGCCCTGGCAGTGTAGCCGCATAATCGAGGCGCCTGTGGGCAGGTCTCCAGAATGAGTGAATTCAGAATTTCTACTGCCGGAGGGGGTGGTTTGGGGGCGGGGGAGAGTGTGCCCCTGTTTGTCCAAGATCACACCCAGGGAGAGCTCACAGTGGCTCCCACTAGCACCCTGTGGGTAGATGGGCTCAGGGTGCCTGCCTGTTGGAAATTCACATCTGTGGAGGTGCGTTTACTGGCGCAGAGCTCTGACACACTCTGAGGGGTCCTGGCACTAAGGTTGAGCAGCTGGGGTGAATGTGGGCAGGAAGAGGGAGTTCAGAATTTCTACTGCGGGGCAGTGCATCCTTGTCTGTACAGAATCACATCCAGCAGGGGCTCAAAGCAGCTCCCCAGAGGACCCTGTGGATATATGGGCTCAGGATGCCTGCCCTTTGGAAATGTGTCTGTCTGTGGAGGTGAGTTTGCTGGCACAGAGCTCTGATGCACTTTGATGGACTCTAGCACTGAAGTTACCCTGCTGGAATGTCTGTGCAGGTGTCCAGGATGAGTGAATTCAAAATTTCTACTGCCAGTGGCAGTGCGTCCCTGTTTGTCCAAGATCATACCCAGCCACGACTCACAGCAGCTCCCACAAGCGCCCTGTGGGTAGATGGGCTCAGGGTGCCTGCCCGTTGGAAGTGCATGCGTGGCCTGGCAGTGCATTTGCCTGCGCAGAGGTCTGACACACTTTGAGCAGTGGTCCTGGCACTGAAGTTGCACAGCTGAGGTGTCCGTAAGCAGTTATTCAGGAAGAGGGAGTTCAGAATTTCTACTGCAGGGCCGCGCACCCTTATCTGTACAAAATCACACCCGCAGGGGCTGCCAGTGGCTCCCAGGTGCTGCCTATGATGTGGAGTGCCCTGGCCGCCTGCGTACGCTGGAAACACACGAATGTGTTGTCTGGAGTTCTGCCGCTGGGGAGGGGAAGGTTGCACTTACTGCTGCCAAACGGTGCACCTTTGGAGGTGGAGGTCCCAGGGTCCGCAGGTCTGTGGGTGGGGCAGCAGCGTTTTGGCTGGAGTGGCTGCTGGGTCGCAGGGCAGTTCCAAGGCCTGTCTGGTTGGTGGGGTTGATGAGTTCCTAAAAAAGGCCGCTGTCCCCTTCAAGATGGTGTGGGCTCCGTGATGGAGGCCAGCAGACCAGGGATTGCCCGCAGGGGTGGTAGTCTCTCCTTGTCCAAGAGAGCCTGTCTGCCAGCCCCTGCTGCTCCTGCGAGATTTAACTGTCCCTTACTCACTCACACACACACCACACACATCCACACACTCTCCTTTCATACCCTCACTCACTCACTTCCTCTCTCTCACCTCTGTCCTGCCAGCTGCCATCTTCCTCTCCCCAGTTATGCCTGTATAATTCTTAAAAACACAACAGAATCCAAAATATTCCCAATGACAAATATCTGGGTTTTAAGGAAGATCTGAAATTTTTGACCTTTGAAAAAGGTTATCAGTAAGTTTGTTGATAAATGAAGAAAAATGTTTTTGAGTCAATTCACTAATGGAGAGGTCAGGAAGAAAAAGACAACAGGATAGAGTAAAACTTTATGCCTCTCACCATGAGCAATAAGAGAATGCATGGGAGGCATAGTTGGGGGATTTTTAGAATTAAGTGCAATATAAAATTATCACAGCACTACTTCTCAAATATAAGAAGCAAAGTCAAGGCCCCCAAAATAAGGTCTGAAATGGAAGAAATTCTCCTAGCATGAGGGAGGCAATTGATCACAACTAGAATTTGTTTTGCATCTCAAAGAAATTGATGCACTGTAATATATCCAGGAAAGAATGCAGGGCTTATAAAAAATTAAAAGAAATTTGGATGCTTTGATGTTTTTTGACCTGAGGGTATGTGAGGGTTGAGGACACAGGCAGGGGACAAGAATGGTAATGTCAGATTTAAACTATAGCTATGTTCAAATGCTAAAGGGATATCATAAAAAGAAGGGGTAACCTTATATATGGTTTAAAAATAAAACATGAAGACCTAAAGATAAAAGAAACAGGCAAACTGAAATATGGAGAATATAAAAAAAAAAAAAATCCATATAACCCATCTTACAAATAGGATGACTGTGGGATGTTGACCCCATCTGGGAAACAAGAGGCTGTTTAAACAATGATCTGGGATGTTGTAGGACAATGCTTCTCAAACTCTAATGTTCATACATATGGATCATGTGAGCATTATGTTAAAATGCAGGTGCTGGTTTAGGAGGTCTGGGTGAGATTCGCATGTCTACATGCCAAACAAAGCTCCCAGGTGAAGCCCATGCTGCTGGCCCATGTACAACATTTTAAGTAGCAAGAGTCTAGGGTATTTTCCAAACCTAAGAACCCAGAATAGACTTACCTTGTGGCTCTATCTCATTCTGTGTGATCATGAAACTAGTTCTGTAACATCTTTGTCCCAAATCTTTGTCCCAGATTTCCTCAGTTGCAAGTTGGAAATAATAAGAGTGTTGTTGCCTTGTAGAAATGTTTGGAGAACTCAGTGAATTAATTCAAGTAAAGCATGCAGGATAGAGCTTGTCACATAGTAAATACTCAATAAATGCCAGCTTTTATTATTGCCATCATTATTATAAAACTAAAAAGTCATGAAACACAGAGTAGTTTGGCTTTTTCTCATTTTTGTCTTAGCTGATGTAATCAGATTGTGTTTACTGTCTCAACTGACCAACGATGCCATAGAGTTTATCCTGCTCACTGCCAGACAGAACTCCAATTGCAGACTAAAGTTATTTCTATGTTTTGCTAAATTCCAAAGGAAATGAAATCGAAAATGACTCTAGTATGCAAATAATAGCAATGTTGAAGGAACATGGGAATGAATTTCTAGAAACCTAGTTTTCAGTTCTGCCTTTACTTAGCACTGTAAATGAATGGTATTCTCATAAGCCTGACAATCCCACAGTGCAGGAGAACATGGGCCTCTTTTACAGCCGACCAGAATCCCCAGGACATCTTTCATGGATTGATGACTTGGTCACAGACATCCAAGAAACAGAGATTGCCATCATTCTTTGGGCTGCCTGTGCTCTTCTGGATTCTGAGTTATATACTATGCTGCCTATTTTCTCTGCTGAATACCCTGTTTCTAGTTATAAAGAATGTTTGGCACTCATGCTGATATCAGAGTATAAGACTAGGAACCCTATGTAATGGGTGATTATGGCTTATTGGAAATGTCTGACTTTTTAATTTTGGGCACCCAACAAAGGGGGCTAAACCTTACTCCTTAAATGATTTAGCTAATTAAGAAAAAACTAAACTTTTCAATGAACATTTAAAGTTCATTCAAAGGCCATTTTTAATCTAAAAATAGTTTTAAATGAAGGATCTTCATTAAATTGAATAAACATATAGTAAATCAAGTATTTATTGAACTCCTACCATGAGGTTAGTTCTGTGCTAAGTATTATGGAGACTGTAATAAGAAGCCTAAGACATAGAAGTTTAACATATAGCTACAAGGATGATGCAGACATGGAAAAGTTAGGGATAATTTGATAGTGAGATGAGTAGAATTAGCTCTGGGTACCGCCACCTCATAGAACCTCCACCTGCCTATCCTTCTCTCAAACTCCCATTCACCTTTCCCTACTCAGCTCTTTCTTTTTTTCTTCATTGTTAGCATACTATAAAATTTATTTACTCACTACATTCATTGTCTACTATTGTTTTCCCTTATGAGAATGTAAACTCCACAAGGATGGGATTTTTGTCTCTTGTTTATTGAAGTATCACATGACCCTAGAAGAGAACTTGGAAGCACAAAATGCTCAAGAACTCCGTCTTGAGTGAGGAAATGATTCATTAAAGAGACCAATGCCAAGTTTAAAACAGCATTTCACAGTTCATAGACATTCTGTGTTCCTAACACACAGAAAGAGGTGAGCAGAAAATACTTTATAACTGACTAGTTTACATGAACTCTATTTGTTTTCTAGGCTCAACAATACTCAAGATATTGTCTTTTTGTTCATTTTGACACCTAAAATTAGGCTGACCTAAATATGTAAATAATGAGAATAAACTATAGATCATCATTGCATAGCTACTCCAAAAGGAAATGAAATCTGCAATGACTCCATTACACAAATAATAGTAACACTAAAGGAGCAGGGGTCCTCCCTCTAATTAGCCATGCAAACGAATAGTGTCTCTTGACCTCAGAGTTTGAAATATGAAGTTATATCTAAATGATAACTAATGATATCTAAGTTTGACATTTAATTTTCTTAGCACCAACTCCATTTTGCCCACCCCATCTCAGTACCCCCAATTCTACTAATAGCTCAAGTTTAATGAATTAGAAAAGACAGAAATGAACAAAAAGAAGAAGAATACCTGATAGGAAACATTTGCTGTTATTATCATTATAACCAGGGCTGCAAATATAAATCAGGTAAAGAAATCCTCCACTGATCAATGATCAGATTTTGGGCAATTCTAACCTGGCTCCACTTTTCCTCTGCAAACAGGCAAAGAAACAAACAAAATCTTAAAAGTAAATTGAAAAGGCCCTAGAATAGCAAAAATAGTGCCATTACATTTATCCTCTAACTCTATTAAGTAACCTCGAGTCTATTTACTTTATACATAATTATTTTAGGCTTAAGTCTGTTTTTCCGAATCCAGAGAAATTAGAGGCAGCAAAATTTTAAATGTTGCTGCTGGAGCACAAGTCTTGTCCGGATAAATAAGTTAGAGCTAGTAGTTAAAAGTTAAAGACTTCCATTCAGAGATGAACTGTTGTAAACACATTTTACTAGTAACCTTCTATTAGAGTAAATTTAAAAATGATTTTCTGACAATGACCCTGATTTACCAATAATAGATCAAATTACATTGATCACCTCATGTAAAATGGCAGGACAAAATTTTTGCTAGAAGGGGTCCCATTAAAAATGTTGGCATGTAAACACTTTTGTTTGTGGTACCTGGAAAGGTGCACTCTTATCAAACTTTTATTCCCCGGTGATGTTAGATAATGAGATACCATTGCCTTCTCTCCTTGGATTTCTCTGATAATTATTAATAAAGATATTTTGACACTCCTCTTACATTAACATATTTCCCCTTCATTTTTAGGATGTATTGTGTAGCATGGAAGCCTAGGTCCAGATCTTGATAATTCAGGAAACAGTGGACAAGTCAGATTAAAAATGAATGGTTTAGAGCAGTGGTCGGCAAACTCATTAGTCAACAGAGCCAAATAACAGTACAACGATTGAAATTTCTTTTGAGAGCCAAATTTTTAAACTTAAACTTCTTCTAACGCCACTTCTTCAAAATAGACTCGCCCAGGCCGTGGTATTTTGTGGAAGAGCCACACTCAAGGGGCCAAAGAGCCACATGTGGCTCATGAGCCGCAGTTTGCCAACCACTGGTTTAGAGCATGGGCTTTGGAGAAGGTCTGAACTGAACTGTAAACTCAAGCTTACTAGTATGAGACTTTAGGCAAGTTAATATCTCTGTTATTCAGATTCCTCATCTGTAAAATGATGACCATAATAACTCTTTCAAGAAATTTTGTGAGAGTTAAATAAAACATATATGCCAATCCCTAAATTTAGAGCCTGAAATATAGATAGAAACTCTAGATAAATATTTTCAGGTGAATGAATGACTGGGTTATCTTGGGCAAGTCATTCATGAACTTCTGTTGCTTCATCTATGAAATCCTATATAATAAAAGCCTAATATGCAAATTGACTGTCACTCCAACACACAAGATGGCTGCCCTCATGTGAACACAAGATGGCCCCACAAGATGGCCAGCAGGGGAGGGCAGTTGTGGGCGATCAGGCCAGCAGGGGAGGGCAGTTGGGGGTGACCAGGCCTGTAGGGGAGGGCAGTTGGGAGGGACAAGGCCTGCAGGGGAGGGCAGTTGGGGGAACCAGGTCTGCAGGGGAGGACAGTTAGGGGCAACCAGGCCTGCAGGGGAGGGCAGTTAGGGGTAATCAGGCTGGCAGGGGAGCAGTTAGGTGTTGATCAGGCTGGCAGGGGAGTGGTTAGGGGGTGATCAGGCTGGCAGGCAGAAGCGTTTAGGGGCAATCAGGCAGGAAGGCAGGTGAGCAGTTGGGAGCCAGCAGTCCTGGATTGTGAGAGGGATGTCCCAGATTGGAGAGGGTGCAGCCTGGGCTGAGGGACACACCCCCCCCACCTTGTGCACGAATTTCGTGCACTGGGCCTCTAGTGGGAAAAATAGTGCGTAACTTTCTAGAGTTATTGTTAAAAGTAAGTGATACTACAAACACAATGCACTATTGTACATGGGGCATGATTTATCCCCAGAATCTAGTACAAACCTAATAAATTGTACTCATTGGAAATTTTGTTTTAATAATTAGAAAAAGATGCCAAACTATATGGTACAATATGAGTTCAGAAAGAGGGCAGACCAGTGTGGGTGGCAGTTGAAATGGAAGGCTGCATCCAGAGATTGCAACCCTGAAACATAGTTCTAGAACTCTGAAAGGGCCTGATGGAATCAGCCCCTCTGTCTACTCTCATAGCCCATTGTTACCAGGTGCTTTGTAGGAAGTTGAAATACATACAGGTGCTTGGAATCTGTTCCCTGAAAAATTGAAAAGGAGACACGTACACATTGGGAAGGGCTGATGTGAGCTCCAGCAGTGGCCCCCGTGTTCCCCTCATAAAAGGCAGCAAAGCATGAAAGATTGCTTTGCTTTCGTGAACACTACTGCTACAAAGGATTTCTTTTGCTTCTTTGCTATTCATCTAATTTAGTGTTATAGTTTGCACTTGGTTCCTTGTAGTTGTTTTTTTCCTTCCCCCAATTGAAAATAAATATACATTTAATTATTAGCCAGAGATCTTAGATTCCCCCCTCCCCCATAATTGAAAATAGATTTTACATTTTTTTCCTGATGATATAAGGGGCACACACTCAGGATATTAAGTCAATCAATAGAGAAAATTTGAGAAACATTTAAAAATCTTTGGAAATTTCTTCAAGGAATCAGAACTTCTTAAAGGTAATTTGTTCTGACCTGAAACACTAATTCGAAAGGATATATGTATCCCTATGTTCATTTCAGTGTTATTTGGAATAGCCAAGATTTGGAAGCAGACCAGTGTCCATCAGTAGATGAGTGGAAAAATGCTGTGGTACATTTACACATTAGAATACTACTCAGCCATAAAAAAGAGGGAAATCTTACCCTTTGTGACAGCACGGCTGAACCTGGAGAGCATGATGTTAAATGAAATAAGCCAGTCAAAGATAAGAATCATATGATTTTAATCATATGTAGAATTTAATAAACAAACTGAACTACAAAGCAAAATGGAGGCAGACTCCTAGATAGAGAGCAGGTAGACAGCTCTGACTGGGGGCGGTGGGTGGGAAGTGTTGGAGTTGGAGGGATTGAGCAAAAGGAAGAAAAGAGAGAGAACCCATGGATATGGACAACAGTGTGGTGATTGTGGGGGGTGGAGGTTGAAGAGGGCACAGAGGGGATAAATGATGATGGAAAAAATAAAATAAAGAGAAGTAGCTGAGGCTCTGGCTTCATGCAACAATCAATGACTGACTTCATTCCCCTAGAGCAGCCAATACAATCTAATATACAAGTCCAGTCATGCAATCCCTGTTTAAACTCTTAAAAAAACACACACACACAAAACAAACAAAAAAAGTATCCCATTGCTTTTGCAGGAATTTTCTTAATCTGAGCAGTGTATGAGACCCCACCTGATTCCTCTGCAACTGGTTATTTCCCACCATTCTCCCTCCACCATGAGCTTAAGCTCTGGCCCCAGAGCATTTTTTTCCCTTTATTGATTAAGGTATTACATATGTGTCCTTATCCTCCCCTTACCTCCAACCCCCTCCCGCTCATGTCCTCACCCCCCTGGTATCTGTGTCCATTGGTTAGGCTTATATGCATGCATATAAATCCTTTGGTTGATTTCTCCCCTTTACCCCCACCCTCCCCTACCTTCCCTCTGAGGTTTGATGGTCTGATCGATGCTTCTCTGTCTCTGGATTTGTTTTTGTTCATCAGTTTATGTTGTTCATTATATTCCACAAATGAGTGAGATCATGTGATATTTATCTTTCTCTGACTGGCTTATTTCACTTAGCTTATTTCACCTCTCCAGTTCCATCCATGCTGTTGCAAATGGTAGGCGTTCCTTCCTTTTTACAGCAGTGTAGTATTCCATTGTGTAGATGTACCACAGTTTTTTAATCCACTCATCTGCTGATGGGCACTTAGGCTGTTTACAAATCTTGCCTATGGTGAATTGTGCTGCTATGAACATAGGGGTGCATACATCCTTTCTGATTGGTGTTTCTAGTTTCTTAGGATATATTCCTAGAAGTGGGATCACTGGGTTAAATGGGAGTTCCGTTTCTTAACAGAAACACATCAGGCCAGAGCATTTCTTTAAATTCCCCAACTGTACACATCAGCTTTAAAGCCTTTTTTTACTTCTTAATTTTGCATAAAGAGAACTAAACTAACAAGAGCCTCTCCCACTGAAAACATATAGAAATGCTGCACAAAATACCACTAAAAGCATTTTTAATCCATGCTGGGCTTTCAAAAGCAAGACACGATTCCCAGGTCCCACAGCCTAAGAAGAATTTGAAGTCTGATTTGTAAACTTGCTGAAGCCTTGGTGACTCCAGGGGATAGTGAACATGGATATAAACCCCAAGGATCATGTAATGAGGGGTAATTATCCTCGAAGGAGCAGGCAATGTGTTCTTAAAGAAAGAAGGAAGAAAAGTGGAATAAAAATGGAGAAAAATTAAGTAAAATACTTGATTAATCTAAAGGAATATAAGAAAGAAGAAATAAAAAATAGACACATAGGCCAAGTGGAAAACAAATAACAAGAAGGTAAATTTAAACCAAACTAGATCAGTAATTCCAATAAGTGTAAAGGAATAAACAGGCCAATTAAATGATAAAGATAATAAGATTATTAAAGATTCTGAAAGATAAAAAATCCTGTTTAAAATAAGTGCTCTTTTAAATATAAAGTCCTGGAAAGATGGATAGAAAGGATATATTCTACCAGCACTAAAAAAAAAATAAAGTTGATGTGATTATATTCAAATAAGATGAAGTTGCTTTTTTATTATTTTACTAAGCTATAAAACACATACATGAAAATTCACTTTTCTTTTTAGTAGTAGTCTGTGGGTTTTGACAAATATATACAGATCTCTAACCACCACCACAATCAAGAGAGCTAACAGTTCCATCACTCCCTGCTCACCCAAATATGCCACTGAACCAGCCCTTTGCTGTCAACTCTTTTCCAGTTGCCCGTGGAAATCACTGATCTGTTCTATGTCCATATAATTCTGCCTTTTCCACATGTAACATAAATAGAATAACACAGGATGTAGACTTTGAGTCTGACTTTTTCTGTTACCATGTAGCATTTAGGATCCTTCCACACGCTTGTGTGTATTGCTTGTTCATGTCTTTTCATTTGGGGTAGTATTCCATTGTATAGATGTGCCAGGGTTTGTGTAACCAGCCCCTAGTTCAAACATCTGAATTGTTTCCAGTTTTGTACCATTACCAATAAAGCCATTATAAACATGCACATGTACGTTTTTGTGTGAACAGAAGGTTTCATTTCAGCAGAGTAAATAGCAAGGAGTGGGACTGCAGGCTTGTATGATAAGCGTATTTTTAACTTTATAAGAAACTGCCAGATTGTTTTCTGAAGTGTCTGGACCATGTCGCATTCCCACCAGCAATGCATGAAAGTTCCAGTTGCTCTGTGTCCATGTCAGCAGTTGTTATGGTAAGTACGTTTCAAAACTTTATCTGTCCATGATGTGTAGTGGTTATCTCATTGCAGTTCTAATCTGCATTTTCCTAGTGACTAACTTCCTTAATCTTTTCATGTGATTATTTTCCATCCATATATCTTTTCCTGGTCAAATGTTTTGCCGATTGTTTGATTGGACTTTTTTTCTTGCTGTGAAGTGTTAGAGGTGCTTCATATATCCTAGATACAAGTCCTTTATCAGATATGTGAATTGCAAGTATTTTCTCCCAGTCTGAGGCTTTGCTTTTCAACATTCTCTTAACACATTACATTTATTCATAGTTTTCTTTTATAGACCATGCTTTTTTTGTTGTGTGAAAGAAATCATTGTCAGCCCCAAATAGCAAGGATTATTTTCCTGTTTCTCCCCTCCTAATGTTATGTAGTTTGATATTACACAAAGTCCTATGATTTATTTTTAGTTAATTTTCGTGTAGTGTGAGATATGATCCAAGATTTTTATATATTTTTTTACATATTGGTAGTCAGTTGTTTCAGTAACTTTTATTTTTTTAGAAAAGACTTTGCTTTATTGAATTACTTTTGTCCATTTGATGAAAATCGGTTATCCATATCTTTGTGGGTCTACTTCTGGAGCTCATTGATTTCTATAACTATCTTTCTTTAATATAAAACTATCTTGACTTCTGTAATCTTATAGTAAGTCTTAAAATCATATAGAGTAACATTAAATATTATATAAAATACAGGGAGACCTGTACCTGACTTATGAATTGAAAGAATTCATGCTTCAAAAACTCACTTTTTTCCACATTGGCTTTATGGATATTAAAATACCATTAATATTTTTCTTCCATTGATCTATTTTTTGGATCATGATCAATTGCATCTGGAATGTTTATAAGAAATCCAAAGACAACTGAGGAAGAAGAAAATGTTAGGGACTTGCCCTCCCATTTATCAAAATTATTACAAAACTACAGTAATTAAAACACTATATCACTCATACAGGGATAGACAAATAAACTAATGAAACAGAGTAGATAGAAATCCCCAGAAATAGATCTAACTATAAACAGATACTTAATATGACAGATGATATTGCAGATAACTAAGGAAAAGATGGAGTTTGCATAAAACAGGGCAATTGGCTATTATACAAAGCAATAAATTTGGACTCCTCTTCACACCACATATGAAAATCAACTGGAGGTTATTAAAAATTTCAATGCAAACATAAAATAATAAATTTGCTATTATGCAGAATATCTTTACAAACTTGCGGTAGGAAATTTTTTCTTAATCAAGTCTGAAAAATGCATAAACCAAAGAAAAGGATAGATAATTTTGATGACACCAGGATTAAGAACTGTTCACCAAATGACAACATAGGGAGACTTAAAATACAAACCACGAACTTAGATAAGATAGTTGCATCACATATAACTGACAAAACACAATGTCTAGAATAGTTAAATAAATCCCAGCCCTCAGGAGAACAGTGGGCAAACCACATGTACATGCATTTCACAGGAAACATGAATGCTCATGAAACATGAAAAGTTATTCAACCTCAAGGAAGGATAAATTGAGACCACAATGTGTTATCTTTACATGTTCACTAGTAGGACAACACTTAAAAACACTGGTGTGGCTAATCACTGGTAGAGATGTGGCTGCAGGGGAATCTCATGTATCACTGCCTGACACTGGTACAATCATTTTGGAAAACAGTGCTGCATTTTCCAGTAAAGTTGAGGATACATATGCCTGAGACCAAAAAATTCAGCCCTATATACATATTCTTGCAAATGTGCACCAGAATCCATAATTCAAAAAGATATTATTTGTAACAACAGAAAACTGGCAATAACTTGAATGTCCATCAACAGTAGATTGTATAAATAAATTATAGTCACAAAATAAAATGTCATACAAAGCGAAAGTGAATGTACGATAGTCCTACATAGCAATATGCCTGAATCTCAAAATCATAATACTGAGATAAAAATGTTACTGAAGAATACTGTTAGTGTGACTCCATTTATATAAAGTTTTGGAACAAGCAGAACTAAATAATATATTGTGTCGGATACATACATATGACACATACAAAAGAAATTAATGATTACTACAAATGTTATATCTACTTATTTTATTGGGTACTGAGATAATATGATTGGAGAAGAGGATTTGGATCTTTAAAAATAATGTCACTGTTTTATTATTTAAACTAGGTAATATTTACAAGGGTGTTTATTATTATTCCTTTAAAAAGTATATGTTTGTGTACATCTGTATATCTCTAGCTATGTTTACTTTATAATAAACTATTAAAAAGAAATAGAACACAACTAAAATTTGATATCCATTCATGATGTATCAAAAAATATCTTCTGAAAATATTATATTTAATGGAGAAAAATCTGTGGCATTCTCTTTTAAGTAAATCAGGCAACAGTGCCCATTATAACTACTTGTATTCATCATTGTTTCAAAAAGTCTTAGCCAACCAGTAAAAGAAAAATCAAAACAAACAAATATTCACAGAATTAAAAAGGAATAATAAAAACAGTGTCATTATCTGAAGTTGATATGATTATTTTCATAGAAAATTCTAAATAATTTACTATTATACCTAATAAAAAATTCTGCACAGCTCCTGAATATAACATCAATAAAAAGATAAGTAATATTTAATATACCATTAATAATTTAAAATAAATCATTTCAAATGTAGTTAAATATTCCATTCAAAAAAATAATAAGTGTAATAAAATATCTATAAGTCCTTCCATATGGAAAACTTAACATTTTGTGAGATGACCTAAAATAAGACTAAATTTAGGAATAGGAAGACAAGTATGTTAAAAATAAATTCAGTTTCCTTATTCTGATGTTGATATTAAAATTCATATAAAAAATTAAAGGGTCCAGGCTGCTTGGCTCAGTGGTTGAGCTTCGACCTATAAACCAGGAGGGAATCGCAGTTGGATTCCAGGACTGGGCACATGTCAGGATTGCAGGCTTGATCCCCAGTAGGGGACATGCAGGAAGCAGCCAATCAATGATTCTGGTTCATCATCGATGTTTCTCTCTCTCCCACTCCTTTCCTTTCTAAAATAATATATATATATATATATATATATATATATATATATATATATATATATATATTTTTTTTTTTTTTTTTAAAAAACAAAACAACAACAGAAATGAAAGAACTTCAAAGATTAAGAAGGGAACATTTTCTCCAATAGATTTAGAAATTTAGTATATATTGCCCCTTATCTAATGTCATCTATTTTAAGATTCTACATATCGCAAGTGATATGTCTTCTAGTCTGTGAATGCTCCCCAGCCTGCAGCAGTTTCTTCCCATGAAATTCCATTGCCTCTGTACTTACCTGTGTCATAGTATTTATCATAGTGTTTATCATAATCACATTGAGATTTGTCTTGACTCCTTTATCTCCTTTACTGGGCTATGATCTGACTATGTGGTGTAGCTCCTTGCTCTCTTACATTGCCATTATTATTCCTTGGTAAGATGAGCTTATTGTTTCCATGAAGGTCATACCTGGTCTCAGGTTTTGTCAAAAGACTGAGGTTTAGTCATTGTCCGTACTCCACTACTTGGGGCTCTAAAGTCATTTCTCAAAGTACCTACTTGTTTCTACCATCATTTTTTCTTTATAATTAAGTGTAGTCCTTCGAAAGCATGAATTATAGAATTTCCTCACCTGCAAGGGACCTTATATTATATTCTTTCACCTCTCCTTTTATAGATGAGGAAAAAGAGACCCAAGGTGCTCAGACAGATATTTCATTTAAAAATGCTTCAAATTATATTTTATCCATTGCACAATATTTCTATTCCCTGACATGTATGAAATGAAATGAAATAAAATCTTATTGGATGATGCATATTTTGACAATAAAAGGAGCCAGTAAATTCATAATGCAGATGACTATGTAGAAGCCAAAGGAATCATCACGTACAATATGTGGTTTAAATATTTATAGCAAATTATTTTTACCAACTATATTCTCTTCATTCTGCTTTACAACGTACACTTATTTTATTAAAAGTTATTGGGAAAATTGATGAATATACTTAGGGGACAATTCAGGGAATTTTCTGCTCATACTCTCAAGCCTAAATAAAATATTCTAAATGTGTGTGCTAGAAATCCTAAGGCAGTTGTTTATGTTCAGCAAAGAGTTATGTAACCCTTTAACTTTAATTTTAGTTACCTCTTTCATTAAAGAAATAATCCTGAATACCACTATTTATTTCCTTTTGGAATCTTACCAGGTGAAAAGAGAATTCAAATTCTATGTGTTTTGGCTAGCAGAAAACTTTGGCATTGGCTTTGCAATTTATACATCCTGTTTGTATTCCCTCACATTGTGAGCAGGTTTCCTATTTGCTTATACAATAGCTCCTTCCACACCTACACCCCTCCTTGTTTTCTTATGTAATTACAGCTTGCCTATTAAAAAATTCAATTAATGCCACAGCCAACACATTTTATATTTCAACAGGAACATTATCTACTATGAATTTGAACAGAAAATGGAACAGCTATTTAAACTTTTTCAGACCCATTTAATAAATGAAAGCAATGCAGACATAAGGTAGTTTTGGTATTTTTATAGCTGAGAAAGCAACTTCAATGAAAAGACAAATTATAAAAGTTTTAACAAACACAGTCTTGATGAAATTACGAGATCTGGATATTGGAAATTAGCATATGGTCGAAGGAGCTTATGGAGTAAAAATGTAATACTGAATGTCATCATACTTGATCACCCTAAGTGTGGACTAGTTTTGTGTTGATGGAGCAATTACAATTTGGGGAAAATGTGAATGATAAACAAAAACTGATTTCCTCACCCTAACAAACAGGAGATATGAATGCTTCCCACATTAATGGAGTTCACATTTAAAAATGTCCAGTCATTTTGTCCTGTGGGAGGACTCACGCTTCTGCTTCTTACTCCTTTCTAGAGGAATGTGAAAATTTAGAGACATGTTTAGCTTTTAAAAAAGAATCTGCATTACATAAAAAAAGATTTAATGAGAATATCTATATCTGCCATATAAATTATAATTACTAGCTGAGGGTGACATGCAATTAAAAATACAAGGACTAGAAAACAGGTATATTTCCTTATACAAACTATGGTTCCATTTCTCTTCAGGTTTTCTAAAAGTCTGCACAGGGTATATGACAAATATCAATGCATAAATAATTCATTTAAACCTATTTTCCTTGCCTCTCTTCAATAGGCAAAAATCCTTCCTGTAACTTATCAACATAGTACTAAACACATAAGTGAGCCTTTTAAAAAAGCCAAATCTTGTTGTTCCAAACTGAATATATGCTTGAATTTTTTCAACTTCACGTTTGGTATTGTTCATGTGAAGTCAGAGGGTGAGGTGAAAAAGAACTGTTAGAAGCATACTCTTGCCAAACACTCAAGTTCTATAAAATAAAAGGATTTAACTGCAAAACCAAAACACAACAGGGGGCATATTCAACAAAGAATGTGATACATCCCTGATACATTTACAGCCGGATGTGAATGCCTTTGGTTAGACGATGGCATTAGGTAGGCTATTTCTCCTCTCTCTTCCTTTCACAGAATTTCAACAGCGGATTAATATTTTTGGATGATGTTCAAAATGCACAAAATTAAGAGACTGATGATATAAGTCCCAGCGTCTACAGTTTCATTTCATAAGCCTTGCCTTAATCAATGATTCTGAAAAATGTACTTTTGCTGACCTATTAGTTTTTGCTCTTCAGTGCAGTTTATAGCAAATGTATGAATAGTGTAGTTTTATTATTAACTAGTGGCCCGGTGCACAAAATTTGTGCATGGGGCAGAGGAGGTGTCCCTCAGCTCGGCCTGCACCCTCTCCAATTTGGGACATCCCTCTCACAATCTGGGACCACTGGCTCCTAACTGCTCACCTGCCTGCCTGCCTGATTGCCCCTAACCACTCTGCCAGCTGGCCTGATCGCTCCCAACTGCCCAACCCCTGCCCCCCCGCTAGCCTGATCACCCCTAACCGCCTCTGCCTTGGCCCTGCCACCATGGCTTTGTCCGGAAGGATGTCCAGAAGGTCTCCTGGTCTAATTAGCATATTACCCTTTTATTAGTATAGATTTTATACTTATTTCAGAGGTTAATCTCATTCATGTTTTAGACTTGCGTAAGGGCTTTAAATCATAGTCTAAATCCCATGAAATATACATAATTTCAGATCATTTTTTATGTTCTGAATAAGGGGACATATTATTTCCTATCAGCTTGTCTCAGAGGTGTGGCATTCTTCTACCCTACTTGGCATACAGATCAGTAACCAAGAGGAAGGGAAGACGGATCTGCCTGATGCAGCTGACAGTTAGTGCTGTTGTTTATTTTTTACTTTTCACCATACTCCTCCCCACTTCCTTCAAGGCTCCTCAGAACGTTTTCCAATGTTCTTACATGTTATGCTATATACCTCAATTTGAACAATCACTGTGCAGTTGGTTTTTACTTTAAACTGCTCTGCCCTGTTCAATTGGCTTTTAAAAGTGTTTTTTTGACTCCCTTAAAAAAATGAAATTTGATCAAGTACTGCCAATGTGAACAGGCTAGGCAATTTTAGATGCTAGGAAGGTAGTCATATTGGGTTCTATTTAGGTCTGGGAAATAAAAACACCTAGTTTAATAGATTAAGCAAGGATAAATAGCAATGCTTCATTTATCTTGAGTGAATGTAGTACATATCTAAGTATCTGGAGTCCTTTCAATCTTGCTCTAAACTGTATTTTCCCTAAGTAATATTAAACAAGTTGGCAATTCAATAGTAAGTTTTATTTATACATATACTTTATACCCCAGATGCATAAGGCCAATCTCATCAGCTTTAAATTCTTTAAGACCTTTGACCTTTGATTTGCCATCTCAGGCACCAGGTAGACTTTGCTGGAAACTAGTTATTGGGCTATTTAGGGTGGCCGATGATCTACACAAGGTATGATGGTGTTGGAAGGGCCATAGAACTCTTCCCAACAAAAGGATTATTGGGGAATTTGTGATTTAGCTTTGATTCCAAAGGACAATACTATTTGCAAAGGGAGAGTCAAACCACAAGTAACAGAACCTTCCTCTCTTTGGTTGACATCCCTTTTGTCATTTTGTGATTATTTGCTGATTATTGGCACTCACTTGTGCAGACCCTGGGACTGTCTGGTGTCATTCTCACTTACTCTATCCCTAGCTCCAGTGCCAGTTCATGACTGGTGCCAGGCTAGTTCTGCAAAGGTGGGCTGGATATAGAGCAAGGAGAAGGAGGAGAAAAGAAACTCTTCCTTCTCTGTGTGCTATTGTATTTGACTCAACTTTAATATTTCCAGTTACTAGGGAAAGTCAGGGTTTTTCACAAAGGTTGGCAAGTCTCCTGGATAAATATAATCTTTCTAGGAGAAAGCCATTACTGAAGGGGAAATGGCTCCAAGAGAAGACCCAGCTCCTGTACCCTTGGGAAACAGATCTCCCTTCTCACCAGAAATTAAAAAAAAAAAAAGAAATGGTGAATCTTCCCTAGTCCAAGTTGGCACACAGCACTAAAGGAAAATCTGTCCCTGAGCAGGAATCTATAATTTTGGCTTGTCCCATTTATTAAAGGAGGTATATACCTCCCTCAGGCACTGTGGCTAGAAAAGGTTCTAATGGTAGAATGCCTAGCACTGATTATATTTATTGAATGAATGGGAAGTTAGTGATAGTACCATTTAAAAAGCCAGACCAAAAGCTGGCAGTCATAGCAGCAGCAAAATGGCAGGAGGGATTATTACTGCTTGGGACCAAAGTCGCCATGTGAGCAGCATCCACTGTAGTGACTGGAGGGGTTGCCAAGGCAACAGTGCAGCAATAACACCATTATTGTGATGCAGAGAGAGACTGGTTGTTAATCAGGTTAATGGATGCAGTAATGGGAGTTTGTGAGTACCTCCAGCTCCATTCCAACCTGATCTGTTGCCCTTTCCCACCTTCACCAAATTAGATGCCAGAGAACAGAAGACAGTAAGAAGAACTGGGGTTTCAGTATTTATCCGAAAGGAAACTTATCTGCGGGAATTCTCTGTTCTGTTCCATTGTCCCATTCAGTGCTAGTGGCTTCAATACACCAGTTACTTAACTTTCTTAGCTTATTGTTTGGACATGTGCAAAGGCACTCACATCTGAGAGGTCTGAGTTCAAATAAAAATTCTTGCTAACCCTCTTGAGCCTTGGTTTTGTCATTCATTAAATTACAGTAATAAATGATCATAATAATAGTCTCACAGAAATGTTAAAGTTAAATGTAATAATATACACAGGAGGCTCAACATAGCAGATGTTAGCTGGCAAAACTGATTAGATCTCTTATGGGTTATCAAACTCATGTCATTGCCTGTGTGTCTTTTCTCCTTACCTACTTGCTGCAAGTAGAATAAACAAGAGGGAGGTTGTGCTTACCATGTTTCCCCGAAAATAAGACAGTGTCTTATATTAATTTTTGCCCCCAAAGACATGCTAGGTCTTATTTTCAGGGGATGTCTTATTTTTCCATGAAGAAGAATATGGTACACATTTATTGTTATATGAAAATAAAGGAAATTTATTACCTGTATACGGTACGGTAGTACAGTAGTTGTCAACACAAACCAGACAAACTGTGAATCCTACAGTATCAAGAATTTACTCATTTATTCAATGATAATCATGTCATCATCTTCTGGAACATCATCATAACAATCCAATTCCTGAATTTCCTGGTGAATTTCTTGTGACTCCATTTCTTTCAGAATCAGTGGACCAAATCTCTCATGTTTAGCAATAGCACTGTCTTTAAATGAGTACTTCTTGTCAAGGTAGCCTGCTCGCAGTGCATTTGCAATGCAACTGTCAGTGAGTGATTTTCTCCCATGAATTCTTCACCCAAGTCACAACTTCTTGCAGTTTAGGTTTCACAAAGTTTCCACACTGATTTCTCTCCATTCTATTTTCAATGTAGTCATTAATTTCCATGCGTAAATTGTCTTTGAATGGCTTGTTTATTGCAATATCAAGAGTTTGGAGATAGGCCGTCATTCCTGCGGGAATCATTATCTGATCTATTTTTCTTTCATGAAGAAATGTCTTCATGTCTTTAGTGTGGTGAGTGCTGGCTGCATCCCAGACTAGCAGACCTCTTTGGCTCCCTCGCATAACAAGCGGCAGCATTAAATCGACCCACTTCCTTATAACTGCTTGTGTGGCCCAGGCTTTTTCAGTTTCAAGAATAAAAACACCCAAAACACGTTCAATCTTTTCCTTCTTGCCCTTAGAAATGATTAAAGGTGGGATTTTAGTGCCATCCAGATGAATTGCCAAAATACAGGAAACACGTGCCCTTTCGTAAGCAGTGGAGGGAATGTACGCTAAGGAGGCACCCCGCTGTTCAATTGTTGTTTGAGATGATTGGCCCATAAACACTGCAGTTTCATCCATAGCAATCATGTTGGAAAGATTGTATTTAGAGAAGTCAGCATCATCAATAAAGGACTTGAATGCAAGTGCTCGCTTAATAACTTGAGTATCTTCCAACCTAAACAATGTTGTAGATCTTCTTAAAGACAGTTCACTTGGCTGAAGGAAATTATCCAGCCAGTGTTGTGATGCTTTGAAGTCTTCAGGGGCTATGTCAAACTGTGGTGCCATGGCAAGGGCAAATTCTTGAATCTGAGCCCTATTCACAACCAAAGCCTTTGCTCTCCTGTCAACAACCCATTCACAGATCAGGTCTTCCAGCTCGGAAAATAATGGTTGCTGACCTGATCCACACTTGCGCTTTTTAGGATTTCCCTTGTCCACTTGTTCAATGAGGTTACCATACTCTGCTCACCATTTTCGGACCAATCGGATACTCAACATCTTCTCTTTGCAGAAAGCAGTAAGATTTTGGCCCCAAGAGTCTTCCACGATTCCTTTCTTGTACTCCATGGAGTAGCTTTTTCTTTTTGCACTCATTTCTAGGGGTAAAAAAAAAAAAGGAATTGGGGTATCAAGGTGGGGGGAGGGGGATCACTCAAAATGACACAGGGGGGATCAGAGGGGGTAATCAAAATGGCACAGGAGAATCAGAGGGGGGATTACCATTTTAGTAATCCCTTTTGATCCTCCTGTGTCATTTTGATTGCCCCCTCTGATCCTCCTGTGTCATTTTAAGTGATCCCCCTCCCCCCACCCCTGTGTCACTGAACACCTTCACCAGACATCCCCCCTACCCCTTTGTCAGACATTTACCCCCTGGGGCCTGCCTGGGGACTGTCACTGGGCTTGCTGGGGCCTGGATCTGGGCTGGAGCAGGGTCTGCCACTGACTGAGAACCTTCAGTCATCATGAAGGCGGCCGCGAGCATCAGGTAGTGTCACCAGAGACAGACCAGCACTCACCACCTTCGCCGCGTCCCGTCTGCTCTAATCCTCCTGTTCTTCTACATGCATCTGCGAAAGTCTCCTCCTCTCTCCCGCCCCGCGCTCACCCCCCACTCCGACCTCCGCTCCGCCTCCACACAGCAGTGACGTCAGGACTCTGCGTAACGTCACTGGTTGCTAGACGCCAGTCGGGGCGGCCCTAGTGACCAGTTTACGGTAAATTAATTTTCATTCTGAGACAGCGCCTGGGGGCCTTATTTTCGGGGGATGCCTTATATTCCACTCAGAAGGAAACCTGTAAGTAGGTCTTATTTTCGGAGGATGTCTTATTTTCAGGGAAACACGGTAGGTGGGGCAGAGTGGTGATTTGTTGATTACCTACCTGGTGCGAGGCACCTCGGGAAGTGCAGGAGTATAGTAGGAAATAAAACCTAGTCCCTTCAGATTGAACATAGGCCACCACTAAAAACATGGCTACTCATAAATCTTACAAACCAATGATCAGCAAAGGTAGAATAGAATGGAAATATATTTGGCACAAATAGAAAACGAATTATATAAAACCAAATTAAAATCATATTTACCAAGTAAAAGTATAAATTTACATTTTGGAAATGTATAACGCAGTGGTTCCAAATATTATGTTAAGCATTGAAAAAAAAAAAAAAAAAAAAAAAGGAAACGTGCCGAGAGCCATGGTAGAAGCTGTGACCAAAAATCTCTTTTTTTTCTATCAGGTACAAACCAGGTATTAAAAATCTACTGACAATTAGAGAGCAGTTTCAATTTTAGTGAACACATTTGAAGATATTAGTCAAGAGCTGGAGGAATAGATGAATCTTCTGCTGATGAATACACTCTAACATTCTTTGTACATAAAGATATAAATGAAAGAGTGTGTACTTTGGAGCCAAGGCATACCTGTTTTGTATCTTGTATGACTTCCAGGAAATTCACTTAAAGTGTCTGAATCCTACTTCCAAAATCAGAAAAACTGGAGAATAATAACTAAGAGGAAAAATGCCAAGAGTTATAAATATGTATAGCTGGTACAGTCAGTGACTAACAGTGTTCTTTCTCCCTCTCATGTTCTTTCTCTACCTGCTCCCCTGTTCAATCACCCCACTTTTGCGTTACCCAAGAGAAGATGGATCAGCTGTGTCCTTCTTAAATAGCAACTAACACCAAATCCCACCAGGAGCTGATCAAAGTAACACTACCACTCACACATGATGATGCTCATACTTTAGGATGATTCTGACAATCCACTTGCTGAGAAATAACCATTTGTGCAAGGGCTGGTCAGACTTGCTCAAGCTCAGAAACACAATTCCTCTTCGTATTTGGCATGCTAGCCAATGAAAATACAAAAGTGAGCATGCTAAAAGGACACATTTCTCTGTTTCCTTAGGATTAGCTTCACTATGCAAAATGATATTGTTTTATAGTTTAACACAAATAGCACAAGCTTATAAATTGATTATGGGACTTTACCTTCTAAAAGTATTATGATACTGAGTATGCTTCTCTTAACTGAGAAGAATATAGGTTGAAGTGTGGAATATTTGCTATAGGGACACAGTTATTTCTTTAAAGGTACAGATAGAATTATCAGGAAAAGTGTGTGTGTGTGTGTGTGTGCACAAATTCTTCAGATTGTAATGCAAGTGGGATGGAGGAGGTAGTAGGCATGCTGAGTTAGAAACTGAAGGTATTTAACATCTACCACAAAAAGGTAATTTGTTAATCTCTGACACATTTGGAAATTGCTTCCACACATATTAAAAGGAGAAGTAGAACTGTTTATAATAATTTAAGGAACAAAATGCATATGTGAGTATGTGTGCAAAGAGAGAGAAATAAACAGACTGAAATAGTCTCTTCTGCTTCCTCCTTCTGCCACGTGTGGCAAAGCCGTTCATTTTTTTCTATATGTTTCTTGGATAATTACATCCATTTCTATATTTGGCCTATAAGGCTAACCAATTCCTACCTGTAACACAAACTCAATTCCGTCATCTGTAACTGTGTGCTGGCCACCTTTTAACTTCAAACTCAACATGCCTGAGTAGAACCCCTTGTGTTTTCCTCAAACAGCTCTTCCTGACATTAGTTCAATTAATGTAGCCCGATCTCTCACAAACTGCAATGTAATGCCACCCAGAGCAATCTTAGGATTGATCAGTTATTTACATTTTCAAAGTTGAGGATCCCATCCCATAAATGCTGGAGAGTTCTGGTTGCGGCATTAAGAAGGGTTCGGCAACCTGGAGAAAGGCTGTGTGTAACTTAAGTAAGAGTCCAGAGACAAAAGATAATTTTGAAAGGCATTGGGGGTCAGAGGAGCCTGGCTAAAGAAACTAAGTTCTCCTCCTCTCAGGACCCCTTGCTTTTTATTAACACAAATTGTCCTAAGGCGAGGTAGATATACACTTCAAAGGGTAGGGTTTTGTACAGAATCCATTGTCAGATTGGGGAATAGCCTACGGCTGTTCAGGTGTTTGGCCAGTAGGAGGCAATAACATGTAGATTAAGATGCCCTGAGCTGTCTGGCAGTAAACAATCATCCTTTTCAGGTTTGGGGAAATGCCATTCCCAACAGGTGATAATATATGTGACTCAGCCCTTGTTGAGTCTCCAAGTTCCATCAACCTATCGATGAAACTCTTGCAATTATGACATGTTGGAATTGGCTTACAGCACATAAAAAGACAAAAATAAGGCAAGTCATTATCTTGCAAGACAACCCTTTTATTTTTTTTCAAGCCTGCAACCGAGGTACTTGCCCTTGACCGGAATCAAATCTGGGACCCTTCAGTCCATGGGCCAATGCTCTATCCATTGAGCAAAACCAGCCAGGGCAAGACAATCTTTTTTATATGTAAGTCTGTAAGTGGTTAAGAGAAGAGTATGGATTGTATAGATTACTGCCTGGCCTCAAGTCTCAGCTCAGCTCCTTGCTAGATGAGATCTTATACTTCTCACCTAACTTCCTTATGCTGTGATTTGCTCATTTGTAAAATTAGGTTAATAACAGTGCCCATTTGACAGGGCTTTTGTGAGGAAGAAACAAATTAATACATGTAAGATCCTTAGCACAGTGTCTGGCCTAAAGTAAGTACAGGTAAGTTGTTATTTTTATTGATACTGAGACAGGCCAGTAAGCCAGGACAAGTGGAATAGGGAAATTGAGATAGATAATTAAACAGCAGTTTGCAACCATCTAATAAACCCTAAAACCTATCTTCCCTAAAACAAGGACACTTAAGAGTAAATGGTTAGCATTTCTCCTCCCCAACCAGAGGGTAAATAGTTTAAATCACCCTATTCAGGGAGGCAGCAGAAATCCAGTGAGTGCCATTTGCCAACCACACCCAAGGACAGATAAAGTTACGGGAATAAATCTCATTTTGATACATCAGCATAAAGCTGATGTATATTTTATTGAGATCCTCCCATAAGACCTCTGCTAAAAGGCCAGCCTTTAAAAACCCTCAAAAGGAAGGTCCCAGAGCAAGCTCTCCCTCCAAGGAGCACTCCAGTGCTGCCGCCCCACCCACCCCTTCGCCCCCCGCCCGCCCGCCCCACACACACACACATCCTGCCTTCTTCTTCCCCCACAGGCATGCATCTCCTAAACTCTATGGGACCCCAGGAGGCTTGCAACTAGGGCAGCAATGGGCAGTGGCAGTTCCTCCTGGGCAAACCCCCTGAGCCTGTCCCCAAGGCCCCCTTTTCTTGCCTTCATAGTGAGGCAAAGCAGCCCAGCCTAGGTTCATTTCCCCAGCCCTTCCTTGTTTCACTGTCCCCTCAAAAATTCACCTGAACTTGTATTGTGAAATTTTTCCTACACGAAGTCAAGAACTCATACACTATATAGGCCAGCCTTAGGCAGACCTGCCAAGGGCCAGGTCCCCTTTCCAGTAACAATATTATTATGATTAATACTATGGAATATTTCACACATAAAGGTATAACGAATTATGTGATTAGCAGTCATGTACCCACCACTTAGCACAAGAAACAAAGCATAACTAATATAATTCCAGTCTCTAATTCTATTTTTCTTTTTTCTTAAAAGCTAACCTCTATCCTAAATTTGGTATTCAAGATCCCTACACATTTCTTAATAATTTTGTTATATAAATATGTCTGTAAACAATGCAGAGAATGTGTCTCTCTCACATCAATATTATTCTCTCTGTGTCTCTCCCCCTCCCTTCCACTCTCTCTAAAAATCAGTGGAAAAATATCCTCAGGTTAGGATTAACAAAACAAAACAAAAAAAAAAACAAAAAAAAAAAAAGAAAGAAAAAAATTGTCAATGCTATAAAAAAAAAGATTCAAATCCTTACTTTTTCTTATTTGCACTGAAATATTTATTTTATATTTAATTTTATTTTTCTCTGTGCAGGTATGTCCTGACAATTATTTTGAATTCATTTTATTTCATAATTATTACATAAAATAGTTCTGTCCTATGAAGGAGAGTGATGTTTAAAAGATGACTCATTCTTTATATCAAATATACTACTTATACTGCTGCACCTGGCTAACCTTACCCACTCTCCTACTGAGATTTTTGGCCATGCCAGTTATTAAACCCATATTCTCCATAAAATGATTAGAATCAGAATTCCAATTCTGATGCTAAGCAACACTAAATGACATTATAATACAGCTTCATAAAAATAAAAAAAGATTTATAAAGAGTACTATGTTACTACTAAAATCAAATTAAAAGAATCATACTTACGCTTAGTAACCAAACACTTACAGTACTTATTACATGCTAGGAACTGTGATAGGAGGGGAAATCAAAGAATAATAAATACATGTTTTTAATTCTCCAGAACCTTCTAATTCAATGAGGAGATGAAAGATGAGCAAATGAGGGAATGGGGTACAGTGGAGGGACAACCTGATTACTGCGTGTAAGGACCTGGGTAGAGACTGGGGTTCTATCACCTTCTAGCTTTACGACCTAGGGAAATCACTCATCTTCTTTGTAAAATGGGGATAATTTATCTTACAGATGTAGTGTATCTGGTACATAGAAGTCATTCAATGACTGGCAACTAAATATGAATAAGACTTGACAAATTAATCGTACAGGAGATTAAAAGTTTCATGCCACAGTAAATAATATAGTTTCCATTAATTTCTTAATGGAAGATACAGATGTATAAGAGTTCAGAAAAGGAGAGAGCAGTTGCAACTGAGAGATCGCAACAGTTTTAGGCCCAATACTGGATTTAGAGCACACACCGGGGAGCTGGATAGGAATGGGGCCTGGAGGCAGCAAAAGAAGCCCCGATACAACAAGCTGCCCTAAATGAATGGTCATTTCCTATTATTTCCTCCTGGCTTAAAAAGATATATTTTCCAAGTTGAATGAATGAAACTGGGCATAAAAGATCATATATGCATGCTGCCTTTATTTAAAATATACAAAAAGCAATGCAGACATTGTTACAATACAACGAAAGTGTTTTGTTATGCTCCCTGCTTAAAGCAATTGATGCATCACTATCGCTGTCTAGCATGATTCCATAGTGAGACAGAGATGCTTGGTCTCAAATGTGTTTTGTTTCCTTTTAGAAAAAAATAAAATACACACAAAAACAAAACTCATGTACTATGATGTTACAGGTGGGGCAGAGTTTGCCCTGGTGGGAGAGCTAGAGGACAGGAAGGGGCAGAAGGGACATGCCACGAGCTTCCTAATGTCCTGTTTCTGAGGATGCTGGTTACATGGAGATCTTCGGTTTCTTAAAATTTATTAAGCTACACTTTTATTTGTACTTTTTTCTATATATATGGAATAATCCTTAATAAAAAGTTTACACATTACTGGTATATAAGTTACCACTGAAAACTTTGAAAAAAATAATAAAAGAATATAGTGAAAAATTGAGAAAAAAAATCATCTATAACTGGAATTCAAAATAACTATTGCTATCATTTAGGAGTTAAGGCTTCATTCATAATTAAGATCACCCTGTACATACTATTTACAAACCTTTTTTCCCCACTAAGTAATCATAGGGCAAGGAGATTTCCATTTCAGAGAATATTTTTCTAAAATATGATTTATGTATGTACCATAATTTTCTTAGTCAATCTCTTTACATTTTGACGATTAGTATACTTCTATTTTTAAATGTTTAAATATCACAATGAACTTTTGTAATAAATATATCCCTCAATATTTGACCAAGACAAATTTCCCTAAGTTAAAAAGTTTAAAGTTTTTGATACACATTTTAAAATTTTCCCTTCAAGATTTATACTCATTTCACTCAAATGCTCAACGATATTGAAAATATATGCATTTTAATCTGTGCATTTTGTAGTTGGACATGTAGTTTTCTTTCAAATGTTCCTCTTTTGGGTCCTGGGCTTAACTCTTGTTTTATGTTATTAGCGATATTTCTTTTTTTGGAATGCCTCTTCCTAGCCTTGGCCAATATTTTTGTTTTCTTTTTCCTATTAGAGCATTTCACTTCCCTCAGACTTCTCAGCTTTGCAGGTTCCTGTTGTCCCAGCTCAGTATTTCATTCAGGCGAAAATCTAGGCTTTATTGCTTTATGAACTAAGTTTTTGTTTGTTTGTTTGTTTTCTTATCCACTGACTTTTTTGGCATGTGACCCCATTTATGTTTCTGGTTTGTTCAACTTTCTTCTGCGTTTCAAAAGCTTATAATAACCAAACCTACTGTGGACAAGACAGTAACACTTGGGGTAGAAACAATGGAGACTATATATAAATTCTTCCCAAGTGTAAGGTCATGGAACAAACCTAATTCCCAGTACTGTTCCCCAAGAGTCACTATACTTATCCATCTTAAATTATAATTGAAATTGTTGACCCCAACGTAGTGGCATCAGAGTTTTAATAGGTTGAACTCTTTATAGTTTTTACAGAGCATTTGGCTTTGTAGATGAACTTTGCTATTTCTATTTTTTTCTGAAAGCCTGTTAAAACAAATAAACATACTTTAGATTCCCTCACTGCACTAACGTCCATTAGAAAAAAACAACACACAAAAAACTAAGCGCATTTTCAACCCAGCACAGACTGCGGGCAGCTTCCTCTCCCTGGGTTTGCTCTCCTCTATCGCAGTTGTGGGAAGGCTGCCTGAGACCTGGGTTTCTGGCCTATCTCCCTGAAAGATGACTTCCACATTCTGCAGTGTGGGACGACGTGCACTGACAAAGTCCATGCTGGGAACAGGACGGGCTCAGCCAGCAGGGCAACCAGGGGGCAGATGTCGCTCTGCTTTGTTTTCTATCTTTAGTGTGCCCTGTGGCAAGCCTTCGTCCTTTTCCTCTGTTGGTCCTGAACATTTACCTTCATTCCTTTTGCTTATGCCTATTGTTTCTTCCTGCTGTCACTTGTGGTGGGCTTTTTGGAACAATGTTGCGGGAACACAGAGCTTTTGAGGGAAATGTAAATTGCAGGCGGCACTGAGTCCGTCTGTTTTCTCATCGGAAAGCAGCATTTCAGAGAGCTGAACTGACGACAGGGTTCTGTGAAGACGTGCGGAGTTCAGGAGTATTCCCAGTTCCCAGGCCCTGGCTGTGCAGAAGTGGGACTTTCTGAAGCGGGGGCACTCTGCGAGGGCGGGGAGGAAAGGGGCACTTGCAGAAGCAGATGCTCCAGCCTTCCTGTCGTTGAAGGAAAGCTGCTCTAATCAGACATCAGCAGTCCCACAGACAATCCCCAGCTTTGGAGAGAGACGAACAGCACACAGAGTCCCTTAGTCCAGTGCATAAATGTAGGAGGCTTGCCTTAAGTGTGTGTGCAGGACTCTAAAAATGTGATGCAGAGTTAAAGTGAGGCATTGTTTAGGTTTTAATGAAGGCAACCGGTTTTCAACAACAGAAGTTCTGTTGCTGAATATCGCCTCCTCTCCCCCCACCCTCCACCCCCACCCCACATTCAGTTCCTCTGCCCCTGCACCTGCTTTCATTTTTGGCTTCTTGGCACTGATGTTCACAGAGACATCAGCTGGCAGTGGCAAACTGCTAAAAGCTCCCCTGCAAGGCAGCTCTGCAAATGCCAGCCATTTATCCACTGGTGCATGCCAGCTTAGCGTAAGGTCTCCCTTTCTCCCTCCAACCCCAATCCCCTTAGCCCCCCAGTTTTACTTCCAAATGGCAGTAACTAATCCAAGCCAAGCAGTGGTCTGGCCCTGTGAGCATCCATTAAGTGTGGCCACATCTATTTGCTGCATCTATTTGCTGTGATTATAATATTTTGATCCAAAGAGTGTTGCAGAAAATTCAGACAATAATACTATTCCTTCTATTCAATAAAGAGCTATTGGCCCACAAGCTCATTTCTCTCTCCTCAGCAGATGGTGGGATAGTGTCTTGAGGTCTCTTTGACTTGAAACAGCCTTTTTGTTTGTGTTGCTTATTGAGAGCCAGTTGCCCCAAATTCATTGAAAAAAGACATCCACTTTTCAGGGTAAGCTAATTTCCAGGAGATAAATACTGACTTAGAGTTGGGGGCTGATGGACAAGCTGGAAAGGCAAAGGGGCTGCTGGAAGTTAAGAATTCAGTACAAGGCTGTGCAGTTTCAAAAACGATGGCTTTAAGTTCTCCATTCAGCACCAGCAATGCAGGCTGTACACTGAGAAAAGTGTGAGAAATCTGTGAGAAATTCGACATATATTTATTTTTCTTGGAAATTAGAGAATATCTTCACAGTGTACACTCTGAGGGCTTTTGTTTTGTTTTGTTGTGTTTTTAATGATCTAAACCATCTGGGGAGCTGATAAAGAATGTGATTTTCACAAGCTGAGCTAGAAGCCTATTGCTAAATCCCAAACCTTTATCCAGCCTACAGATAAACCCAGGGTGGGAGCGCTTCCCTTCCAGCTCTGAAAGACTAGGATCCCACGTACGCCAAATGCTTCAGTCTCTGGGTGGTAAGAAAAATAGAGAACTGACTGAAGGCGTCTGGCCCAAGCACTCACAAATGTATGGGACTTCTTTTTGAAAGAGTGGTAGGAGATCAGAGATTTCCAGAAAAATTCGTCTGAAAACCAAGTCATCATCATATTTTATCAAATGCCTCAATGGTCGTTTTGATTCAGGGATAAGAATGAGCACTTGCAAATATTTCTTCATCATGTATTCCTCAAATCTGGACTCTAAAACCCATCTTACTAGACGGAGCGCATAAAAAGCACAGCAGCCGCAATTTGTCGTGACCGCCTTGCAATGACCATAATATTATATCAGAAGCTGTATGACAAGTGGCCAATTAGGCTTCTGGTCAAATGAGGGTTTGCCTTCAGCATTTGGCCCAGCAATGAGGATAAAATAGAGAAATCAGGGAATGACCTTCCCAGGAATAGGTTATACACTGAAAGTATAAACATATCATGGCATTTGGCGCAACCCTCTCTTTCCTCTGAATTCAATTTCTTCTTTTCTGGTGATCTACTATAGAGGAACACACGATCAAACTGAGAAGTTATTCCATGATATTCAAGCACATGAGTGCTATAACTTATAATTTATTCCTGGTGTATACAAACATCTCTAACCAGAGTCTGACAATATTGCCAAGGTATGGTCATCAATTAGTATTCTCTACATTTAAAAAATATATATTTTTATTGATTTTAGAGATGAAGGGAGAGACAGAGAGAGATAGAAACACCAATGATGAGAGAGAATCATTGATCAGCTGCTTCCTGCACGCCCTGCACTGGGGATCGAGCTGAAACCCGGTCATATGCCATGACTTGGATCAAACTGTGACCTCCTAGTTCATAGGTCGAGACTCAATCACTGAGCCATGCCAGCCGGCGAAACCTACATTTTAATCAATCAATCAATCAATCAATCAATTAGTATTTAATACCTTTCCCATGCTACTCATACTTTATTCAAACATAGACAAATGATGTCAGAAAAGCCATTTTAACACGTTTAAAGTATGTTCAGAATTAAGGACCCAGTTAAACATTCCAGTGAGTCACTCTTCTACTGAATGCACTCTTTCCTAGAAGATGAGGAGCAGTAACACTGACCGAACCCCGGCAGCAGAAGCTGCAGGTCACTGCTGCCTACAGTTCATAGGAAATAAGCATTGGGTAATAAAATGTTACTAGTGGGAAGAATTTCAGTAACAATGCTTACTTCGGTAGTCGTTTTCTTCTTCCATGAAGCCTCTTCCTCCAGGTTACCTCTATACCCCTCACTCTGGCTGTGATGTGCTTTCAATCCTAGAAGAACCAGTATCATGGGGTTTGGGGACCAGGAGTGGGGACATAGGACGGGAAGTGAAAACCCAGACACCTAAGACCTCCATCCAACAAGTCCTTCTAAGTCCTTTAGCTCTCTACAAAAGATAAATCTACAGTGTAAAACATCTATCCTATACAAATCAGTGTTATTTACTCAGATAAACTCCATAAGGGAAGGAGGGTGGAGTGAGGCACAGAGGAGGAAGTGATCAGTCCTACTGAGTAGACCCAGGAAGGCTTCTTGGAAGGGACAGCACCTGATCTTCTGTGTTTATTCAACAAGTACTTATCAATTGCCAACTGAGTGGTATGCAAAACAATAGTTGGGCAGATTGCAATGCTGAGAAGAACCCTGTCTTTGCATTTGTAAGTGGTAAGCCTTGAACAGCATTTCAGTGAGAAAAACTCTCACTTGCTTCTGAGTCATTGCTCCCAACCCCCCTAACAGTGAACCTTTCATGGCAGAGGAATCCCTTGCTTTCCCTGCCTTTTGAAAGGGAACATGGAACAATATCAGGAACTGCATGAAAAGCTCCAGCCACTGTGCACAGCTGCCAGGGACCTTGGGAAAGGAAGCAGATAAGAAACACACTTCTAGGAATGCATGGGGAAGCCTCAACTCTGGACAGAGGGAGCAGTGACCTACCCAGCACAAAACAAAGACCTAGGTGTTTGGCATCTAGGAAGGTCAGTAAATATCACTGAACTCCAATTAAAATAACATGCTGGGAACTAGACCTGAATTTTTTTTTTTTTTTTTTACAGGAAAAGAATACGCAATCTGGTTCTTTTATGTCCAAATAACCGAGATGCACCAAGTTAATCCTAATGGCAAAGGTAAATATCTTGATTTTTCCAGTGATCAAGCTTGTGAGGTTCTTCCCACAGGTGGCAGGCTGTTAGTCCCATAGACTCAACATCAGCAGAAAGGAAACCTTTGCTTCTGCCTAAATAAATGATGCTCTGATATACTTCCTTTTATATTACCAAGCATAATCATTTATTACCTATAAGAGCAATACTTCAAACAGCATTCTCTAAAGAATAATAGCTCATGCTATTTTCAAGGCAACTGCTTGGCACTGAGGAGGAAGCACAGAAATATTCCATGGAAACACCATTAGTGTGATACTTAAAAAGAATTAGGGAGACAAGATACACTCCTAAAACAATGAAACAACATATTAAAATGTGACACAGCATATATGTGTTAAATGCACATTATAGACAACAACTCACAGACAAAATGAAAGGAAGGCATTACTGGAACAGGAAGGATCAGGGGAGATTTTATAAAAATTGGGACCTAAAGAATGGGAAGAATTTAGATAGAAAAAACACACACACACAAAACAATGACATCAGGCAGGAGCACTCTAGGTCAGAAGAGGAAAGCGTATAAAGGTGTGGGAGAATTATTTTAAAAACTACTATGTTCAGACCAGGGAAGCTGGGAGCTTACTCCTAGCACAGCTGCAAGAAGGCCTCTCTCCACCCCTCCCAGCACACACAGAAAAGAATATTCTTGGGAAGTGGGAAGCATCTGAGAAAGTAAATGGGAGTGGCTCCAGGGGAAGGAAAACCTTATTGACAAAATGTCAGTGCTGGTGGCTTAATCCTCAGTAAACAGAATGTAAAACAGCGATTATCAGGGACTTGGACCTGGACGGACCACATTACTTTGTTAAAAATAAAAAATAAAAATTTTCTTCTAAATAAAATATAATTGTATGTCAACTATAGCTCAATACAACTGAACATCCAACACTTGTTCTCAGATGCTTGCTTTAAACATGAACTGGAGTATAGTCTCTGAAATAAACTGGCATTTCCATCTATTAAATCTCAGATGAAAATTCTACCATAATTTTTATAACTATAAAATTATATATGTACATATATTTGTATATGTATGTTTATATATAATCTTCAGAGAATTAAAATAACTTGCCCAAGGTCACACTCAAGTCTGAGGCTCCAGAGCCCTGTGCTGTACATTATAAGGAGTTCCCATCTAACCTTGTGGTGTGCGCCAGATAGGTCCCCAAGAAGTTTCTGTTTGCAGATACCAGACCTAGCCCTGATCTACTGAATCTGGACCCACCCGGTATGAAGATTTTACAAACCTATTTGATAATTTTGATGCAAATTCCTAGTTAAGATGCTCCTGTCGAAACTACAAAATATTAATAATAATAATAGACTAAAGCCCAAGTTTGTCACTAAAATGTAGTAAGATAAGACGGAGAAATGGTAATCTTTGTACATTTGTTACTTTCCTTCACTCCTCAACCTTTCTTTAATTAGGACTGTTTACACAGCCTGAAGGAGAACTTGGATTGTAAGAGCAGGAATGTAGAAAAAAGACACAATTCATGTTCACTTTTGGTTTCCCCAAAAGCCTCTAGGGAATCGTAAGGAAAGGCCTGAGGGAAGCAAGGTACTGACTGAGGAAAGTCAGACAGAGCAGAGAGGACTGCTGCCTCGCCAGGTGTTCACACAGGGTGCAGGCAGGGTGGGAGCGAGACAGATGTCCAAACAGCTCCCACTAACGTGGAGCAGGAAGAAATAAAACACAGAGAGATGGTGGCAACATGCTGTCAGCACTGGAGGAAAAGACGGTTAACTCTGCCTGGTGACATTTGAGAAGAGACTTGACGTTAGCCTCGAATTTGACCATGATGGATATGGTTTGCTGTAGATGGAGAGTGTGAGAAAAAAGATTTGGGGCATTGTAGTTAGGCAGTATTAGATGTAGACAGATTTATAAGGTTGCACAAAGCAGATTCAAGAGGAAATTACTATTTGCCTAGCACTTTTTAATTCAATGCTCTACCACACTGAAAGATACTAAGACATGTATAACATTATTTCAGTGATTATTGATTATCTCAGTCCTTATTAACTTACCAACTTACAGCTTGTCAATGGTTAGCAGGTCACTTTCACCAGGAAGGTCTTTAGCCAACATGTCTTTGGTGGTTCTTCATTTTTCCTCCGACACTCTCCTCTTCTTTCGCCCCTGGCCCACCATCCCTGATTTGACATGCTCAAGCAGATAGGTTCACAGACCTACTTTCCATTTCCAGAGACTTATGTCATTAACTTGAAAACACACCTCTGTTGAAGTGTTCAGTGCATCGTAACTGTGGAAGTATAGAGATAATACTCCAATCTCAGTGGTCCCACCCAGCAGGGACTCATTAGTAACTAATGAGGAAAATTTCAGACCTGGTATAACAACTGAGGAATATATTATAAAAGTTAAAAGGGACTTTAAGATAATCTGATGTTCTGTTTTTATAAACTGTCAATATTGAGACTCAAAGATGTTAGATAATTTGTTCAAATCTGGAAGCTTCAAAGAATCGGGAATGGCACTTGGACTTAAATTTAAGTCCATTAATCTTCCTCTAATACCTGCTAAGGAAGGGGAGTGTTCAGCAGCCACACTTAGGTAAGAATTGCAGATTACCACCACTCCTATCCACTCACTTTAGAGCCAACCCTCAATCTAAAATCGGTGCCTTATTTTGCCTAATTTACTTTTCCAAAGCAAGTATTGTTCCAAATCCCATATACTCTATACATACTGTTGAAAAACAATAATTTTATCTTCATTGAGTGCATAATACTCAACACGGAGTGGTTTCAAAATGGGTAGGTTCAAATTTAATGAGCAAGATTATAGTTAGCAGTAAGGCCCTTATCCACTGTCACACTAAAAACTGCTGACAAAATAAGGGATATCCCCTTCCCATTGTAATGCTCTACATAAGGAGCATAAATATGCTAAATAATTAATGAAAGTTGAAAATCTATTTTTAGAAAGCATAGCTATAGAGTCGGGATGCAAAAATAATAAATGACTTAACTGATTTAAAAATTTAAATAACACATCCTAAGTTATAGATGAATACATTTAAAGGTAGAGAAACTTAGATACCATTAATGCAAAAAGATGTATCTGGGGGAAAAAAGGAGTAAAGTGAAGATAATCTTTGCTTGATATCTCAGGCAATTTGGAACTGAGTCAAGAAAAGTCAGTGTTGGGCTTTAAGACTGGATTTTCAGAAAAATGCAGAGAAAGAAGAGGTAATTCCAAATAAGGGGATGAGAGTGATTGTGCCATTTAAGGACAAATGCACCTAAAAGACAACATGAACACTCTGAGCAAAGGTTTGGTTAGATAAAGACTGAAGTAATAAATGACTAACAGATATGATAAACAGAAAAGTGAAACAAACCTAAAAAAAGAATCTTTGAAGAAATTTAGAAAAATTTATTCACCAGTTACTATGAACAAGACAATGTAGAATTACTCACAGTTTAAAATGTTTCCAAACATGAATTTAAATCCCAAAATTTCTAGTGTAAAAAATAAAAACTTAACATGATGACTGTGATTCTATTTGTTTATTTATTTAAAAAAAAGAGTTAACAGACCAGTCAGTGGGTACCAATTTCTCTAAATTCAGGAGTGGGGGTTGATCCTCTTAACCTGTCAAAGAAGATAAGCAAAGAGAAATGGCTAACATATCATTTTTCTGATAGTTGATAGTTGAAGGGTACTAATCCAACAAAACCCAACCTGAAATACAGTCTTTTGATAATACTGTATTTATTAATCCAACTAGAGGTCCGGTGCATGAAATTCATGCACGGGTGGTGGAGGGGTGTCCCTCAGCCCAGCCTGCACCCTCTCCAATCTGGGAGCCCTCTCACAATCCAGGACTGCTGGCTCCCAACTACTTGCCTGCTTGCCTGCCTGATTGCCCCTAACCGCTTCTGCCTGCCAGCCTGATCACTCCCTAACCACTCTCCTGCCAGCCTGATCGACGCCTAACTGCTCCCCTGCCAGTCCAATTGCCCCTAACTGCCCTCCCCTGCTGGACTGGTCACCCCTAACTGCCCTTCCTTGCCAGCATGGTTGCCCCTAACTGCCCTCCCCTGCAGGCCTGGTTGCCCCTAACTGTCCTCCCCTGCAGGCCTGGTCTCCCCCACCTGCCCTCTCCTGTAGGCCTGGTCCCCTCAACTGCCCTTCCTGCTGGCCTGGTCACTCCCAACTGCCCTCCCCTGCCAGCCATTTTGTGTCCACATGGGGGCAGCCATTTTTGACCACATGGGGGCAGCCATCTTGTGTGTTGGAGTGATAGTCAATTTGTATATTACTTTTATTAGATAGGATTTTAACACCTGGCTTGTCAATACTGCTCTGAGACCCTGACAAGAGTGGCCCCTATTCTGGGCCCCATATTGGGAGTGTCCAACTCAGGCCTTTGCATGAGGCTATGCCCCTACATAAAGGCAAGCATCAGAGAGACAAAGAGTTGTTCTTACCAGTAGCCTATGGCTCCCCTTCTAAACCATCCTCCAGGGATCCAAGGCTCTACAATTTTGTCCCAAAGTTCCATGAGCCCAACTTACAGTCCTGTCCTGTCCTTGCCTCTCCTTCAGATACCTGTCGTGGGAGGATGGCACGTGCCACCACTACTTGGCGATAGGCCTAAGGGAGGCCCAGGAGCAGCTGGCTGCCGTGTGTAACAGGAAGAGAGTGGTGGAAAGAGTTTATGAGCATAACTAGAGGGTTTTCTAGGTCCCCTCATGGGAGAGGAAAAAGCCCTCAATAGACTGAGGCCATGGTCTTACTTTCAATGGCACTATGTTCCTTGCAGAACTCTGAGGAAAAGACTTTTTACATGTGAACCAGGTCTTCCAGATCATTATAAAGATTTTTTTTCAAGGTGGAATGATAGACCATATTTTATTTATTAGTTCAAGTTTCATAACTGAAATGTTTAGACACATGGTTTGTGGGCTTGCCCTGGGCTTGCGAAGGTCTAAGGCAGGCCTACTGCTTGCCCTCTCCTGGGCTATTTGAGATCCCTGGGAGCAGAGCCCAGCCCCTACCTCTCATACCTGACAGAATGCTTCTTACAGGAGTGGGGATTCAAATGGGATTGAAGAAGGAAAACGTGGGGACATGTGAAACAGATATTTTCAGGAGTTAGACTTTTTCCCCGATCTGTCCCATTTCTTTGACTTTCCCAGCACAGAAAGGAATAGTTAGGAACTTTACTCCAGACTCAGAACCTATAGCCTCTGAAGAGGTCACCAGGCTGTCCTGCTGTGTTTAACAATCTTGCAGTCCATGTTTCCTACACTGCCCGGGTTCCTGTGAAACTTCCCTTGGCAGGAGGTAAGACTCTCAAGGACAAGGCAGTGTGAGTTCCCCTAGGATGTTGTTTTTTTTCCGTCAAGGAAATCAACAGAGGCTCCAGGATTTTTAACTTCCTATTTTTGGACATTGCATATTTCAGAAAAAACATTTATTTGCTACTTTAATTGAGGTTTTAGAGGACTGTTGATAATATCCTTTCAATGCACGCTTTTTACACTTTACTAAGGAAAACTGACTCTTTTTTTCCAGTGGCTGCAGAATGATCCATTGAGTCATATTTTTTTCTTAACAAAAATTACAATTGTTTAAATTTAGTCATCATTATTTGTAATAGAGCCACACTCAATTCTCATCACCTTGTAGGGCAGCTGTAATATGCATATCCGATTATTTTGTATGCACTATACAATTCCAATAAAAGTGTGCTTCTTCATCCTGAATTCACCTTGGGAAACAACGGTACTGTTTCTGTCTGTTACTAGTTATGGATCTCACCATATCTCAGCACATGGTGAACATGGCTAGGGTCCTTAATGCAGTAACAATCATTAGAAATTAATGAACCAGAAAATCATTCACATTTTATTGTTGTTGTCAGTTATAATCCGGCATTTTTGAAACTTTGTCTCTTATTGTAGTTCTGGCTGATTGTCAGAGATGCTGTTTTTAAATTTCCTTTGCAAACAGTTACATTACTACAAGATTTGCTTAAGATAAGAAATCATTCCTCTAAAGAGTTCCAATTCTCAAAGTTTACTTGAATCCCTGTTTGCCAACTATAGTTTTGGGCAGATTTTGTAAGTTCTGTGAGCCTCAGTTTCCATGCCTATAAATGAAGTAGCTGCACCCACTTTACAGAGTTCCTGTAGGTATTAGAGTTGTTATTTAATGTGCCTGGTGGGCGGTTGGTAAACAGTAGGTGTGTTCTCTTTCACCTTCTCCTCTCCCCTTCTCCCCATTAATATAGTCTCCAGCACAAGAGACATTACTCAGAGTTTGATTTTAGCCCTAAAATTGGAAAATCAAACTTCAGTTACTGAAAGCCATTTCTTATTTCTGAGTTGACCCCTTGCACCTGGCTTGACTATCCAGTACTAGGACTGACAGAGAAGTGGTTTTTCTTTTGGCATATCATTACTCATCGTTTTCCTTCTTTTGTCAAAGAGAAGAAATGTTTCTTTTCTTTACAACAGATGGGAACAGTAATTAGAGACAGTTATAATCCTGACCCTCAGTAGCCGTCAAATCCCACTGTTGGCACAACTGGATGCAAGACGATCTGGATATACTGCAACCAGCATGCACTTGCCCAAAGCAATCTCTCCTATCAGACACGATGCACCAGGTGTCTGCCCCAAAGCTCATCAGGCAGAACACAGGGGAACACTGACACTCGACTATAGCTGTATTTGCTCTTATAATCCATTTTTTGTAAATTAAAACATTTAGAGGCAATCCCCTCCCCACTCACACTATTTAACATTTCGCCAGCAAAGAACTAAAATTGCACCATGATGGTCATTTCCTAAATCAGTCTCAACTATTAAAAGGGAATGCCAAGTCTTTTGAAGGCTCATACTATTTCCATGAGTAAGAGTGTACTGATATCAATGACACCACGGTTTTCTGCCAAATAACCTTCCCATTATAAGTTCATCTAGAAAATGCCTTGTTGGAATGAATCCTATTTCTTTTGTGAAAATACCTCATCAGATTAACATGAAATTATAGGTATTGGCTGGGTCTAATCTTAATTCCAAATTATTTAATTTTGTATGGACCAAAAATAAAAGATGAGAGTAGAAGATTGTTCCTGGTTTTTATGTATAATATCCTGGTTAACGTAGTTTAACCTTGTATTTAATACTAACTGAATAGAAGAGTAAGGATGATCTTTTGTATCTTTCCACTTCTATATAAACTGTTGGGAGACGGGAGGGAGGCTTTTATTCTATGGCTTTTCGTGCATTTACTATTTTTAGAAAATCGAACCCCATCTTTTTTCCTGTCTAATCCTCACCTTGAATGGCAAATTGTCTACACTGATCCCAAATAAAGGAGTCCTTGATCTTTCCATAGCAATAAGGGATGTATTTAAATCGGTCCACTTTAATGAAGGACCATGATAAGTAATATAACTACCAGTATGTCCCTGGATTTACCAGCTTCTTTATCTTATTTCATTTTTTTTTTTTAAATCCTTACCCAAAGATATGTTTAGTGGGTAAGGATTTGTTCATTGATTTGAGAGAGAGAGAGAAACATTGATGTGAAAGAGAAACATCCATCGGTTGCCTCCCCAATATGCCCTGATCAGGGATCAAATCCACAACCTAAATATGTGCCCTGACCAGGAATTGAACCTGCAACCTTTTGGTTTTTAGGATGATGCTCCAACCAACTGGACCACCCAGCCAAGGCTGCAGTTGACTCTTGAACAATGTGGGGTTGAAGACATCAATATTCATCCCCCCTCCCCGCAGTGCATGATACGGCGTTACATGATACAGGAAGAGAAGAGGGACCCCATAGCACATGTGCCAGCAGTGAGTTGAGAGCAGGATCTTTCTTATTGGGATGAGGGGCTTCCCTACCATCCCCGGGAGGAATAAAGAGATTTGCTCTTCAGGACCATGCGTAGTTCAAGTTTGGTAGGACCCCCTTCTACCGTCAGAAAGTGGACAGTAACATCTGTGCAGGTGTTGACTGCAAAAATTGCCTAGATTTGCTGCTGCCGGCCACACTCTGTTCCCCCCTCACCCATTACCTGTCTCCAATCTTGCTCTTGGTTGTTTATTTCCTGGTGCAAAATAATGCCAGAAGTCAGGATTATCCTGACAGCCCTAAATTGACCTTATCCAGTCTCCCTGATAATGTGATATGTTCAGTGAGACTTAGCATGTGTGAATAAAGTGTATGCAGGAGGGGAAAAAAGATAAACACATTTGACTCCCCAAAAATGCAACGACTAATAGCCTACCATGAACAGAACACTTTACCAATAACATAAACAGTCAATTAACATATATTTTATGTTATATTATTATATACTGTATTTTTACAATAAAGTAAGCTAGAGAAAAGAAGGTGTTATTAAGAAAATCATAAGGAAGAGAAAATACAATTACAGTATTTATGGGGGGAAAAATCCATATATGAGTTCAAACTCTGTTGTTCAAGGGACAACTATACTCTGAATTCCTTAACTGGCTAAATCTAAACAAGCCTAGGTTTTCTTCAAATTTCTTACCGCAGGTATTTCTGGGATGCTCCTTCAAAAATTCAAATCCAGCCGAAACCGGTTTGGCTCAGTGGATAGAGCGTCGGCCTGCGGACTGAAAGGTCCCGGGTTCGATTCCGGTCAAGGGCATGTACCTTGGTTGCGGGCACATCCCCAGTGGGAGGTGTGCAGGAGGCAGCTGATCGATGCTTCTCTCTCATCGATGTTTCTAGCTCTCTAACCCTCTCTCTTCCTCTCTGTGAAATATCAATAAAATATATTTAAAAAAAAATAATTCAAATCCACTCTTCCAATCCCTTCTCATTTCTTCTTTGGGAAGGTCCTAGAACATGACTATTCTACTTGGGATCAGCCTTCCCAATCCTCAATAATAGACAATGGGAATGTTTTTCTGGACAAACCCTGCCCCTTATGGACAAGGGGAACCTTCCTCCCGGTTTCTTCCAGGGCAAATTTTCAGAACTCCATAGACAGGTATCACTGTAATCCTCAAAGAATGGGCTCTTCAGTCTTTAGGGAGACTTCATAGGGGGCCTTAACATTATAATCCGCATTGGAATTCATACACTGGCATGAAGTGAACATATGTCCCCATTACCGTCTGCTGTCGTGTATACAGTGCTACAGGAAGAATAACATATGCAACTCCTAAAAAGAAAGAATAAATTCAGAGATGGTAATAATCAGAATCCATATTTAGGAAAGAAATAAGTTTCAGAATGAAACTTAGAATTGTACAGTCAACCCCTTACCTGCTGAGTTCTCTAGCATGAGTCATTCTGAAATGTTTGAACTTTGGGGAGACCCATTCTCCCCTTTGAAAGAGAACGGGCAGAGGGTCCTGACTGTCATATCTACTTATGGTATCCAGTTGACAAAATACGTTTAATTGCACGGCTTGTCTCCCTGTGATAAAAGGCATTTTGGCACAGGACTCTATAGAAAATTGGGTGCCAAATAGCCTTTGAAATGCATGACCACCAAGAAATGCAAATCCAACTCATTCTAAGCATAATCTACTCAACCATTTATTTGTCAATGGATCCGGCTTTACAAGAGGAAACAAACACATACTGCAACAGTTAAAAATGTATGGTCCTTTTACATTCAAGGTTCTTATTTGACTTTTTAAAAAACAGAATCAATAAATTCTAGTCATGTGAACAAGTCGGACACTTCCTTCAGATGAACTAGTTTATTGCTTATTTATTCTTAGTTACTAGATACCTCTGTAAGAATAGGAACTGAAAGAACGGCATTGGAATAGTGAAATTTTCTGAGCGCATTAGGGAGGATTCTAAGCTATTCAGTAAGTTACACCTAGAAGAGGATAGACCTAGTAGAGGATGGGAAAACCAAATGGGTGTGCCAGCTGTTTCTTTAAATAAAGTTTTATTGGAACATAGCTATGCCATTCATTTACATGTTGTCTGTGGCTGTGTTTATGACACAATAGTATAGTTAAATTGTTGCTCCAGAGACTGTATGGACCTCAAAGCTTAAAATATTCAGCCTTTTACAGAGAAACGTGGCCAACTCAACTTTCTTCTGAAAATATTTAAAAACTCTCTATTAAAGCAGGAGACAAATATGCATTTCTATGAAAAGAAGCTAAACTCCAAGCTTTGATCATTTTACTAAATTCATTCAGCTAGAGTTAATATGAGGGTATGCAAAGACTTCAGGAATAGAAGCACAGTGTTTGTGTATGAGCTAATGGGACAGTCAAATGTCTCATTGCAGTCTCTTGTGACACATTGCAGTTACCCCAAAGAAATGCTCTTGGTTCCAGCCATACTGAAAGTGGAAGACATAAGGCCTGCTGCCTGCCAATCACATTACCAGGAAAAGAGAAAAAAAAATTTAAACGAATAAATGTTTTTCTCTAATCATCTTCCCCTTTAAGTGGATTGTTCGGGAGATATTAAAATAGCTGAAGCAGCCTGCAGAATCCAGCTTAAAAATCAAACAAACTCAGCATGCTCTAAGTTCAAAAGGTCTATTGCATATTCACTATCAATCTCTCTATACATATTTTATTTGACCCTCTGTAAATATTGTCATTGCAAAGTGCTTTGGACAGGCTAATGCATTGTGATGTTTTGTTAATGGAAGCAGAGACAATAATGCAGAAGGCAGTCGCAAGACGAGAGGAGGAGGCAGATGAAGGAAGGGGCAGACTGCAGGCAGAGCCCGGGGTGGCTGAGAGAGGTGAGGCCAGGACACTGCGTGGAGCTGACTTCTTCATTAGCAGAACCTGGAGCCATGCCAGGGAATTCCAAGGGCCTAACCTCAAAGTTAGGAGCTCATCGGTTTTCCTCCCTTCGCCCCCCTCTTCCTCCCTCCCCTCTGTCTCCACCCCCTCCTCTGGCTCCCCCTCTCTCTGTAAGCTAAAAAAGAGAGCACAAAATGTTATTTTTTCTACATTATAGTGCACTTCTTTCCATTAGAAAGTCAGTCTGCAGAAATGGCAGATCTCTTTTCGTTCCGGACAGTCACGGAGTAACTTTCCGTTGAGCCGTCTACTCTGTCGCTCTAGTAAGAGCTGTAGCCATAAAGCTCTCCGAATTTTCATGATTTTGTCCCTCCATGGTGTATGCAACTGTGGCTTTAAGATATGGGTGTCTGTCTCCCTACTTCTTGTCACACCTAAACAGCCCCCTAAATCTTCTGAGTAGGAGAAGGTGTCCTGTGGATTTCTCTGGTTTATTAAAGAGCAACACTGCCATTGCTAGAAATGGTAGTGTATTTTCTTCCTTTACTAACTCCTTCCCCCGCTCCTCCATCTCTCTCTCCCCCTCTTTCCTTCACTCTGTTGTTGTTGTTGTTGTGTTTCCCACAGCAAAACCTGCCCCCTAGGATGGCCTATGTCCACGTTGACAGGCTCTGTTTGTGGTGCAGGTGTGCGGGAGCCCTCCTCTGTGTCGTCGCCACAGCAACCCACAGCTCTAATCTGCTGAATATGAAAGGAAGGAACAGAAAGAGAAAAGCCATCCACCCCCTTCTGCTCCATCCATGAGTCCAAAAGAAGGATATGGGCTCCAGGCATTCCTGATAATCCCCAGCCATCGCCCAGGCAACAGTCACAGGGAGCTGGCGCTGGGCCTGTGGTGAGAGAGCAGTCCCCTCCCAAGTCCCTACCTCCTCCTTCTCTCTGCCCTGGGTCTCCTAATGGCCCCTCACAAACCGCATCCCTCTTCTGGCCTCCCACCCGACATGGTCCAGCCAGTGGGCCACTGACTCACAGATAGGGACATCATGTATTTCACCACATTCTTCTTCCAATCGCACTGAACAACACTCGTGTGTGTGTGCATGTATGCATGTATGTGTGTGCACATGTGTGTTGTTGTGTGTGCACGTGTAGGAGATTTTCGTCTCTACTCATCTTTCAAATGAGCTTTGTTTGTGTGCTAGACAGATCAAAACAGATAGAGAATTTTTCTTCTCAGAGCGAGGAGTTTGAAACAGCAGCCCCTTGCAACTTGCACGAATTCAGCTGTCCCGGGGCTTGCAGAGAGTTTTCGGGCCGGCTGCTCTCTAGCTCCATATCCAGCAGTGAAAGCTCTCATTTGTCTCACCACCATCATGTTGATGCAGCTGGGTCTGACACTGCTTACCTCAGCAATTTTTTTTTTGGTTGAAAGACAGAAGGCTTCCTTGTGATTCCAGCCTTTTCCTATCAAATGACACTCAGCCATGGTTTGGGTGACTTATTTACTGGCACCAGACCAGGAAAAACAAAAATGAACGTTCACAACTAATAAATCCTCGAGCTTAGATAGCTACAGCAGCAGTGGTGGAATTGCATCAAAATGTTCGGCCTGATACCACAGAGCTCCCTGGCAGGGTGGAACCTAATAAGTCAGGGGCAGGAGAAGGGGTGACACAAGACAGGAACAGAGAAATGTTGTGCACTCTGGGTCTTAGACACTCAAAAACTGGAACCACTGACGGGCTCCTCTGCTTGAGGAGTCTAGATGAGGGAAGGAGGATACACTTTTTCTCTTATTCTGGAAAACTAAGAGCCATCCTTACTATGAAGAAAACGACCAGCCTAGACGGACGGGACAGCAAAGTCACAGCTTTCTCAGCTGTCCTGAGAGAAACTATTTTTATAGAGGACATAAGGTCAAGAATGTTTAGCAAACAAAATTGTATGTCATCCACTCCTAGATAATTCTCCAAGGACCTTCCTCCTCCCCAGCCCCAGAGAGCGTGGGGGCATCTCTTTAAGCTACCGTGACAATGTTTCTATTTGTTTTGGACTTGATCTTATGGACAGAAGCACACTTTTTTCATTAACATAAATCCAGAGAAATGCAACCACAAAGCCATTGGCTTTGGCTAAGGTTTCCTCATATTCTCCCCCTATGACCACCTCTAATTCAATAAGTGACCTGACTTTCTGTGATGATTAACTCTGTTGATTCAGCTTTTGTAGGCTAATGGTGGAGCCTTTCCATCCAGGGTTCAATCTTTGGGTAAAAATGTGAGTAAAAACTGGGGAAAATTTTAACCATCACCCAGATGTTTAGTCTACTTATTACTAAATATTTGACTATTTGGAAAGATAACTATGATTGATTTCACCCTTCCTTTTTAATTTTGGTTTTATTTTCATGACCCTCAGAGAAACAGTGTTGGAGGACATTTACTTGATGACAAATTAAATGACATCCACCCAACAGTTCTGTTTGTTAGAATTCAGAAATGGAGATACTACTTTTTGTTTTGCTTTGCTTTGTATTGTGATCCAACTGAGTTCTGATGCCATCTGAGCACCTGGAAAATACCTATGGAAGTAGGTAACATGATCTACTTACTTTCCAAAGCACCTCATAAAAAAGCATCTTCTAAAATCCTGCTCTGTGCAATTATTATCTTTGAAGGCTGTTCCATTGGCACTTTGAAAAAAATGTCTGGACTAAAACCAGATAAAAGAAATATACAAAGGCTAATTCTGCTATCTTAAAGTACTTGGAATTCTCACTGTCTACCAATGAAGTAGCTGTTTCAAATTCTTCCCTCAGTTCCCAGGAAAGTAACTGAATCTCTCTGTGATTGAATCTAGCTATACTCTCTCTATCATGGAGACCCGTCAATAGTCATTGTCTACCAGGAGAATTGAGGATTGTCTCAATGCTATTTTGAAATCCTTAAGAAATAGGCATTATGTATTAAACATCAAATTCTGCTTAATTCTTATAATCCTTATTTTGATTCCCCTTTATCCATTGTTATACCAATATTTTGGAAGCACCAGATATGTGCCAACCACTATCTAAGCTCTTTGGGATTCAAAGAGCTTGTATTCCAGAGGCAAAGACAGGAGCATAATAAATAATGGCCAACTTTCATTGAGTGCTTATTATGTGCCAGGTCGTACTTTAGACATTTTATATTTATTAACAAGTTCAAGCTTTAAAACAACTCTGTGAGGTGGGTAGCATTATTTGGCCCATTGTTGAGAAACCAAGGCACACAGAGGTGAAATTACTTGCCTCAATCATGGGATACCTTATTTGTAAAGCAGTGTTTGGAAAACAGATGACTGTCTCATGTTTATAACCCACTGCGTTCAGTATCCTCAATATGTAGTTAATAAGAAGCCTGCCAGGTGGCAAAATGGAAGGAGAACAGATTAGGTGGAGGGATTTAGTAAGCCAAGATTGTGTCTGACATCACCACAGCCTCTTAGAGTTTCTAAGAATGCTTGCTTAGGTGTTGGAAAATATATTATGGCAAAAAAAATTTTTTGAGGGTGTCTCCCAGTGGTACCACTCACACATATTTTAACTAGTTTCGGGAAAACATTTTAGATTGTTTGAAACATAAATGTGTTAATATTTCTAAAGTGCTTAGGAGAATACATGGTATACGGTAGACTTATGGTAAATAGATCAAATAAGGAGGTTACATAACAATTGAAAATTAATGTTTAAAAGAGTGATAGTGTGGGTAGCACTAGGAAGGACTGAGAGAGAAAAACTACTCTGTGTTAATCAGGAAATAGAAGATGTAATACTGGTGACAAGAGAGTTTTCCCTTAAGTCAGTAAGAGCTTCATCAACCACACGGGGTGAGACCAGGCTAGATTGTTGGTCAAAGGAACAATGAAAGGTTAAAGCATGACTGCAGACAATGAAAGAAGCTTGGTCAATTTTCTAAAAAAAACAAACAAAAAAACCCACCAATATCAAAATCCGTTTCTTCACTCAGAGATATTATTTCTTCCTGGAGCTTCCAATCCATCATCAGAGCGAATCTACATTTTGAAACCATCAACCAATTCATGATAATGTTGGTCTTGAAAGTTCACAAGCTGAAAGACATCTTGGCACTGTCAAGCTATTGAAACATAACTCAGTACCTCCGCTCTGTAGAGGTCACTGAGAACATCGCCCTGCCTGGAAGCTGTGGGTGCTATCAATCACTGATTTAAAACGCCAGCTCTTGCAAAGGCTTGCTCAGCAGAGGGGCTGAGCACTGTCTTGATGAGGAGAAAAAAAAATGAATTCTAATTACTACCTTTGTTCTCCTGAAGTTAGTTTCAAGAAGCACAGAAAGACTAGCTTGCATTTACTTACCTCTTCTTACTCAGTATTTACAGAAAGGTATTTAGGCAATCTATTTATAGAATCACCGCAGGGTGTAGTGTACTTCCCAAATCAGTGATGATGGTTGAAAAGTGTATCCAACCTCCCAAGGCACAACATTTAAAAATTAAAAATAAAAATGCAACCTCTATGTGACATATTTATCATAGGACAAATTGGGGGTAAAGTACTTAATTGGAATGATATCCAATAAAACTGTAATGAAATGAAATGCCCTAAAGAGTTTATTTTATTTTTTTTCTTTTATCCTCAATAATAGAAGCAACCATATGTTCTAGGTTAAGATCATCACTTAGGGCAAATATTAAGTGACCCATCTTGGTTTTGTAAATATGACCTTTTCTTGTTTGAATTGGAAAATAAGCCCTGCTTTCTGGTTTACAGACTGCTGGGAGGGAAACAGGCAAATTTGAATAAAGATGGAGACCCTATAAATTCCAAGCCTCAGCTCCTTGTGATTGAGATTATCAAGATTTATGAAACAGACTAGGGGGGCCCTTACTCAGGACACTGAAATAAAGTTGCCTTCAGGAAGTAGTTCTCATCTGAGGCTGATTTTGTTCCCTAGGAGGCATCTGGCAGTGTCTAGAGACATTCTGATTATGGCAACTGGGGTAGTACACTGGGACCTGGAGGGTAGAGGCCAGGGATGCTACTAAATATTCTACAATGTACAGGATAGTCACTAAAGTCAAAGAACTATCTGGCCCAAAATGTTAAGGGTATGAGGTTAGAAATCCTGCCTTATTGATAGGAAGACACAAAACCAATGACCTACCCTTTATATTGTAAGGAGAAGGAAAGGAGAGCGCTGGCTTTGGTCCCTGGGTAGCATTCTCTGAGGCCAGTTTTTTCCCCGTGCTTTGTGGCTGATGAGTACCTTAAGCAGCAGCAGCACCTGGTGAATGTAAACAAATGGGGACTAAGGGCTGTCACAGTTGTGTGTGAGGATGTAGATAAGTACAAACCAGGGGGATCAGACTTCCTCTGTGCCATGCACATAACCTTTGAAGAGAACTTTGAAACTGCACCATGAGCCCAACCAGAGGCATAGCTCAGTGGCTGAGCATCGACCTATGAACCAGGAGGTCATGGTTCAATTCCTGGTCAGCGCATATGTCCAAGTTGTGGGCTCCATCCACAGTGTGGGGTGTGCAGGAAGCAGCCGATCAGTGATTCTCTCTCATCATTGATGTTTCTATTTCTCTATCTCTCCCTTCCTTTCTGAAATCAATAAAAATATATTAAAAAAATAAACTGCACAATGAGACCCAAACTTTCTGCATTGTAATTGCCTCGTCCCTGGGTGGCAGAACTGGTCATTATGAATTTTAACCAGTTGCTGGAGACTCTCCTTCACTAAAGGTAATACTAGAAAGTGGGGCTCATCCAATATCAAAGAGAAATCAAAATTCTGCACAAGAACCTTAAAGGAGCCACTTTGCTTCAGGCACTGGCCTTGAAGCCACTTCCGTGTAGCAACCAGTTCTCCTCTATTGCACTGAGCTCACTAGAGAAGCTTGAATCAACCAGGAATCTCTTGCTGCCTCTCTCTTACTCCCTGATACCCCACACCTATCCCCCACCTCTATGAACATAAAGAAGGGAAAATATGAGATTACTATCTTCATGCCTGTGTGGACCCATATACAGGACATGGGACATGTTATCTTTTCCCAGCATTATAGTCTCGGACAATCACCCTAGGTGTAACTTATCCTCTGTCTTCACATAGACAAAACACAGAATACAAGCTTCTAAGAAATTAGAGCCCAATGTGACTCTAGAGAACATCTCGTCATTGTTTCCCAGGATGAGATGTTTATTTCTGGTGCTTCAAAAGATTTTAGGTGGTACATGGATATGACTTGAAATAACATTATATCCATAGTAAGATAGTTGATACATCTCAATTCTATTTCAATTCTTATTATAATTGTGTCTCATCATACCAAGTGGTAATAGAGAAGTTAAAAGCAAAAAATCTCTGGGGTCTAATTTGAATTCTGACTCTACAATTTATTAACTGATTCTGTGACCCAATTTTCCCCAAAGAAAAGTGGGAGACTTATGGAGAATTCTTAGAGAGATTTTCAACTTAGAAGCTTGCCTTTCACACCTCTCTATTACATGGCTATGCTGACCAAATAAACTCTGTGAGGGCAGAGGGCCATTGTCTTGTCCTCTACTGTGTGTCTCAGTCTAGGCACACCCAGCAGTGCTGACATCACAGGCACTCAATACATATTTGCCAAAGCCATACTAATAAAAGGGTAATATGCTAATTAGACCGGACATCTTCCAGACATCCTTCCAGACAAAGCCACGGTGGCAGGGGCTGAGGCAGAGGCAGTTAGGGGCCATCAGGCCAGCAGGGGAGCAGTTAGGGGGCGATCAGCCTGACAGGCAGAGGCAATTAGGGGCAATCAGGCCAGCAGGCAGAGGCGATTAGGGGCGATCAGGCAGGCAGGCAGGCAGGGGAGCTGTTAGGAGCCAGCAGTCCCAGATTGTGAGAGGGATGTCCGACTGCCAGTTTAGGCCGGATTCCTGTGGGATCAGGCCTAAACTGGCAGTCAGACATCCCCTGAGGGGTCCCGGATTGGAGAGGGTGCAGGCCAGGCTGAGGTACACCTCCCATGCATGAATTTCATGCACCGGGCCTCTAGTAAATAATAAAAGAATCACATAAATATTTGACCAATGATTTTTTTTTCATTTTAATGATGCTTTTTACAGTACATAGATTTGCCTTCCCTCCCCCAACCCCAGGCTTAATGTTAAGTCATAGGGCATTCTCAGATATTTTCCCACTAAATTTTTGCTTTTTATAAGATTTGTTGAGGAATGATTAACATAACATAAACTGAACATGTTTAAAGTGTACAATTTGATCAGATTTGACATACGTGTATACCTGTGAGACCATCACCACAATCATGATTATGTATCATAATTCCAAACGTTTTCTTATTCCCCTTTGTAATCTGTCCCTTACCTCTTACCTCCCCTCCACAAGAACCACTCATCCACTCTCTCATTTACATTTTATAGTTTCATGAAAATTTAATTAAAAAGTATGTATTTTTTAAATCTGGCTTCATTCATTCATCATAATTATTTAAAGATTTATTTGTACTGTTGTGCATATCAGTAGTTCATTCCTATTTTTTTACTGATTAACAATTCATTGGACAGATATACCATAATTCATTTATCCATACTTACCTTTGAGTTTTCCTAGTTTAGGGATGATACTAAATAAGTAACTAAAAGTATGAATATTCAAGCATGTGTCTTTGTATGGATGTATGCTTTCTTTCCTCTTAAGTGAACACTTGGTATAATAATGGCTGGCTAATATGGCAGATGTATGTTTAGCTTCTTACAAACTACAAAAATATTAATGCAGTTATCCCACTTTCATTCCCAACGAGTGGTAGAGAGTTTCAGTTGCTCCACTTCCTTGACAGCACTTGACATGGTCACACATTTTAATTTAAGACATTCTAATAAGCATGTAATGGTATCTCATTTTGGTTTTAACTTGAATTTCCATAATGACTAAGAATATTGAGCATCTTTTCATCTGCATATCCTCTCTGATGAAGTGCCTCTTCAAATCTCTTTGCTATTCTCCCAGTCTGTGTTGTTTGTTTTTTAATTATCTTAATGTGTTTTTGAAGAGAAGAAGAGTTAACCTTGATGAAGTCCAGTTTATTACATTTTTCTTTTATGAATCATAATTTTGGTGTCATATCTAAGACATCTTTGCCAAACTTGTCATAGAGCTTTTTTCCTATGTTTTAAGTATAAAATATAGGTATATGCTCTGTTTATTTTTTTATATATGGTGTGAGATGTGAATCAAAGTCCTTTTGTTTTGGCTTCTAGATATCCAACTGTTCTTGCATCTTTTGTTGAAAAAACTATCCTTTCCCCACTGTATAGCCTTTGCACATTTGTAATAAATAAATAAATAAATAAATAAATAAATAAATAATCCATCAGTTGTGCCTATGTGATTGCCTTTTTTAATTCTATGCTATTTGTCAATCTTGATTCAAATATCACACTGTCTTTATTAATATAGCTTCACACTATGTCTTAAAAGTATGTAGTATAAATACTAGTACTCATACTTTGTTATTTGAAAAAGCCTGGGCCTTTGCATTTGCATATGAATTCAGAATCTGGTTATCAATTTCTAAAAACAAAAGCAAAACCCCAGCCATGGTATTGATTGGGATTGTGTAGAACCTATAGATCAATTTGAAGATCTACAGGTGGAGTATCTATGAGGAAACTGACTTTCCCAGGGTCCTGTGTAAAGTGGAAATCACTACAATCCTTCCCCCATATAGTTATAATATAGATTAAATGAGCAAGTTTGTCTAGAGCACTTAGAACAACATGTGGCATAAAGAATCCTATCACTCCCTTTCTGTAAGCCTTCAAAGGCAAATGCCACTGACTAAAGAGCCATGCCCCCATATCTTAACATCCCATATAATAAAGAGGTAATATGCAAATTGACCCTCACACCTTCATGTCACAAGATGGCCGCCCCCACATCACAATATGGCCACCCCATGTTGCCACAAGATGGCCACCCCCACATTGTCACAAGATGGCCACCACAAGATGGCTGCCTCCACATCATCATAAGATGGCCACCCCCACATCGTCAAAAGATGGCCGCCCCCACGTTGTCACATGATGGCTGCCCCCATGTCGTCACAAGATGGCCGACCCCACATTGTCACAAAATGGTGGCAGGGGAGGGCAGCTGGGAGTGACCAGGCCTGCAAGGGAGGGCAGTTGGGGCGACCAGGCCTGCAGGAGAGGGCAGTTGGGGATGACCAGGCCTGCAGGGGAGGGCAGTTGGGGGCAATTGGGCTGCAGGGGAGGGCACTTGGGGGCGATTGGGCTGGCAGGGGAGGGCAGTTGGGGTGATTGGGCTGGCAAGGGAGCAGTTAGGTGTCAATCAGTAGTTAGGGGACTATCAGACAGGCAGCGGTTAGGGGGCTATTCGGCAGGCGAATTGTTAGGAGCCAGCAGTCCTGGATTGTGAGAGGGATGTCCAACTGGCAGTCGGGCATCCCACGAGGGGTCCCAGATTGGAGAGGGTGCAGGCCAGGCTGAGGGAAACCCCCTCCAGTGCACAAATTTCATGCACCAGGCCTCTAGTTTCATATAATATGCATTATCACCTTGGTCATATTTTCCTGTCCAGACTCAGTATCACATTGAACCCTGCCTCCTGTTCATGCCAATATATCATCTATTCCCCCCTATTCCCCCAAATATAACATGCTACTTTTAGTCTTACTTTCTTTTTTACATTTTCTCTCTGCTTCTTAGAGAGAGTGCTTTTCTCCTTGAAATTCATCTAACTGTCCCAGATGTATATCAAATATCACCTCCCCTATGAAATTGCTGTAAGGCACACTAGTCAGAGTTTACTCTTTTTCTGAGCTACAATAGCATATACATTGCATTATAATTATATATTTGCATTTCTGTCACCTCCCTGTATACATTTCCCAGGAGAGAGTGTGAATATTTTTATACTAGGACCCAATATTATTTATTTTCATAGTCTGTGCCTAACACACAGGACATAGTACATATGTACTATGTATATACATCATGAACATACACTGAATAATACATAAAATTGTATTCCATCTATAGTAGCATTGAAAGCTATCTTTGAAAAGCATTCATACTTGCTATGAATTTTTAAAATAAAAGAAATAATATTTCTATTTTCATAATATGCAGAGTTTTGGATTTGTTTTTGCCATTAAAGTTTTAGCTTGAGGGGCAGCACTCTGAGACATTAAAAAGTCCTATTTTTTGCCCAGTAGAAAAACAAAAAGACAGAACTGTGAAAGCGCCTGGCACAAAGCTAAAAGGGAATCCCCCTCTTTCTGCTCTCTTGGCTCCAGCAAACGCAGGGGTATAGACAGGAGGCAGTTCGGCAACAACTCACCCTAAGGCATTGCCAAAGAAGCCCTTAACAAGAGAATGGACTCCTTGTTACAGCAAGGTTAAGGGATGTGAGTGAAACTGAAAGGAGGCACTCAAATAATTCCCTGTGCAACCTCAAAGGGCCACCACAATTCCCCTGTGTTTAAGAGGACCCCCACATCCAGGAAAAAAGAATCCAGCTTGTGGAAACAACCCCTAGCCAAAGGCCTGAGTCTCCCCGTGGGAGGGCTGAGCAGGAAATGCCTCTTTGCCTCGCAGTGGAGTTCAACACTTCAGGTTCCCAGAGATACGTGTTTGTGGTTTACATAAAGGTGGGGAAATTCTACTTTAGACGCACACCTTAAATAATTAGCTTTCCCAATGCCAATTTTTGCAATCAGACCATATGTTTACAGTCAAGTATATGGCTTATATACTTGACAAGAGAAATTTTCCATAATTCGGGTCTAGAAAAATTATCCTTAATCCAGATGTGAGAGAAAATAAATTGAGAACATGAAATATTTTAAGTCTAGTCCCATGATAGGCCAAACCCAATATTATGGTGAGCCAGGGCCCCTCTTTGGAGCAAAGTACTTTCCTGCACGAAGTAAGTAACTTCTTCCGAAGCATGAAATGTTACTCTCCAGAGGGCATTTAGGTTGCCTGTAGTTTCTGTGCTATTGAGATTGTTTAGGAAGTTTGAGCTGAATCTTGTTTCTTTTTCCATCTCTCAGGCTCTAGTCTAAATACTTGACCAATGCTCGTGTGTGTGTGTGTGTGTGTGTGTGTGTGTGTGTATTAATAACACATCCTATTCAATTGGATTCTTCACAAATTATGCAAAATATCTCACTGAAATAAAGAAACAAAAGGTACTGTAGTTTCTGTGCTATTTTAGTTTCTGTTTTAAAAGATAGTCAAAAGTTGGGGTAAAAACACCCAAACTTTAAAGGATATATTGAAAACAGAAATCATTCCCAAGTGTTTTAACAGTTAGGAAGTTTGGGGTTCCTTCTGCCTGCTGTGTCTCACTGGGAGACAGAAAAAGGGGACAGATGCCTGGAGAGTGAAAAAATGCTGTGCTAAAAAGCGCCCACTGGAGTGAACATTCATCAGCCTCCAAATAGAGCTTTATCCACTCATTTGCTTATGCTGTTTTGGTGAAGGATATACAGAGTGAGTTGAGAGTTTGCAACTAGAAACTTCATATTTATGTGATAAATAAATCATGAAACAATTGATTTATGTCAACTTAAAATATAGATTTTTATATAGTTGTGTGCAAATGGAATGGAAAGAAATTATAAAGATGAGCATATAGATATTTCATTAGGATCCTCAAATATATGTAACATGGTAAACCTAAGAAAATAGCATTCTTTTTTTCACAATAATAGAAATTATTTGAATGAACATGTTTCATATTTTTAAAAGTTTTCAGGAAGTTTAGATTCAAATTTAGAGCATCCAAATTTGAGGTTTATCCAAGGCACATGTTTCACATTAGTTTACTGAAATTGTTTTCATTTTTTTGTCTGTTCCATCTGTCAGTTATTAGAAAATGTGTCAAACTTGAAGAATTACATATCTAATAACCACTTTGTATAATTTTGTCAATTTTGTTTTATATATTTGGAGCTTACATTATCAGATGCATATAAGTTCAGAATTATTATATTTTCCTAATAAATTATCGACACCTGACATGTACAAAGAACTTACTATGTGATACACATAATCTAGGTATGTTATATAATTAACTACTTTTAGTTCTTATAATAAGAAGGTGATATTATTACCTCCATTGTTAAGGAAAGATTTTAAGTTTGGAAAGCTTAAATAACTTACCCCAAGATCAGTACATGGTCATGCCAAGATCTGCACTTAGATATATGGCTCCTTTAACTGCTTTTAATGAACTAACTGCTTTTAATGAACTATCTTTCCATCTTGTGGCTCTCTTCATCACTAAGAATGACTTTTACCAGGGTTTATATTGTTTACTAGAGGCCTGGAGCACAAAATTCATGCACTTGGGGGTGGGGTGTCCCTCAGCCCAGCCTGCACCCTCTCCAATCTGGAACCCCTTGAGGGATGTCTGCCTGCCAGTTTAGGCCCACAGGGATTGGGCCTAAACTGGCAGTCAGACATCCATCTCACAATCCAGGACTGCTGGCTCCTAACTGCTCACCTGCCTGCCTGGTTGCCCCTAACCGCTTCTGCCTGCCAGCCTGATCACTCCCTAACCACTCCCCTGCCAGCCTGATTGACGCCTAACTGCTCCCCTGCTGGTCCGATTTCCCCCAACTGCCCTCCCCTGCTGGCCTGATCGCCCCCAACTGCCCTCCCTGCTGGCCCAGTGGCCCCCAACTGCCCTCCCCTGCTGGCCCAGTTGCCCCTAACTGCCCTCCCCTTCTGGCCCAGTCACCTCTAACTGCCCTCCCCTGCAGGCCTGGCAGCCCCCAACTGCCCTCCCCTGCAGGCCTGGTCCCCCCAACTTCCCTCCCCTGCCGACCTGGTCGGCCCTAACTGCCCTCCGTAGCTGGCCATCTTGTGGTGGCCATCTTGTGACCACATGGGGGTGGCCATCTTGTGTGAAGGCATGATGGTCAATTTGCATATTACCTCTTTATTATATAGGATTACTACTACTAGAGGCCCGATGCATGAAATTCATGCAAGAGTAGGCCTTCCTTCCCCCGGCTGCTGGCAGTGGCTTCCCTCTGGCACCCAGGACCCGGGCTTCCCTCCAGCTGCTGGCAGGCACCCAGGACACGGGCTTCCCTCGTAGCCCTGGCTTCGTCTGGAAGGTCATCTGGAAGGACGTGCGGTCTTATTAGCATATTATGATTTTATTATTATAGATAGTCATACAAAAGAAGTCCAGAATTTGGCAACCTATGGCTGGTAAGGGAATTATATAGGCATCCACTATCATATTTCTTTTATTTTTCTGTTCCACAGCTTGCAACCTCAAGGAAAACTCATGGTCTAGGAGAGCTGCTGAACTCCATTAAATACAAATACATTGCAACTCAGAAGAGGAAGAGAGGCAGAAGTGTGAAAAATGCTTATCTATCTACAACTGTGCTCTCTAATATAGTAACCACCAGCTATATGAACATTTGAAATTTCCAGTATGAACTGAGATGTGCTGAAAATATAAAATACACACCAGCATTTGAAGACTTCATACCAAAAAAATCATGAAAATGATCTCATTAATAACTTGTAATACTGATTTTGTGCTGAAATGATAATAGTTTGGATATATTGGGTTAAGTAATGTATATTATTAAAATTAATTTACCTGCATCTTCTTACCTTTTAAATGGAGCTAATAGAAAATTTTAAATTATATACCTGGCTCTCATTTTGGCTTCCCTTCTATTTCTATTGAATGCGATGATTTAAAGAGTTCCCTTGGGATTCCCCACCAACAATTTCTGCTTCTACTTTACTGACAAGAAGTTGGCCCCTGCATAACCAGGAAGGGAGACTGCAGAATACCGTCGACGTAAGTCAATTGCCACTTCTACTTATTACTAAGGGAGCACTGGAGGATGGACACTTGGGGAGACAACTGGCAGCCTCTCCTCCCTTTAAGAAACCACCTCCTTTTTGGGAAACCACCTTATTTCCAGAGTGGCTGTCCCATTGAGCATTCCCACATCCTCACAGCACTTACTACTGCCATTGATTGAGTTTAGGCATTCTAACAGGTATGTAGTGGTATCTCATCATAGATTTAAGTTTCATTTCCCCAAGGACTAATGGTGTCGAGCATCTTTTTATATGCTTATTTGACATCGGTATCATTTCTTTGGTAAAGTGACTTTTCAAATCTTTGCTCATTTAAAAAATGTTTTTCTTATTATTTAGTTGTAATCATTCTTTATATCTTTTGGATATAGGTCTTTTTGAGATGAGAGGTTGGCATATTTTATCTCCTAGTCTGAGGTGTCTATTTTCTTAATAGCATCTTTTGTGGAGGTTTGTATTTCTGATAAAGCTTAACATATCAATATTTTTAGCTAATCGTTTGTGCTTTTTTATCCTTTCTGAGAAATCTTTGCCTAACCCCAAATCAGAAAGCTATTCACTCTTTTAAAAAATATACTTAAAAATAATAGGTCTATATTTTAATTAATTTTTATATGATGTGAGGTAAGAAATTACAGACCAGTGGTTTACCTCATCTCCTTGAGACTAAAATCTTATGGAAGATTTCTTCCATGCCCAGATGGTGCCTAGAGAGAAAGGAAAGGAAAACATGGGGAGGAAAAACTAAACAACTAAATATTTACCTCAAAGGCTGATTTAAATGGGAAAAGTCTTAATCAAAACTTAAAATCAAAAGTGACTAATTACTTGATTGGTAAAATTTAAACTTCTTTCCATAACTAGGTAGATACATGAGCTTATAAACAAGTTATAATTACAGAAAATGAAATTATCTCTCTATATATCTGTTATAGAGCATAGATTTTTAAACCCTACAATTAAATCAATATGTAAACAACAATAGTATCTGTTTATAAGACCAGTATTGTACATTTTTTAGTTAGAATTTAAAAAGGAACTGCTACTTTTCTTATTAAAATTAAAAATAATATCAAATCCCAAACTCTTTAGTTTGACTCTTCCTGAGGAGGAGGAAAGGTGAACAACATACAGCGAGGGTTGAACTGTCTCTCCAGCCACTGTCACCACTATCCTATTGGCCACCAGTGGGAGAAAATCTCCCTTTAACAGTGGATGATGACCGTTCCTTAAAATGTGATTAGATCATCTAAACCAAGGCTGGGACATTCAGTGCAACTTTATTAAAGGCTTGAAGATAGCACAAGGAAATTAATAACAGCATCTGGACAACCTGGGCTGCATAATCGGGCTGATTTGTGAAGCCAGCTTTCCACTAACGGGCTCTTTCTTGTAGGAGTCTTTCTGTGACAGATAGCCTTTTACAAGCCCCCAAGTAAGAATGCCTTCTTGGATATGCAGACTCTTTAGAGTGGAGTACAAGGAAATATGGCTCAGCTATCTTCTCCCATTTACATAGATTTTGCCCTTCATGGCTAATTCTGGTTAGAGGGCCCTTCCCCTCCACCAGTTGCTGAGCCTGAGATGGACCTCATTTCTTAGGAAACTGAAATTATCTCAACAAAGGAATGTTCCTCCTGATAACCATATATTAATAAAGCAGCTCACACATTCCTTCCAAAAGAAGGAATTGTGTCTTCGCACTAATTATGAACTAAACATTGCTTGGGGAATAAAAAGATTTGCCAGACCCAGTTCTTGTGCTCAAAGAATTTACAGCCTAATTAGGGTTATGAGATACATAAGCAAAATAAAACAGTAATCCAAAGGAAGTAGTATATTATTTCATAGCACTTCAGAAAAAGTAGAGATCACTGTGGGAGAGAGTCGGGCTTACATCAGACCTTGAGATATCAAAGTGGAAAAAGGATGTTCCAAGGAGGGGCATCATGTAAATAAAGTGAAGGCAGTGGGACATGAAAGATTTTAAAGGACAGCTCATAAAATAGTGAGTTTGGCTAGAGAAGTAAATATAAAATTAGAACAGCAAGGGAATGTTAGAGCTGGAACTTCCTCCTTAAGAAGTGGGGTGCCAACACAAATTCTGAGAAGTGTGAACTCATGATGCAAAGTATGATTTTAAGATAATCCAGAAATGGAGACTGGGATGTAATGGTGGGGAGAGCTTGAAGTCAGTGAAGCCAGTTCTGAGGCTGTTCATTGTAACAATACATTTCTGAGATAAGGGTTTGACTTTGGATTATAATTAGGGGTATAATAAAAATAAAGGAGACAGAGCAAAGAAATTAGAAGGGAAATAAGATTAAGATTCATGAGAATTGAAGTACTTAACTATTAAAAACCTAGGAGGTTAATTGTTCATATAAAAATTATAGTTACTAATTAACCCCAGGAGAGGGTGTCTTTGAAGTTCACGCCGTCTTTATAAACCCTCTGAATTTGGTTAAGTATCATATATGCATGTCATCCACATATGTATCGGATCACTTCCTTAGGTGCTACAAGTGAAACTGAGCTGAATGACAAAGCTTGATGGAAAGACAATCTATAGCACAGACCTATCTCTCCCCCACCACGCTTTCCCTTTGCTTGAACTCATCTCACTAAAATATAGTAATTAAAGTTCCAAAGAATGTTTTAAAATAGTAAATTTCCTCCAGATAATTAAAAACAAAACAAAACAAAAACTCCAGCCATCTCACTGTACTGATGGGTCAGTTACGGTCTTGGCCAAATGTTAAGTCTGGAGGCAAGTCTCACGACTGAGGACAGTGGGTTTGCCACTAGGAGTCAGATATTGCCAACGCTTTTAACTGTGGCCTGGAGGGTCTAGACTTCAGGCAGAGGCTCTGCATATGCGCACTTGAAGTGGAATTCCCCCCATGTCCTTCTCCCCTTCTCACCACTCTTTATCCATCAGAATGTCAGGGAAACGGTTTTATCCTGGCATTTCAAAGGGCAACAGTTAATTTCCTTTCAGGTGGAACTTTTTTCTTTTCTTTTAACTTGGTCGTTTTGTTTTAACTGTATGTTTTGCTGAAAGTGCTTTTATGCCGGTGAAAATCTAGACAAAGAAAACGTTTATGCAAAATAAGCCAAATAGAATGTACCGAGCCAGAATTTCTTTGCGGGACATGTTCCTTAGGCTATTTCTGAGAGGTTATTTATGGATGGCTGTTTATCCCCTGGAGCCTGACTTCATCTCTTGGTGAAGTGAAATGACTCTGTGTTTAGTACATTGGTTTGCCACCCCTGGGAATGGCTGGATGTCAACTATTTACCCCTGTGGGAGTGAACAGAAATCAGAGACGTACGGAGAAAATAGAAATCGAATCCAGTGTCCTTGGGAATTAGTAAAATTTCAAAGTAACTGATCTTTTAAAGGAAAACATTTAAAATAAGATGCTAGCACAGTGTAACTTTTATTTATTAGGCTGGGGGGGAAACCCTGCGAAATATAAAGTTACTCCAGGCAGAAGGGTATTTTCATCTTACAACTTTCTCAGTGACCACACCCATCCCATTCCCTCACCTGGCTCTGCACCAGGCCCAGAGGGAGAGATTTAAAATTTTTATTTTTTTAATTGAAAACGGATGCTGCACCTTGTTTTTCATGCCTGCATTTTTCATTAGGGAAAAAAAAAGAGAGAGAGAGAGAACACCTAGCCAAGTATTGGTTTCGTACCTCTGCAACCTCATAAAACCTAGGGATCACAACTTAGAGCTCAGCTTTATAGGGTCACATTGGAAACACTGAGAAACTCCCAAATCAGTTTACCATCTCCTCAAGACTTCTTTCCCATCGTGCGCCTGCCCCCCCGCCTCAACCCCCACGCAGAGCTCTCCTTTGGCATTAGACTTCCTGGATTGTCAGAAACAAAGCGACATTTAAAAGGTTAAGTCAAATAAACCCAGCTACAAAAGGGCTTATAAAATAATCATAGTCGTGAACAGCAAGGACAGCCCCTGAAACCATAAAGGGAATACTTCATGGATGGCCGCGCTTTAAATAAAGTTCACATGAGCTATGTAACGTTAGACGCTTTTAAAATTCAGAGGACAAAGTACAGACATGTTTGTGCGTTTCTCTTCCATTTGACAAGTCTTTTTTTTTTGGAATTGGGTCTGGACTGCATACTCTGCGGCTTCCGCACACGGGGTCGGGAACCTTGCTTTGCTGTTTTTCGTTTTCAAACGTGAGCACTATATCAAGAGGCAAGAACAAATCCATCTCCCTTCTAAAGACCAGAGTGACACCAAACCCGGCTGGATCTGCCCCGTCTCGGAATGAGCATCCTTTGGAAACACAGTCCAAGCACCTCCCTAGGCTCTGGAAAGCCGGTCCTTACAGGCGGCCGGCCCTCTGTGAGAATGACAGCATTTGGAAGGCGGCTTGGCACATGAGATTGAAAAGTAAATGTTTGGCAGCTTTGGAAGTCCTCAAGTTTGGCCAGGCGAGTATAATCAACAAAGGGGCATTACTTGCAATTGTATTTAAAAGTATTAAGTCCTTGCAGACTCAAGAACTGTGTGCTCCGAGAGAGGCCCGTGTGCTGTTGGCCCCTTTGCACCAGGAGGGCACACAGCTCACACAAGCAGGCTTTGTTTTAATTAGTGCGGCCAGCGGCCCTCCCCATCGCCCTCTCCTCTCCTTTCAGCGTTCCTTAGTTTACAAGTGTCCGTAACCCCCTCAGCTAAAAATTGTTACTAAGAAAAATTCCACAGAAACCCAAAGAAAATGGCCAGGCCTCGAATGTGCTTTTAAAGAGCTTTTCCAGGCTGACTCTGCAGCACTGTCTGCAGGGAGTGGGATGCTAAGCTAGTATTACTTGAATGTGTTTCAGTTCCAGGGATGTCCCCCAAGGTTAACAAGAGAGTTCAGTTAAAAATAACATTAAATTCTTCACCCCACTCCTTACCCCAAAGTTGGGGGTGGGGGCACTCACATTTAAATAACTTAAGGGATCTGGTTTAAAGTGACAAAAGCCAGAAAATTCAAAATTAAGGGAGGTTAGAGGCTCCATCTCCAGGCCCTTTCTTGGAGGGTGAAGAAAACAAAGGCTCAATGGAGCGAGTTAAGGGTGCCGTGCCAACTGGAACCCGGCACACAGGACTTTTGTGCCTTCTGGGGCTGAAAGGGTGGATATGGAGGAATGGTGTTTAAAGGGAAAAACCAGTTAAGGTGGGAGTGAGCAGAGCAATGCATGAAATGATAGCCTCTGACAAACAATGATTTAGATGTAGCAAAGGAAAGCATTTGGTTCTCACGCACTTGGCAAAAACTTTGTCATCTGATTAATTGTGCTCCGGGTTTTCTGTGTTCCATCCTTTCCCTTTTTACTTTCCACATTGCAAACACTCACAGATTCCATCCCTCATCTTCATGGGAGCCTTTTTCTTTTAATTAAAAAAAAAGAGATGCTCAAATGGAATGTTGACTTTGGTAAAGTATTGGAATTCCATAGCTTCTGGACCACTAGATTACAGCACCTGTGACAATGCCATGAGAGGCTGGGCATGGCCACTGACTGAGTGTAAATCAATACCACTCACTGGTTTCGAGAAGGAAAGAGGCTAGCTCTGGACCTCTGTCCATAGTTTTCTTCTAGGTGTACAATTATTTCAACTTAACTACGTTTCAAAATAGGATTTTAAGCTAAAGCATTTTTAAACTAAAACTCCCAAATGTTTACAATGTCAAGCTGCTTTGATTCCATTATGTTGTGCATATTTTTACAATCAAATATAAAATTTAAATCAAATATAAAAGTTGTTATGTGCTATTTATTAGTGTCATCTACGTTCTCATGCAATAGCGGATAAGCTTAATTGTTTTTATTTTGAAAACTAGTATGATTTTCAGGCAATTGCCAATATACTTTATCTCCATACAAAACATATATTTTTTATTGATTTGAGAGAAAAAGAAAGAGAGAGAGAGAGAGAGAGAGAGAGAGAGAGAGAGATCAATTTGTTTCACTTATTTATGCATTCATTGGTTACTCCTTTTATTTGCCCTGATTAGGGATCCAACCTGCACCCTTGGTGTATCAGGACAATGCTCTAATCAACTTAGCTACCTGGCCAGGGGTAAAACTTACCAGTATATTTTTTGTTTGCCTCCTTCTGACTCTAGTTTGTTATAAATACTTCAAACTTAACTTTCTAATGCTCTAATCTTATGCTGGTACTAATATGTCCTTATTCCCAACACTGAAAATATTCATGGGACTAAAGGAAAACAGGTCAATGCCTACATATTTGTTAGTGGAAATTAAGAAATTGTCCTGTTTCCATGAATGGGCAAGCCAGCATCTCTTCATAGCAAGCTTGGTGCCTGCAGCCACATTTGGTAAGAGGCACTAAGCACAGTTTCCAAAACGGGACCAGTATCCGCAAGCAACAAGTGCTCCACTAGGGCCGTGCCAGAAACAGACAGGACTCCATGCTGGGCCCTCTCTGCTCCTTGGTGATGGACTGCACTTGGAAATTTCACATTGACCAGCAACAGCACTACTTTCACCTTAGGGTGTGTGTGTGTGTGTGTGTGTGATTGACCAGCAACAGCACTACTTTCACCTTAGGGTGTGTGTGTGTGTGTGTGTGTGTGTGTGTGTGTGTGTGTGTAACTTTGATGGATTTCACAAAGCCATCTACAGCGGTGTTTTGCTATCCTGTCTAACAGCATGTTTTAATGGGGGCCGGTGGCTAAGGTTAGATACCCAACCTGTGGCCGGAGGTGAGCAGTCAGCAGGCCCACACAGGAACTAGACCTCTGATCGCTGGCTTCAGTGATGCCTCCAATTGGAGAACGAACCAACTTTATTGATATGAAATGTGCTGCTATGTTGCCTTTAAGGAAAGGTTCCGCTTGGAAGTCCGGGAAGGTAGCAATGCAGACACCAAGTGCACAGCTTAGGGGCGAGGAAGCAGGTGGCCTTTAACCTCTGGCTGACCTACAGAGGGCTAAGTATTTATTATTCCTTTAAGCCTCCTTTTGTTGTCAATAAATTGGGAATGAGACTAACCTCATCAGGTAGGATTACATACATCTGTGAAAAAGTATTGACTTGGGTGACTGACAAAAGCATTCAGTAAATGGTAGCTAGAATGACCATTGCTATGATTATCATTTCATTTTGCATGGGCTCTCTATTGCTTTCCTAATTTTAAAGCAGCACTCGGCCTTTTAGATTCCCTGCCATAGGGATTTTGGAAGGCTTGAAGGCAGAAGCAGCCTGAAAACACTACTTCTCCCTGCTTCTCATCAAGTCTGGACGTGGGGGGAGAAATCACAGAGGGGTCCTGAGGAGGAAGGCAGGAGGGAGACTTCTGTTTAGAAACTAAGTTGCCAGAGGAGAGCCGTCCCCCAGCCCTGGCTGTGGCCTACTCCCGAGAACCAGGAAGGGGCATGGAGATGCTGGCCGTGGCTCACGTCACACTTAGACGGGGCCTTTCTTTTTTTCTTGCTTCATTTATGACAGAATAATAAATCTTAAGTACAACACCCCAATCAATGTTTAAATACCCATTGCAAGGACAGCAGAGCAGAAGGGGATGCTCAGAACTGGATCTGACTTCTGCATCTTCAGTGGCTGGCTGGTGACTGGGCTCCCTCAGGAGGACCCAGGGTCAGGGTGACAGGAAACGAGATGTCCCCAGGGGCTGCGGGCTGGCCACTCTTTTGGTCCTGTCACCTCAGATAGCCACCTCCCTCTCTTCCCGCCCAGAAGCAGAAAGCCAAGGAATCTTGGATGAAGACTAAGCAGAATTGTGTGACCCTGAACATGTCACTTAACCTTCCTTGCTTTTTACTTGAAAATGAGGTTAACAACACTCAGCTTTCTGAAGATACAAGGGCTGAAATAGAAAAGCACTTTAAGGGTTGTTGTTTTTTTCCATGATAAAACCATTACAGAAATGAAATGAGTGTTGTATCTTTCTTGCTGTATTCAAGGTGATGGAAGGGAATAACTTCGTTTTCAATTCTATGGACATAAGTTAAATGATTACACCATGACGCCATCACTGCATTTAGACATGTAGAAACAGCGGGGCTACAACTAAACTGAGTTTCTTTCCTCCAAGACATAGTGCAACAGAATTCACTGGAATAAACTGAATCGTTCTCAGTCTGGATGCCGCGTTTAGGAGTAAACGGGCACTATGATTTGATCCGCTGAGAAGCAGTTCCTAATAGCAGAAGCACAATGGAAACACTGAGTTAAGTCATGGTTGTACTTTTCACGATCAACTTGAAAAGCTTTTTTGTCTTAACAATTCTGAAAACATTTCCCCCAAGTAATCCATTTTCTAAAACAGTCCTTTACCCGTTTATCCGTCTCAAATTATCTAATCCTTAACTTCATGAAGAGTTTTCCAAGGAACTCTAGTTTTGTAAAATGTTAAAAGAAAGTATGTGAAGAAAAACAAACAAAAAAAGCTTTTTCTCATCAAGCATATGCCGGGTAAACAAATCAGTCTATCCTCTATATTACAGTACATCTTGGAAACTTGAACATCTTACTATGCATTGTGTCTTTTAAGAAGGGGATATGCTACATAGCATTTCCCCAATTTATTTTACCAAGGAAACATTTGTTTCAAAGAACATCCCCTAGAAATACAATGGGACAAACTGTGGAAAAATCTGGCTGGGAACTACGCATTTTTAAAACAATCTAAATTCTTACCCTCAAGGCAATACAACTCCTGGATCCAGACATCAGCGAGTCAAATGTACCAGGATGATCTCTTCTATAGAACGCTATAATACTTAACACAAATAGTCAATTTTCCTCCTTCAGAGGGGAGCTGGCCAAGAATAAGGGTAGCCAAATCTTCACACTCGTTTTAAAACATTTTTTTTTTCATATATAGAAATGATAGGTTCTCATTGTGGAATATTTGGGGGAAAAAACATAAAGAAAAATAAAGAAAAGTTATCCACCCCTTGTGGCTCAGTTATTGGGTGTATATCATTTCCGTTTTTTCCCCATGATATGTACAGTCACATACGTCTTCGCATAATTTGTACATATAACTTTTCAACTGCTTTCCCATTTTATTCCAGCTCACTAGGACTACTCCTTCTTATTAAAAATCTTTAAAATCACAGTTTACAATGGTTATGAAATATTTTATCATATGGATGTACAGTTAATTTCTATTGTTCAACCTCTATGCTGTTTCTAATTTTTCACTATTATAAATAGAGCTATTGTGAATATCCCTGCACATAAATCTTTGTCTGTATTTGTTTATTTCCTTAGGATGGATTCCTAGAAGTGGAATTATTGTGTCTAATGGCATGGATTTTTCAAGGCTCTTTATACTCTAAAAGCTAATAGCTTGCCAGAATATTTATATCAATCTACACTCCAACAGTATGAAAGTGAACTGCGGAATAATGACTGGTAGTTTAGGTATATCTAAATAAAAAATATCTAAAGAAATTCTTTCTCCTGAATTTTGTGAAGATAAAGTAAGAATTTGTTCAGAATTATTGTACTCACACTCTATGTTAAAACTTTATACATTTTTATCATACACACATATGTATATGATATCAACTTACAATTCTGGCACATAAAGAAACTATTACTAATTTGCCAGTAAGAAAGATAAATAACTAGTTTAAATTCTAACATTGCTTATCTTTGCTCCATGAAACTCATTTTTCCATGAGCTCTAAACTACAGTTTCATGTTCTGAAGCTGTATTTACTAACTTCAGGTTTGTATTTATACATTTGCTTAAAATATAGTCTTCCTCACCATTAACTATCAGTTTTGATTAGTTGGTACCCTCTTCTTTGCTCACTTCCCTAATCTTCTTGTTGTTTCTAGGACACACCCTTGTATTTACTGTTTTTTCTTCCTAGAAATTATTTTTCAATTTATTTGTTCACTATTATTTCTTTATATCTCTATTTAAGTATCACCACTAAAAACATGCTTCCTGCCTCCTTCTTTCTTTACATTATTTTTTCCTAATAATTTTTATTACTTGACTTCATATTACTTATTCTTAAATTTTATGTATTGTTCCTTTCCCCCTCCCAATAAAAATACCAAATCCACGAGGTCAGGAAATATATCTGCTTTATCTACTAACAGGCTCATAGTGTCTGGCACATAGTAGTAACTCAAAAAACATTTGATGAATGAATGAATGAATAAATAAATAAATTTTTCCTATCTCAAGATCCTTTGAGAAAAGCTGTTCAGCTGCTAAATTTGCTAATGAAAACATCTGTGTGATTGTATAGCTGCACCTTTTTCTAAGTTCACAGTCCATTCCTGCCTTCTTCCTGGACCACATATTTTCTCCTGTGGGATCAGAGGTTTTAGTCAGAGGCAATGCTAAAAGGAAGGGCACTTAAACACTATTTAATGAGAAGAAGTATTTCTTGCTTACCACCTAATCTGTAAATAGATCTCCTACTAAGCAGAATATGAATACTAAAATGCTTTCTGTTCAGTATTTTTCACATCTGTCTGAATTCAGGGGTACTGTTATTTACTTACGCTATATCTGATATTATGAGGGTAGGCAAGAATCTAGTGCTAAAATAGATCTGTGGTGACAGGTGTACTGGCGGGGGGTGAGCAGGGGTGGGGATTTGGCCAGTATGACAATGTTCTCACTGTTGTTGGCACTTTTTACCATCTTCTCTCTCTCTCTCTCTAGATCTCACAAAGTTATCTCCTACTTCTACACTGATTGGAAATTGACAGTTAGCTACCCTCTCACTTATGACTAAAGACTGAGGAAATACGGCATGAAGTGATGGTGTAGGGTTGAACTTACGAGTTCCAGTTTCATTGCTTCTACCTGGGAAACCAGTAAAAATCACTTAATTCCTCAGGGTTTTAGTTACTTCATCAGAAAGTGAGAAATTGGACTAGATGATTTCTGAGTTTCTAGAATTCAAATATTCTAAGATTATGATCTATGGCAGAGCTTTCCAAGTGTTTAACCATGGAATTACAAAGTCCACAAATATCCCCAGACAGCATAGGTGTCAGAGGGGTTCCAATGGACAAGGGCAAATAAGTCAGGGAAAGTCAGATCCTCATAACCCCTTAAGAAATGCAGGTTGCACATTAGCATATCAAGTGCTGATTATTAACTATGTCCACTCTCCCTCCTATTTACAGATTAAAATATTTTAAAACTTGTATGTGTTATTTCTTAGAAAGGAATAGCGTCATTTCCTTGATTATTTTACTTTTTCTTCCCTTTACCTTCTTCAGATAAATAATAATTTTCTTGAAATTCAGTGATTGAAGCTCTATAATTATTTAAGAAGATGCATCATTTTTTGGATATATCCTGTGTTTTCTTATGTCCTGATATAGTTCTAATATCATCACCAGTTTTATTTTTGAAATACTTTTAGGCCATGGAAGTAACCTGTTCTTATGTTTATTTGTGTTCGTTTTGACTTTTACATTCCTATTATCCAGCATGCCCATTTACCCATTTAAATAAATTTAGCCTTTCCCTTCCCTAATTATCAAAGTACTAAAGATTATATGGTATGTTATCCCAAACTACCAAAAAGAGAATCTAAATATTCAGAACATTGTACTTTCTTTAGCTGTTAGCGTCTAGAACTTGCCAGATGCTTTGCTTTTAGCCAAATTAGATTTCCAGTAAATACTTCTAATCTTTCTTAGATACTCCAATTTTAATGAAATGCTATTAGATACTCAAAGGATGATCAATAGGAGCTTTAAAAATAGTTAAGAGAGAGGGTAATTAGACTCAGAAATCTTAAGCCAAAAGTCTCAGTTTCAATAGAGACTCAACATGCAGAATAATGGAATGTTCACTTTCTTATTCTCATGCATTCTAAGCCCTTGTCAGAATAATAGCAATTTGAATTTTGCCTGACTATGGAGGCAAAAATTGGTTTCATGAAACCCTGAGATGACCATAACCAAATGTTTTCACCATTTCTTCTTGGGTTCCTTCCTATCCCTGCCTACCAAACGCTTTTTTTTTCTTCTGTGACAACTGAGAAGTCAAGTGTGGGAGCTTCCTGCAAAGTGAAGGAAAGTGACACCTCACCTAAGCACTGGAACTCCACAGAATCTGAAATCCACTTCCTTTGCTACTCCAATGACTTAGACTTGGGAACGCAGACGGACCTTAGAAGGGAACTTAGCAAACTCGGATCCTTTCTATCTCTGCATGCAGTGAGCCTACTTACCATAACAATCTAGCATCCCTGGTCATTCTTCTCCGAGTTTCCAACCATGACACTAGTCTGCAAGGCCCAAGGATCTGCTACTGGTCAGCAGGATGACATTAGATGGCAGGTCTCCTTGACATTCTCCATTCTCCAGGGCATCTATGTTTAACATTGCAGATTAGGGAGGACTTTCCAGCGACCAGTAGTGATTAAATTTAGTCTAATTAAATAGTAGTTTATGTTGTAAAGCTGCCTCACGTAAGCATGATCTAGTAGATAAAGCAAATGTCTCTCTTCTCCAAAGAGAAGAGCAGGGCCACATGGCCTTGACCTAGTGTTAGGTTAAAATCACCAACAAGACAAAGCAGTAAAACACATCATAGTTAACCATACCATCTGAGGGACCTCAAGGGTAAAAGCAGAATGCTCCATAAGTCCCACCTTGAATATAAAAGCCACATGCAGCCACATTGCACAGCATATTAAAATGTTAATTATTTGCTGTTCTTGGTCTCAGCATACGAAACAAATTGCCTAGATTAATTGAAATATACTTTATATGCTGGATATAAAGAAATTAACATTTTATTGCTTGTCAGCATTGCTCTATTAAATATCGAAGCAAATTTTTCTTTCCTGTAACCACATGGAAGCAAGATGCTACAAGTGTATCTATCAGAAAAAAGGGGTTTATATTACCTTGATCACAATGCTATTCAAAGTTAAAATTAATCACTTATATCAATTATCTCTTCAGGCATAATATTTTATTTTTGTCATGAACTAATGGAAATTAGCATGTTTGTAAGTTTTAAATTAAATCTACCAAATCTTAAAGTTTTCTACAATCTAGGTTTTTAAAGTTTGTTTAGGAAAAAGGTTGAATTTGAAAACCATTTTTATTATATGCACAGATTAAAACATGATTAATGTTCTGACTTCTTAGATAATTTTTCATTCATTTGTAAGGTAAAAACCCTTTAAAATAGAGATTTCATAGTTTGTACCTTTAACTCAAAATAAGACTAAATTTAAAATTGAATAAACAGGTCATTTGTTGTTTAATGATGTAAAGTTCCAGTAAAAATTATGGCTCATGGAACCTTAAAATATACTTAACATAACATTTTGAAAGGTAGAAATTTTATTTTCCTTCATAGGCACTTAGAAATTATAGTTGAATGAGTTCGGGAGTATAAATAGAACATTTTCTCCTGACGAGAGGTGTTACCCTCCACCTGGCTATCTTCCCACTCAGGTCATTACACTAGGCCTTTTGAAATTACACCTGAAGTTCTAATTAGACACAATCTTCTTTGCTTCCTGTTGTAAACTGCTGCCTTGAGTCTTGTTCTGAAATGTGTTTCAAGTCCATGCCACTCCCCACCTTCCCCACTATTCCCCTTAACACTATGTGATCTGGAGAGGGCTATGGAAGTGCAAGGTCAGCGTCAGCCTTAGCATCCACAGGGGCTTCTGCAGCTAGACAGAGTGAAGCTGAGATGGAACAACAAACACTCCATGACAACTGTGGTGCAGACCATTAGCATATTGCTTATTTCCCCCTGAATGATTCTCTAGCACCTATCAGGCCCTCTAGAAAAGGGAGGTTTGAACCCGATGATGGGGAATCACTTTGCAAGTGTGAATGATTATGTTCTTAACAGTTCACTGTAGGAGGGTAACACCTATACTGGTGAAGTATCTTAATCAGCTTAATAAAGCACCAAGACCAAGAGAGAATTTCCCTTGAAATGTGAGGAAGAGGAACGAAATCATAAAACATGCATATTCTCAAATTTAAATGATTTTACTGCATTTTTGTCCATGGGGTATTCAGCTAGAGGCTATTATATCCTGGAAGTTTCCAAGAGAATTTCTGAAAATGTATAAAGTCAGTATGCTACCCTTTTATTGATACTGTTTTAAAGTCATTATCTAAGACATATCTATCTATCTATCTATCTATCTATCTATCTATCTATCTACCTACCTACCTATCTACCTACCTATAGATATAGATATATGTTTCCCCAAAATGTCTACACACACTTTGAATAATTATAAAGGCAGTGTTTATTAAAATATATTTCATTTTCAAAACTGAGCTATCAGGTGTTAAAGTATGTATACATTTTTGGGGACACCCTGTATATTGGTATGTAACTAGGATAATGATTTTAAAGCAGCCCCAATGAGGGATTATATATACTATTAGAGGCCTGGTGCATGAAAATTCATGCACTGGAGGGGGGGTCCCTCAGCCTGGCCTGCCCCTTCTCACAGTCTGGGAGCCCTCAGGGGTGGGAGGCGACCCAATGATAAGGGGAAGGTGATGTCCCCATCACACCTCTGCTGCTGCTGCTGCCGGCAGTGCAAGCCTCGGCCGGCCCTGGTTACCTGAGCCTTGGGCAGCCCTGGGCAGCTGGGCAGCCACCATCTGAGGCTTGCCTATGCCTCAGGCTGGCCCTGGGCAGCTGGGGGACTAAAGAGGACTGGGGGACTCCGGAGGCAGGAGTGCAGAGCAGCCGGACCCACCTGGGGGTGGGCCTGGCCATGCTGCATGTCTGCCGCCCCAGCAGGGCTGAGGGGACTGGGCGCCTCCATCCTGTGGCTGTGGGCACTGCCATCTTTGAGAGTGTGGCAGTCAATTAGCATATTCCCTCCTTATTGGCTGTTGGCACCACTATCTTTGTGAGGCCATGATGGTCAATTAGCATATTTCCTCTTTATTAGATAGGATATCCTAGTACATATGTACAAGATTGGTCAAAAATAGGTTTACAGTTGTTTGCATAAAAAATAACACAATAGTTAATAAATAATAATACAAGAATAAACTCTATTTCATGTACTCACAACTATAAACATACTTTTGCCACACCCTGTATATAGATCCATCAAAACCATTGAAAATTTCATATTTTCTAAAATTTTAAATTATGCAAATGGCATAATGCCCTCTCTGTTTGACAGTCTTAGGAATTATGTTATTCTACAAAATTCTGTGTCAGAAAAGAAAAATTGATGAAAACTGTAGCAGAATACGCTCCTATTAGAGTTATATCTCTGAGATATTTTAGAAGTGGTTTAAATTATAGGGTTGAGATAGGTCAGAACAAGAATTTTTTTTTTTTAATTTCTATTTTTGGTAACTGGCTAGGGTTTGCATTGTTTTCAACTCCTTTTTAATAAACTCCAAGTTTTGGACACTGAGCATTTTTATATAACATTACTGACAGAATTAAACACAGGCCACAGAAGGAGGTAATTTAGCAATTTAAACTCTTTTACAGGGATAATGAAGTGAGAGTTTCTGGGAAGAAAAAAAGTCTGGTGGATTATTTCCTTTCCAGAAATCTTCTCTTGTTTGGATAAAGATCTAAACTGTTAGAGGTTTTGATTTTTCATTCAAGTATGTGATTATTTTTCTAATTTGTGCTGGGGAAAAACTGACGCCTATTCCTTAGCCTCCAGAGGTGGTCATGTAGGATGAGAGCATGAGAAGATCAAAGCTAGTCATGTGACAAGAAGAAAGTTGTAAATTACAGAGGCAGGCTCTGAGAGGCTGGTGTTGAGTATCACAATGTGTTTACCAACTGGATTCTGGTCAAGAAGGGAAACCCATGGAAAGTAAAAGGAGTGAAAACTTCTGAGCCATGTTTTGCTGCCATCAAACATGGGAAGTTTGCTCTGCTTTCTTCCTCTGTCCTCAGAGCCTAAGATTCCAAAACCGGGACAGGAACTGGATGGTTACTCTGGCGATCTGGCACACACTTTGTAAATATTTACATCATAAAATGTAGAGCCTAATATTTAGCTCTGATGTTGACACTCCAGTATGACACTTCCAAAGTTTCTTCACATGGGATCAAGGCAAGTAATAAAAAAAATAGTTGAAAAAATAAAGACATGATTATAATGAATTAAATGCTTCCCAGTACCTACATCAGGCAGGCTTTTAATTCACAACATTAAAATATCTGGGCAGTTCAGGATCCCATATTTCCATGGAGAAGGCACTTGTCTACTTGGGAGGTGGTATGATGTAGTGGAAAGAACATGATTTAGAGGCTCATAGACCTGGATTCACATGCTAACCCATGCACTTAATAGCTCTATAAACTCGAGCAGTTACTTCTCTCAGTTTTCCTCATTTTAAAAACACCTACTTTGCTCTGTCTTTTGAGAACTGAATGTGATGATAGAAACTACGTAGCAGAGTGTCTACTGTGCTGTGGCAATCGAGAAGAACACCAATATGGGTGTTTCCTCTTTATTAAACTGAACTATTTTACCTCCTTGCTTGAATTAACTTTATTTATTTATTCTAACAATAAATTAATATTTCTAAAAAACACATATTGGTGAGAGTACCTCACATGGCATTTCAGACAAAATAGTCTTTCAATTAATATTTCCTTTCAGTTGACATCTGCGCTTCCCTGATTTTCTGCCTCACATTCCAGCTGTCTTCCTCTGTTCTTGGTGTATAAACTGTAATGATGCTAATCTAATGGCCTTACTAGATAAGCTCTACAAGGATATAGAGCTTATAAATATATATTTATATATTCATACTTAGCATGGTGGGGTTAATAAGTACTTATTGAATGAACAAATAAATGAACAAAGGCATCAAACATTCTTATTACCATGCAGTATATTAGCCTAAGAATGTAACTCATTGCTACATATAGCAATAAGTTAAATAGGTTGTTTTTGTATATCTATTTATCTACCTATCTTACCAACTATCTATCTGGAGAAACAGAGTGATATAAAAATTAATTTCCATGACTGTAGGAAGAAGTAAACTAATTGACTAAATTATTTTACCTTAATATTATTTAAAATTTTTAAATATACCTAAAAGTAGAGGGAATAGCATAATAACCTCTAAGTAGCTTCAGGAACTAGAATCTTCTAACTGATTTTGTTTTCTCTTTACTTACTTCAAGACATGAAACACCAAATCTAGAGGGATGCTCTCTCAGGCAGGTTGTCCAGGCATTGTGAGGATTAAATAAGTTAATACATAGCTCCATTCTTAAATTATAAGATACACAAGGGACCAATCAACTTGAACATGAATTAACAGATTCAAAGAAATCAAGTTCAGAGTCTCAATAAAGTCCATAGGAATTGCTTTTAAAGATTACAATCTAACTATGTTAAAATTATTACAGAAATAAATTCAGGAATTGAGAGAAGCAGCTTGCATGAATCAGCCATTCTAAGATACAGAGTAAAACCAAGAAAGATGAGAAGTGGCTTTGAGAGAAAAGGGGCCCATGAGTGGAACAACAGTGATAGTGAGTAAAAATTTCAAGCATTAATGAAAAGCAAGAATCCTCATATTTAAGAAGTACAGCAAGTTATACAGAATAAGTAAAAATTAATCCACACAAAGACCCATTGTATTAAGATTTCTGAACACAAATGACAAAGAAAATTTTAAATGCTATGAGAGTAAAAAGATAATTCTCAAAGGGATGTCAATCATAGAAACAGATTTCTCCGGTACAACAAGAGATGCCAAATAACAATAAAAGAATTTCTTCATTGAGCTGAGAAAAAATAATTGTCAGCTTGGAATGGCAAGCTAATTGATCATTTAAGAGTGAGAGCAAAATATATTCTCATATGAAGACTGGGAGGAATGCACTTAAACCCTTGCTGGAAGAACCACTCTACCAGCTAATCAAAAAAGAGTAACTGTAAACTCAGCAAGGTGCGTCATGCAAGAAAAAAATAGCAACAGAACAAAAATAATAAACATATGGGTAAACCGGAATAGGCAAGGACTGTAAATAATATTAACAGTATAATAATAATAACTAAAAGATGAAACTAAAACAGTAAAAACAATCAATAAACTAGAGATCAGTAGAGAGGTAATTAGAAGGCAGCTATGCTAACCACCATACCAACAACATGGGGCAAAAAGGAGGCAATTGATATTAAAGCATTTAAGACACCGTTTGTACTTGAGAAGTTGGGCTGTAGCTTCTGTTTGCCCCATCTGATACAATTACCACACTACCTACAATCTGCCCTGGAAGGCTGACCTGAATGCATTACATCATCATGATCCTGTACTCTATGGCTTCTAATTAAGTTCAGCCAAGTAGGTGGAAGACCAGAAGGAGGGAGGACAGAGAGGTAAAGTATATGTATTCTCCTCACTCTCCTTCTGTGGGTTCACCTAGGACTGATGGGAATCAAGAGAGACACAACTCTTCCAGGATCCTATACTTCTTCTCTTCTTTGTTTTGAGACTATAAATAGTGATATTCCCACTGCTACTTGATCTAGGTTCCTGCACTCCACAGTGTGAATCCCCTGACCCATCATCTTTGAAAATAGCCCCTCTCTAAGTCAACCCTCTTCATGTGACCTTATTTGGAAAGTGCTATTGCTTTCCTTTTGACCCTTGACTCAGAGAGAAGGCAAATGTATTGATTAAATTTATATTTTTTAAATTTAAAAATGAAATTATTAAGAGCAGTCACACACACACACACATACACACACAAAACACAAAACAACAGAAAGCAAATAATCAAATTGCCCACAAACAGAGGAAAATACAGGAGATTTAAAAATAAAGCTCAATCCAATAAAATGCAGGAAAAGAGGGGAAAGAACATAGAAAACACAAAATAACATTGTAGAAAATAATTAAGTAACAATTCCAGTGCTGGTCATGGTAGAGGAGCATATATTAGCCTTAGTCTTTATAGATAAAAATTATAAAAGTTGGACCGAAAGGAAACCAAAACCAAAGAAAAAGCCACAATGCATCACAACAAAAAACTCACTTCTTTTGAGTTTCTCACCCAAAGTAGTGAGAAAATGTAAGATGTATAGTTCTTTATTTTTATTGAATTCATTGTGGTGACATCCTAGATAGTAAAGAACTAATATGCTAATTAGATCGGACGGCAGAATGACCTTCCGGAATGACCAGTGGTCAGGGCTTTGGGACCGTGGAGCCTCGAGGCAGCCAGGGCCTCGAGGGCCGAGCACCTTGCATGAATTTCGTGCATCGGGCCCCTAGTTGGCTAATAAGATTATATAGCTTTCAAATGTACAATACATCATCTGTATATTCTATTGTGTTCATCATCCAAAGTCAAGTCTCTTTCTGTCACCATTTACCCCCACTATATCCTCTTCTATCTCCACCACTCCTTTCCCTCTTGTAATCACCATACTGTTGTCTGTGTCCATGAGCTGTTGTTGTTTCTTTTTTTTTTAAAATATATTTTATTGATTTTTTACAGAGAGGAAGAGAGGGATAGATAGTCAGAAACATCGATGAGAGAGAAACATCGATCAGCTGCCTCTTGCACACCTCCTACTGGGGATGTGCCCGCAACCAAGTTACATGCCCTTGACTGGAATCGAACCTGGGACCTTTCAGTCTGCAGGCTGACGCTCTATCCACTGAGCCAAACCGGTTTTGGCTATTGTTGTTTCTTAATCCCTTCACCTTTTTCACCAGCCCTGCAACCCCCTCCCCTCTGACAGCTGTCCATCTGTTCTCTGTATCTACGAGACTGTTTCTATTTTGTTTATTTTATTCATTAGATTCCACATATAAGTGAAATCATATGCTATTTGTCTTTCTCTGCCTGGCTTATTTTATTTAGGATGTATAGTTTTCAAAAGAAGGGAGTTTACTAGGTGAGCTCCACATTTACCTGGCCTTTCCTTTGAGTGCACTTTCCAGTTCTCAGTGGGCCAGGGAAGCATCTTACTGGGCTGGAAAGACCAGGAATTTGGGGCTGCCAGAAAGACTTGAAATAAGTGGGAAGAAAATTCTGGAAAGGGGAGAGTCAAAGGAGGAAGCCCTAAAATCTACATACAAATGTCCTCAACTTGTTGGCTGACCTCTAGGCTGCCTCAAGGTCAGACATTGAAGAACTGAGTAGAAAGCATTAACTGGGAGGCCAAAGGGCTGAAGAAAGATCAGTAAATGGGATGACAGAGTTTAGATTTCAAGTCCCAATAAGCTTAAAGAAAATGGTAATCATTTCCAGCATTTTCCTTGGATTCCAGAGGGCCATGCACCAAAAGTAAGGGCAAAATTAGAATATACAAGCTATTATAAATCCTCTATAGCAAGGTCTGCAAACTATGCCTGTTTTTTTGTAAATAAAGATTTATCAGATTATAGCTAGACACATCCATTGCTTTATATATTGTCTACAGCTGCTTTCAGATTTGAGTACTTGAAGCCCCTCCCCCAATTAAAAAAAAAAAAGAAAAGCTTACTAGCTTCGATATCTGACCTTTAATTGCCCACTTTTCTGTACAGGAGCTAGGAGATCCACTGGTGATGCATTTGCCTGCAAGAAAAATTAAACTTCACTAAAAGAAAATAGCATCTGTAAGAGTCTGGATTTTTCATCCACATTGACATGACATAAAAAATCATGAGGCATGCTAAAACAGCACAAATTGACTAGAAACCAAGACAAATAATTAACAAGAGAAATAGATCGTGTTGTTGTTGGCTTTACATATTTTAGGTAAAAGACTGGTACTTATTTTTAATCATTTTTATTTTGCAATTTATAGATAAAGTTGCAAAATAGTTCATCAAGTGGTCCATCAGAGTTCTCATCTATCCTTCATTCCTCTTTCCTTTTTGTTACCATCCCATCTTATATCCTCAGAGTATAATTTTCTAAATCAGAAAATACTGAAGAACTATTATTAACCTTAGACCTTATTTGAATTTCACCAACTGACCCCCTAATTTTCTTTTTCTGATTCAGGATCCAATCCAGGATCCCCCATTGCATTTACCCTTTATTTCTCCTTCATTTCCTCTAATCAGGGACAGTTTCTCAGTATTTTCTCTCGCAGGACCTTAATACTTTTGAAGCGTATGGCCAGATATTTTTTTAAATGTGCCTTAATTTGTATTTGTCTGGTGCTGTCTCATGATTGGATTGAGGTTACACATTTTTGCCAAAAATATCATTGAAGTAATGTTGGACCCTTTGCAGTGCATCATATCATTAGGTACATGAGGCCCCTATTACTTACTGGTGATGTTAACTTTGATTGCTTGATTAAAGGATTGTCTGACGGGTTTCTCCACTGCTAAGTTATTATTTTTCCCTTTGTAATTAATAACTACCATGTGGGGAAATACTTTGGGACCATGCAAATATCCTGATTCTCATCATACTTTTCACCTACTAATTTCAGCAGCCATTGATGATTTTTATCTGTAATAATTATTACTGTGTTGTTTGCCAGATGGGTATTTTCTGTTGCTCTCAGTCCTTCTGCATTAATTAAATGGAATTTTACTACATGGAATAGTTATCTGTCTCACCATTTATTTAATAATTCAACCAGATACATCAGCATGAACTCATGGCTATGTATTTTATTTTATAGGTTATAATCTATCGCTAACTTTATGTTATTTTGTTGCTCAAATTATCACATTTTGGCAGCTATTTATGTACTGTTGAAATACCCCTAACTTTTTTTTTTTTTTTTTTTTTTAGCACTTTCTTACTTTCTGGCACATAAGATGTGCCAAGCTTATCTGAATACAGGTAAGAGGAAATATCCACTTGAGAAACAAAAGGATTAAAAAATAAAACAGAGCCTAAGAGACATATAGATTATGGACAAAAGACTTAATTGACATTTACGTAGTTGGAATCTCAGGAGAGGAAAGAAAATGCAGTAGAAGTTGCAAACAATACGATTGAAGATTTTCCAAAGCAGATGACAGAAATCCCTCCACAGATTAAAAAAAAAGTCAGGGAAAACTAAGATGGGTAAACAGAAAGAAAAATCGCACTTAGAAATATCAGAGACAAATGGCTGAAAACAAAATTTAACAACAACAACAAAAAAACCAACCCATATAAAGCATACAAAGAAAAAATATATATTATCTTCAAATTAAAAACTAATTCTGATAGCCAACTTTGCAACAAAAATTATAGAAGCCATAACTCAGTGAAATGACATTTTTAAGGTGCTGAAAGAAAATATAAAAACTACTAACCTATAATTGTATGCCTAGCCAAAAAAAAAAAAAAAAAAATCCTTAAACTGAAACCAAATTCAATGCTTCCTGACAAATAAAATCTGATAGCATTTATTGCCAGTAGGCACACACAGCAAGGGTAAACAAGTTTTTCAGGCTGAAGGAAAATGGCCCATAATGGAAACAAAATTGAAGGAAGCAATGAAGAGCAACAGAAGTGGCAAATATGGGAAGTGTAAAAATATGAAAGAATATTAAATGTTTAAAAAACCATCAGAAATATGTCAAGAGATGTTTACAACAGAGATGTTAAATATATGACAAAAAAGCACAGATGGTTGTAGTAATATTCTTCTATTGTTTCAAAATGCTAAAAATTATTAATCAACTCAAAAAAAGTAAGGATAAAGGAAATAATAGATATAAGAGCAGAAGTAATAGACTTTAGAGAAGAGTTATCAGAAAATCAATAGTCAAAAGTTAGTTTGTTGAAAAGTATGATATAAAGTAATTAACTTAAATAATCTATATTAACAAAAGAGTAATATGCCAATTAGACCAGGAGACCTTCCGGACAAAGCCATGGTGGCAAGGCCGAGGCAGAGGCAGTTAGGGGCGATCAGGCCAGCAGGAGAGAGCAGTTAGGGGGATCAGGCCAGCAGGGGAGGGCAGTTGGGAGTGATCAGGCTGGCAGGGGAGAGCAGTTGGGGGCAATCAGGCTGTAAGGCGAAGGCGGTTAGAGGTGATCAGGCCGGCAAACAGAGTGGTTAGGGGTGATCAGGCAGGCAGGTGAGTGGTTAGGAGCCAGTGGTCCCGGATTGTGAGAGAAGGATGTATACTGCGGGATCAGGCCTAAACTGGCAGTTGGACATCACCTGAGGGGTTCCGGATTGGAGAGAGTGCAGGCCAGGCTGAGGGACTCCCCCCCTGCACTGTGAACGAATTTTGTGCACTGGGCCTCTAGTGTAATAATAAACTCTTAGTAAGATATATCTTACTTCCAAGAATAGTGAAGATATAAAATTATCAGTAATAGAAATGAAATAGCAGATATAACTATAAATCCTGTAGATATTAAAAAGGATGATAAGGTGCTCTTAACAACTAATGAATGCCAATAAATTCAATATAAACGAAATAGGCAAATTATTTCAAAAGCACAAATTTCTAAATTAATACAAGTAAAAATATTGAATAATGCTCTCTTAAAGAAATGAGCACTATAATTAAAAATCTTCCTATATAGCAAACTTCAGGCCAAGATGTTTTTATTAATAAATTCTTCTAATCTTTCAAGCAAGAAATAATATTAATGTTACCTAAACTCCTTCAGAAAAGGAAAAAAGAAGGAACACTTCCCAATCCATTTTATGAAGGCTTGGCAGTGATGAGTGACATGGACATTAATAAATTTACAGATCAATATTTCTTATGAAGATATATGTAAAATCTTCTTAATTAAATATCAAAAAATAGACCACAGTGATATATAAAAAGCATAATACATCATGATCAAGTGAGATTTATCCCATATATGAGAGGTTTATTTAACCTTTAAAAATCAATCATGTGACTTATTTCAAAAAGCTAATAAAGAAGAAAAAATTTTATATATAGAAGTTTTTATTTCTGTAGATGCAGAAAAAAATGTTTTTATAAAATTTAGAAACTACTCATAACAAATTTAGCAACAAATTAAGAATAGAAGAGACTTTCTTTAATCTGATCAAAGATTTCTATTTGAAAAAGTTCAGTTAACATCATACTTAATGGTGAAATATTGAACGTTTTCACCCTAAATTTGGGAACAAAGTGAAGATTTCTACTTTTTACTACTTCTATTCAAAATTGTAATAGAGATCTTAGTCAGTATAATATGCCATAAAGAAAAAGACATGAAGACTGGAAAGGAAGACTGTTTCCTTTTAACAAAAATACAAAACAATCTATACGCTATTAGAATAAATGAACTCAGCAATGTTGCCAGATACAATATTCTAAAAATTAGATTATATTTCTATTGCTAGTAACAAAATTTGAGTAAGATGATTTATAATAGCATTGAAAATTTTATATACTTAGAAATAAGTTTAAGGACCTACTTAAATTGCAAAATAAAAAAAATAAGAATCTACAATGAAATCAACAATTCACAATTGGAAAAAAATAATAAAAGACCTAAATAAATGGAGCAATATGTCATGTTCATGGATGGGGTCGACTCGATATTATTAAGCTATCAGTGCCCTACAAATTGAATTATAGATTTAATACAATCAAATCAGAATGCAAGCAGATTTGAGTGTGTATATAAATTGATGACTTGATTCTAAAATTTATATGGAGATGTAGAGAATTTAGAATGATCACCAAGATAATCCTATCTAATAAAGAGGGAATGCTAATTGAACCTCACACCATCGCAAAGATGGCGGCGCCCACAGCCACAAGATGGCAGTGCCCAGTCCCCTCAGCCCTGCTGGGGTGGCAGGCATGTGGCAAGGCCAGGCCCACCTGCCTCCAGAGTCCCCCAGTTCCCTCAGCCCCCAGCTGCCCAGGGCTGGCCCGAGGTGCAAGCAAGCCTTGGATGGCAGCAGTCCAGCCAATGCCCGAGGCGCAGGAAAGCCTCAGATGGTAGCTACCCAGCTGCCCAGGGCCACCCGAGGCTCAGGTAACCAGGGCCACAGGAAAGGTGTGATGGGGGCGTTGCCTTCCCCTGATCGCCGGGTTGCCTCTTGCCCCTGAGGGCTCCTGGACTGTGAGAGGGGGAAGGCCAGGCTGAGGGAGCCCCCTCCAGTGCATGAATTTTCATGCACTGGGCCTCTAGTCTTGGCATAAAAATGTAAAGTTTTTTTATCTTATGCTACTATTTCAAGATTTACTACAAAATTTATTATATTAATATGACAAAATGGTAGTGTCACAAAGCAAATAAATATTTCAGTGAAACAAAATAGCGAGTTCAGGAATATGTCCACACTTAAATGGTCGCTAGATTTATGGGAAAGGCTCTAGTCTAGTAGATTTATTGAGGAAAGATTGGTCTTTTCAATAAATGATTATGAAGTATAGGAACACATATGGAGATATAGCAGAAAAAAAATATTGCTATAAGAAATATCCAATATTTTACTACCTATGTTTTCTTCTAGAATTTTTATGGTTTTGAGTCAAGCATTTAGACCTTGATCCATTTTGAGTTTATTCTTGTGTGTGGTATAAGAAGGGGGTCTAGTTTCATTGGTTTGCACACATCTGTTCAATATTCCCAACATCATTTATTGAATAGACTATCTTTACCCCATTATATGTTATACCTCCTTTGTCAAATATTAATCAACTATATAGGTATGGGTTTATTTCTGGGCCCTGGGCTCTGTTCCATTGATCTATAGGTCCGTTTTTATGCTAGTACCATCCTGTTTTGATTACTATGGCTTGGTAGTATAGTTTCATATTATGTAGCATGATCCCTTCACATTTGCTCTTTTTTCTCAAGATTGCTGTTGCTATATGGGGTTTTCTGTGGATCCATATAAAATTTTGTTTTTTTTTCCTTTTTATTGAAGTTATTGGAGTGATACTGGTTAACAAAATTATATAGGTTTCAGGTGCATATAATCTGTACACTGTATTTTGTGTTCAGCACTCCAAGTCAGTTTCTGACCATTTATCCCCACTATACTCTCCTCCACCTCCCTTCAACCTCCTTTCCCTGGAAATCATCCAACTGTTGTCCATGTTCATGAGTTTTTTCTCTTTTTTTCTTTTTAACTCAATTCCCCCACCACCCTCACCCAGCACTTCCCTACAGACAGTTTCAGCCTGATCTCTATCTGTGAGTCTATCTCTATTTTGCTTGTTAGTTCATTTTGTTCATTAGATTCCACATATGAGGGAAATCATATGGTACTGGTCTACCTCAGACTGGCTTATTTCACTAAGAATAACACTCTCCAGGTCTACCATGCTATCGTAAAGGGTTCCATATAAATTTTTGGAAAAGTTGTTCTAGTTTTGTGAAATATGCCACTAATATCTTGATAGGAATTGCATTGAATCTATAGATTGCTTTCGGTAGTATGGACATTTTAATGATGTTAACTCTTCCTACCCATGCACATGAGATATGCTTCAACTTATTTGTATCTTCTTCAATGTCTTTTTTTTGGTGTTTATACAGTGTCTGAGGACAAGTCTTATACATTCTTGGTTAAATTTATATAGGTATTTTATTCTTTTTGAAGCAATTGTGAATGGGATTGTTTTCTTTGTTTCCCTTTCTGATATTTTATTATTGGTGCAGAAAAATAACAAAAGAAAAATAAACAAGTGGAACTACATCAAACTAAAAATTTTTTGCCTTCCAAAGGAAATCATCAACAAAATGAAAAGACAACCCATCGAATGGAAGAACATATTCTCTGATACACTGAATAAGAGGTTAATATCCATAATTTATAAAGAACTTACACAACTCAACCCCAAAAAAACTCAATCTAATTAATAAATGGGCAAAGGACCAGAATAAACACTTGTCCAAAGAGGACTCACAGATGGCCAAAAGGTATATGAAAGGATGCTCAACATCAGTAATCATCAGAGATATGCAAATTAAAATCACAATGAGATATCACCTCACACCTGTAAGAATGGCTATCATCAATAAATCAGCAAACAAATATTGGTGAGGATGTGGAAAAAAGATAACCCTCATACACTGTTAGTGGAGCCACTGTGGCAAGTAGTATGGATTACCTCAAAAAAATAAAAAACAAACAAACTGCCTTACAACCTAGAAATTCCACTTCCTGGAATTTATTTGAAGAAACTCAAAACACTAATTGGAAAGAATATATATACCCCTATGTTCATTGCAGTGTTATTTACAAAAGCCATGATTTGGAAGTGGCCCAAGTGTTCATTAAATAGATGAGTGGATAAAACAGCTATGGTACATTTCCACAACGGAATACTATGTGGCCATAAAAAAGAAGGAAATCTTACCCATTGAGACAGCAAGGATGGGCCTAGAAAGCATTATGCTAAGTGAAATAAGGCAGTCAGAGAGAGACAAGTACCATATGATTTCACTCATATGTGGAATGTAATGAACAAATTGAGCTAACAAGCAAAATAGTGACAGACTCATGGAGACCCGACTGACAACTAGCTATCTGTGGAGAGGGATGGGTGAGGGTGGTGGAGGGATTGAGAAAAAAAGAAAAAAAGAGAGAAAATATTCATGGACACAGACAACAGTGTGGTGGCTGAGTGATTGCCTGGGGGAGGTTGGGATAAGGGGAGGTAGAGGAGTGTATAGGGGGATAAATAGTGATGGATGGAGACTTCACTTGGGGTGGTGAACACACACTACAGTGTACGGATGACGTGTTATAGAACTGTGCACCTCGCCCTGACAGTTCTAGCTCAGTTGGTTGAGCGTCATCCCATATACTAAAAGGTTGCCAGTTTAATTACTAGCCAGGGCCAATGCCTGGGTTGTGGGCGTGCAGGAGGCAGCCAATTGGCATTTCTCTCTCACATTGATATTTCTCTCCCTCTCCCTTTCTCTTTCTCTAAAATCAATAAAAACAAGAAAAAAAACAAAAAAAAACACCTGTGCACCTGAAACATGTATACTTTTTTTTTTTTAGCCAGTCATCCTAATAAATTCAATGAAAAGGAAAAAATAAAGGAACCCATATGGAAAACTTAAATCTTAACTCCTTTACAAAAGTCAACTCAAGGTAGAACCCAGACATATATGTAAAAATCATCCTATCTAATAAGGAGGGAATATGCTAATTGATTGCCACACCCTCAAAGATGGCAGTGCCCACAGCCACAAGATGGCAGCACCCAGTCCCTTCAGCCCTGCTGGGGCTGCAGGCACGCGGCATGGCTGGGCCCATCCCCAGGTGGGTCCAGCCTCTCTGTGCACCTGCCTCCAGAGTCCCCCAGTCTCCTCAGCCCCCCAGCTTTCCAGAGCTGGTCCAAGGCACAGGCAAGCCTCAGATGGTGGCTGCCCAACTGCTCAGGGCCATCCAAGGCTCAGGTAATCAGGGCCGGCTGAGGCTTGCACTGCTGGCAGTGGCAGCAGCAGAGGTGTGATGGGGGCATCGCCTTCTCCTGATCACCGGGTAACCTCCCACCCCTGAGGGCTCCCAGACTATGAGAGGGGGCAGGCTGGGCTGAGGGACCCCCTCCAGTGCATGAATTTTAAAGCACTAGGCCTCTAGTATATAATAAAAGCCTAATATGCAAATTGTCCTCTTTCGCTATGACATGCATTGACCACCAGGGGGTGGCACAGAAAATGGCAGGCGTCAGTGATGCAGCGCTGGCAGTGGGCGGCAATGGAGGTGCTGCCAACCCCCAGGACTGTGGCGGGATGGTGGAGCAGGTGATCAGGCAGCGCCAGGCCAAGGCGGGTGCGCTCGGGGGCCCCATCACCTCACAGACAGCGATCAGAGGCGGTGGAGGGCGGGGTGAGCAGGTGGCGACAGGCCAAGGCGGGGTGTCAGGCAGGGCTGTGGGGCTGCGAGGCTGGTGGCATGAGCTGGGGCTGTGAGGCCGGGGGCGCAAGCTAGGGCCCGATCTCTGCAGGCCACCCCAAGGGACCCTACCCATGCACGAATTCTAGAGAAAAACACTTTCATAAGCCTGAGTAACCAAATATTTTTTAAATGTCACCCAGAAAAGCACTAATTATAAAAATAAAAAAGATAAATTAAATTGTATACATATTAAAAACTTGTATCATCAAAAGACTCCAATGAGAAGGTGAAAAGGCAAGCCAGACTAGTATTAGCAAAGCAGTAGTCCTCAGAATATGACTCCTATAAATCAATTTTTAAAAAGACAAATGACTAAACTTTAAAAAGAAAAGGATTTGAACAGGCACTTTACAAAAGAGGATGTCCAAATGGCCAAAAAGCATACAAAGGTTTTCTCTACATCATTACTCCTCAGAATGAGGCAAAATAAAATCACAATGAGATAACACTACTATTCACCGGAAAAGCTAAAATGTGAAAGCACTAGCAAAAAGTGAAGCAAATGGAACTCTTATATCCCTGTTGGAAGTGTAAAATGCTACTGACAGTTTGGAAAATTGGTGGCTCCCACCTAATATAATTATACACTTTCCATATGACTTAGCAACTTCACTTTTAAGTATATTCCCAATAGATATAAAGTTAAATGTCTATAGAAGTTTGATTCAAAATGGCCCCAAACTGAGAACAGTCCAATTTCCCATCAAAAGGAGAATACATTATTTGTGATATCGTCATAAATGAAATATTATGGAGCAAAGCAAACAAACAAAAATGACTAGTATGTGCCACAATATGGATAAATCTGATAAGTATGATAATGAACAAAAGTAGACAAGCACAGAAGAGTATCTATTGTATAATTCTACTTATATGAAATCAAGAGCAGATAAAATTAATTGATGATCACAGAAATCAGGTTAGTGGTAGCACTAGAGGAAGTAGAGGCACAAGTATGAGTGAGTTTTCTGGGGTTCTGAAAATGTCCTATATCATATGAGTAATAATTACATATGTACTTAGAAATTATTAAATTTCACACTTAACATTACATGCTATATCTCAACTGTTTTAAAAAAATGAAAAGAATCAATCACAGTAAGTGTACATGGACAAATTCATCAGTAAAAAAATATGAGCACTTGCTATGTGACCAAGAGGGAAAGTATCCTGTATATAAATTGTCCATATTGAAGAAAAATCTAGTTCAGATCATATGAAAATATTCCTAGGTAGGCAAAACATCATATTTTCATGTGAACTGAGTCCAACAATGTGGGAAGTGAGGAGAGGAAGGGGCAGACAGGCTGGAAGTGGTTGAGTTTATGAATTGAAGGCCATTGTGAGGTAAAATGTTGCCGTGAAAAGATGCAGGGGTAGGACATTGGCATGTCGGGATGATTCTTTTCAGAGGTGGAGCAATTTCGGGTGATGACAATGTCCAAAACATGACCATGGAGGTAGCTGGGTTTTCAGGATTACAGAAAAAGCCCATGGGAAATGAGAAAGCAAGGAAACAGGCAAGGATATAGTTTTGATTAGGTCATCAGCATGGGCATGTAGATTCTGATAATATCAGGAGCTTGAGTATATTCATGTGTTAAAATCTTCAATAAATCAGGCTAAGAGGGCAAAACCCTAAACAATTAAATAGATTGTGGTGCCCTTCCTTGATGAAGGGAAGGGGGTGGCTTTGGAGGGTAAGACTATCAGACCAGTTTTGGATACACTGAGTTTGAGTTTGCTATGTGGTAGCAAAATAGATCTGTCCAGTTAGCAGTTTGTCATGTAGCCCGGAAAATTAGAAGAATAAAGTAGACATGACAAATCTATAGATAATAATTTAATAAAACTAGAATGAAATAAATCAAGTATACTGTACAGATTATTTAAATTCTGTCAGAAAATTCATGTTATGTATCAGTAATTGTACTTTTATAATACCTGAAATTATTGCTTATAATTTTATGTGGACTTAAGATTTATATATTTTATTTTATATACACACACACATGCACACAGATTAGTTAATTGATCATTAGCTTTTTGATTTCCAGATCATGTTTTATAATTGATTTTGTTTCTTCAGTGCTTAATAGAGGACTGTGGACATAGTAGATAATACATATTTTCCTTTCATTTATTACATTTGCAAATATTCTTTCTATTATTGAATCATGTTTCTGAGATTTTCTTAAATGCAGATGACACAGTTAGCCATTCTATAGTTTGATGACAGTAAAGTCTTTTTTCTGTTCACTTACTTAAGGAAATGGACTCTGATGCAGTTAACATTTAATTCTTTCTTAGAAGTACCCTATCTTTTCATCTTTTGCTAGGGTAACAAGTATATTCTGTTAGTGACTGATTACATCCTGTAGAAAAATAGGGTTAAGAAGTCAGGCAGTGTCAATAATAAGGAAGTACAACGAATTGATTAAGTTTCTGTTTAAAAATTTATTCTCAAACTAATTGCTTCTTTATGTATAAGACTGAGCCCTGACCATAGTCTGAGTAAATGAGAACAAGTTTGAAATTCTATAAGCATGATGGAATTAATATAATCAATTTCCACACTATATCCTAAAGCCACGTACATGGAAAAATGATAGACTTAAAATAGAAAACCTGCTTTTAGCTTTTACTATTCTTTGGTTATGTGGTTACTGGCAAATTCCTCTTCTCTGACCGTAGTGTGTGTTTTTTTGTTTGTTTTGTTTTGTTTTTTTAATCTTGGAAATGGAGGCAATGAAGTATTGAAAGATACATTGTTTATGAAGGTGTTCTATAAGAGTGTAAATATAGTCAGAACTAACATAGAAAACTGTAACTTCATTCAGTATAATTATATTTATATGGAAATCTCTACTAAGTTACCAATACAATTTAAGGAAGAAATTGGAATTAATTTGCACAAATGGGTTAATATATTAAACATTTCTGTTGATTTATTTTAAAGCAAACCAAGAGAAAAAGAAATTAAATGCAAAACTCACGTGGTCAAATAATAAATAAAATGATGATTCATGGTGTTCTTTGCAGTGAAGGTGATTAGCTTGTATTTGGTTGTTTACCACCAAATCCTTCACACATCTCAGAGACTTTCACAAGTTTCAATGAAAGCCCTAAAAACCTTAATAAGAAAGTTTAGGAGCAAGAGAAATTTCCAACTCGCTCAAGAAGAGGAAGAAGAAGAGAGACGGGTCAGTAAGCCTCTCCCGGATTAGTGCCTAAAATAAGCCTGGTGCCTCCCAGGAATGGGGGCTCAGTGGTTACTGCCATTGACAGAGGTGACTGTTGACCTGGTTGTCCTCACAAAATAACTCTCCCCCATCCGCCCTAATTATCAGTCCCATTCTTTTTCTCCAATATTTGGCCAAGATTTGGTCTGTTCTTAATTTAGGGTCTGCTGCATGTGAGTGCTTAGCATTGCTAATTTTGGAACGAATTACTTGAAGTAGAACCTTTCAAAGAAACTAAATAACAAACCCTGAATTTCTAGGCCAGTTGTCTGAAGTTTGCTCTATTCGATTTTTCAAAACCAAGATGTCCTTACAGGCATGTTGGAGTACTAGAATCTGTGTCCGAAGTACAGATGTGAAAATGTACAACTATGCCTCTCACAGTTTCACCAGCAATGGGTATATGTATGATCCTATTTAATATGACATTAATGCTCAGCAAAAGAATACTAAAGCATGAATAAAACTGAAATTCAAGCAACTTAGCTTTCAGAGTACGAGTTTGCAACAAAAAAAATAAACAACAACCTATGATTTTATGAAGAGTTTTTGATGTATTAGGCTTCCTGTTGGGGACAGGCATTTTAGTGGTCCTGTCAGAAGGATGGGAAGTATGTCTGTTTTTCTCCCTGGTGGATGTACTCTGGATACAGTATCTGTTCTGTGTCCCGGAGTTGGGTTTCAGCAGGGAGGAGGCAGCCCAGCTTTGAGTCTTTTGACTGTGAGTTTAATTAGGCTTCATATTATATAGAGGTTGCAGCAGTACAAATAGTTTATTTGCTTACTTTTAACTACAGGATGTCATTGTCTAAAGAGTAAAAGAAAAAATCATTTTTTCCCATTTAAAAGCCAGTGTTATTCATTAAATTAGAGGGGGGTGTATAGATTTCTATTTCTATATGGGAAAAAAAGATTATTCAGGTGAAGCATACCTCTGATGCACTTTACGAAGCACCTACATCATAATTTGTAAGTAACAGATTCTGGGTCACTAAAAGATTTATGAGTTGAGACTTAAGACTCCAGCCAGAAATTTTACCTTTTGCATCTAGCTCCTTGTCCAGACCATGTCCTCTTCGGGCTGAAGCAGGAATATGGGTAGGAAAGGTGTGAAATGTTAGAAGGAACCCTGGGCAGAAACTCCAAGGGCCAGGCTGCTGTTTTCAGATCCTCTGCTAGCTAACCACATGAGCAGAGGCCATAGGTAAGGTTATGAAATTTAATTTGTTGCTTGTAGAATTCCAAAATAGCTCTTCCAGTGACCAGCTGTGGGACTCTGGACAAGTCACAGGACCTTCCTGAGCTTATGCTCACATTTAAAAAATGAATATTATAATAACCCACCTTCTAGAGCTGTGGGAGGGTTAAATGAGAAACTATACATAAAGGATCTCTCAGAAAAACCTGAAACAGGGTAGCAGCATTATGAAGATGATTAATCATGAGAACAAGCAGTGCAATTATAAGTAGTGCAATTAAGTTTTATTTTAATGAGGTTATGTGTTTATACCTATTTCATATTTGCATTAAAGTATTTTCAGATGACAGAAATATTTACATTAAAATGTTACTTCACGATGGGCCTGGCTAATTTAACTCTCTATTCTATCAGACTTAAAAAAAAATTTTTTTTCTCAAATTGAAGTTATCAGGGTGAGTTTGGGTGGAGAAGCAGAAAACATGAATATGAAGTGATTACGACATCGCTGTTATTGCACTTTCTTTTCATCACAAGTTCTAGGTACAGCACAGAATCCGGGAATCTGTTCCAAGCAGGATTTAATGAAATGATTCACTGGGCATCTGTGAACAGTTTTTGTTATTGTTGTTGTTGTTGTTGTTTTACTTTTCCTGTTGTAAATTCAGTATTAGAAAGAACATGCTCTTCAGGGGAGCTACTAAAAATGTGCAAGTTCTCATTTTCAAATCAAGCGTAGATGACACCTTTGAACATTAGTAGAAAAGATAATTTTGAACCATCTCCTTCACCCCTCTCATTCCTTGGCTTGAAGCACCTTATTTTTTAGGTAGCTCACTTTCTTCTTTCTCTTTTATCAGATGTGTTTTGGCACATAAAAGGAAGGGTGTGGACAGAAAAGCATTTACTGTTCCTAAAACTGAGAAGGCATGTGTCTTTAAGGCAACTAGGTTATGTTTTGTGACTCTATAACTATGGATTATCAAACTTGATGCCTTTAGAGCCTGCAGTAGTTCCTTTGAAAATCACAGCTAACATTTCACGATTTTCTCACCTGGAGACCTACCTATCTCTAAAGAAAAAAAAAATATATGCTTTTCGACATCAACTACTGATGAGTATTTCCATACCTTACGTCTGAAATACTCATTGTGCAAAGGACAAAATGTTCACAGTGTGGAAAGAAACCATGTAGCTTACACAGGCCTATATTTTTACATATTTGTTTCTAAATGTACAAACAGGATCTGCTCTGCAAAATGCTCCAGGAGAGTATCTGTTTCAAGTTTATGTAACCAGCTACGTTGCAAGATGGTATTCCAAATGAAGCTTCAAGATGCGCTACCCTTGCCTCCTATCTAACATCCTCCCTCTCTCCCTGTGGACCAATAAACAACAGAGATGAAAAAACACAACGTCAAGCAATATAGTTAAATGCGGAAATGTTTTTGTGTTTCAAAAAGCATAATCATAACTAAAAGATAAGCTTCAGCCAGGAGAGAAGGTTTTGTGTGAGGGTAGAGCTCAGTTAAAGTTCAGGGTTTTCCGGCTGTTTTGTAGATCTTCAAGTTTATAAGCAGATTTCCAGATGTTAGACTTGCCTCAAACGATAACGCGAGTTCAGTTCATTAACATTTAGCTGTTGATAGAATTCCAAAGATGATCTCTCTCATATATTCATTTTTATGGTCTTTCTGATACTTGTAGTATTATTGACAGGCATCATCCTTCAATGCGATTATCATTGCATGCAAAACAAGATGTGTGTTTCTGGCAAACCAGGCTTAGCCAAATGAATGGCTGGCAGAGCCTCCCACCAGCAATCAAACCCAAAGATCTGGAAAGGGGACAGAGAGAGGCAGAGGGGTGTGGGGAGAGAATACCCTGGAAAACTAATCACTGTACCCTGATTCTATTGGCTGGTTGCAAAGGATTCTAACAATGTTTTCTCTAAACATTAATGTCTCTCTTAAATATGATTTGGATTTTTCCAAGACAGAGGTTTTCCAAAATAATAAATCCCCTTGTTCTGGCTAAGGAAGACTGAATCATCTTTCATTAGGAAACTTTATTTTTTCCTGGGTTACTAAAGTTGTTACATAAGGTCACAATTAGCACATTGGTTGGCCCTAATCTCAGAGAGATAAGATCAAACACCCACCCTACTGCAGCAAGATAGATGGAATGTACTGATAGAGCAAATTATTCCCCAGTGAATTTATAGCTGTGGGAATGCTCTGCCTCGCTACCTGTGCTGGCCAATGTTTTTGGCAGACGTAACTCTAGTTTAAATTGGCGTCTTGCTCCAGTTTTGGAAAAGCCCTCTAGCCAGTGTGACTACTGAAGAAATTGCAAAGATGTCTTCCAGTCAGAGGCCACGGCAATCTGGAGGATTTTTCAAAGAGACTGATAAAATATATATATATAATAAGGGGAGGGACTAGTTGACAGAATAAATATATTAAACACTCTAATTCATTTAAATAAATTTCCACAATTTATAGGAATTTGGATCTAGTCTCATCTGCTTTTTTTACCACATCCTTTTCCACAAATATTATCGGAAAGTACTGTAAATTTTTTAGAAGTTGGGAACCTTTTGCATGCTGGTTTAGCTTATAAAATCTTCTATGAGTTAAATTTGTGAAGGAATATACATTTTCTTTACTCCTCATGAACTTGTTTTGGGAAGAGAGTAAAGCAAATTTTAATTGGATTAAAGAAAGAGAAAGCAAATGATAATAATAGTATCTCTTTAAACTAGGGGTTGGCAAAATATAGGCACAACCTATTGCATAAAGCCTTTGAACTGAGAGTATTATTTACATTGCTTAAATGTTTGGGGGTGAGTGGGAGAGAGAAAGAGAGAGAAAATGAAACAGACTATGTGGCCACCAAGGCTAAAATATTACCTGTCCTTTATAGACAAAACTTGCTAACATCTGTTATAAATCAAAAGACAGGCAGCTGTATTTTTAAATTATTTCTCACCTATATTATCTACCTGTAAATACACGAATCACAACGCCAAAAGCAAAAAAGAATAATTTTTCACAAGTTAACGATAGTATCTTACTGTATGATTCCATCTGTACATTTTGAACTCAAGTTCAAAAACAGGCAAAACTAAGCTATGAGGATAGAAATCAAATTGCTGTGACCTCTGGATGGTACTGACAAGGAGTACACTTCTTGGGGTGAAGGAAATGTTCTAAATCTTGACTGGGGTAATGGTTACAAAAGGATAGGTACACATAGTCGGTTTCTCAAAAAATTAAAAAATAGGCCTACCGTATGACTCAGCAATTCTACTTCTGGGTATATATCCAAAGAAATCCAAACCACTCATTCTAAAAGGTATCTGCACCCCTATGCTCACCTCAGCATTATTTACAATAGCCAAGATACAGAAGCAACCCACTTTCCCATCAACAGAGGAGTGGATAAAGAAGATGTGGTACATATATACAACGGACTATCCATAAAATGATTGAAATCTTACCATTTGTGGTAGCATGGATAGACCTAGAGGGCATCATCCTAAGTAAAAGAAGTCAGACAGAGAAAAACAAATATGATATGATCTCACTTATATATGGAATCTAAAGAACAAAATAAATCATTGAACAAAATAGATCCAGAGACATAGAAGCATGGAGCAGACAGTTAAATCTCAGAGGGAAAGCAGAGGTGGGTGGGTGGGTAGGAAGAGATCAACCAAAGAACTTGTATGCATATATGCATAACCCATGGGCACAGAGGATAGGGTGGTGAAGGCCTGGGGCTGGGGATTGGGTGGGTTGGGAGGGGTCATTGGGAGAGAAAAGGGAACATATGTAATACTTTCAACAATAAAGATTTAAATAAAAAATAAAGAACAAAAGAAACAAAACAGACTCAGAGAACTAAAGGTTGTCATATGGAAGGGGGGTCAAGGCTGGTGATAAAGGTGAACAGATTAAGAAGTAGAAATTGGCATTTACAAAATAGTCATGTAAAGTACTGAGAATATAGTTGATAATATTGTAATAATTATGTATTATTAATTAATTATAATTCCAGCTGCCAGGTGGGTACTGGAATTACTGGGGGGATCACTTTGTAAACTATGTAATTGTCTAACCACTATGCTGTACACCTAAAAGTAATATAAAATAATATTTAATGTCAACTGTAATTGGAAAGCGACAAACGGGAGAAACGTTCTTTTGTTTTCTAGGCTATGTATCAATATAAAAAGGTAAAGATTTACTTTTTCTGTAAGATTTTTCATTTTGATGTAAGATAATGCTATATTGTTATTAATATCATACATAAGATCATATTTTATAAAAAACAGTTATATTGTAAAAGGTGTATTCTCATTTTCTTAATAAAAAAGACAACTTGCCCTAGCTGGTTTGGCTCAGTGGATAGAGCATCAGCCTGTGGACTGAAGGGTCCCGGGTTTGATTCCGGTCAAGGGCACATGCCTAGGTTGCAGGCTCAGTCCCCAGTGGGGGGCGTGCAGGAGGCAGCCAATCGATGATTCTCTCTCATCATTGATGTTTCTATCTCTCTCTACCTTGCACTTCCTCTCTGAAATCAATAAAAATGTATTTAAAAAAATAAAAAAAGAAAACTTGAATAATAAAAAGGTTTATACACACTTAAAATTACATTGAACTTTTCAGTTGAAATGTACAATTTACTGAATATGTTACAACTCGATAAAAAATCAATCAATATACATACATTCATACTCTTTCCACACCTGAACACTTTGCAGTATAGTATAGGCCTTAATAAAAGCACTGCACTCAGAGTATGCTCAGGAAGAAGACAACAGAATGTAAAATGAAGAAATTGAATTAAAGAATCAATATAAAACTGGCAATAAATCTAAATATGCATTTACTACAAAAGAAAAGGTAACCATAATAAAAATTAATAATTTAGAAGTGTATGAAGAACAATTTGAAATAGCATACACTATATAACAATGCATTGAGCTGTGGGCTGAATATCTGTACATTTTACTGTGTATAAAATGCTTTTGACTTTTATAATGCTCCTGGAATAACAACCCTCCTATTCCACCATCATTACAGCAAATGTAAGGGTCATCATGGTTTTCATGGCCTACTATTCCCCCCATTGTTGAGGGATGCATTCTCGCCCAGGGTCCTGGAGATGGCTGATCTCCCAGAGATGAGATCAACAGCAGCTTATCAGTCACATATTCCCACAGCCCAGGAAGGAGGACACCGCACAGCAAGCAGGACCACACAGAGGTTGTGCTCTGGAATGGAGTGGACAGGGAGGGGTGATGGGAGGAAGACTTTGTAGTATCATGAGATTGGGGTGCTCCTGGTCCCCACAGAAGGGTGTGATTGACCTGTTTGAATAATTCTGTGGCTGGCAATGGACTAAAATTCACTTATCGGGGATAAGTAGGAACTGTGCCTGGTCCTTCTGATAAAGGGGGTTGCTTAGCTAGACCTTGGCTTTGGGAACAGGTGGGGGAGGGAGGCTTGCAGTTAGGCTATTCAAGGCAGTCCTGGTTTCTCCAGATGTCGAGGGGGCACATAATACTAGGCCTTGATCTTTAGCCTTATACCCCGATCATTGCCTTGCCTAAAAACTCAACTAAAGCATAAAGTGCTAATACCTAAGCATAAGCAGCCTTTGGGTAGTTATCAGAGAAGTATATATACATATATATATATACTTATTTGTGGGTAAAATTTGAATGAAGGGAGTTGGAAATGAAAGATACTGTAATCAGAGTGTTAGTTATATTGTTGATATTAGGGTGGTGAAAAAAACTATGTAATATACAGACCATATATCATAGAAATGTACACTTGAAACCTATACGTCTAATCTATTAACCAATGTCAATGCAACAAGCTTAATTAAAAAGAAAAAAATAAATAAAAATTTCAATATTTGCCATAGCTAAATATTTATAAAAAACAACAGTATAGTCTCTAAGAATTGAGGTTTGCTCTTCAAAGAGTTTGTGCCTTTGTGTGTGTGTGTGTGTGTGTGTGTGTGTGTGTGTGTGTGTGTGTGTGTAACTCAATGGGTAATCTATTTCCATGCCAGTGGAAGGCCTCATGGGAAACAGCAGGATGTATATCAAATGGATTCTCCTTCTGTAGAACTTAGAGCCTTATTATCAACTACTCAGGCTTAAAATATATTTCAGTGCAAGGAGAGGGGTAATCCTGGATCAAAATTAAATTATGTAATGGGAGATGTCCAAAAAAGGTAAGTGGAAAAAACACTAGGTGAAGGTCTAAAAATAATACACTCAAGTAGGTGAAGACATAGATCTGTGGATGAGAAGGAAGTTTAGGAATCATATGTTCTAGAAGCATGCTTCCAGCAAAGGGACACACTCCTATATATTCATATTTTAACCCCTATTTATTCCCTATCTCCTACATTCATTCATTTCTTAAAAGCTGAGTAGTATGAAGAAAAATAATTCTTTCAAATATTAGAAAATGATGTTAGAAGCAGAACTCTGTTTTATGGTGTTATTAACAGGCCCTGCTGGAAAGTATTTAGCATGTCTGAAAGATTTTGATGAGTTTAAGTGTTTTCTGGGAAGTTGGGTTTTACTCACCCAGCTAATCACCAGTCTTTTAATGAGCCAAATGACTTTTCACTTGACGTTTCTTTCTTACAACCAGCTAACAATATTTTCCGTCTACCTTTACTTTCCTGTAAAATCCACCCAAAGAGAAATCTAAGTATTTCCCCTTGCAGGCAACTTTAAAGTAAAACCTTGACATGTGTTCACAATTAATTCCTTTGAAAAGCTGCTTTAAAAACAGACGAGTATCTATTTATCATTATGAAGAAACATATGATAGAATTTAGTTTATGACTGCCACACCTTTTCTGTGGTCCAGTAGAAACGTAGCAGAGAACATTGGAGAAGCAGGAAGAGCTCAACTGTTCAGCTTACAATTGCTGAAGACTAGATTTTTAACTTGTGGAGTTGGCCCTTGCAGGGTAATAGCTTTAAAATATCAACCTGTCCTTTTTGTAGGCATATGTAGGGAAATCCTTATATCCCCTTAGTATTTGGAAGCTTTATAAGTTCCTCAGAAAATAAGAAAACCCAATTAAGGTTTTAAAAATCCTCTTGCTGGCAATCCATAGCTATCTAAAACATTTTCTTTATGTGTATGAAATGGGGTTCATCAGCTACAGTGGTTTTCACCTGGAAGTAACTAAGTATCTTTGTCCCCTCCCCATTGGGGGGCAGGCATTTGACAACCTCTAGACATTTTTGATTGCTAATGGTCACTAGTGAAAGAGGGGAATTGTCACTGACATCTAATTGGTAGAAGACAAGAATGTTGCTAAATATTCTACAAAGCATAGGACAGTCCCTTATAACCAAGAATTATCCACGCCCCCATCCCACCCCCATGTCAATAGTGCCAAGATTAAGAAACCCTGAGCTGAAAAAAATCAATGGTAATTAGTGATGACAGTATCAATGCTGCCTTGGGTAAGTGGATGGGAGTGGCCGGGAGAAGTAAATAATAAAAGGACTAACTGGTATTTTTCAAAAATTTACCACGAAAAGTGCTATAGAACTTATGTTATCTAAACTCATATTGAACTTTAAAAGAATAATAGATCAAATGATAAAGACTCCTACTTTAAGGGTTAACAGGTTTCAAAGGATTAATTTTAATAGGAATGCAGGAGTGAATATATGGTTGAAGGAGAGGGAAGGAGGGAGAGGAAAGGGAGGGAGGAAAAAAAGAGAGGGTAGAGGGAGAGAGAATGGAGGAAAGAGTGAGTCTCAGCAATTTATATATATAAATACCCAAGCGACTGAAAGCCCAAACAACTGGTCAACCGGTCACTATGACGCACTGACCACCGGGGGGCAGATGCTCAACACAGGAGCTGCCCCCTGATGGTCAGTGCACTCCCACAGCCAACCTCCCGTGGTCGGCCAACCTACCACGGTCCCTCTCCCTACCAGCTGGCCCCAATTGGCCCAGATCGGGACTGGGCGAGATGGCCCCGATCGGCCCCAATAGCCGCCAGGCCAAGGGACCCCACCCGTGCATGAATTCATGCACCAGGCCTCTAGCCTATATATATAAAAGCCTAAGCAACCGAATGACCTAATTATCAAACGGCTGGTTGCTATGACGCACACTGACCACCAGGGGGGCAGACGCACAACGCACGACCTGCCCCCTGGTGGTCAGTGTGCTCCCGGGGGCAGGACCGAGCAGTGGCAGGCGCAGAAGATCAGGATCAGCAGGAGTGGCGCAGCGCCCGGCCTGGGCTCGGGCTCCTCCCTGGTTGCCTGCCACTTCGCACACTACTACATCCCTCGGGGGATGCCGGACCCATGGGGTTCAGGCCAAAATTGGCAGTCCAACATCCCCTGAGGGGTCCCAGATTGTGAAAGGGCGCAGGCCAGGCTGAGGGACCCCAATTGTGCACAAATCCATGCACCGGGCCTCTAGTTAATATATCCAGCGGAAAGGAGTTAGCTGGCTTAAGATTCTGGCTTCTGATGCCTGGGAAAAGGCTTTTCTCTCAGGAAGGAAACAAGCCACCAAGTTCAGGATAGTGTCAAATTAAGGTTGTATTCCAGTAGAGGGGCTATGAGTGGGAGCCAGGGAGCCAGGGAGTCAGGTTATTGGGGAAGTTGAGGGCAAGGGTGCCAAGATAACCAACTGGATGCAAAACAACTAAAAGTAAAGCCAGGATAAGCAGAAAGTCACCGGGAATATGCAGAGGAACTGAGTGGTAAATTTGGCAGCTGGCTTGAGAATCCCTGGGGAATGCTCTGCGGATATGTCTGTAGGCACAGCCACACTATAAAGCTGTGCCCAGGGCCCTCAATCACACTCCTCTAAACGCAGTCTAATTTTATCCCAGCGAAACGAAAAGATCTCATTGACCTTTCCTTGGACGTCCTTGTGTAATGTGTAACAATCCCAGATAGGAATGAACCTCATGAAGGCTCTATTCTCAACGGAGGCAGCTACCGGCTCTCGGCATTCCGAACCCAGAATCTTGTCAAAAGCTGGTGGAACAATTAGTGAAGACATTTTTCTGAAATAATATCTTGAGAGTTATTTTATTCAGATAGTTATTAGGCAGGTGACTGAACATGACTGAACACAGGATTTTACTCTTTAATGATTTTATTCCCAGAATCATCTGGGTTAGCCTTACCACACATAGGGGGGAAAATCCAAGAAAGTTTAGTAAAATAACTTTTCTGGTAATAAACAGGGAAAATAAACAAGATGATAGAAATTGTGAGTGTAACAGACATTGAAAACTAAATAGTAATGATGAACTGAATCAGTGAAATGGGCATTGTGTCATGAACATTATAGACCCTGGTGATTCTAGTCAATCTTCCCAGACTGCGAGGTCAGCATTGCTCTATGTTATATATGAGAAAACTAACCTATAAGTCATGGAGGCAGGCACAAGAGCAGTAAAATACCTGGGAGCAGCATTTCATGTACAGTGGGGGCTCCATTTTGCCCAGAGACATTGCATATCGATTGCCTCTGTCCCTGTGTGACTGCAGTAAGTCTCTCACCTTGAGATCAGGAGATGTGTCCTTCTTAAGTAAACGGCTACTTAGTGAAGCTGTCCTGTAATAAGGAGCAAGTTTATTTCTACTGCACAATTTCCTCATTATACCAGTGAAAGACATGCTTTTTGAAATTCTGAAATCCATCTGCAGTTCTTTTATTGACCGAACATTGCTCAAACAAAGGATAGAAAATCAGCTGATAAAGATAGTTTCACACAAAAATTATAGAGCCCAAAATGTTGATTGGGCTGAGAAACACTTTCTAGGCATTTCATTTGAAATAAGCATAGTTAAGGCAATCACATTTGAAAGTTGTTAATTTCAGAAAAAAATAATTTCAACTAAATATGTTTTATAATTTAACATATACATTTATTACATTTTATTATGTATTTATTTATTTATCATATTTTGTTGTTCTTCATTTGTTTGTTTGTTTGCTTAAATAGGTTTTATGCAGTTAGGGATAAAGGAGCATCACATATAGTCCAGAGGGCTAAGGGCAGAGAATATAGAAAGCAAAAAGTGATATGGAAAAAGCAAGGACAAACACATCAGTTAAGGAAAAACAACTAATATAAAACAAGTACAATTTTTAAGTAAACAAGAAGCTATTTGAAGAGATCTGTGAAATATATAAAATACCAGCACATTCATAATAGTTTTTAAATAAAGGAAAGAAAATAGAAAGGAAAAGAAAAAAATTAGGAATAAAAGAAGACTAGGTCCACAGATATGAAAGAAATTATAAGTGAATGCTAGGTAAAGATTTATAAGATAATACCAGTCACTTAAAAATTTTATAACATACACAAAAATATTTTTATGGATATAAATTTTATATATATATATAAAATCAAATATGAAACAATGTTACACACAAGTTCAGAACAGTGGTAACCTCTCTAGGGAATAAAAGAGGGGAGAGATGGACTTGAGACTTTAGCTCCATGTAAAATATTTTATTTTTATTTTTAAAAATAAGATCTGAAGCAAATTCAATAAAATACTAACATCTGTTAAATCTGGGTGGTCAGTATTTGGGTGTCTGCTATCTCATATTCTGACCTCTTCAGAATATATGAAATGCTTCATAATTCAAAATAGGGAGAAAAATTTTAAATAGTTTTTGGCTATGGAATTCTGGCAAAGGTCTTTTAAGCAGCTCAATAAATTAAATTAGTTGATTTTTCTCAGGCCTATATCCCAGTCAAATAATTCAAATGGATCAGTAATTATTTCTATTTTTAAGAAAATATTTCCCCCAATTTCACTTTGGTAAGTTGTAGGAGTAAGTTAAGCATTTTTCTGGGATTACTTATCCCAATAAATGTCACATAACTCAATTCCTAATCCCACTCAAGATCATTGAAAGGTTCCATCTTAATAACCATCAGACAACTGAAAACAAAGGCATGAGCTTGGTCTGAGGCACTTACTATTAGTGCTATTCCTTCTCTGATTAGCAAATATTTCTGCCAAGCTTGACCTTGCCATAGCTCAGGGTGTCACCAGGTGTGGACTCAGAGTTGCCTCCCCGAAACGTCCTGTTTGTCAACCCCAGATCTAAGCACTCAGCACTGTTCCCAACACCTCACAGTTCAACAGTGAACCTACATCTGTAGCCTGCAGTCATGGCACCTCTCCTCTTCCAACTCAAGGTCCTTTCTGCTCTTTGTGGGAACCACCTAAGCCCCCTTGCTTCTCTCAATCTTGGGGAATTTTCACCAACCTCAGGAAGACCACATCTTTTTCCTTCTCTTTTACTTTCAGATTTCATCTCCTTCTTCCTGGGAACCACTCAGTTTAACTGACACCAAAATGAGCCTAGACTCTCCTCAAAGAGAAGTTTGGGTCAGGGTCATGGTTTGAGTTCAACTTTCATTTTTATTTCTGACTTTGGAAAAGCTGATAATGAGCTCTTGGGGCCAAAAGCTCAGAATTCAGAGCACAAAACTAGGTTCCTCTCTTGTGACATCTCAGTACCCCTTATGCCAGGTTCTACCATGCTTGAACAGCAAACTCAGTAGATAATTCTACTATATTTTGCATAAATATCATGTGATCCCACATTGCTTATGCCAATTGTCCAGATATAAAATCATATGCCCTTTGAGGAGAGTCTCTACTACACTCTACATTTTGGTTGGCAAGAGCTCTCTCTACCCTGCAGTTGCTTCAAAATACGTGTTTGGCACTAGTTTGCCAATGTACAAACAATCTGCCTTTACTTTGCCAATTCATCTAGCACACCTTCTGCTTTTAGCGCTATTTTTCTCTTACCTTTGACCTATCTCAGCCAAAAGACAATGTCAGAGTGGGAAATTCCCTGAGGTCTTCCTCAGGAATAAAAGGAGCCATTAATTAATTGTGTCTCTGCTATCTCCTTTCTCATTTTCTCGATGGACCTTTTGCACTGTATCCATCTCACTGTTTTGGTCTGGCTTCCTTTCTCTAACGTATTTAAAGAACTGCATATTATGGGTATTGCTGTTGCTTGTAGAAAGCTTTTAAAATTTTTTTTGGAGGGGATTTGTTTACTTTTGAGTTTGCCTCTGACTGCCCATGTTTCCTGGGTTCCCTTATTGCTCCTCTTAGGCAGTCCTTTTACTTTTTAAAAGATGCTTTCCCACAGGACAGCATCTTGGATAATATTGCCAGTAAAGGAGGCAGCATTCTGTTTGAATGTCTGAGCTTTAGATACATGTCACACAAGTGAGTGGCCCTCTCACTTCTAACAGGTAGTTGGTAGTTTTCGAGGTCATCAGACTTTCCACAGGCATTTGAATGTGTATAAAATTTTATTTTTCACAAATCAATGCCTAAAGTTTTGTTATAGTTTCTGTTACTCTTTTCTAAATTTGAGTAATCTAGGGATTTTTTTTTTGTTTGCTTTTTGTTCTTTCTGTAATGTTTAACTCATTTCCTTTGTGGTCACCACTGAAAACATAGCACAGTACTTTCTGAACCAGCTCTATTCATTGTTCAGAATCTAAGCTAGTGGATATACCAGTTACTTATTACTGTGTTACAAGCCAACACAGAATTTAGTGGCATTAAACAAGCATTTATTACTGCTCATGAGTCTAAGGGTCTAAGGAGCAGTTATGCGGTCTTGGCTGGGCTTACCCATGTATCTGTGGTCAGCTATAGGTTAAGTAGGCGGGGCTCTTTCACATATATGGAGGTCAGCTGGCTGGAAACTAGTTTGGGATGACCTTAGCTGGGGCAGCTGGACTTTCCTTACATAGTCTGCCATTCTCCAGCAGGAAAGGATTCTTAAAGTCTAGACTCAGAACTGACATATCATCACTTAGCCATGTTCTATTGGTCAAAGCAAATCATAAGGCCAGTCCAGCTTCCAGGCGTAGGGAAATAGACTCCAGTTCTTGAAAGAAGAACTGCCAAGTAATATTATAAGAAGCATAGACACAGGGTGGGGACAAATTAGGGCCATTTTAACACTTAATCGGCCTGCCTCAGTTGATTTCCTTTATTTCTTAATTCTAAACATCAAAGTAAACAAAAAAAATATTTACTGAGAACCTACTATGACCAAAATACCTAACTAATCACAGAGAGGATCCTATTCTGGAGAAATATAAAATCTTAGGTAGGATATAAGAACATAAAAGTTAAGCACTATTTGCAGTCTTGATTTATGAGTAGGCTATGATACAAAATTTCTTTTTTCCAGTTGATTACTTAAAATCTGGAATGCATTTTACCATAGAAAAATATAAATGGTAATTTGGAATGTAGACAAAAACATTTTAAGCTATAATTTATGGTATGCAACACACTGCTTGATTATACCAGAAATATTACAAAAATAATTACCTTTTTGAGAGGTTTATATTTAAACACTTGTTCCATAATTGTTGCTGAGGAAACACCAGTTACGTCTCTCACTAGCATCCTCCCCACTCCCTAATGTGAGGATAGAGTCAGAAAATGACTCACTCTGAGGTACAAACACTACATTGCACACCTTTATAAACTAAGCACTTTTAGAGGTATTATCTTCAATGAATGGTGCTAGGAAAATTGCAAAGCCACACATAAAAGAATGAAACTAGACTGCTCTTTGTCACTACACATAAAAATTAACTCCAAAAGGATCAAATACCTAAATATAAGACTTTAAACAATAAAATACATAAAAGAAAATATAGGTACCAAACTTACGAACCTTGGTCTTAGACATGATTTTATGAATTTGATCTCAAAGGCAAGGGAAATAAAAGAAAAAATAAATGAATGGGACTGTATCAAACTAAAAATCTCTGCACAGCAAAAGAAACCAGCACCTCCAATAAGGGGGTTAGTATCCAAAAATATAAAGAATAATCTAATTAAAAAATGAGCAGATGGCCTGAGCAGACACTTCTCACAAGAAGACATACTTCTGACCAACAGATACATGAAAAGATGCTCAGCTTCACTGGCTATCAGAGAAATGCAAATCAAAGCCAATGAAATAACACCTCACAGCTTTGTTAGGATGACTATTATCAACAAGACAAGTGATCACAAGTACTGAAAGGTTGTGGAGAAAAGGTAACCCTCATAAACTGCTAGTGGGAATGTAAATTGGTACAACCACTATGAAAAACAGTAAGTTACTAAAAAAATTAAGAATAGAGTTACTATATGACCCAGCAATCTCTCTTCTGGGTATCTTCCCCAAAACTTTGGAAATATTTACTCCTAAAGATATACGTCCCCTATGTTCACTGCAATATTATTCATGGTGGTCATGACATTGAAACAACCAAAGTGTCCTTTGATAGTGATTGATTGGATAAAAAGGATGTGGTACATATTTACAATGAAACACTACTCATCCAAAAGAAAAGATGAAATATTGCCATTTGTGACAACATGGATGGATCTTGAAAATGTCCTGCTAAGTGAAATAAGTCAAATAGAAAAAGTCAAGAACCACGTGATTTCACTCGTGTGTGATATAAAACTTAAAGCAACAAGTGAACAAACAAGGCAAACAAACAAGCAAAACTCACAGGCAGACAACAGTATGGTGGTTATCAGAAGGAAAGGGGGTGGAGGGTGGTAGAAAAGGGTAAAAGCAATGAAATACTAGTATATGGTCACAGAAGGAGACCTGACTTTGGGCAGCAAACACAATGCAAATATTCAGATGCTTTTTTTTATAGAGTTATACACTTGAAACCTACATAATTTTATTAACTAATGTCATCCCAATAAATTTAATAAAATTTTAAAAATAGATGTATTTTCTGTATTATGTTTACAATAGCCCATCAATTACAGATTAGTATAACCCTTTTATAGTTGAGAAAATTAAGAAATAATCCAATCTAATAAAAGAGTAATATGCAAATTGACCATCACTACAACACACAAGATGGCTGCCCCCATGTGGCCAAAGATGGCTGCCCCCATGTGGACACAAGATGGCCACCAAAAGATGGTCAGTAGGGGAGGGCAGTTGGGAGGGACCAGGCCTGCAATGGAGGGCAGTTGTGGGTGATCAGGCCAGCAGGGGAGGGCAGCTGGGAGGGACCAGGCCTGCAAGGGAGGGCAGTTGTGGGTGATCAAGCCTGCAGGGGAGGGCAGTTAGGCATGACCAGGCCGGCAGAGGAGGGAAATTAGGGGCAACCGGGCCTTCAGGGAAGGGCAGTTGGGGGGGACCCAGGCCTGCAGGGGAGAGCAGTTGGGGGGGACCCAGGCCTGCAGGGGAGAGCAGTTAGGGGCAAACAGGCTGGCAGGGGAGCAGTTAGGCATCAATCAGGCTGGCAGGGGAGTGGTCAGGGGGTGATCAGGCTGGCAGGCAGAAGTGGTTAGGGGCAATCAGGAAGGCAGGCAGGCGAGCGGTTAGGAGCCATCAGTCCCGAATTGTGAGAGGGATGTCTGATTGGGCCTAAACCAGCAGTCAGACATCCCCCAAGGGGTCCCAGATTGGAGAGGGTGCAGGCTGGACTGAGGGACACACACCCCCATGCACGAATTTCATGTACTGGGCCTCTAGTGAATATATATAACTTAGCCAAGATTACATATAGGAAATGATTGTTATGAGTACCCATTAAACTGCAAAGATCCTCCTTTTCTCACTATTCCACTCTGCCCTGCTAAAACAACTGATGTCCCATGTAGTCATTTAGAAATGAAACTCCTGAGCTAAAACAGAAAATATCCACCTTATACAAATATAACAGTTTCAGAGATAGCTAGTAAATACACCATTAATACAATATGCTCTTCCAAATGGAATTAAGAGATCCAAGTTATGTTTCATTTGAATCAATATAAACAGTGTATAGCTTTATCCATTGTGCATTGACCAAACGATCACAGCAATTGATGTAACCATAGACGGAGTCTTGTTTGTGTGGAGGCTTAAAAAAGAAAAAGTTGAAGAATAAGAATCTATCTGCCAAGGGATAAGCAGTTTGAAAAACACTGAGACTAGTGAGTGTAGTTTTCTGGTCACTGGTGTGCCATACGGTGTTGCAGAATGGGGATAATTGATCAAGGTTTTTCATGGAAAAAGTAAACTTTTTATATTTTTAATTCATAAATTCCTTTTACAACCCAATATTCTTTCTTGGAATAATTGCTCAGCTTCTCTAAGAAAACTTACTGAGCCTATTTTGGTTTTCAAATTACCTTGGTAAGGAGAAGCCCTAGCTAGCTAGTACACTAAATCCTGAAACCTTCTCTCCTGGACCTAAATACCCAGTTTCCTGTGTGTTTTATTGGCATGTCTTAAAAATACCTTTCTAATCAACTTATGGGCTGTAAAAGTTTGTTTCTAAGGTCATTTATTTGAACTTGGAATTGATTTGTTTTTGTTGCAACATTTTTTTAAGTCAAGAGTCACTAATTTTAGTATGTACAGGAGAATAGGCAGGGCCAAGTGCCAGACAGCAGAGGGTGATAGGGATAGTGGTGAATAAGGGAGTATGGGTCTCCATGGAAAGCACCCTAACTCTCATTAACAACAACAATAACATTGCTAGCCAAACAAAATAAGCCTGCAGATCAGATTTCTTGACAACATGCCATCTTGATTATTAATGTCATGTGATTTGTAGAGTAGTCCCAAAAGGCTTCCCACTCTTTAGCCACTGTAAAGGAAAACAGTCCTTCATCGCATCTTTAAAAAATGTTCTGGTCTTGCAAATCTGAGCTTCATACTCAACTGAAAATGATCTCAACAAAATATTGTTCCTTCAAAGTCTATGCCTGAGCATTTCACCAGCCTCCTTCTCTTAGACACAGTGGGTTGAGCACATTATACCTATGCATCAATTTGGGGGGAAATTCACATCTTTACTAATGTTGATTCTTATAATTCATAAACACATTATGTCTCTTCATTTATTTAGATCTTTGAATTCTTTTACCAGAATCTTGCATATTTTAACATAGAAGTCTGAAATATGTTTTATTGGATAATATTGGTAAGAGTAAACATCCTTGCTTACTAGTTCCTGATTTTATGGGGAAAGCATTCAGTCTTTCACTATTAAGTATAGTATTAGCAATAGGGTGTTTATAATGCACTTTATCAAGTTAAGTAAGTTCCTATCTATTTCTTTTTTTTTTTTTCAGCGAGTTTTTGTCATTAATGGATGTTGAATTTTGTCAAAAGCTTTTCCTGCATCAATTGATATGATCATATGATATTTGTCCTTTAATCTGTTAATATAGTAGATTACATTGAATTATTTCTAAGTTGAACCAATATTTAGCCTTGCATCCCCGGAATAAGCCCCATTGGTCACGGGGCATAATTTTCTTCATATGTTGCATAATTTTCTTCATATGTTGCTAATATTTTGTTAAAGATTTTTGTATCTATAGTCGTGACAGATATTGGTCTATAATTGTTTTTTGTTTTTATTATTTCGGTATTGGGGTCATTAAATAAATGGGGAAGTATATCAATTTCATCTACTTCTGGAGGAGTGTCTTAGCCCATTTGGGCTGTCATAACAAAACTTGAGGCCTGGTGCATGAATTCATGCACAGGTGGGGTCCCTTGGCCTGGCCGGTGATTGGGGCCTATCAGGGGGGCCAGCTGGCCAGGGGGAGGGACCGAGGAAGGTTGGCCAGCTAGGGAGAGGGACTGTGGGAGCTTGGCCAGCTGGCCAGGGGGAGGGACCACGGGAGGTTGGCAGCTAGCCAGGGGAAGGGCCGATCGGGGGGTCCAGCGGCTGTGGGAGGTTGGCCAGCATGGGACGTTGCCCCCCAAAAAACCCAGTGACATACTCAACAAACTAGGAATAGAGCAACAATGACCTCAATATAATTGACCATCCATAGGAAAAGTCTACAGCTAAAATAATACTCAGTGGTAAAAAAAAAAAAAAAAAAAAAAAAAAAAAGAATATTTTCCTCTAAGATCAGGAAGAAAATAAGGATGCTCACTCTCACCGCTTCTACTGAACAAAGTACTGAAAGTCCCAACCAGAGCAATTGGGCAAGAAAGAGAAATAAAGGCATTCAAATGAGAAAGGAAGAAGTAAAATTATCTGTTTGTAGATGAGATGATTTTACATGTAAAAAACTAACAATTACACACACATACACAGCCTATTAGAACTACAAACATCTATAATAATAAAAGCGTAATATGTTAATTAGGCTGGACAGCTGAACAACCTTCCAGACAAAGCTCCTGCAGCGGGGGCCGAGGCAGAGGAGGTTAGGGACAATCAGGCTGGCAGGCGAGCGGTTAGGGGCGATCAGGCAGGCAGGCGACTGGTTAGGGGCAATCAGGCAGGCAGGCAGGTGAGCACTTAGAAGCCAGTGGTCCGACTGCCTGCGGGATCGGGCTTAAACTAGCAGTTGGACATCCCCCAAGGGGTTCTGGATTGCAAGAGGGTGCAGGCCAGGCTGAGGGACCCCCCCCTCTCCCATGCACAAATTTCATGCACCGGGCCTCTTGTATCCAATAAAGTTGCCGGATAAAAAAATCAACTTGCAGAAATCTATTGCATTTTTTATCCAGTAACAATGAATAATCCAAAATAACATTAATGAAATTAAAAAGCTTACTTTGTTATAATAACATAAAAAATAACAAAATACGTAGGAATAAACTTAACCAAGAAGGCAAAGATGTCTACACTGAGAACTACGAAACATTGTTGAAAGAAATTAAAGAAGATACAGATAAATGGAAATATATGCTGTTTTCATGGTTTGGAAGACTTAATATTGTTAGAATGTTCACACTACCCAAAGCAATCTACAGATTCAATGCAATCCCTATAAAAGTCCCAATGCATTTCTTGTTTAATATGGAACCACAAAGAATCCCAAATAGCCAAAAAAACTTTGAGAAAAAAGAGCAAAGACGGATGCTTCACACTTCTGATTTTAAAACACATTACAAAGCTACAGTAATAAAAAAGCATAGTACTAGCGTAAAGAGAAACACACACAAATGGAACTATACTGAGAGCCCAAAAATAGGTACACAGTTATACTTAAGTGTGACAAGTGTAATTTATACAAGGCTGCCAAGAATACACAATGGTCAAAGGATATCCTCTTTAACAAATGGTGCTGGGAATACTGAATATCCATAAGCAAAATAATGAAATTAGGCTCGTTACCCGACAAACAAAAATCAACCCAAAAAGGTTCAAAGACTTTTAACATAAGACCTGAATTTGTAACCTCTTAGAAGAAGACATTGGGAACAGCTTCATGACATTGGTCTTAGCAATGATTTCTTGGATATGACATTAAAAGCAGAAGTAATCAAAACAAAAATAAACAATCTTCCACTAAAAAAATTGTCAAAGTGAAAAAAACACAAGCACAGCAAAGCAATCAGAGAACTGCAGCAGAGTGAAAGGCAATCTATGGAACTGGGAGAAAATATTTACAAACTATATATCTGATAAGGGATTAATATCATATTTGCAAACAGTAGCTCTGGCAAGTAAAACTCAACACCAAACAAACAAACAAACCAAAAAATGGTCAGTGGACTGAACAGACACCTTTCCCAATAGATACATGAAAAGATGCTCAACCTCACTAGCAATTAAGGAAATGCAAATCAAAACTACAATGCCATACCACTTCACACCTGTTAGAATGGCCATTATCAACAAGAGAAGTAATAACAAGTGTTGGAGAGGTTGTGGAGAAAAGGGAACCCTCACTCACTGCTGGTGGGAATATAGTCTGGTACAGCCACTGTGGAAAACAGTCTGGTGACTCCTCAAAAAATTAAAAATAGAGCTACCATATGACCCAGCAATCTCTCTGATGGGTATGTGCCTGAAAAACTTGAAAACATGTATTCCCAAAAATATATGCAGCCTATGTTCAATGCAGCATTATTCAATGTAGCCAAGACATGGACACAACCAAGGTGTCCTGTGATAGAGGACTGGATAAAGAAGATGTGGTACATATACACAATGGGATACTACTCAGCCATAAGAAAATATGAAATACTGCCATTTGTGACAACATGCATGGACCTTGAGAATATGATGCTAAGTGAAAAAAGTTGGTCAGAAAAAGCTAAGAACCATATGATTTCACTCATATGTGGGATATAAAACTGAAACTCATGGACACAAACAGCAGTGTGGTAGTTGCCAGAGGGTAAGGGGTGGAAAAGGGGGAGGAGTGAAAGAGGCCTAATATATGGTGATGGAAGATGACTTAACACTGGGTGGTGAGCACACAGTGCAATATACAGACCTTGTAACAGAAACCGACACCTGAAAACTATATGATCATATTAACCAATGTCACCCCAATAAATTTAATTTAAAGAAATAATAATAAAATAAAAATAAAATGTAAAAGGAACTCCTACAACTCAGTAGCAAAATATAATCATCCTCATTTTAAAAAGGACAAAGTAATTAAATAGATATTTCTCCAGTGAAGATATACAAATGGCCCAAAGGAAGTTTCTTTATCTATGCCTCAGCTTTCTCATAGGTAAAATGAAGGGAATTATTCAAATTTTATGGAAAACTTTGGATAAATTTAATGAGGTTAATCCACATAAATGTATTAGAGAAGTATATGGCCCACAATAAGCACTCAATAAATTATACTAATAGTTACACTTCCCAAAAGATACAGTATGATTAAATTGGTTTGCTTTGACTACTAGTGGACAGAGTGAATACTAAGCCAGCATCAAGGCAGGCATTGTCTCTCATGTCAATTTATCAGGTATTTGAGGTTTCATATATTTCTGGAGCTACCATGTATATATCTCATAAAGATTTTTTTAAAATTACCTTCCCTAAAATATATGCTAAGTATGTAGATATTCAATATGTCCATAAATGTGGGTCAAAATAATTCAATATTATTTATTAAATGCACTCCTTTCTTCTTGTTTATTTTCTTTTACTTAGAGTGAACAATATATCTAGACTCTAGGTGTTGGCAGGACATATTATTATAAACTGGGTTTCTAGATAATTGTCTTGCAAAAATTATTAGAAGATTTGAAATTGTACTGACAATTTAAATTTTATAAAAAATTATCTGCATTTTCAAAAAAAATTAAAAGTATATTTAGAACTAGTTCCATAGCCATTTGGAAGTAAGTGTGAAGGAACAAGAGCAGAGGTGGTTAGCGAATATCTTTTAATACATGACTGGACTCAGTATATTTTAACATGCTGTGGGTGTACCATTTGAAAGACTAATTGTTAGCATGAAAGAAGAAATGGAGGCAAGTTTAAAAACAAAATGCTAAGAATCACTGATTAGTTTTCTCTCTCTTTCTCTCTCACACACTCTCTCTCTTTTAAGCAGAAAATGTGGTTTAGGTATTTAAATCTTGAAGACGTTTTCAGAGAATGCACTTACTGAAGTTTCTCAGTAGCTATTCTTTTACCTTTATTTAGCATAAAAGCAGTCCCTATTCTCAGCATAATTATTTTGTGTTGCTCCATATAATTTCAGTGCTCTTGGTCTGAGCAGTGACAAACTAATTCTTTTGGCCCAGATATTCAGGGATCAACACTCAGCTGATGACATTTTCCCAAAGGCTGCACACCCCTCAGCACCCATTGTTCACAATACAGACTCCAAGGGATTGAGGTAAAAGCCAAGTTTTAGATTTAAAAAAAAAAAAAAAATCTCCAGGTCTCAGCTTGTGGGTAAAAAAAAAATGCAGTCACATTAACCTCTAGATCTCTAGAGCTGAACATCGCAGGCTTATATATAATCCTAGGACCTCATTCACCCTCTGAAGTCTGTTCTATTAGCTTCCTAGTGTTGGGGTAACAGTGTCACACACAGGGGTGCTTAGAAAATGCATTGTCTCATAATTCTGGAGGGAAGAACAAAATCAACAGGGCCATGCTCCTGAGGGCACTGGGGAAGGAACGCGCCACGCTAACGGTGTCATTTTAATTTGGGTACTTTTGTCAAAATCCTATTTTCAAATAAGGTCACATTCTGAGGTACTGGGGAGTAAGACTTCACTATATCTTTTTTGGGGGGGAACTCATAGCATGTGCTTTCTTAGCGTCTGTGGGAACTCCCAGGCTACATCTGACATGAACTACCCAGGGTTATTACCCATCTGCTATTCCGCTCCGATTCTGGGCCATAGAGTTCAACACACTGCTTAGATGGCAGTTTTATTCAGACATTATTAGCTGAATAACTACCGTGTGAGAAATACATTAGAAAGCAAAAAAAAAAGAAATGGTTGTTGACAACAAATAACCAAATAATAGTATAATTAGAAAGGATGCTATCTGTTTTGAAAGCTATGGGCAGGATGGAGGGGAAGAGAATAATAAAAGGGAATGGAAATTCACCTGTCTAGGGTAGTCATGGGAAGCCACTCTGAAGAGGTGACCTTTTTTACCTAGGACCTGAAGGATGAATAAAGGTAAGCAGAAGATTCAAAAACAATTTCTTATTTCAGCCAGACGGAATAGTATGTGCAAAGGCCCTGAGGCAGGAAAAAGCTTGGCCTATTTTAAGGTCTGAAAGACAAATAAGATGGCTAGACTTCTCTATACCCATTTTATGGAGTGATAGAGTAATATTCCCTAATTCACACAACACACAAAGGAAGAATTGGCTTTGGATCTACTTTTGCCTTACCACTGTGTTTTCCTCCACTGCACTGATTAATTTAGTTCCTATGTTCACATCTGCCTTCCTCTCCTTTCCGACTCCTACTTATGTTCAGATTCTGGTCACCTTGCTGTGGGATTCCTGCAGCAGCCTTGCCATCTCCAGTTCTATCCTCACATTCCAGCTAGCGAGGACAGATAACTGAGTGAGTGAGTGCTCCGTTTAATGTCCCCTGCTGAATCCACACTTCTTTCTACAGCATGACTGTAGGAAGGCTCCTTACAGTGATCTACAAGGATTGCCATGCTGTGGTCTCTGCTCCCAATTCAGGCCAACTGTCTGCAACCCTGGCATCAACCTTGAGCATCACAGGCACCACTTGTCATGGTCCTTTCCTTTATTATGTTGTTTCCCACCTCTGATGTGTGCTCATGTTGTTGCCTTGGTTTCAGTACATTTTTGGTGAAATCATAAATTCTTTACCATCTAGCTGATGGGCTTCCTCCTCCCCGATGCTTCTCTGAGAACGTCTTGACCAGGCTACCTGACCCTCCCTGGCCCTCCCACGTGCAAATCCCTACCATTGACCTTAGCACATCCCTCTATAGTTGTTTGTTTGTGGGTTGCCTCACTGAGAACAACTTCAGGGCGAAGACTATTCTTTCTTCATCTTGTTACTGCAATGTATGGGATGTTTGACAGTCTTCTACTGAGAATAGGGATGAATGAGACTTCCCGAGATATAGTTAAGAAATAAACTTCACAAGTTTGAAGCTATCTCATATATTTTAATGAGTCCAGCACCCATATTTCTCTAAATCATGCCTTTCCACCTTACTCAAAAACATCTTTCTACACCAATAACTTCTGCCACTCAGAGGCCTCACCACACTGATTTACCACACCACCTGGGAAGACACATTTCCCTTTACTCTTCTGGTGAAGCCCTGTACCAGTTTCCAGTAAGAGGAACTGGGGTGAATAAGAGACCCATTCTTTAGTCAGAAGAGTCCATGCTTAATTACTTAGTAAGGATCACAGAGAACGTTCCAGAGAGTGAGCCCAGTCATGACAAATAATCCTTCCATTTTATAAGATCCAAAAAGATGCCCATGCCAGGAGACTCCAGGTAAATTTCAGCACTATCAACTGCCCTAAGGTTCCAGTAACTGGAACAGAGAAGCCCAGTGAGCCCTTCCCCTTACAGAGTGAATCCTGGACAAAGTGTCTTCCTCCACACGTCCTGTGTGTGTCACCGGCTCTTCTGAGGGAGACCCTTGCTTTACCTGCTGGGCAAGGCTGGGCCACCACTAGATGTATTTATTCTTGCGAGAGTGAAGTACACTGGGGCATCAGCAACCACGTCATTCACGAAGAGGGCAAGGCTTAAGGTTTCTAGAAGATCTTATTAGTCAACTGTGCTGTGTCCAACCCATGGCTACACTTGCAAAAAACTAGTGAGATTTGTAAAGAAGTGAATTACCACTTTAAAGATTAAAATGTTAAAATAGTGAAATTAATAATGATAAGAATGAATAGTTTGAAATAATTTCTCTGTTTTCATAGCATGGCCAGTGCAGAGTGCTGTCAGATCAGCCAGGTGACTTCCGTTCTTGACTCTGCCACTCAATGGCAAGGGGACCATGGAGATTTCATTTGTCTTCTCTGAGCCTTAGTTCCTCTGCGGTACCACCCTTCTCCTTCTCACAGTGTGCCTGCCACACAGTCCTCCTTTCAGGGACTTAGACCCACAGGCTCTTTCCCACCTGTGGTCTTTGCACGTGCTGTTCCTTCTACCAGAAACATTCTTTTGTAGCTAGTCACGTGGCTGACCCACTTCGCATATTTCAGGTCTTCCCTCCTCAAAGAGGCCTCTGACCACTGATACCGGGCCATGTCCCTTTTACTGTTCTGTGCCATAGTTCCCTTTTAGGTTTTCTTTATAGGACGAACCACCATTTACAGTAGCATATTTATTTTGCTGATCGGATCCTTTACACTTTATTTTCCCCACTACCCATTTAGTGTCCAGAAAGGCAGGGACTTTATATTGTTCACCATCACATAACTGCTGCCTTGCATAACATTGTCACACATGGGTGTTTAATGAGGACTTGCTGAGAATAACTTATTTCCTATACGTGCTTTGAGAGTAAAATGAATGAAACATATATCTAACTCAGTTCTTCACCAATGTAGGCATCAATAAATGTTGATACCTTCCTTTACTCTCCCTAAGTGCAGCACTCATAAAATTAACACCTATGTGGCACTGAACTTATAGGAATAAAATTTAAACATAGTAGCCAAAAGATTATCATTGATCTTTAAGCTATCTGAAAGAATAGAAATAATATTTGTACATATATACTGATAACGTAAAAGATTACAACAGTCAAAGTTGGTATTATCACCTTTTCCCATCTGCCCTTTCATTTTTTTTAAACAGATTGGTAACAGAAAGCTAGAAATACAAGATACATTGTGCTAAGATAGATTAACCATGCTATTTGACAGGCTATGAATTGGAGCCAGCCTTCTGAATCTCAAGCCTGAGCAAATTATTGTTTATTACAACGAAAATATACAATTCACTTTGCAAAGATTGAGCTATTTTTCATTGGGGCTAAAACATACAAATTCCACCTCCCTTGCCTCTTTTCATGAAACTTGCTACAAAAGATTCTCCTTTGCTCTAATTCTCTACCAACAAAATTTCTGTCTTTAGAGAAGTCCTGATTAAAAGAATCAAACGAGACACAAACCTATTGTTAGCTCTGTCAGATAGAAGAATTGCAGGGTGAGCTATTTAATAGTACTTGCTTCCTTGGTCACTTTACTCAAATAAAGGGAAGGCATTCTATTTTAAGGACAAAGAAATTAGTGCAAATAAACTATAATATTTGTTAATCATGTGCTCTTGATACTTGATAAATAAATATGAAACATAGAATCAGAGTCTCTCTCTTTCTTTTACCAGATTCAAATACATTTTAATGTTGTTGTTTTTAAATTAAGTTTATTGGGCTCAGCCAGTGTGGCTAGGTGGTTTAGCATCGACCTATGAACCAGGAGGTCATGGTTCAATTCCAGGTCAGGCATACGCCCTGATTGGGGACTCGACCCCCAGTGGGGATCCTGCAGGAGACAGTCAATCAATGATTCTCTCTCATCATTGATGTTTCTATCTCTCTCTCCCTCTCCCTTCCTCTCTGAAATCAATAAAAATCTATTTTTAAAAAATGTATTGGGTTCACATTGGTTGATATGATCATATAGTTCTTTTGCAAAAGAAAAAGGACTGAAGGGATTATTGTACAATTCCTCAGTTTACAACTGAGGAAACTGAGGTCTCAAGAAATTAGGTGAATTTCTAGGTAGAAGTGAGCAATATTCATTGTCCAAGTCACCAACTCCACTGGTCTTTTACTTCCATGATTTCTTTTCTTCCCTTTGGCCTAGTTTTCCATTAGAATAACTGTTCCCAATCTTCTTGCCATTCAGCTTTTGCTCTGGGACCATATTCTTCACCAGATGGCCCAGACATTAGAGACTAAAATAAACTGAAACCAGTCTTGAAAAATGTGCATTGTTTATTTCCATTATTACTAATAATATGTGCTTGTTTTGTTTCCTCACTCACATGCTATGGAAATAGTCACTCCAAAATAAATTCTCAATCAAGACTATTCTCCTCTCCATGCCCAGGAATAAGCAGTCTTTAGGCACAGCAAGAAAGAGTCCTCTCATCCCGCTCTACAGATTCCTTTTTGCATAAGGCATAAAAGTTAGAAAATAACGAGCTGGTGAGGCCTGGGGCTGTCCAGTGAACACTCTGCACCAGTGCCTGTGTTTTCTACCATACAGAGATTCTTCCACACAAAGTCAAGAAGTGTAGACTAAACCACAAAGAACTCTAGGGTGAGAGGGCATATAATTGTGACAGAGTTACTAACCCTAGTTGGCAGGTCCTCTGTGGGGTACCCTGTTCTTTCCATTTATTTAGACAACATAAGAGGGAGCAGCAGTGCCAAAACCGGTTTGGCTCAGTGGATAGAGCGTCAGCCTGCGGACTGAAAGGTCCCAGGTTCGATTCCGGTCAAGGGCATGTACCTTGGTTGCGGGCACATCCCCAGTCGGGGCTGTGCAGGAGGCAGCTGATCGATGTTTCTCTCTCATCGATGTTTCTAACTCTCTATCTCTCTCTCTTCCTCTCTGTAAAAAATCAATAAAATATATTAAAAAAAAAAAAAAGAGGGAGCAGCAGTAATATGCCATCCAAGGACATTATGCCCCATGAGATTGTGAAAAATTTTGCAGCTTGATTTCCAGAATTAGGAAACCAATGTGCCCTCAAATTGAGACAGTAATCTATATGAAAGGGCTTCAGTTAATCAGTTAATAGATATGTATTTAGGGCTTACAATGTGGCAGGCCCTATGCCAGAGGCCAAAAATATCTGGCATGGTACAGGACAACCAGCTTTTGATCTCTACGTGGAAGCTGCACATGGTGCTTTGCATTGGTAATGGGCCTTAGAGCCCTTCTCATTAGAAATAAGTTCCATCCTTACATCAATAACTACCTTTTGATTATCTACTCTGTCCAGAAAACCATGTTAGTCTTCATATGGGATATAAATAAAAAGAGTACATAGCCTCAAACAATTGGATATGAGATGGGAGCCAAGATATATAGACCAAAAAAAAAGTAATAATGAAAATAAGTGGTGGTTCTGGAATGTTTTTTATCTTAATCTGGATTGGGTTACATGGGTGTATACATATGTAAAAATTCATCAAGCTACATACTTAAGATTTGTGGACTATCTAAAGATTTAAAAAATAATTCAAGGCATTTTATGTTTTATGTATATATTCATCAAATTCCAAAAAATGATATGAACCTTTATATAAAGATATACACAATTGCCAAACTACAAAATAAATAAGGGGGGAGCAGGAGGAAAGAAAAATAAAAATAAGAAGCCAGAGTTAATGCTATTACCCCCAAAATACATGCCATTAAGTCTGACTTGTCGCTTGTGGTGGGCTGCAATTCTGGCTCTGAGCCTATGAAAAGAGGGAGGCATGACTCACAATTACCACAAGATGAAAACAAAACAGCAACTCAGGAGAAGCCCAGCTATTCTTGGTTTTGAGGGCTGGGAAACATTTTTCCCATGGGTCTGTGGGGAAAGGATGCTGTGAAATGTAGGAAACCATGTCCCCGACAACATACATGCAGTAAATTCGATAGTGCTTTTGGTTGGGTGGTTTCTTATAAAAATGTTTTATGTGGGCCAATGGTATAATGACAGAGCACAGTTCAGAAAAAAGCAATTACACATGGGCCAGAATGATATATATCAGGCTAGGAAGTGTCATACAAGTCAAATAGATATTCTCATAGTTTCAAAGCAGGGGAGCAGTGTGGTGGTCTGGAGAGAATCAGAAAGGCTCCTTAGAGAAGGGGATGTTCAGCTGGGTCTTGAATAAAGATTAGAAGACATCAGTTCAGCTGACAGGAATGACGTCATTCCTAGTAGTAAGGGACTAATGCAAACCAAGGGTGAAGGAAGCATGTGACAGGAAAATTTAAGAAAACAAGTGGGCCAGGCTGGTTTATGATGAAAGAATGGGCAAGAAGACAAAAGGTAAGTTGCAGCCCAAGTTTGGGGACACCAGAAACCAGGCTAGGAGGTTAATTAATTATCTTATGACAAAGGGTGCAATGCTAAAATATTTCAGGTTTATGGAAAGAGGAATGTTATGATAAAAGCTATTACTTAGGAAGATTTATCTGCCTATCTTTAGCCGGATACATCAGAAAAGCAAGAAGGAAATTAAGTTAGAAGGCTCTTCCCCAAGGCTGCTAAACAATGCCTCTCTGATGAAACACAGACATCTCCTCATTCTACCTGTACATAAGGCTAAAGAACTGGCTGAAGGTAACTGTTCCCAAGGCAACAATGAAGCCACACCCATGAGTACAAGTTAGTTCCCTCTCCTGGGCCATGGTTTAAATTTAGGCTGTGGCTTGAAACAACAACCAAAAGCAGCTAAGGAAACCAGAGAAGAAGTTTTGGATCTTTCTCAAAGCAACATGGAAAAGAAGGGAGAGATGGAAAACAAAATATTTTGGAAGGGAGTGGAAAAGATGACCCACTCATGGTGCTTAATGCATACTAGGAAGGAATGTTTATGCTGAAAACAAGAGAGCTGGGCTGCCTCCCGGCCTCCCCAGTAGAAACAAAGGACGCAATGCAGACCTGAAAAAAGGGGACATCTTCCTCACATGGCTCAGGCTTTTCCCCAGGGGCACACTCAGGGGCTCCAACTGTCTTTTCCTTAAAGAGAGAGCCTGTCTCCTGCTGTTTCTGGACCCAATGCTGCTTGCTGTCTGTAGTTTGGAGACACATACCACTCCAGTGCAGCTCTGTCATTCGTTTGCTGTGTTTGCAAAGCTGGCAGCCTCACCGAGCACACTCACTGTTCTATACCTCCCACAAAACTCCCAGATTCCTTTTAAAGAGGATTCTGTGTTTCTGTGTGAACCTGAACCACCAGGCCAATGATCAGGAGGCTCCCACTCAGCACACGAGGGAAGGTTAAACAAATGCAAGAGCACAAGAACCTTGCTTCTGCTTTGAGTTGGTTGAAATAATAATGTGTATACTGCTGTTGTTTGAGAGAGAGAGAGAGAGAGAGAGAGAGAGAGAGAGAGAGAGAGAGAGAGAGAGAGATCTCCCTGTTTTTGGAAATGAGCATGACAGCAGGCTCCACCTACTGGCCTAGGCAGCTTCTGTAAAGCTGAGACCCATCGTCTCAAACTAAAACTGACACCCACTCCTGGTGTTCCTGGGCCCAAGTTCTCTCATTGGTGGCTTTGAAAGACAATGTATGACAGAATGTCCATGAGCATGGCTGGGTTTCTCTAGGACCATGGAAAGAGCACTTGACTGAGAATCAAAACGCCTAAATTCTAGTTCCAACTCTACCACTCCCTATTCCAGTGTCAATGAGCAAACCGTTTTCTGTTATGTTCCCATTTTTTCAACTGTAACATGGAATTACGGTCCTTTTCCTCTCCATCTTACAGGTGGTGTTGAGAGTCTAATGGACATGGTTGTGGACACGAAGGCCTTTGTAACCATAAAACTGTACACAGAAACTGAAGAGGTTTTAGCCTAGTGGAGTTTTGCTGGGAGAAGAGGTTTCAGAAAAATCTCTCACTGGGGGGAAGCTTTCATGTTAGGGTAATTTCTACAGATCTTGAATCTTTGTTGACAATAGGAGATCCTTCAAACTATAGCCTCAGTGTGACATTGCTCCCAGCTCATCCTCTGACCAGAGTGCTACTCACTCTGCCTCTGCAGGTGTGGGAGCTGGTGGATGATGGAGCTGGGAACTTTGCTGAGAAAGCCATCTCTAGGTCAGTCATCCCTCGGAACTTTGCGTTCTGTGTAAGGTAAGTGAAGAAAGGGAACTCTTTCTCCTACATTTATATATTGGCTGTTTTCTATCCTACCAGCCACATAGGAAAGGGGACTGGAAGGAAGCCTGGAGATTACATAGGCAATCATCACATTTTAAAGATGAGCAATGGGCGACTCTGAGTCTGAGGGACTCACTCAAAGTTACACAGCTAGCCAGTTGGGTTAACACAGTTCTCAAATTCATAGATGGCCTGGTCTAAACTTAGCTGAACTAATGACACGCAGGATAGCTCTGAGATGGTTATTCACCTTCCCATGACTTTGTTTACTCCTTTAAAAATAGAAATGAAAATGATCCTGCCTTAAAGGGCTCTAGGGCAGTGCTGGCAAGAAGAGAACGTGTTTTGTCAATTACATTTCTTTTAAATGCCTTTAATTATTATCCATTAATTAAAATGAAAAAGTCTGAATTAAAGCCAAAGTTGTAGGACAGTTTAACATGAATAAAATTAGCTTATTTATTTGTATTATATATGTAATATATATGTACTATAATAATACAACATAAAATATATTACATATATTATATATTTATAACAAAATATAATAATATAGTTATATATGTTGATTTTTCAGTAATATGATTATGATAATAAAATATAATCACAGATAATTTATATATACATATATACTACATGTTATAAATTTGAGATATCTAAAATATGCCAAAAACACTGAAGACTATTATTAATATTTTGTTAACAATTCAAAATAAGATGAGTGTAAATTACTGAATTTTTAAAAGTAATATATTGTATTTTTAGCACACCTGTAGATTCAGAGCAACTTGATCAGGAAGTACAGAGTTCCCATATAGCCACTGTCCCCACAACCCCACAACCTCCTCAGTAGGAAATCCTGCACTATAGTCATACACTGGTTACAATCAATGAACCTATGTTGACACATCATTACTACCCACAGTCACACTGCGGTTCACTTTTGGTGCTGTACATACAGTCTATGAATATGGTCAAAGTGACATGTATCCACCATTGCAGCATCAAACAGAATAGTTTCATTGCCCAAGAAACCCTCTGGGCTCCACTTATTTAGCACCGGCCCCCCCACTCTTGGCTATCACTGATCTTTGTGCTGTCTCTTTGGTTTTGCCTTTTCTGGAATGTCATATAGTGGGAAGCATACCATATGCATCCTTCTGAGACTGGCTTTTGAAACTTAGTAATATGCATTTACTTTTCCTCCATTTCTGTTCAAGGCTTGATCATTTCTTTTAGTGCTAAACAATATGCCATTGTCTGGATGTACCAGAGCTTATTTACCCACTAACATACTGAAGGACATCTTAGTTACTTCCAAGTTTAAGCAATTATGAAGAAAGCTGCTATAAACATTATGTGCACAAAAGTTTTCAGTTCACTTGGGTAAATACCAAGGAGCATGACTGCTGGATCATGTAGTAAATATATGTTTAGTTTTGTAAGAAACTGCCAATCTCTCTTTCTAAGTGACTGCACCATTTTGCATTTTCATCAGCAATAAGTGAACATTCCTGTTACTCAACATTCTCATCAGCATTTGTTGTTGTTAGTGGAAATGGAATTTAACTATCAGATAGGTGTGTAGTGGTATCTTGTTTTTAATTTGTGATTCTCTAATGACATGTAATGTTGAGCATTTTTCCACATGCTACTTGCCACCTGCGTATCTTCTTTGGTGAGATGTCTGTTCAGGTCTTTTTCCATTTTTAAGACTATTTTTAAGAGAATTTTTAAGTCCACAGCAAAATTAAGAGAAAGTTACAGAGATCTGCCTAAGACCCCTGCCTATAACACATGCACACATAGGCATAGCTTCTCCCATTATCAACATCCTCTACCAGTGGTACATATGTTAAAAGTGATGAGTTTACAATGATACACCATAATCACCCAAAGTCCAGAGTCCATTAGGGTTCACTCTTTGTGTTGTACATGCTAGGGATTTGGACAAATGTATAATGATATGTACCTATCATTATGGTATCATACAGAGTTTTTTTTCATTGCCCTAACAATCCTCTGTGTTCCACCTTTTCATCCGACCCACCCTCTACCCAACCTCTGAGAACCACTGATCTTTGTGCTATTTCTGTATTTGACCTTTTAAAATGCTATAGATTTCCCTTTAAGTGCTATAAATTTCCCTTTAAGAATTACTTTTGTATATTCCACAATTTTAATGTGTTTTCATTTTTATTTGGTTCAAAATAAAATTAAATTTCTCTTGAGATCTCTTCTTTGAACCATATGTTATTTAGAAGTGTGTTGCTTAATCTCCAAGTATTTTGGTATTTTCCAGCTATCTTTCTATTATTTATTTCTAATTTAATCCCATAGTTGTGTGAAGCAGACATTGTGTTTTATGGCCCAGAATGTGTTCTATCTTGGTGAATATTTCATGGAGCTTGAAAAGGATATGTAATCTGCTGTTTTTGGATGAAGCCATCTACAGATGGTCATTATCTCTACTTAACTAATGGTCCTGTTGAGTTCAACTCCATCCTTACTGACATTCTGCCTCCTGGTTCTATCAGTTTCTGACAGAGGCAAGTTAGTTTCTAACTGTAATAATGGATTTGTCTATTTGTCCTTGGTTTTCTACCAGTTTTTACCTCATTTATTTTGACATTCTTTGGTTAGGTACATAAGCATTAAGGGTTGTTACATCTTCTTGGAGTATTGACCCTTTATCATTATATAATGTCTCTCTTTATCTCTGACAACTTCCTTGAGCTGAAGTCTGTTATGTCTGAAATTAATATAGTGACCACTGCTTTCTTTTGATTAGTGTTAGTATGGTATATGTCTCTCTATCCCTTCATGTTAATCTATAGCTGTCATTATACTTAAAGTGGGTTGTAGGCAACATATAGTTTAATCTACTCTGACAATCTTTGCCTTCTAGGTGATGTGTTTAGACACTGATGTTTAATTATTGGTATACTATTAACATATACTATATTTAGTACTGTTTTCTATTTGTTGCTCTTGCTTTTATTTTTCTTATACAGATTCTCTGCACTTTGTGGTTTTCACTGAGCATTTATTGTGATTTCTTTTTCACTTTCTTAGCATATACTACTTTTAAAAAATCATTTCAAGTGGTTTCTCCAGAGTTACAATATTTATTTAGAACTAATTCAAGACCACTTTCAAAGAATACTTTATCATTTCATAGGTAGTGCAAATATTGAATTTTTACCATATTTTACAATGACTCTTTATCTCTTCTCCTTTATATTTTCCAACTTTCCATCATTCCCTCAAATGATTTAGGGTAGCTTGTAAGTTTTCAGCTAATGCTATAATGCTTTCTGAAGAAACTGCACAAAAAATTATACTTTTCAAAAGCCCCTATAAAACATATGGATTATACCAGTGCACACTCAAAGCCAATCTGCACTCTTATCTATCATTATAGGTGATTCTCCCCTATTGAAGGTCCTACAAGGAACAGCTGTCATCCAGATGTTCTCATCTCTCTTTGGGCCTCAAATGGCTATGGATTTGTACAGAAAATGACAAGTGCTTCCCTGTGGTCTCCATTCCTCAGCAAATATTGGGACAGAACTTAGAGGCCTTTAATGTCTTCCTCTCCCTGATGTCCCTTTTCCATCTCCTGGTCCCCACCTTATTCTCTCTCTGTTGGGAAGTCCATCCTATGGCAAGGCCATTTTTGTGCTCATTATATTGTTCACTGATCCCTGCTAAAGTGGTAAATAAAATAGAAAGTATGGTGGTAATCAGAAAGTGCATGAATGTGAGCCCAACTTGGCTATGTATTAGTTGGCAGGTCACTAAATTTCTCTGCTCCTCACTTTTCTCTTTTATAAAATAAGTTTCATGATAGGACTTCATAAGATCATTAAAATGCTTAAAAGTTAAGATCAAATTAATATTCATGAATCAGCTGTCCCAAGTTTGGATCTCAGTTCCACCTTGAGCTCATAACTTAGGCTCTCTGAAGATTGATTCCTTCTTTAGCAGAGAGAACAGTACTTAATTAATGAATAATACATTTGATAAGCACTAAACCTGGTTAGGCACAATGCCTGGTTTAACCCTTACAATGTATATTACCATTCCTAATTTACGTATCAGAATACCAAGGCTCAGAGGGTTGTTGACTCTTCAAATTTCTATACTGTAGGTGGCAGAGGTAGGAATTGAAGTTAGTGATATGGAGATAAAGTTTTAACAATCAGTTCTCTGGGAAATAAAAGCTCTGATTTGTAGCATATGCCAGTTTCCATGGTGTAAATACTTCTGCCATGGTGAATTTGAAGCTACAAAGGTAACATTAACTAGTTCACAAAATTTAGCAATTGGCTCTTGCAAGATGCTACAAGCTGGCTTCAGCCCACCACTATTTGCACTGCAAGTTTAGGGTGTTTTCACCTCAGCTAAGGCTGTTGGTCAGGCAACTAGCCCTATCTTGGTGGCTAAGGATCCCACCAATAGCTAGAACACAACCAACCACCCCTATAACCTTTAACTGTTGGAGACCTCTTTATTTCAAACTGTTTTGCAGCTGGTCATATTACTGACAAACTACTAATCAGGAATATTCTTTCTTCCCCAAAGACCAGCCACTCACTTCTGCTTTGAGACATGAATTAAGCAGAACAAAAGGTTTTAAAGTAACAGCTCCCAAATATGCCAGTCTTCTGACTTCCCTACTTAAAAGGAAAAAAAAATAACCTATTGGAAATTTATCAGAGAGGACTTCTTTGAGCTGTACAGTTGTTTTGTGACAGGGATGCAGTTGATAAGTTGTGTTCATGTCCAAAGAACAATGTTATTACATGAAGTTGCTTACTGTTAATGTACTCAAGCAGAAAAAAAATGTTTAGAAAAACTCACTGAGTCCCCCAAGTTTTCTCGGAACTGTCTGGGATGAACTTGGAATGCCAGCAGAATCCACACAGGATGATTAGAGGGAAGCTTTTGGCACTCTTAAACACTCTCACGTTATTTTCTCTCTTGGGAAGCTGCTCAAGAACATGTTGTATTGGGAGTGCAAAGCCGCCAGGTCACTGGAATCATTTCTTTGTGACTCGGGGATTTCTCAGAGCCAGAAATGTTATCCAAGCTTCATCCCTGTGACTGAGGAAAATTGTATCAGCTGCTCCCAGGATACCAGATCTCAAGATGACATCTATTTAAGCAATGCCCTGGATGGCAGATGTTGGAGCCTTGGTACTGGATACATGTGCAAATGAATGCATTAAAGCCTGGTTTATTCTCTCTGGCTTACTAGCAAAAGTTTGAAAAATATTTGGGAAGAGATCATGTCAGAGTAACATGACTGTGAGGGGAAAACAGTGGTGCTATTTATGTGTGCTTGTGCATACAAGTTGGGTGTACAGGGATCTGTGTGTATATGGATAAAGCCACACTACTTGGATGAAAAAAAGACAGACGATGGGTAAAATGGAGTCTTCAGTTTAAGGTCAAGAGACTTTATTCTTGTCCCAGTTCTGTTACTATCTAACTCTATACCCTGCAATCCTTAGCTTTCCTTAATTCTGTTGAGCAGAAGCACAGGGGTTTGAAATCTATGGAGTAACTTCCTTCTTTTTTTAAATTCCTTCATTCCAGGAGAACTAATTAAATACTGATTTTATTTGCAACAGTGACTTGCATAAGATACATTTCAAAGAAAACAAATAAAATATATGTAAATAATACCATTTTTGAAGAAATCCTTATTAATTTAGGGTTTAAGAAAAACCCCTATGATTTTTTTTCCTTTGACCAAGGCTGTATCCACACACATCTGGATAGTGAAAAAACTACACCAATCACCCAGATGGTTCTAAGTGTTTGATATCTATCATCATACAAGCCAAACACCTGGATGATTGCATTCATTTTCACTCTTTAGCCAGATGTTTTGAAATCATGGAGGTAGGGCTTAGAGTAAAAGTATATGTTTTCAATTCACAAGGCAGAAGAGGGTACAGTAAAAGGTAGGAAAAAAAGGCTGAGCAATTTTTGAGTGCCTCCTTGTCAGACACTTTCCCTCATATTTTGCTTATATTTAATATTCATAAGAACACTATGAGGCATTATTGCCAACTTACAGATAGGGAAACTGAAGCTCAGGAACTTAAAATTATGTACCAATCTATGAAGTAGTAAACCTGGGAACTGAATTTCTTTAATATGGGGAGAACTATTAGAAATTAATATATTAATTTATAGGCAATAAAATCAAGATCTGAGAAAGATGGAGTTGCTGCACAAATAAGATAATACAAGCTTACATGTATATAGGAAAGAGACATACCCATTGCTGCTATTGTTCATCTTACGGACTTTTTAATCCAAGCTTGCAATAGTGCCCATGGAAGGAGTAAGAAAAGCCATCCCAAGAGAACTGGCCCAATGTTGTATAGATCTCTTGGTTGGGCCATGCTTTTGTTTTTGGCTCTGATCAAAATGTAAAATTGAACACAGTTGCCTCATTAATTCTTTTACCTCAGTGGAGTTAGGCATTTTGGAAGATTTTTGTAGACATAATGTAGTTCATTATACAAGTATATGCAAAATAGCATGCAAATATATGAGGAATGTTTTTCTAGGGTGAAGATTCTGAAGATTGGATTTTATAACTCTCTATAAATAACCTGGGGGGTAAACTTCCCTCTGTACACAGTAAGAGCAAGTTGGCCAGTCACAGGGTTCCCAACAATGGCTTGATCTTTGGGGAAACAATGAATCAGACTCTTTCCCGTTTAAATGCCAAAGAACATAAATTCCTGAGCCCACACGGAAAAGAAATCCAATGCAAAGAAGACTCTGCTCTTCTGTTAGGTAGAACTGATGACTCACAGCCAATGATCTGATCAGACACCACAAAGAACAGTGTCTGATCAGAAAGACACCTCAAAGAGCAGAGCTGATTAACCTTTTAGAGGATTATTGAAGGCAAAGACAGTAAGCACAGGAGAGGAGCATAATCCTTGTGCAGTTACTCTACTTGGCTCTCACACTGATGAAAAAATAATTTCTTGGGTCTTAGAGATAATCATGCATATCCATCAAGGCAGATCTTGTCACAAGTTTACAATACCCCAGTTGCTGACCTGCAGGTTAGAATACTGGGAAGAACATTCATTTTCTAAGTAAATATAGGGATGAGAATTTACAGGGTAAGGAAATGAGGGGTAAAAGAGGGCAGATGAGTGTATAAATGTTAGGTCCAGAATATGAGTGAATGGGTTGGAGATAATGCACCCTTTGGAAATAGCAAATGTTGTTGGAAGTTTTCAGAGAAGGAAATAAATCATAAAAGAATTTGGAATGTTTTTTATGGCTAAAATAGAAGAAAATTAAACATCTTCAATAAGATGCTAGAGAGAAATTTTGTGTAACTATTATTTAAATGTTAGGGGGAAATGATCACATCAGACAAAATTCAACAGGAAATAATTTCTTTGGAAAATAACACATACATATCTACAAATATGTAGGAGATAATAAAAGACTATGGAGACAAATGATGTGTTTATGCAATGAGACCCATCCTGACCTACCCCCACCCAGAGGCAGATGCTGAAAATGCTCAATGCTTAAACTCAGCCCAGCCCTGAGCCAATTTAATCCAAATCTGAGCATTATTTTAGAGGTCTCATCCTCTATAATTGGTGGAGTCTGGAAATTTTCATGCTGACCTAATATGGGTGTGTGATATGCTTGTCTGGGGTTGTCCAAAGCTAATAATAAATGGCTAAAATGTACTGAGCATTCTGCTTGTGCTGTTTATCCTCCTGAATACTTTATATACATTATTTTATTTAAATCTTAAGCAATCCTCTAAGATAGTATTACTAACTCTCTTAAAGATGAGTAGGGGAAGGTTCCAAGAGGTTAAGTAAAATGCTCCAAGATACACAGCTAGTAAGCAACAGAGAGGAAACAAAAACTCATGCTGTCACCCAGCCAGTGTGGTTCAGTGGTTGAGAATCAACCTAAGAACCAGGAGGTCACAGTTCGATTCCCAGTCAGGGGACATGCCCATATTGTGGGCTCGATCCCCAGTGTGATGCTTGCAAGAGGCAGCCGATCGATGATTCTCTCTCATTATTGATATTTCTATCTCTCTCTCTCCCTCAACCTTTCTCTCTGAAATCAATAAATATATATTTTTTAAAAAGCTCATGCTGTCACCACTACATAGGATGGCTGTTCAGTCCCACATGCCATCCACTCAACACACACTCACGTTTTCTCAGTTATAAACTATAGTAATTTCCCCAAAGGGTTTGAAACTCAATCTTGACCTGGGTCTTCTCCCAATAGAGTCTGTACAATTGTCATTGTCTCTACTAAGGATGAAGGGGTTATAAAAATCACCCCAAACCATGGACATATCATCTACCTGAACTGCTCCAACCTCAAGATTGGTGCTAGAGATGCAGAGCCAAGAGGATTATGCCAGAGTACCCTATAACCCTTGGCACTGTAATTTAGATGTAATTCTTGCTTGCACCAAGTCCAACCATATAAGGGTATTTCTTCTTCCTCCTATAAGTCCTACCACATCTTGATAATTAATTCCCCATTCCCCAATGAACACAATTATGGCCAAGTAGGTCTCAGGCTGAGAACACAGAGTTTCTGTCATGTATAAGCCCACTATTCACTTGACAGCTAAAATAGCAAAGTGCTTATTTAATTCCTCAAATCCAGGACACAACACATGCACAACAGCTTACAAAAACACCTAGCCATTAGGGTGGCCTTGTTTCTCTCTAGATCAAGGCTCTTAAGCCCCATATCTGTCTCTATGTGAAATCTCCAGGTTTCAGAGAGAAATCATTAGAAGAAAAGAAGATGATACTTTAAAAAATGGCAACACAGATACAAAAGTAGATCAACTCCTATTTCAAAAACCTAAAGCTCAACAAAGAAAATTCAAATGGCATTAATGGAGACTGACCAGCAGAATGAAGAAAAAGGTCCTAAGAGAACTGAATCATAAATGCAATTAGAACTCCTCTAATCCTTTAATTGTTTATTAGCCACATTAGCTTTGCTGATTATCCTATCTAATAAAAGAGTAATATGCAAATTAACCATCACTCTGCTACACCCAAGAGCCATGCCCACCAGCCAATCAGGAGCAAATATGCAAATAAACCCAACCAAGATGGCTACAGCCACAGAGAGCAGGAGGGAGGCTTGTGTTTCCCCGGTGATGGAGGAAGCCAAGCTTTCTGCCTGCCTTTGCTGGCCCAGGCCTCCACTCAATGCTACAAAGTTTCAATGATAGAAGATACATAAATCAAACAGAAATGGCGGCAGCCATGGAGCTGGAAAGAGCAGGAGTCTAGGGTTGCCCGCAGCGATGGAGGAAGCCAAGCTTCTGCAGCCCTGGCCAGCCCAAGCCTCTGCTTAAGGCTACAAAGTTTCAATTATAGAAGATACATAAACCCCAACAGAAATGGCTGCCTCCACAGAGCAAGCAGAAGGCTTGGTTCTGCTCCAGGCTACAAAGTTTCAATTGTAGAAGATAAATAAACCCCAGATACCAGGGTCTCTGCTTGGGTCGCCAGGGGGCGTGGCTGGCCTGCAAACCACCACAGGCCCCTCGCCCAGGCCACCCCACGCCCCAAGGGAACCCCCACCCTGATCCAGGACACCCTTCAGGGCAAACCAGCTGGCACCCACCCATGCACCAGGCCTCTATCCTATCTAATAAAAGAGTAATATGCAGATTGACCATCACTCCAACACACAAGATGGCTGCCCCCATGTGGTCAAAGATCCTGCCCCCATGTGGACACAAGATGGCCACCACAAGATGGCCAGCAAGGGAGGGCAGTTGGGAGGGACCAGGCCTGCAGGGGAGGGCAGTTAGGGGTGACCAAGCTGGCAGAAGAGGGAAGTTGGGGGTGACCAGGTCTGCAGGGAAAAGCAGTTGGGAGGGACCCAGGCCTGCAGGGGAGAGCAGTTTGGGGGGGGGGGGTTCCTGCAGGGGAGGGCAGTTAGGGGCAAACAGGCTGGCAGGGGAGCAGTTAGGCACCAATCAGGCTGGCAGGGGAGTGGTTAGGGGGTGATCAGGCTGGCAGGCAGAAGCAGTTAGGGGCAATCAGGAAGGCAGGCAGGTGAGCAGTTGGGAGCCAGCTTCCTGGATTGTGAGAGGGATGTCCGACTGCCCGTTTAAGCCCGATCCCTCAAGGGGTCCCAGATTGGAGAGGGTGCAGGCTGGGCTGAGGGACACCCCCCCCCATGCATGAATTTTGTGCACCAGGCCTCTAGTATAAATATATCGTGATTTATGCTTTCTATGAATGTGTTCATTTTTCATTATTATGAGTGTACTCGTTGCCCAATTAATGTACATGACTTTTTAAATTATTTTTAAATTACAGTTGGCATACACTATTATATTAGTTGCAGGTATACAACACAGTGACTTGACATTTATACACCTTATGAAGTTACCAGCACGATAAGTCTAGTAAAACCATCTGTCACAGTACTGTTATCATGATGGTATTGGCTGTACTACCTATGCTGTGCTTTACATTTCATGTCCTAAATTACAGCTGAAAGTTTGTACTTAATCCCTTTACCTTTTCACTAATCCCCCTACTGCCTTCCCCTCTGTCAACCATCCAGGGGTGGGCAAACTTTTTAACTCGAGGGCCACAATGGGTTCTTAAACTGGACCGGAGGGCCGGAACAAAAGCATGGATGGAGTGTTTGTGTGAACTAATATAAATTCAAAGTAAAGGCGCGGAGGGGAGAGCAAGAGAACCCTCCGCTCTTTCGGCTCCGCGGGCCGGATAGAACAGCCGAACGGGCCTTAGTTTGCCCACGGCTGGTTTATCCTCTGTCTTCATGAGTCTGACCCTGCTAGCGGTTCTCAACCTGTGGGTCACGACCCACAGGTTGAAAGCCACTGCTGTAGAGCCTAAGACCATCAGAAAACACAGATATTTACATTATGATTCATTAACAGTAGCAAAATTACAGTTATGAAGTAGCAACAAAAATAATTTTATGGTTGCGGGTCACCACAACATGAGGAACTGTACTAAAGGGTTGCGGCATTAGAAAGATTGAGAACCACTGCTGGTTAGAATGTAGGCTGGTACATCCACTATGGAAAGCAGTCTGGCGATTCCTCAAAAAATTAAAAATAGAGCTACCAACAATCCCACTCCTGGGTATATACCCGAAAAACTCGAAATCATTTATACGCAAAGATATATGCACCCCTATGTTCATTGCAGCATTATTCACGGTGGCCAAGAGTTGGAAACAGCCAAAGTGCCCTATGATAGAGGACTGGATAAAGAAGATGTGGTATATATACACCATGGAGTACTACATGGCCATAAGAAACGATGAAATAGTGTCATTTACAACAACATGGCTGTACCTTGAGAACATTATGTGAAGTGAAGTAAGTCAAACAGAGAAAGCTAAGAACTATATGATTTAACTCATATGTGGAATATAAAATGAAACATGTACACAAACAGCAGTGTGGTGGTTGTCAGAGGGAGGGGGGTGGGGTGAAAAAAGGGATCCTATATGAAGTGACAGGAGAGGATTTGATTTGGGTGGTGGGCACATGGTCCTATATACAGATTTTGTAAATTAGTAATCCACACATGTAACCTATATGTTCATGTAGACTAATGTCACCCTAGTAAAATTTAAAATAATAAAAAAGAATAAAACAGACCAATCAGCAGGGGTCCTCAAACTTTTTAAACAGGGGTCAGTTCACTGTCCCTCAGACCGTTAGAGGGCCAGACTATAGTTAAAAAAAAAACAAAACAAAACAAAAAAAACTATGAACAAATTCCTATGCGCACTGCGGGCCCGGGACGAGTCGACTGCTAAGCAGGACAGGCAGCGGCACCCGGCGGGCCAGATAAATGTCCTCGGCGGGCCGCATGTGGCCCTCAGGCCGTAGTTTGAGGACGCCTGGACCAATGTATCATGTTAAAGAGGAAAAACCCATTATCAACATCTCTGATATTTAAGTAGTTTTTTTTTTTTTTATTGGTTTTTGTTTTCAAAACTGTATCTACTGGTTGCAGCCCTTTCCTAATGGCTTAACTGACCTGTGAAATTGATTTTATATTATTTAAAAATTAAAGCTGCTGAATTAATTGCAAAAAAAAAAAAAGAAGAAGAAAGTATATATCGGAGCCATTTTTTCAACAGGCTGAGGTGAAGGCTAACATTTTTAGCAATAAAGTATTTTAATTTAGGGTATGTACATTTTCTTTTTTTACATAATGCTATAGCCCACTTCACAGACTGCACTATGGTGTAAACATGACTTATATATGCACTAAAAACACAAAAAATTCATGTGATTCACTTTATTGTAATTTTCTCTTTTGTGGTGGGCTGGAACTAAATCCACAGTATCTCTGAGGTATGACTATAATGCAGTAATTAAGATGGAGTGCATAGCTAAGGGTAAGCAAAAGTGGGTTCATGGCTATGCATATCTGCATATAAGTTATCTGGCATCCACTAACCCCCGCCTTCCATCTGTGATTCATCAGACTATTCCATGTTTCTATGTATCTGGATCTATTTTATTCATCAGTTTATTTTGTTCCTTAGCTTCCACATATGAATGAGATCATGTGATACTTGTCTTTCTCTGACTGGCTTATTTCATTTAGCATGATACTCTCCAGGTCCCTCCGTGCTGTCTCAAGGGGTAAGAGGTCCTTCTTTTTTGCAGCTGCATAGTATTCCATGGTGTAAATGTACCACAGCTTTTTTATCCACTCATCTGCTGATGGGCACTTGGGCTCTTTCCAAATCTTAGCTATTGTAAATTGTGCTGCTATGAACTTAGGGGTGCATATATTCTTTCTGATTGGTGTTTTGGGTCTCTTAGGATATATTCCTAGAAGTGGAATAAATCCCTGGAATAAATCCCACTTGATCATGGTGAATGATCCTTTTAATGTATTGTTGAATTTGGTTTGATAATATTTCTTGAGGATTTCTGCATGTGTATTCATCAGGGTTATTGACTTGAAATACTCTTTTTTTTTGTAATGTCTTTGTTTGGTTTGGATAATTGGTCAATGATCCAGTGAATACTAATTTTAAAACAAAATATTTACTTGAGAAATATTTAACTTTTATGATAAATAAATTTTAAATTTAAAAAGTTTTCATTAGTACTTTTAGCCAGGCCTGTATGGGACCAGTGGGTGAGGAACAACAGAAGAAAGACTTTTTGACCCTGTGTTCTTTTCCCACTGTGAGGGTTGACTCTTTGCCCAAAACATTGGATCCTTTTCTACCATATTCCCACTCCACATTTTCATTTGGATGGAAAGAAATAACACGAAAGTAGAGCTTCACTTCTAACAGAAGTTTGTTGTGTGTTGTTGTTTTTTTGTCTTCTTTAATTACTGTCTTCTAATATGTAATGATAATTGCCTCGAGTTTTTTTCCATAGAAAAATATGTTGCTAAGCTGTACAAAGGAAAATAGTTACTAGATTTTTCCTATTTAGATAAGTTGATAGTACAAAGGGATCAAGTCAACCACAGAAGTCTTTAAAAAATTGGTTTAGCTTATGATTTATTTGATAAGATCAGAATGCCCGATGCTTTAAGATTCTCAGCCAGCGTGGGCTTTCCACATTTTTCTCTCCTCATTCCCATAGCTTATCAATCATGTAACTATTATCCTATGAGACCAATTTCTTGGAATCCTTCTCAAGACAGCTCTTTAGGTAGCTCCTAATAATTAGTCAAATTAGGTAAATGGAACGAAAACTCTTTGCCATTCCTAATCCAGGAAGTCTAAAGCCAAGCAATAAAATAGTCCTGGCACCCGAAATGACTCAGCTTAGATATAAAGTGACTCAGGTTAGATAGAAGTTAACATGTAGAATCTCTTTAATTTATGTTTTTAGATCTACTAGAGAATAGAAAATAATAGAAAGCACTGATAAAAGTGTGGAGCTATAGAAAACAAGGGAGATATAGGTAGGGAGAAAGCAGCAGCAGCTGGGGACCTGTTAGTGATCAAAGTAAATAGCTATGGTGTGTTAAAGAGCTTATTAACATCTGCATTCCAAGCAGCAGCTGAGTATACATTGGAGGAGATAAGATTAGATACCTTGGAAAATGACCTAGGATAATCCTAGATAAAGGAATTAAAGCCAGTATTTAGAAAACTAGAATTAAAACAAATTGATTTAGTGGATTGTACTTAGAGATTAATCTTTTCTTCCTTAAAGAACTTTTTAAATTAGGGCATTTCAAAATTATAAGTGGAAAGTATCTAACTGGGTCTAATTTTTTTAATTAAAAATCATGTTTTCAATAAACAAGGTATGCAGACCAGTTCAATGAATTTAGGTAACAGGAGAGAGCATTAGAGAAGAAATTTTCTAGAAGAATTATCTTAAAAAATATCATTCAAGATCACTGACGTACATCTTTCATCTCAAGGATATGTAGTGTAGCTCTCCACTCCTTAAGTGTGGGCTGTGCCTAGTGGCTTTCTTCCAAAGAGGACAATATAAGAAACAGAGTGGGGAGGGGAATCTATTTGGAGTGGAGAAACCTGAGAAACCCAACCTCAGTCAGGTGATGAAGGTCAACATCAGCAGCGATCAGTCATATTGACAGTATATACTTTTGACAGGATTTGATGAGGTTAGCACGTTAGCACGTTACCTCCATGGTCTTCCTCTCCAACACCCATGACCCAATTCTAATCACGAGAAAAACTGTCAGACATATGCCAGTTGAGGAGGTCATTCTACAAAATACCTGACCAGAAGTCTTTAAAACTGTCAACTCAAAACCAGGAAATCTGAATAAAGACTTTACTTAGAAATAATGTATCAATATTGGCTCATTATTTTAAAAACATACCATAGTACTGTGAGATGTTAATAATATGTGAAACTGGGTACAGTGTGTATGGGAACTTTCTCTACTGTCTTTACAATGTTTATGTAAACTAAAACTATTTTAAAATGAGTGTTTATTTGTAAAATAAATAGTAGGCCCCTTTTTTTTGGTGCTGTAACATCACAGCTGTATATGGGGATTGTAGGTATGAATCCCTGCAATATCACAGCGCCTTTTTCTCTGGGAAGTCTTTAAAGATTAGTTGAGCCATCTTTTCTCTTGGATTGTTTAGGTCTACTGCTCTCTTAAGACAGGTAGATTGGAATCAATACGATCTGTTTCCCTCTGGCTCTCTTGTTTTATAATTCTACAGTTTATTTAATAACATTGGATATCAGTTACCTCTGGGTAAATATAATTTCTACTCTTATTAACATTCTCACAAAGGCCTAATTTCTTTCAGACTTGGGTTGAATCCTATGATTGCATAATAGTTGTATAAAAAAGCATCATTTCCATTTAGGTATAGCAAATGCTTTACGTTCTCCAGCAATACAAGGGAGACAGGCTCATTTAGCATAGTTTCTTCCCAAATAATTTTTATAATGACTGCTTCTTATCACCTAGTTATCTTCAAGGTCCTAGAAAATTAGTAAGATTTATACAAAGGTCTTGTGACTCTTCAATAAAATCTGCAGACACACCAATATGATGGAAGATTCCTAAAAGTTTACTTTTATATATAATCACCCCCCCACCACCACCAATTATATGAGGCCTGGTGCTTATCTACACTTCTGTTACTTCTCATGTAACATTCTTCTATTTAAGTCTCTAAACAATATTAGAAAAATGGTAGGGAAATAACATATCTCTTTTGAAGCCATAAATGAAAGAATAAAACTAGGCTATTAAAACATCAAGATAGTTTTTTTGTTTTGTTTTGTTTTGTTTTTAGTATCTGAGCCTTAATATATTTTCTTCTTCACTGTAACCCTCTCCACTTATTTCTCCCCACACTACCCATCAAACAAAAATTATGTATGTGTGTGTATAATTTTTTAAACAAAATCACCATTGGCTGCCCCTTCCATGCTTCACTCACGCTCAAGCCCCCACAATACTTTAAGGCAAGCTGCTCCCGAGAAGGTCATGTTTCATAGCTTCGTTATAGTGTAGAACAGGCCTTGAATGCTTTATCAACTTCAAATAATAAGCTCCGTAAACTTTGCAGAGAGAGCGAGTACATGAACCATGTAAAGATTTGGCTAAATGAGGGAGACTGGAGGTCCCCATATTTCTTCCTGACCATTGTTAAGTTTCCTTTCTGAGTGGACTGGCCAGGCTATGTTGCAAGACTGTAAGTGAATCCCTTCCTCGCCCTTGAACTTGTTAAGCTCTCCGGTTTCTACTACTTGGTCTGGCAGGCGGCTCCACATCCTAATGACTTTCTGCAAGAAACAGAACCTCCCGATATTGAACATGCTGCCCTGTCATCTACTATTAGGCAGGCTTCCTTCTGAAGCTAATGACGGGAGGCTCCTCTTGGTATTTCTCTTCTGACAAAGTTTTCAGCCTACAACAAGTGTAAAGGGAGAGAAAAAGGAGAGGGGAAAGAGAAAAGGGAGGGGACGAGAGAGAGAAAGAGAGAGAGGGGAGATGCTATAAATATGGGCCAGTACCTAATTATAATTCAGGACACCCGCAATTTAATAAAAACAACTCCTCCAGAATGGAGCCATAAGGAAAGAGTTTCCGCAATCTGTTCATCCGCATAATTAGTGATTGAGGACCTGGGAACAGTTGGAACCTTGCTGAGGAAGGCCCGGGTCACATTATTGATAACATAAATAACAAAGATACAGATTTCCCCGAACTACAAACATCAGAATGTAACTAACAACAACCTAATAGGAGCATAGAAAACAAACAGAAAGCAGATAAACTCTGGAGCCGGGCAGGCAGAAGCCTGGAGTCAAGCACATCATTCATCAATCTAAATACCCTCCGGATTCTTAGTCTCCTAAAAACAAGAAAACCGGAAACCCTGAGTGGTGGTACTGTCTGCAAGAATGTGTGACTGTAGCTGTGGGTATACACGTTCAATGAATCAGACATACAGTCTTTACGCTTTTACACATGGGAACGTAATTCATTTTTGGGGAAAAAAAATCTGCATTGCTAAACTTAGTTATTACATGGCAGTAAAGACCTGGCAAGTGAGCGCTGGAGACACAGTCTGCATTTCAGAACTCGGCTGAATTCTATATGAGAGACTGATAAGTAAATGTAATACCTTTAAAAATGAGCTAATTCCTCATGTATCTTACAAAGCAATGTGCATTCTTATTGCCAATCTGAGAAGGGCTGCAAGAACCATATCTGTCTTTTCACCCTTCGCATATCCAGCTTCTGAGAAGATGGTATAATGGGAAGACCTTTGTGTCAAGCAAACTAGAGACAAATAAAGCAAGAATCAGAGGAAGTTAGGGAACCAGTTAAAATTCTACTACCAACTACTATCATTGTTTTGCAAGTTTAGAACATGAGCTTTTATGCAGATGGAGCTATAATCTCTAAATAATTACTTTCAAACTAAGTATCAGCTACGTAGAGGTTGTAGATACATAGGCTGTGCCAGAGCTGAGTTCCATATAAACCAGACTAAGGTGTGTGCACCCAGAAACCACCAGCCTTGGCCAATGGGAAGCTTTGTATCTTCAGACAGTGTGAGACCTTCTTTACTGGGTGAACAAAGAACTGTATTTGAGGCCGAATAGTATGGGTGACAGCATAACGGACAAGGAAGGAATTTTCATTGCACATACCTCCGTCATGCACGACTGTCTCTAGGTAAATATGTGAATAGTTTCAACTTCTAACAATAGGAAGGAAAACAGTGATACTTTTTAAAAGTATATGTGGCTTTGTGCTTTAAGGCTTTAAAAACCACACACATACCTGTGGTTTTGAAATATCCCTGAGACATCAGATGGGGCAACCTTGTCTGACTGGGTGAATGAGATGAAAAGAATGCCTGTCCTTTTAATAGGAAATTAACTTGTTCATGTAAAGTTCTAATAATTGTACACGTGATCAGAGGTTCGAAGGCCTCTAAAACCTACACCTACGGGAATGCAATAGGGGAACTTGAACTTTTTAAATTAAGTATCGCAGCATTAGCACACTATGTATTATGAAATGCACAGATTTCATTAGTTTGTCCAGCAAATAGTTATTGAGTTCCTCCTATGTACTAAGCCCTGAAGTTATCAGTAAACGAGGTAGACAAAATTTCCCTGCTCTCATCAAACTGAAATCCCTGGTAAGTGCACAGATAGTTGAGCCCTAGATCCTGCATTCCTAAAGAAACTTCTTGAATTTCCAATACAGCACCCAGGGTTTAAAAAATCATGCTGTCCCTGGGCAGGTGCATTTCAATGCCACCTGGCTCAGCATGATTGGCAGAAACCACTGAATGAATTCTTGTAGGCGATGAGAAGTGAAATGTAGGAAGCCTCAGAGGAATAGGCCATCAAAAGGTGAGCCTTTGTATAACCACAGAGAGTGAGATAAGGTTAAATGTCCTGGATGCCCACACATTATACCTCTGACAGAAGAATTGGAATCCAATGGGCTCAGGTCAGTGTATCTTAGAAAACTCTGAATTGTGTTTGCATTATTTTATTGGGTCATAGAAGATGACTTAGGGTAGTGGTTTTCAGATTTTGGAATTTTTAGATAGATCAAATTAAAATACAATAATAAGAAAGAAAGGGGACGGCCATGGAGTGACAACTTGTAATTTCCAACAAGATAAAAATATCAGAATAAATTAGAATCATTTCTAAGAAAGTACAGCTGGCTTTTGTACCAACACACATTAACTGTTGGATTGGGACAGGCTGAATTATGCTGTGGTAACAAATATTCCCCCCTCCTCCAATCTCAGCAGCTTAAAACAACATGCTAGATGCTTCTCATGGGTAAACAGCAGTGTTCATCCCCTAGGCCAGTGGTCGGCAAACTGTGGCTCGCAAGCCACATGCGGCTCTTTGGTCCCTTGAGTGTGGCTCTTCCACAAATACCATGGCCTGGGCGAGTCTATTTTGAAGAAGTAGCGTTAGAAGAAGTTTAAGTTTTAAAAATTTGGCTCTCAAAAGAAATTTCAATCATTGTACTGTTGATATTTGGCTCTGTTGACTAATGAGTTTGCCGACCACTGCCCTAGACCAGTGGTTGGCAAACTGCGGCTCATGAGCCACATGCGGCTCGCGAGCCGCCGTTTGCCGCTCTGTTGACTAATGAGTTTGCCGACCACTGGATAGGGGCTTAATCACAAGGAACAACAATAGCCTGTAATTATTGGAATTGAGACTCTAGGTCAGTGGTCGGCAAACTCATTAGTCAACAGAGCGGCAAACCGCGGCTCGCGAGCCGCATGTGGCTCACGAGCCGCAATTTGCCAACCACTGCCCTAGAGGTCAAGATGGAGGAAGTAGCCATCTCAAACAAGACTAACTGCCGTGTCAGAGGGAGAAGAGAGCTGGGCACACTCTTGAATCAGCCATTAATGCTACAGATTATCATGCATCACTTTTCTCATAATTCATTGGCCAGAACTCGTCACATGACCCTATTCATTCAGCAGGAAGTTAGGAAGTGCAAATTGACCATGTGGCAGGTGAGATGGCAATATCTGAAAGCAGCACATATTTGACAGGTAATCCTGGCAAGTGCCATAGCTCTATATGACATTGTTCTTATATTCTCATTTCAGTATGGACTAGTGAAACCTTGACCACATTCTTACACAGATCTAAGTCAATACCTGAAAAAGAGGGGAGGAGATATGAGAGAGAGAGAGAGAGAGAGAGAGAGAGAGAGAGAGAGAGAGGAAGAGAGAGAGGAAGAGCAGAAGAGAGGAGGAGAAAAGGGGGAAGAGCAGAGGTTATTGGAGGAGAGTGGAAGAAAGATATACAAGCCAAATAGAATTCTCTCTGGAAACTGCTGCTCTCTTGGGGTAGGGGTAAATTATCACTAGATACACAACAATAAGGAAGTAGCTACTGAGTGTAGCCCCTGTGACCAACGGTGAACACCCCTGAGAACCCAGATACCAGGAGCAACAGCAAAAAGTCAAAGCAGTGAAAACCAAAAGCCTCTCTCAGTAGCTTGCTCTTGCTCTTGAACTGAAAGACAATTTGCTTTCGCTGTCAACAACATCATGCTTTATGCCTTATAACTCATTCATAATCCACCCCTCAAGGATGATTATTTCAATGTTAGCTCTGTACCCGGACATCTGAACAGGTCTGAGTTGGCCCAGCAAAACTCCGCAACACCATATTGACCCTAAAGGTTGCATAAGAAATAAAAAGAAGCTTAGTTTCCTGTGCAGTGTGCTCATTCGGTCACGGTTGTTTTGCTCTGTGTTGTTGCTTTTATCATTGTTAATACATGTGGCAAAACCAACTCTCAAAATTAAGTTAAATCTCTTTGCTCAGCCATTCTATTGAGCCATGAGGCAGGGAAGTCTTATGCTGTTTTATGGAAATTCTGATTTTCAAAGTCATAAACAAATCTCAAAGGAACCAAAAAGGAACTATTGGACCCGTGCCACACATTCTGTGTGGGCTCAAGAAACTGTATTTGATGATGGCAAATTTCCTTTTCAAAAACACCCTCAAACAAAGCTTAAGTTCCAAAAATGTTTTCTGGGCCAGACTTGTAGTTAATTTTCCTTGGAGGGCCTAATGTTAGATGAAGAATAAATGGAACTAAGATAGACTTGGTACCCAAATGAGGGAATAAGGGAGTTCAAACAAATGTGGACTGTGACTAGATTTACTAGTAAGCCTTTGAGTCCATAATTCAAATAATGTAAATTATATAAATATAAATAATAGTCAATTTAGTGGTGGGAAAAGGCCAGGAGTGCCACATAATAAAACATATATTAAGATTAATTTATTTTTTTAATTCATGATAAAAATGTCAGAATAACATAAAATGGTATGTAAATCTCTTTGTTTCCTCACTTACCCATCCCCATGAATCCTAAGTTATTCTTCCAAATGTAAAGTTATTATTCTGTAATGTATCCTTCAGAAAAACTGTAATGCCTTTAGTAGTGCATATATGTATGTATATTTTTCATGTACCCAGATGTCACCTACTTTATATGGTCTTTGTCATTTTAATTATTCAGACAGTTATCTTAGCATCATACAGACATACTGGACTTCTCTTTCCTGTTGTAACTTCAAAATATCAATCACTGTCCCTCTGAATTCATTGAGAGACTGCTCATGTAGACGCCCAAGCATTTTATATAGTATTTTATTCTGCGGGATAAAAAGCACCCCAAAACCTCTTGCAATGAAATATTTCAGGATTAAATATTAGCTATGAATGAATGGGGCTATCAGCCACACCTGAAATAAATTACTAAAGCACTAAATAAATGTTTTGAACAATAAACTTGACTTTGGATTGGCCCTAAGGTCTGTCAGATGACCAACTCTTACAGAGCAGAAGCACATGTATGCTATTCAGAGCTGCCTTGGATGCCTGAATTGAAAGCTTGGAAGCCAGAAGATGCCTCCTCATCCAATTTTCCTGAACTTTGGTAAAATTAGGAAAAGTAATATTGTGGAAAGAACACCTATGCCACAGTCACTCCAGCAGACACCACAGTCTCAGCATGACAACTGTTGCGTCCACCTAGGTGCACAGGGACATGATAGGGAGCTTAGTAAGTTTAACCCAGCTGATTACCAATAAATATATTTATTGCTGAGGAAGATATGAGAATGCACACAGTCAGAAAGGAATGATTATAATAAGAATGACTTAAAGAAATGAGAAATAGCGATTTATTGAATATCTTCTTGTCAGATACTACTCAGCCCCTTGATTCAATTTCTCATGTAATAAATGTCCCTGGTAAGTACTCTTCCCTCCAAGATGATAGCTAGGTATATAGATAGGTAGGTAGGTAGCAAGGTAGGTGGGTAGGTAGTTAGATAAATCATTATTGCACAGAAAAGAAAATAAGTCATTCATCCAACACACATAATCAGCAAATCAAATGTCTCTGATTACAAAGACAGTTCTTTTCCCACTGTACCACAAACCCTCTTCAAAATTATCTATTCACTAAAATATGTTCCAGGTCCAGATGGTTTTACAGCTGAAATCTATCTAATTTTCAGTGAACAGATAATCCTTATGTTATTCAAAAAATTTCTGACCATAGCAAAAGATGGAAAGCTTCCCAATTCAATTTACTAAGCTAGCATAACCTTACTTCCCAGACCTGATGAAGATAGAATAAAAAAAAACACTATAATAATTATCACTCATGAATATTAAAGCAATACAGTAATTAAATTATATGTGCAAATCATCAAATTGAACCCAGGTGCATCCCATGGCCAAGCAGAGTATATTGCAGGAATGCAGGGATAGTTCAACATTAGAAAATATCATAACATAACTCTTCAAATTGATAGGATAAATAAAAAACATAATATAAATACATTATGAAACACCTCTTAAAAATAGATGCTATTTCTAGAAATAAAAACTCCAAGTTAAAAAAAAATAGAATAGAAATGCAAAGACTATATACTTAACAACAATAGCAGACATCATATTAAAAAGAAAACCAGTGATCACAACTTAAGGTTGTTTCTAATATAATAAAACAATAAAATAAGTAGTATTAACAATGAAAAGAAAAAGACAACAGTCTTACATGCATATGATATGATTGCATACCTGGTAACCAAAAGACTGAAAAAAGCTAATAACATTAAGAAGAGATTTGCTCATGTGAATGAATACAAAATGAATAAATCGAAGGACATACTGTGTCTTAGTATCACAAAATATATTGCATAATAAAGTTACTTCCTTTCATGTTAATATACAAGTTTAATAAATTCCAATCAGAAGTAGATTAGTATATTTTTCTCAAAACTCGGCAAAACAATTTTAGGTTTCATTTTGGAAAATAAATGTATGATTTATTTCAAGAAAATTATGAAAAATAAGAATAATGTGACTAGGAAATGTTTCTAGACCAGAAACTGAAACTCTTTAGAATGTAAGATTCTAGAGCTAAGGCGCTCTGTCTCTGTTGCTTCCCTGGACCCACCCAATGTCTAGTGCACAGTGGACACTCGACAATTATCACTCTAATATATAAATTAAGTAAGCCAATGTGACCACAGGAACAAACTCTAGCCCCCCCAAATAAGCAGGTAAATCAATGAGAGGGAAGAAAGAGTCAAGGAGCTAAGTGTGAATTGTGTTACATTTCAATTTGGTGAGGGAAAATCTAAGTGATTTATCAATGGCTTTAAGAATAGAGACTCTCCTTCTAGAAAAATAGAATTGAATCTCTACATCACCTATACACAAAAAATAAATGCCCTATAAATTAAGAATTTTAAATTTAAATCTAAACATTTTAGACAGGCATTTACCAACAACTTTACTTTTATTAGATATCCCTGCCTCTCACCTGCCTGCACCTCCCAGTCTCTGACTTTCACAGGCCCAGAGGGACCTTCTAGTCCAGTTAGTGTTTGGCTCCATTCACATCTATTCACAACCCAGCACCTGCTCTTTCTGGTATATGTGACTATTCTCCAGATCCCCACTCCAATGGGGTGGAATGTACTTAGAAGGAATTTGCTTTCCAGATGTGTCTTCATGGCTATATTATTGGTAAGTAGAATTTGACAGAATAATCAATGGAAACAAATCAGTGAGATTGTAATACTAAGCTTACATTTTATAATTGTTTTCTGAACTCATATGTGGCAGGAAAATGATTATTAGAGGAGGCAAAGAAATACATTTATGAGATACTGCAAACAATGCTGTTTGGTAAGCTTAAACACAGTGAGTTAGTTGATTAATCACGAAGAAGGAAGGAAAAATAGGGGTAAGTAGCATTGTCATCCAATGCTGCAAACAAAAAATCAAAACATCAATGTCAAATATCCTGGTTGCCTCACAGAAATATTCTGGCGATTTAAGATACAACAACTGAGCACCATCCCCACTCCTTCCTTGTATTCTCTGGGACTAGGAAGTGTGAAACTGATCTAGAGTCTGCAAGACTAGTTTTCTGTGTTTTTGTATGTATATATCTGTGTGTGTGTGTGTGTGTGTGTGTGTGTGTGTGTGTGTGTGTTTAAATTCATTTTTTGCTTCCTGGAACAAAGGAACTCGCAAAGCTGTGAGAAATGTCTTAATCATAAGCGGATATTTACAACTCTCCACTCCCTGTCCCTACAATGAAATGGCTTACATTTTAAGAACCTCATGTAAACAGAATGAGGAAATTAGATATCAAAGTGACTTAATCAGACCACAGGCTAAGCTCACCTTTCCTGAGAGGCAACCTAATACGGTCGATGGAGTGTGGACTAGGATGTCACTGAGTCCGGAGTTCACATACTTGCTTCACCCAGAAGGGAATGCCTTGAACTACCCAGAGGTTGGGTCTTCTCATCTCTAAAACAGGCATACTAAAGGACCACCTCACTGGTAAGGCAAGTGCCTAGGATAAGACTGCTCATTCCTGCTCCCACCACATCCTTTCCCAACAGAATTTTTGAAGGGGGAAAACAAGGACATTTTCAACAATTCCATCTCTAATAGATAAAAAATGCATATCCAATTTGGTATTAGATAAGGCTCATTCAAAATAAATGTCCAAGACATTTTAAAGCAACAATTTCATCAAAAGACATGTATTCCAACAACAGCATATTGCTTTTATTCTACATAGGCTTTCTGCAAATTCAAACATTTGTTTTAGTGTGGGACAAGATTTTTGGCATCACTCTAGGAAAATGTTGGGTTCTTAGTTTGCATAACTGTTGCGCCTGTAATGAGCAGACACAAAGCTTTGGCTCATTCTGCTGCCCTCCTCTCATTCAGAGCACCCGTCTGCAGCCTACAGGAGGCTCTGCAAGGCCCTACCCACACCGAGAGCTGTGCTGCACACTGCAAAAGAATCCATGGCAAAGTTGTCTGATTTCAGCATCCTGAGAATTAATGAGTGTTCAACATTATCATCACGAAAAATAGATTCACCACTTCAGTTACTGTAGCTCTTCCCAGGTGAAATTAGCATAGAAATTCTGGTGAGCCACCCAGAGGTCAGCAGAAATGACTTCTACGTGGGATATTAGTTTTCTTTTTAAAAACCAGCATCCTCGCCCTAGCTAGTTTGGCTCAGTGGATAGAGCATCAGCCTATGGACTGAAGGGTCCCAGGTTCAATTCTGGTCAAGGGCACATGCCCAGGTTGTGCTCTGGATGCCTAGGAGGCAGCCGATCAATGATTCTCTCTCATTCTCTCTCTCTCTCTCTCTCTCTCTCTCTCTCTCTCTCTCTCTCTCTCTCTCCATTCCTCTCTGAAATAAATAAAAAATATTAAAAAAATAAAAATAGAAACCAGCATCCACTTTGCTCAGATACAGAAATGTTGTTGTTTTTTTAGATTAAACTGTCTATTTAGTGAAGCCCTGGTGTGAGAGGATGTCACACAGCCTTTTACTTAGCAAAGGGTTAAATGGCTTTTTTGTTGTTGTTAGTAGTAAAAGAAAGGAAGAGTTACTGGGAATAGTTGTAAGTCATAGTCATTACTGCATTCTATAATAATACCCAAGGAATAATAACAGCATTCCTAATAGCTTATCCTATATAATAAAAGCCCAGCGACTATAAAGGCAGAATGACCAGAAAAACCACTTGAGCTGTCACTATGAGGTACACTGAACACCTCTCAGTCCCTTTCCCTGGCCGGCAGAATCCGATCACCTGATGGTGAACAGGGACCCGGGGATGGGTAGAGGGATGCAGGTGGCGCCAGGCCAAGGCCAATGCCTCCTGCCAGATGCACCACACACAGAGGGCGATGTGGCGGGGATGGGGCCAGCAAGCGAATGGAATGGCCAACCTCAGTCCCTCCCCCCGGCTGTCAGGCTCTCATTGCCCAATGGTGTACAGGGAACTGGGGTGGGTGGCGGCGGGAAGAACAGCCGACCTCTTGGCCCCTCCCCCCAGCTGGTAGGCTCCGATCACCCGATGGTGAATGGGGACCCGGGGGTGGGTGGCAGGTGATGTGGTGGCACTAGACCAAGGCTCTCAACCCCCACTGGTCGCCCCACACACAGAGGGTGACCCGTGGCAGGGGTGGGGCCAGTGAGCAGATGGAACAGCTGACCTCTCAGTCCCTCTCCCTGGCCATCAAGCTCCATCACCCAATGACTAACAGGGAACTGGAGTTGGTGGCAGCGGGTGGAACAGCTGACCTTTTGGTTCCTCCTCCCGGCCGGCAGGCTCCAATCGCTTGATGGTGAACGGGGAACCAGGTTAGGTGGTGGCGGGGGGGGCTGGGCTGGCTGCTGGCAGCCAGGGAAGATGGCCCTGATCTTAGACTAGGCCTAGGGATCATACCCGCACATGGATTTTGTGCGCCGGGCCTCTGGTCTATATATATGAAAGGCTAAGTGTCCATCCAACCACTGACTAGTAGCTATGATGTACACTGACCGCCAGGGGGCAGACGCTCAACACAGGAGCTGCCATGATGAGCACTGGCCATTTAAAAATAAACGGCACCAAGGACCTGGTGCCGACAAACCAACACTCGGCTTCCCCCAAATGCGACACAGGCACTGGCACCTCCCCGGAGCAACACCCCACCAAATCACAGCCAACACTGCCAAGACCCCATGGTGCAAAATGCAGCCCACAGTCCAGCCCAGCCTGGACATGGTCGCTGTGGGCACCAGGTAATGACGTCACATAGCAATGCCCGGCTTCCTTTCCCTAGCAACTAGCCTCCTTGGTGTTTCTTCAGCCCAGCAACCCCACTTGCTTTATAGCCAGGTGCAAACATTTTACAGTTTAACCAAATGTTTGTGAAGCATTTTCATGTGCCTCAACTCATTTGATCCTCACAGAAGTCCTGGAGTAGATAGATAGGAGACTCGGTAGAATCCTATTTTCTTTTCAGTAGCCAGAAAATGGAGATTTAGAAAGTTTAGAAACTTGACCCGACTGAAAAGAAGTAAGAAATGGTGAAATTTGAAAATGACTTTAGGTTTTCTCACTGCACAGAATATAGTCAAACACCGCTGCAGTTAAATATTTTACCCTTTGTTCTCCCTGCATGATCTACAATAATCTGCTACATGTTGATATTTACTGCTATGTTGCTGACAATTACCTGAAAGAGAAGTTGGGGTGCTTCACTAGGCTGGAAAAAGTTTAGCTATATCAGAAAGCAGGTCTAATTAAGGACGCTTATTCTACACTGAGTGGCCAGATTATTATGATCTCTGAACACATAATAATCTGGCCACTCAGAGTGTGTGTGAGTGTGTGTGTGTGTGTGTGTATGTGTGTGTATATATTTTAGAGGTCCAGTGCATGAATTCGTGCATGGGTGGGATCCGGCCAGCCAGGCCAGGGGGAGGGGACATGGGCGGTTGGCTGGCCTGCCTGCTGGTTGAACTCCTGGTCGAGGGGAAAAATTGCATATTAGCCTTTTATTATATAGGATATACACTGAGTGGCCAGATTATTATGCGTTCAGAGATCATAATAATCTGGCCACTCAGTGTATATCTATAAAAGGCTAAGTTGACTCACGCACGCACAAAACATATAAAGCTCTCACTGGCGCCAATCACACGCATGTTTCGATCTGTCATTGTCGATCATGAATTTGGTTGACACTTCTATTATAGAGAAAGGGCAAATAGCGATATTAAAATATTTCTTCTAATTAATTTCCTTTCAATGTGCACAAATCTGTGCACGGGGACACTAGCTTTCACATATATCACCTCATCAGTTTTAATTCATTCCCCCAGTACATATTCATTGTACAGACTCCGTGTTTCAAGCATCATGGTAGGTGCTGGGGATAAAGGGATAAAATAAAGCTCCTGCCTTCAAGGGAGTAACAGATGAGTAAATAGGTCTTTTCAACACAGTGTGGCAAGTCCTACAACACCAAACAGAACAAGGTACTAAAGGACTCCCAGATGGACACCTAAACCAGACTTGGGAGGGAAAGGGGCTTTTTTTTTCCTATTCATTCCTCAATGATGCAGTAAACGAAGAAGTCAACTCTTCTTGAAGATAACTTTTAAGCCACACCACAGAATGAGTAAGAAGAAGCAATATGTATGTATGTGTATATATATATGTCTCCTATCTAATAAAAGGGTAATATGCAAATTAACCATCACTTTGTCACAAAGAAGGCGGTGCCCATAGCCACAAGATGGCGGCGCCCAGTCCTCTCAGACCTGCCAGAGTCCCCCATTCCTGGGGGTGTGGCCACTGAGAGCAGGCAGCATGAGCAGCCTGGTGGAATGCTTGCTTTGTCGCTGTGGCGATGAGGCAAGCTTTCCGCGCCCAGCCGCAGATGGGCCTCTGGCCAGGCCAGGGCGTGGAATGCTTGCATAAGAAGAGAAGGAACCGGCGAGCTGAGCAGAGTCAAGTGGCCCCCCGACTCCCGGGCAAAGTCAAGTCCGGGTGGCCAGAGGGTGGAGGGGGTGTTGGATAGTGTGACAGGAGGGGCTGGTGGCAAAGGCACAGGGGTGAAAGCCGGCTGAGAAAGAGAAAGGAAGCCCCTTATCAGAGTTCCTGAGAACAGGCAGGGAAGTCGTTTGCATTTCCCAGCCGCAGATGAGCCTCTGGCCAGGCTGGGCTCGGAACGCTTGCGTTGTCGCCCCAGCGACAAGGCAAGCATTCTGCGCCTGGCCGCAGATGGGCCTCTGGGCTGCCGAGAGCCTCTGGGCAGCAGGCGTGGAGTGGCCAGGCCCAGCAGAGAGCTACTGGCGCATGGATTCGTGCGCAGGGCTACTAGTATATATAATTTTCAAGAATAGAGCAGCACACCAGATCAATATGATGAGTTAATAGCTGACCAGCTTTCTGAGTATTCACCATGAGCAAGGCATTATGTTAAACACTATATATGGAATATCTAATGCATTTTTTCCAAACAAATCTATGAGGTAAGTTCTATTGTTCCTATTTATATACAAGGAAACCAAGACATATTTTATGACTTGCCCCACCAACATCACACAGTCAGAAATAGTGAGGCTCAGAGTCAAACTGTGCTTGGATCCATTAAGCTGTGTTCAAACACTGCTTCCAAATAGCTATTTAGCCTGAGTAGGCTTTGATTTTTAAAAACTCTCATTCTATTCCATTTACTTTTCTTTAATTTTACATCATCTAACTCCAAAAGAATCAATGGCATCATTTTAAAAGACAAGCTATGTAATACGCACACTGAGTCACACACAAATAAAATGAATACTTTTTTCATTGTTGTCAAGGTCAGAGGAGAAAATGCCCTCAACCCAGAGGTGGGAACTGAGATTTCTGAGGCTTATACCCAGGCTTCATCCATTCCTCCCTTGCCGCCCTCCCCACTTCCCCAGGCATGGAGCGGGCATGGGATGAGGAAGCAGCTTGGTGGAATATCTCCATATCCCATATACATGCTCACACAGTCCTCTCTCTGCAGCCCTTGCTACTCATTTTATGATAAAAACATTATTTTTATAGAAAATTTGATATAATCAGCCATAACATTCTTGATGTTGGGGTGGGAGACACTGGGTATTGAATTATTTTTCTGTCACTTACTCATTACATGTCAATGGTACTTGATAAAACCTCTCTGAACCCTGACCTTGTCCTCAAAGTGGGGCTAAAGGGCGTTAGATGAGAACATCCTGGCACATAGCAAGTACTCGGTAAGATAAACACTAGAATTCCCAGGCTTACAATTCTAAACCTTTGGTGAAAAGTAACAATCAAGGCATTTTTCAACTATACATTTTAAAAACTAATAGCTTCATGCCTTCTTGTAATATTCTTATTTATATTGGTTATTTTTTAATGGGAAAATTTAAGGTCTTTTCTTAGCTTCATTCCTTGAATCAAAGTCACATATCTATTCACAAAGGATTCTCAATATGGGATGTTAATATCAGAATCTCAAATCAGACTCCTAGAATTTAGCATTAAATGAGTTAAGGGCACATAAAAGTTCAAAAAACCTGGTTATGTAACGAAGGAACAGCTACTCCTTCCCATTTGCCTTATTCAGGGGATGAATCGCTCCTTCTCTTCCTCTTCATCCCCCACATCCTACACAGATTTCCTGAAAGACCTTCTGGTGAAGTTCTTGTCCCCTTGGCAAGGCAACATGTCTGCTGAGCCAGTCAGCTGTCTCATTGAGATTCACTGCCAGGTGGACAGCTTTGATGGCAAGGAGGTGGCGTTCCGCCCAGTTAAGCAGCTTTCAAGCCTCAAGCCATAAAGATGAGCTCCTGGCCGTCCTTCCTCCAGGAGGATGCTGCAGACATATTGCCTGCCCTGGGAAGTGGGGCTTTCCTGTGGCGCAAATGATTGAGCTGTGCAGAGCACCTTACTTACTGCTCGCTCCTCGGAGCGCTTGGGACACAGACTCTGTCCAGCGTCTGTGTCAGCTCTTCTCTGTGCGAGGGGTTGCTCGGGTAATTAGCTTAAGTTTGAAACAAGCAGTAAGTAAGTTGCAGAGGGACACGTGGTTTTTCTGAGTCAGGGCTGATCTTTCTATTCACCAGAAAAAAAAAAGGTCCTGAGCTATAAGAAATGTAGGAAATAAGAGACTCCATCTTTCTAAATGAAGCCTCTTCTGCTCAAGAGATCTGGACTCATTTTTAAGCTAAAGAAACCACCCAAGAGTCGTGATTCTCTGCTTTTTTAGCCTATTTTCTAGATGTGAACACGGAGAACAATAGATGGTGCAAGACTGAAAAAACAAACAAAACAAAAAACAGGACAGTTAAAACTAAAAGTGAATCCTTTAACTGTTTTTTTAAATTATTATCTTATATGTAATGTATAGTCATTAAAAATACAGATAAGAGCCCTTGTATTTTTACAGGTGAGGACTTGTTTGCAGCGGGCTTGGCTGCCTTCTCGCCATCTAACTGTCTTTCTCGAAGGAGAGGAGGGCCTGCTCTCACCTTCTGTCAGTGAGGGCCTCCAGGTCTTGCTGTGCTTATGCAGGACTCTGGTTGAGTGAAGGGTACCAATATGTGGCATCTGCAGGGAAAACCTGAAAGGCACAGATGAGCCATCCAGTTGTTCCGTTAGTGAAGCAAAAAGAGTTGTTGCCACACTGGGGTGGGCTGCAGGGCCAGAGTGTGTCAAACTCAAATGTGCATGAATATTTACTGTAGGACACTCCGGGGATTAAGCCAAACTGGAGACATTTGAAATCCTGCCCAAGAGGACAACCGGGGAAAGGCATGGGACCCTGAGAGAGACTGCTTCGCAGAGGACCAAGGGCAAAGCCAGGTTAAAGCAGCGGGAGGAAGATGGGCTGGCCACGCCATAGGTGTACAGTCCAATGAGGGCTCTGGAAAGAAACAAAATACACAAGTGCCCAACAATGAATGAGTCCACCTCTCCCAGACATGGGGAGGCCATCTTACAAAAGCACCAGTTGGGTAAGAATGTTTCTGTCCTTCTTTTCCAGCCTGTCTGTCCTCTACCTTTTTCGCTCCCCTCAGGGTCAGCAAGATAGAGCAGAAAGGGTAGAAGTCAAAAGTGAGGAAAGAGGAAAGAAAGGCGACACACCTCCCCATGTTGGTAGTAGGCAGCTCAGCTGCAGTTGTTTCTAGTTGTCAAACTGAATGAGGGGTGGAAAATTCTTACGTTTAAGTTTGGAGTATTGATTAATATAGTCGATAGGACCTTCTTGTTTTTGAGTAAACACTGTCTTGCAACCTAAAGTCACTATAAGATTTTGTCCTAATCACAGCCCAAAATATCACAACACTCCAGGGGCAAGGAAAGAACTTGAATAAATATTAAAAGGACAATTAGAGACATAAAAGATAGTCATGTAGTCTCTGTCACAAACTACTCAACTCTGCAGCAGCAGCAAAACAGCAGCTACTGACAAGAAGTAAATGCATGGGCGTGGCCGTGCTCCCACCCACCGTTATTTACATGGCAGGCAGCAGGCTAATTGGGTCCATGAGCCCTAGTTTGCCAACTCCTGTTATGCATCATCATTTTTAATGGCCACATTGGGTTCTGTTCTGCAGTTTTAACCAAATCTTATTTAAGCATTCAACTGTAGTTGGACATTGAGGTTGTTTCTCAATTCTACTATTAAAGATGATGCTTGGATGCACATCTTTGTACATAAACTTTATTCCCATCTTAATTACTTCTATAGTCTGTTCCTAAAGTGCAATTCTGGGGTCAGGTTTCGTTTTAAAGGCCTGTGAGCAGTACTGCCAAATTGCTCTCAAGAAAGGCTTGCCCAGTTTTCACACTCACCAGTGTGTGGTCTGAGAACACCTGTTTCCCTACCACAGAGATAGCAATTGGGCAACATTGTGCATACTCACGTCACAAGTTTAAAAATGAGGAAACGGCAGCAGGGATGTTATATGCCTAAAGTGGTTTATGAGTTGTGGTCCTTGGTCCAAAGGACAGTGAGGCCTGCCTCTCTCTATTGCATGACGCTGCTGAAGATGGATTATTGCTCACCTCTGAATTCTCTGGCTACTGTTTGGCCTCATAGTTCCCTGATTTTGTTTCCATGGGTTGCCACAGTTACAAGCAGAGCGAACCAGTGAACCAAACCGAGAGTGGGCACGCACGGTAAATGCTACCCCTACTCTAAACTTGTCGCACAGTGTGACCCTGGGCAAGGCCCTCGGCCTCAGCTGTGTAAAGGCTTCTCTGCAGAAAAAATGTGGCAGTGCCCTCCAGGAAGGAAGCCGAGACTAAAAAATCACATTCCTCCCTACAAATGTCAGTGCTAGTGAGAGCGTTTCCTGACCCATAGCTGGGAAAGAGGGCACAAACACTTCCTTTAGGGATCAATAGCTACTGCCCTATTTGGAAGCATCAAAACAATGGAATCCATTATGTAGAGTCAACACAGTTTTGCAATCTGGCCTTGAACTCAGTAAACCTGCCCACACCTTGCCAGCCAATATATATCATGGTCCATGGTTCTCACCCCCTTAGGCCCTAGGAAAACACACAGTGGGGCAAATGGAGAAGCTGCCACAGGCATTCACGCTCTGTACACTGAATTATCCAAACCATCTTCCCTTGCCCCTTGCTGCTTCCTGCTTTCTTTGTTCTCTAATGGCCATTGGCTCCTAGCCCAGCTTCTCAAGGGCCACTTTGGACCCTCTTGTTCTAATATCATGTCAACACAGCTTTATGGCTTAACTCCTCTTTCCTAAATGTGATCGTCTCATTCCTGTAACTGTTCAGGAACTCCAAGGGCACTGCGGTGAGGTCATCTTCACATCCCCACAAAGGTGCCATCGTTGTGTGCATGCTCAGACAATCACCTCCAAACAGGAAACCACATTCCGGGGCTGTCACCTTGAAAGCCTTTCTTAGAAATTTTTATGTCTGGGACAAATTCAAGCTGGTTAACTAATCTACAGCTGCCCCATAAAGTTATTTCTCTATTATCATGGCATGTCTTCATAGCCACATCTCTAATTCACATCCAAATTCTTTCTGACATGGACTATTTCAATATCTTCTTACCTGAATTGATTTCATCCAACTTCTCCATGTCCCAACCATTCATATTTATATGAGTATATATACACATATATGTATATACTCACACACACACACACACACACACACACACACACACACATATATATATATAAATTTATATATTTGGTATAATACATTTATCTTCCTAAAGCATGTGCTAGATATTATCTCATTCCCTTCCTCTAAAAATCTCAGTGGCTCCCCAGCACATACACTTATAAAGCACATTCCATCTCCTGGAGCATAATGTTCAAAACCCTTCAAACATATAGCCCCCGAAATATGACCCCAACACTCACGCACGCACATGTGCATGCACACACACACACACACACACAGCAAAAATATGAATTCAGAAATGACCAATAAGCACATGAAAACTTATTCAGCATCATTAGTCCTCAGGAAAATGCAAATTAAAACCACAAGATACAACCACACAGCTAAGAGAATGGCTAAAAGGAAAAAGGTTGACAATTATGTGACCTCAGGCTGCTGTTCCATCTGTCACCGAATACTTCATAAATTCTAAGCTCCAACCAAACCAGACCACTCACACTTCTCTGAAGAGCCCTCCCCCTCCGGCTTCTCTACCTGGCTCCTGTCCACCTGAAATTCCATGCTGGTAAGTATAAGAGCCCTCACCACCCCGGTGGTGTCCATATCCTAACCCCCAGAACCTGGGAATGCATTACAGTACATGACAAAGGGGGACTGAGGTAGCAGATAGAGTTAAGGTTGCTAACCAGCTGACCTTAAAACAAGGAACTTGTGCTAGATTATCCAGGCAGACTCAGTGTAACCACAGGGCCAGAGAGAGCAGGAGAGGAGGCCCGGCGATGCAACGCGGCGAGGACTCCATCCACTGCTGTTGTGTTGAATGGAGGAGGAAGCAGCTCACAGGTCAAGCCTCTAGCTGAAAAGGGTGAAGAAACTGCTTCTCCCCACAAGAGTCCAGGAAGAAATGCAGTCCTGATGACACCTTGGTAGCCTGTGAGTCTCTGTGGAACTACTGACATTCATAACAGTTAGCAACTATATTTCTGTGCTTTTAAGCTCCTAAGTTTGTGGTCATGCATTACAGCAGCAGCAGAAAATGAATACAACCCTCCTCCTAAGTTGCTGCTGATAGAAACACTTTGAAGGAAGGTTAATCCAACCAGAATCAACCCCTCCATCCTCTGGGTCTCCACGGTGATTATTTCTTTCTCTCTCATGGCACTTAACATATTTGCCATTGAGTCCTTTTCCCTCCCATTTAATCAATCACTTTATATTGTCCACTTGTGTGTGTGTGTGTGTGTTAATCCTCACCCAAGGATATTTTTTTCCCATTGATTTTTAGAGAGAGTGGAAGGGAGGGGGAGAAACAGAGAGAAAGAAACAATTGGTTGACTGCTTCCTGAACACAGGATCGAGCCTGCAACCAAGGTACATGCCCTTGATCAGAATCAAACCCGGGACCCTTCAGTCTGCAGGCTGATGCTCTAAGTCTATTTACTAGACATATTGATGGTAGTTGCTCTCCCATAATCCTTCTGTCAAACCATTCATGCTCTGCATGCTCTGACTACTTCCCTCACCAGCTAGAGGTGAGTGGACCAAGGGAGGATATCTCTCCCAAGGATAGCCAATCCATTGGCTGGGCTGGGGCTGGGGCTGGGGCTGGCCTGGCGGAAAAGGATGACTTGAACTAATGTGACAGTCGGCATCTATTGGAGAGGGTCATCAGAGCAGGCAGGTCGTGCAGAATTAGGGTTAGAATAGCCATACTGCATAATGAGGCTGAGTTAAGGAGGGAACTGGCCAGAGAAGAGAGAAGAATGAAGCAGAAATGAAGCAGGAACACCATGAGATGGAGGAAGAGGAAAAAGGACAGAGTGAAAAAATGTAAGTCTTCCCAGTTTCATGAGGAATGAGTAATGACATTCTCTCTCTCTCTCTCTCTCTCTCTCTCTCTCTCTCTCTCTCTCTCTCTCTCTCTCCATGGTGATTATTTCACACTATGAAGCAGGTCAAATAGTTCCTGCCTTCTCTCAGCAGCCCCTCCCATTCAGTCATAGGGGCCAAACATGGCCCCTCCAGCTCCAACCTTTTATTGTATTAATCTCTTGCCTGAGCTTTTCCAAGATTCTTCCAACTCATTTTTATGGCCTTGTGTTTTTCCAGTTAATTTATAGCCCTTCTCCACACTTCCACCAGTCTGTCTTTCTAAAATATAAATCAGAATATCACACTTTTCTGCCTAAAACCTTCCAGTGGCTGCCAGCTGTCTTCAGTCCAGTCTCCTTGGCAGGCCCTAGTGGGCCACATTGCTATCTGACCTTGCATGTCTACTCATATACAAGAAGCAATGAACGCATACATAAATAGAACAACAAATCTCTGTCTCCCTGTATGTGTCTCTCTCTAAAAAAAAATCAATAAATAAAAAAATTTTAAGCAATAAAGTGTATTAAATGTGGCCAGGTAAGCCTGCCTGCATATCCAGAGATAAGATCATTGCTTGGTCCATACTGACCAACAACCACTCCATGGCACAGAGCACATCCACATTTCCACTTTGTCGCTTGGATTATTTCTGGAGAGCAATTACTCAGTCCTCAAGTTCTAGTTCAGATGTACTCCATGGTGAAGCCTCCTCAACTTTCCATATGGAAGAGATCATTCTTCCACACTGTTCCCATATATATATGCACTGTCCTCATGTTTGCATCCTCCACCATCCAAGTTTAATTCCAGACATGTTGTAGACCTTGTAATGTTCAATAGAGGAACATACTTGATTTAGTTTATGATTAAACATGTGTTTGAATGGCTAATAGCTAGTATTTATTAAGCATCCACTCTGTATTGTCCACATTCTGAGAGCTATCTAGGTACTCTCTAGGTCAACACTTACAAGATGAAACAGGCAGTTTTATTTGTCATTTTGCACAAGACTTAAGTAACCTGTTTGCCACAGAGATGGTTTCAAACCAAGTGACCACTATGTCCGCAGCCTCTCATACACTACAGGTGCACTAAAGCTGCCCAGTCTCCAGCAGGAGGCTGTCTTCACTCACTCCTGAGTATTTTGCCAATTTTAAATGTATATAGTATTCAAAACTTCCACCCATTGTCATGTCTGCATGAAAGGTTGGTTTCGTCAAAGAATGAAATAAATAACACACAACAATATGCCCTAGGTACAGAATGGCTTCAGAAACCAGACAACTTAAGCTCAAATCCTAGTTCTATTATTTACTGTGTAAGAGTGAGCAGATCATTTAACCTCTCTTTGTCTCAGTTCTGCTTCCTAAAGCAGGAATTCTAATAGCACCTACTCTCTATAGTATAAATGTTTGTGACTTCCCCCCATATTCATATGTTGGAGTCCAAAGACCCTAAGAGGCATTTGGGAGGTGATTAGGTAATGAGAGTGGAGCCCTCATGAATGGGAGTAGTACTTTCATAAAAAATACCCCACAGAGCTCCCTTGGCCCTTCTACTGAAAACACAGCAAGAAGACACTGGCCATGAACCAGGAAGAGGGCCTCCACTTGAACCTGACCATGGTGGCAACTTGATCTTGGACTTCCAGCCTCCAGAAGGTAAAAAATAAATGTATGTTGTTTATAAGCTGCCCAGTCTGGGGTATTGATTATGATGAAGATTAAATATGTAAAGCAGATTATGTACTCAGCACATTGAAAGTGCAATGTAATAGCTGTGTGCCTGTTTGTATTAGACAACCACATCTAATTAGAGCTGGTTTTAGCCATAACCAGGAAAGCCCAAATCATTCAGAAAGATGTCTCGGAACCTTTACTCTCAGGAGTTCTTTAGGTTATAAAACTTGCATGAACAGTATATTACATGTATGGCATAATCTCTGATCATTGTTGACCATTTGTGTTTAATTAATCTTGTCTTTCTCCAGGTGTTTGTAGGTGTTCTTTGGTCACATCAACAAGATTTGTGGCATGTTTATATAATTGCTGTTATTTATGGTTCTTATGCAGTCGGTGTTGGAGCCAGCAGGAGACAGGCCCTATCACAAAGGCATCTGACCATCTCCAGAAGACAGGGCAGGCTGCTGCCACAGCCACCTTGAGAGGCTCCCGTGCTTCTGCTACTTGCCAAGGATCACAGCAGAACTTTGTCAGAAAACACGATTTGTCACCTGAGTTCCTACCAAAGTGCAGGACCAAGGATCTACCACAAAGACGAGACGAAAGAAGCCCAGAGAGACCAGTCAGGAAGCATAGGACCCTCCTTTAAGTGCCAACTAGATGACTTAATTTGACACAGCGCAAGAACAGACAGTTTCCAGACATCTCAGAAGGCCCATAAAATACTAGTCAACAGATGTGTATTGAACACCTACACTGACCCCTGAGCTCGCTGCAAGCCCTGCACCCCCATCATAAGCACCACCACCTACTAGTGCAATTTAATAGTGGACATTTCAGTAGGCACCCCTAGTCAGATTTCCCAGAATATTTTGTTTGGTCTCTAGAGTATTTCTTCAAAAAAATATGAGGAGATGCCAAACGAAATCTATATTTCTGGCTTCTCATAAAATATCAGGAGATCTGGCCACCCTGGGCCTACCCTTTGACATGGCAACAGTTGGCATCTGCTGGGTAGCAGCTGCCCTTTTATACAGGGCAGCAGTGTGCAGTTCACTCTGAGCCCCTCCCCACCCCATCTTTATCCTGTATTTGAGGTTGCAACCTCTGAGAGTTCATGCAAAACCATTTGTATAACACCAAGTACCCAATGATTGCTTGATTTGTATCTGAGGTCTTAAGGAAGGAGTTTACAAGCATGTTAGGTTAAATAATGAATCAATACCTGATCAAAGAGGTTTACATCTTAAACAATAGCAGTTTTATACACCTACTAGATAGATGATAGGTAGGTAGGTGGGTAGATAAATAGACAGGGATCGATAGATTAGATAGATAGATAGATGGATGGATGGATGGATAGATAGATAGATAGATAGATAGATAGATAGATAGATAGATAGATACACAGATACACAGATACACAGATACACAGATACACAGATACACAGATAGGTTTACTTTTGTCCTCCTTCTTTGAACAGGGATGCAGCTTGATATCTTGGAGAAAGAATATGCTGTGGGGTCAGCCAAAGTGGATTAAAGATCTGGCACTTCCTCTCTTAGCAGCATAACTGGAGAGCCCTCTCTGAGTCTGTTTTCTCACTTATACAATGGAGATAATTTAATCGGCCTCAGAGGGACATTGCAAGGTTTAAATTAATATTTTCGTGCTTTGCTCATGCTGCTGCTGCAGCCTGGGAATTTCTCAGCAGTCCACCCTTAGTTAAGCTGACAAACATCTCTGTGGAGCAAGACCCAGAGAAAAATATTTACTTGCCAAAGTTTTCCAACCCTCCCTTCTCCTTGTCCACTACTACACTGTCCCAGGGAAAAAAGGAACACTTACACTTCTGGTTATATATATACTAGTATATATCTGTAAGAGCATGTTTAGTGTGTATATTTTGGGTACACATATCTTTCACACCATAACAGGATGCATGCTTTGTGTTAACAGAATTGAGTATACTGCCTGTTTTACATGTGTTTAGATAACAGTGGCTAGGTAATAGTAGATAGGTGTCCTTGTTTTCTTTCTTACTGTTTGGCTCATACCTGATTTTAATAATACTAATAAGTTGCATTAGCTCAAATTGCCTTGAATAGATGCATACACACTTGTACTTATTCAAGCAGTTAAAAAATTTCAAAATAAACTTATGTAGAAGGAATTTTCTACCCCAACCAGTTTTATTTAGAAGGCTAAAAAATATGAAAACACTTATTTATAAAGCTATATGTACCCCTATGTTCATTGTAGCATTATTTACAATAGCCAAAACATGGAAACAACCTCAGCATCCATTGACAGATGATTGGATAAAGATTTGGAATACATATCTAATGGAATATTACTCAGCCATAAATGAAGATGAAATATTGCTGTTTGTGACAACATGGATGGATCTTGAGGGTATTATGCTAAGTGAAATAAGTCAGATGGAAAAGGACAACAACCCTATGTTCTCATTCATGTGTGGAATATAAAACAAAAAAGTAACAAACAGAACAAACTCACAGATACAGACTACAGAATGATGGTTACCAGAGGGGAAAGAAGGTGGGGACAGGACAAAGTGATTAAAGGGGGTCAAATATATGGTAATGGACAGGAATTAGACTTCAGGTGGTGGGCATGCAATAGAGAATACAGATACTACATTATAATCCAGTACACCTGAAATTATGTAATGTTATTAACTAATGTTATCCAATTTTTTTTAATAATAATAATAAAAAGATGGGATGGTTCTAGCAATAAAAGCCATGGGTATGTGGACAGGCCCCAGCATAAGCTGATTTGCAGTTAGAGGAAAGCATAATAATTCTATCTTTCTCATAGAATTCACATGTAACTTATACCCAAATTGTTCCCAGATTTTAGACTTTCATCAAAATCCAGATTGTAAGCTCCCTGAGGGCAAGGCTATTTATTTTGTGTATTAATGTACATCATCCTTGCAGCAAAGTCTGGCACATTCGAGGTATTCTACCTGGACTGAATAAACCTATGGATATGTATGGGACACAGGGGAATAGCAAGCATTTGATAGGGTAATATCACTCTACATGCCAGCCGATCTGAGAGTCACTTTTTAAATACTAATCTCACTTACTTTCATAACACCCTGTGAGGTTAGTATCATCATTATTATTATTACTTGACTCCAAAGTCTTTGCTCTCTCCACTCCACCACCCATGCCTGCTCTTGAGGCCTGAATCTGATAAAAAGGGCACACGTGCAGTAAGTATGCTCTTAGGGCACTGACGATGGAGAGCAATGATCTCCTCTCCCTGTGGATCTCCCCTCAAATCACAAAGTTGTCAGTGGGCACAGGCTACATTCACCAAGGGAGGGGCTGTTGTTCGCTTCCTGACTAATATGACAGATATGTTTTCTTCTCGTCCTAATCTGGCTTCCTGGCCAGTTGAAGATAATTATGTCTTCACTCAATTATCCAGGTCAGGGCATGCCTTATCTGTCTGCACATAGGGTCTTACCTTTGAACCTAATTTCCATTTATGCTGAACGCCTCTCATGGAGTCAGTCATCTTTAGCAGGGAGGGTCATGGTTTGCCTAGAACAGTCCTGCTTTTCATTTCTTGTCCTGATGTTATGGCTGTAGGGCTTCCTTGGACTCAATCTACAGGGATCTCAATAACAGGACCAACTTGATGGGACATCACTGAGGCTACTGAGCACTGAGCCAACTGCTTTCTTGTAGGTTATTTGCAAGTGTTGTAATAACGAAAACTAAAATGAAAACCTCCATAACTTACATATAAACAGAATCTGCTGGTGCAGAAAATAATGTGTAAGTCCAGAGGAAAACGGGCCCATAAGGCATGCAATAAAAATTTCATAGTTACACCACCCATCTCCCCCGCCACATACACACTCATGTGTTCCTCTCTCTCTCTCTCTCTCTCTCTCTCTCTCTCTCTCTCTCTCTCTCTCTCTCTTTCACACACACACACACACACATACACATATACACACACACACACACACACACACACACACACACACACACACTTTCTCTTCCTTACTACCATCTTTGGATGAATAATTTGGACCAGGTAGAGAGTGATCATTTCATTGTTTGCTGGACTCAGGTCTTAGTTCAGGGCAACATTTTATTTGCCCAAATTATAGATACATTAGATCTACAATACTATGTCTCTTTCTTGCATTACAGTTGCAAATCTGAGCTTTTCTAGGTGAGAGTTGACACAGGACCAGGTGACTTCAGGAAAGCATATTTACTATTGATGACTACTGTGCATTTTGCTTTCTTTTGATTCTCGTTATTCTGCATAACAATTCCTCACAGGTTTTATGGACCTTTACCTGCCCCTTGAGCCCACAAACAGGATACATTTTGAAGTGGATTGCTGAGACTTGGATTGCATTCTTGGTTATTTATTCCTCTGTATGGTATCTGTATTCTAACACTGGCATGAAAATATGACTTCATGCTGTCTTTCATTGGATAAGGCCATTTCTGCTGGGATAAAACATGGGTATATTCTGCCTTCACATCTTTCTAAATTGTACCTATCTTAGTTGAAGCCATTTTTGAATGAGTTGAATATACAATTTGTCTATGTAGAGAATGCAAATATATATACTCTCATTGATGCTATTATGTAATGATGCATAGAAAAACACCCACAAATCCTAGTAGCATAAAAACCAACCACTTCAGTAACCAATTCTGCATGTCAGGAATTCAGAGAACCCAGGATGGTCTGTCTGCTCCATGGTGTCAGAGGCCTCAAATGGGGACAATTCACACACCTGAGGACTAGCACACCTGGGGCTGGAGGATTCACTTCAAGACAGCTTCTGCACCCTCCTGTGTGCCACATTGGTGGTGTGACTACAAGGCTGAGCTCAGCTGGTGCTGTAGGTAACATCTCCAGCATGGTGTCTCAGGGAGGATTTCCACCAGCAAGCAAGGTGAACGTTGCAAACCACTTGGCCTTTGCTTGGGGAAGTTGCCTAGTGTCACTTCCACTATCTTCTATTAGCAGAAGCAGTCACAAGTCCAAGGGGAGAAGGGTGGAGTGACAGATCACACTTCCCAATGTGAGGAAACTATGGAGTTGGTAGCCATGCTTTAAACCATCATGCTCATGTGTACTCTGGTATTTTTTCTAACTTTTCATTTTTATGAACTAGGCTACTGTGAATAATAAATATTCCATAGGAACTTTTCTAAAATAAAACAAACATTTTGATAGAAATTCTTACATTTTAAATGCTACATTATAGCTAATGATCATATAACATATCAGCATATTCAGATATATAAGAGCAATTTTTAATTAGGTTCTCTTAGATGGCACACTAGGAAAGTCACATGCATTGAAACTAGACATTCTCTAGGTGGTTTGTTGGCTATTATTGATTAGCTATTTTTCCAGACTAGTTTAATGTATTTAACCTATAGCACAGCAGTTCTGCTTCTAGAAAAAGAATTTTAGAAAGTAATCAAGGACTTACAAAGAGTGTTATATAGAGGTATCTGTACAATCCTCTAAAATTTAGCAAACACTGTAAGTGCCACAAAAGCCTTTAAAATTTTTATAGTATATCTAATTCACAGAATACTGCAAAAGTCATGTGGTAAACAATATTTACTAACATGAGAAAATATTCACATTATACTGTTAAAGCTTAAGTTTATAAGAAGAAGACATAAAAAAATCCCAATTGTATAAAACATAAATCTGTCTATATAAAAACTTAAATCTGGCCCGGCCAGTGTTGCTCAGTGGTTGAGCATCGACCATGAACTAGGGGGTCACAGCTTGATTCCAGGTCAGGGAACATGCCCGAGGTATGGCCTCGATCCCCAGTAGGGGTGTGCAGGAGGCAGTGATTGATGATCCTCTCTCATCATTGATCTTTCTCTCTCTCCCTCTCCCTTCCTCTCTCTGAAATCAATAAAACCATATTTAAAAGCTTAAACCCAAAACATTGACATAAATGATATCTTAGGTCTGGAGTTAGACATAATTTTATTTGCTCTGTTGTGTTTGTGTTTGTATTTTCAGATTTTTCTAAAATTATTATGTATTGATAGATTGCTTTCCTATTGTTAGAAAATGAGTAAGATATTGCATTACTTTCCAAATATATACATTAAAGCAATAAATCAAATACACCTGTAATCTCTTCACACTGGATAATCATATTACTTTAAAATTTTTATATTTTGGGTTATCTAATTTTTATAAAAATCACATATACTGTATAAAGTGTTTTGTTGCCTTTTTACCTTCACAACTGGAAGATATTAATCAAATTAGTCTTTGCCTTTCCTGCCTCACTGAATTCCGTTAGCTCACCAAAGATCCTTTTCCTAAGCCTGGAAAGATAAACACGGGATCCTTATCGTGCTAGAAGTAATCTGTAACAAGGAAACCACATCCAAGGGCATCTGCTGGGACTGCTCTGCCCCTTTCCGGTCCCAGGGCTGTGAGCGTCCAACAGCTCTGCACTGTGAGATCTCCTCATCACAACTGCAGTTCCCTTCCAGCTCCCTGACACTGGTGCTGCCTCCACCCCTCCCGTCACCTGAGAAAATAGCTGTCTCGTCCCCATCCAGTTGGGGAGAGCAGGGACTTATCAGAACAGTTTTAGTTCTAGGTGCACCTTGTGGCCATCTCAGCAGCTATACTGCCCACCCTTCCCCCACACCCCGGCCTTGGTACCTAGCTTGTCAGCCTCCAGCTCTGCCATCAGGATACTGGGGCACAGACTCCTCTATTCTCAGATCTTCCAACTATTTGGGGGTTTCTGCCACATTTCCCTGGAACTAATTTTTGGGTGATGGGGAGGAGTTAGAGATTTTAATTTCATAGCTCTCCCCTATAACAGTCCTTGGTCCCAGTGCCCAATATACGTTTTATTTACTTATTTATCTTTATTGTCCCCTCTCTCCCCACTGACTCCCTCCACCCTGCTCCTGCCCTCTCCTCAATCTACACAGAGAGGTGGGGAGAAAAATGTAAACATGATTAGCTCAGCAAGCATTTTCTTAAAAATTCTGTGTCAAACCTAGACAATAAGCTTGGCGAGACTTAAATTTTTTAAAAATTGTGCTTCACCTTACAGAGTAAGAGTTAATAGAGACTAGAGAGTGAGCAGAACACCACTGGTACATCTAGGAAGACATCAAGTCAGAAGGAACCTGAGCAGTATTGGCTGAACAGAGAGGAAGAAGTGAGAAAAGATGATTCTTCATGGACTGTATTTACCCCAAATGACTAACTTTACCCAAGCTGGACTGTGGAATGAGACCCAAAATGGGAATCAGATTATCAAAAAATAAAATTATATTTTTTGCACGCCTTAATAAAATAGACTGATATATTCACTCCTTTTCTAGTCCCTATTGTGAACATATTTACATGTAAAAAACACATGTTAGCAGCACCACCTCAGCCAGTCTTAGTATGGTAGCATGCCCAGCTCAATATGTTTTAAAAGGCATTAAAAAGCAATTTAACTTTACACCCCAAATATCCATGCAGATTATATAGTAACTAGAGGCTTGATGCACGAAATTTGTGCAAGATTAGGCCTTCCTTCCCCCGGCTGCTGGCACTGGCTTCCCTCTGGCACTCAGGACCCGGCTTACTTCGCAGCCCTGGCTTCAACTGGAAGGTTGTCTGGAAGTACGGCTGGTCTAATTAGCATATTATGCTTTTATTATTATAGATATATGTAAATTTTTTAACATGAAAGAACTTGAAAAGTGTATAATATGTATAATTGTTATTTTCTGAGTAAAGTTCTTTATAAATACAAAGAAAGAATGTTGTCTGACTAAATAAAATTAAAACGTTTCCCTAAGGGAAAAAAAAATAGAGCACAAAACAAAAGACAAAAATCCAATGATAATCAGGGAGAAATATTTGCAAATCTTATCACAGAAACAAAGAATTCTTCCACCTAAGAAGGTGGTGATAGTGCCGGTGGGCTGAGAATACTTCCAATCACGTTATCTGTGTTCTTATTACACATATCCAATCATCTTTCTAAAGGCTACAGGGTATGTATTGTTTAACTATCCATAACTCAACATAATTCATTTAATCATTTTCTGTATTGTTGGATATCTGTGTTGTTTCCTATTTTCCACTGTTAGATAACCTCCTTAGAAGTGGAGTTTATGAGTCAAAAGGCAAGCATACTTTGTTATTTAATACATATTATCAAACTAGAGTCCTGATGCACAGATTTGTGCACTGGTGGGGTCCTTTGACGTGGCCTGTGGGGATTGGCCAGAGACTGGCTCTCTGACATCCCCTGAGGAGTCCCAGATTGTGAGAGGGCAGTTCTCGGGTGACACACCCCAGAACTGGGCTCCCTCCTTTCTGGTTCCAGTTGTGTCATCCGAGAACTACGGCTGCCAAGTCACCGCAGCTTGGCAGCTCCTGCGTTAAGCATCTGCCCCCCCGGTGGTCATTGCATGTCATAGCTACCAGTAGGATGGTCGAATGGTCAGACAGTCACTCAGGCAACAAATTTTTAATCTATTTTACTTTGATAATCAGAAAAAAATATTAATTAATGCGGTCATGTGTTTATTGTTACTGGTATAAGACAGGGATTGACAAACCTTTTCTGAAAGGGCCAGATGATAAATATTTTAGACTTTGTGGGTCATTCAATCAATCGCTGTTGCAACTCCACCACTGTAGTGGAAAGCCACCAAGCAACACTGCGCAAGTGAGTGAGCAGGGCTAGGTTCCAATAAAACTTTATTTGTGGATATTGAAACCGACTGTCAAATAATTGTCACTTTATAAAGTACTGTTCTTCTTTTGATTTTTTTCAACCATTTGAAGAAAATGTCAAAACCACAGTTCACAGGCCACACAAAAACACGCAGCAGAATGCATCTGACCCACAGGCTGTAATCTGTCAGTTTCGGGTGCTGAAATTAGTACTTGATAACTCATTATGCAGTCTATTAGAAAATTCTTCCTTGAGGAAAAACTTTCACTGTCCTGCAGGTTCTATTTTGTTCCTTAAGATTCATATGATATTAGGATGACCTTGGCCACCACTGTCATAGTAGCCAATGGATAAATTAAAGTGACTGCACATCACCTGCTGTCAATATTAATTCTAATACTGTTAAGAGTATTACCTAAAGGATTTAGAGAGAATCTATTCCTATGTTTTCTCTCAAAGCTATTCCCTAGATTGAGCCAGACCATTAAAGCTATATTACTCTGTATTGATTATTTCTCCCTAACAACTTTAAAATACATATCCATGCACTCTTTACTTCACAGAATTCCTCTAAAACAGTTGTTTATAGAAACCCACCCCTGAAATCTAACTGGTCATGTTGACCAATGTCACCCCAATAAATTTATGAATAAATAAATAATAAAAGTTATAATTTTTGCAAGATTCCATACGCCTACATTGAGAATTAAGAAACTCGCATCATCTTTTACTCAATGAATATTTTTGAAGATATTATTGATTATGTCACAATATATCCTTTGTATGAGAAAGACACTTGTCTCAGTAAGAAAAATAATTAGGGTTCTCTTTTTAAAAATATTTTTATTGATTTCAGAGAGGAAGGGAGAGGGAGAGAGCAACATCAATGATGAGAGAGAAGCATTGATTGGCTACCTCCTGCACATCCCCTGCTGGGGATTGAGCCTGCAACCTGGGCAAGTGCCCTGACTGAGAATGGAACTGTGACCTGTTGGTTCATAGGTTGACTCTCAATCACTGAGCAACACTGGCTAGGCAGGTTTCTCTTATTTTTAGCATGGCTTTTGTGCCCTGAACTTCACAAGTCTTTTCCTTACCTTATTCTTTCCCTTCCGTTAATTTTCTTTATACATATTTTAACTTGTTTCATTCTGCTATATTTTATGTAGTTTATGAGCTATATCTTCTCTACCCCTCTTCCTCCTCTCTCTTCTTCATCTTTGAAAACGGGCATTTAAATTTTTAAAACATTAAAAATGGAGGTTGCAGGCAGGGGTGTGCCAAGTCCAGATTTGACAAGAGGCTGGGATGAGGACAGTTTTAATGCCAATTGGTAGCCTTTCCTTCTTCTCCTATGATTCTTATTTAGTCTCTTTAACTAGCAGAACCATTTTAAAATAAAACCTCATATTTATTTTGCTCTTCTTTTTTCTTTCATCTAATGGCTCCACTCAGGAACCACAATGCCCTGGGAATCCAACCATGGATCCCGTCAATGGCCTGTCCTTCTTCAGCCTGAAAGTTCTCTGTGCCTCAAGGTCAGAGCAGGGGAAGGAACTGGGGCCAGCGAGCCTGCCTGGGGGGGTTATCTGCCAGGTTGTCAGGAGTGACAGCAAAGAGCAGGGCTGCTTGATGAATCCAACCAGCAGGAAAACCTGTCAAAACACCCAGAACGTTCATTGCAGGGGTCGTGGAAACATTGCCTATTTGTTTGGAGCACGTTTAATTATTTTTAAACATATGCAGTCTGTAGTTCAGTGAACATGTCAGGGATAATAGAGGAAGAAAAGCAAATGAGGGGAGCCCAGCTCCTGGAGCGCCTGACTCCTCTCTGCAGCTGGCTGATGGGGAGAAGCGTGGATTCCCTCCCAAGTGTGGCTCCCTGTCTGTCACCTAATGAAACGCAGCAGGGGGATTAATGGCATTAGCTGGAGGCCAGCATGCTGTGCAGTAAACAGATATACATCCTCACTCATTTGGGGGAGTTTCTCAGCGCCTGCCCACTGGCCTGCAAAGGTCACTCCCAGCCCTGTATTAGTTAAATGGGAGAAATTAGGTTGGTTGAGAGAATCCTGCAGTCTGTGTAGGGAGAGCAGCCCTGGGGGGCAGGCACCTCATTCTGCTCCTCCCTCCTCCCCACTCACCCTAATTGGGGCTTAGATTTCTTCTTGGGGGGGAAGTAGAGGTAACCAGAGAAGATAAAAGCTCTACAAGTAAATGCTTTACAGAAGAAGAAAAAAAAAGATTTTATTTTTATCACCAAATTGACTGAAGGGTGTGAGAAAAACATGGGGCATTGCTGTTTGGATATCGAGCTAATCTCTCTTCACTCATGAACCGAGAGTGTTTCCACATATCAGTGCACACAAAGCCGAGAGCTCAGAAATACACATGTTCACTTTCCCTGCTCCACAGGGATATGCACAGCAAACAGCTACAAGGAAATCCAAAACTCAGAAGTCCCAACTTTCAACTAATGGTAGAAAATATGGGGGGGAGGGGGGGCTAAGGGGAGAAACCAAGAGAAGAAAGTTAGGAGGAAGAATAAATACTGCCTGAGGAGGGCTATGAACAACATTCAGACACAAACAGAAACCTTCAATTAAGTGGAAGAATACCCAGCACTGTCCAAACATAATCAGGGGCAGAATCTAGAAAGGAATAAAAGAAAAAGAAGAAAAAACAAAACAAAACAATCAAGGTAGAGAAGAAGGTTTGAGGGAAATATGCAAAGAAAAATTTAGAGCTGACTCAATGCTACACAAATATTAGATAAGGACAAACGTAAATGCTGCCTTGTCAGAATTTACCTTCATTATCCTATATAATAAAAGGCTAATATGCAAACTGACCAAACAGTGGAAAGACCGGTTGCTATGACGCACACGGACCACCAGGGGGCAGACACTCAATGCAGGAGCTGCCCCCTGGTGGTCAGTGCGCTCTCATAGGAGGAGCGCTGCTCAGCCAAAAGCCAGGCTCATGGCTGGTGTACGCAGTGGCAGTGGTGGGGGCCTCACCCGCCTCCGCAGCAGCGCTAAAGACCCCTCGGGGGATGTCCAACTGCTGGCTTAGACCACCGGGAGCAGGCCTAAGCCGGCAGCTGGAGATCCCCTGAGGGGTCCCGGACTGAAAGAGGGTGCAGGCCAGGCAGAGGGACCCACCCCCTCACCCCCCCAACCCCCCCAACCCCCCCATCCCCCCCCACCCCACCCCTCCTGCCCTGTGCACAAATGTCGTGTATGGGGCCTCTAGTTTTCTTATCAAAACAGAACGCTTTATTTCATACTAAAAGCGTCGAGTTGCACTCTGACATTTGCATGCTACACATTAGACATTACTATCAAGGAAACATGACAAATGAAAAATAAAGAAAAAGGAAATTCAGGATCATTCATATTTATTATGTCACAAATTCAATTCTGAACACCTCTGCATATCACCACTACTTCCTCAGGGTGAGACAGGAAGTAGTGGGAGTCAGATTTCTTAAAGGAAACCATGGCAGAGTTCATTTGCTCCCTATTAGCAGGCCAACAACAGAGAAAAGAAGGGATGGGCAGGAAGAGCATGCCATCACAGATATGTGTCTATATTTACCAGAAAGAAGCAGGTCAAATGTAGGTAGTTTTTTTCTTTTTCTTTTTTTTTTTTTCTAAATCCGCAGGCCTCACCAGCTTCCAGGGAGAAATGGGATCTGGGAACTCAATACCTGTGTTCAGATTGTTGCTTTCATTGATGAACACAGAGCCTCAGACCCCTCCCCTAGGTCCTGTGCCTCAAATACTCCAGGAGTCTGCTCTGCTGCCGCTGGCTGCTCTGGAGAACTAGGCACCTGGGAAGAACTCTCCCCTGCAGGCCCACAGTGTCCTCAGGTGCATGGCAGCCCCGGTGCCGAGAGATTGCTGTCCTGCTCAACCAGCTGCTTCCTGGTCCTCCCAAAGACACTGGCCCCTCAACTCCTTACCAGGCCAGAACTGACTCAGTCCTCCACACAGAGAGGATTCCTACTGTACGTGAAGGGCAGATTCAGTCCCAGAGTCAGCTGGGGCAGCTGGTCCTGGCTGACCTCTCCTGTGCTTGTCTCTCCTGAGTCCAGGTATCTGGGCACCACACTCTTGTCTCATGGGTTCCTTTCTGCTTTAGCAGAGTCCTCATGTCTGTGGACCCCGGGGTGGAGGCAGGGGGCGGGGGGCGGGGAGGTGGAGGTAGGGAGACGAGGTAACTTTCTACTGTTGGCGAATGAGCCTTTTCCATCTGGAGTTTGATTACCAAAACTTATAAGAAAATCTTTACATCTTCAATGACTTGATGTATTGAAGTAAAAGTCGTGTGTGAACAAGAAGGGGGACTAATGACACTAGGTATTGTCCACACTTTTTCATAAATGCAATGGCATCAAATAGAGAAGGGATATCCTCCAGGTGTCATTACCGAGAAAGCCTGATTCTCTGCTTCAAAGTAACTGACTGACTACTGAACTTCTTAATTTTCTTTTATTTCCTACGAGAATTCCTCTTGCCTGGCCAACTCTAGCAATACTCATGTATAACAAAATAAAGTCTTCCATCTGCACAATGCTGGGGCTATATTCTTACCCATGGTGTCTGATAACTATGTAAACTATTGAAACAAAGCTAGAGTGATTTATATGTGTCACTAGAAACTTGAGGTTTTTTAAGAATTCATAACCATGTACAGTATGAGACATATTAGATAAACCATTTGGATAACAAATAACACTCACAGCAAACTTTCCCAGATACAAATTTAATCCAGAGAGCAAGTTGGAGCATTTTCCCATCCCGTTCAGAAGAAACCTTGTGGTCACATTCTCTCTGCTGATCATAGTGTCATGTGGCCTAGAGTGTGAGGGAAAAGGACAGCAGGGGTCTGTGGGGCTCTGGCAGGTTTCAGAGTAGGCAGTAGGAACCTGTGCTCCTCACATTGGACCTTAAATTTCTGTGTGCGTCTGAATCACCTGGAAAATGCGCAAACAAATGTAAGTGTTCAGATTCTACCTCCACAAACCCCCATCTCGTTAAGTCTGTGTTGAGGCCTAGGAATATGCATTTAATAAGTACCACACCCCACACACCTGATGACTTGGTGATGTAAAGGTTATATTATGAAACACCGATTAGACCCGATAATTATGGGACCATTCTAAATACGACTGCACTTTGGGCAGTAGTTTGTTAGGAAGGTGTGAAGCAGCAGGAGGCCAGGCTGCATGTGCTCAATGCATATGGCATTACTTTAGGACAACTACTGTTATCTTGATGATACTGTTTAATATACATTGCAGATGGATTATTAACTCTATCCCCTCTAGCAGTCTGTCTCTAGCTGGAACCAAGTGACCACAAAATGTTGCAGAGGATTTGGAAGTTATGCTATTTAACTTGTCATATTGGGGCCCCAGGACTGGAGGGAGATGTGTGGAGCTCGTGTGGCCATATGTGTGTGATTACCTTCATGCATGCAACTCACAGACATGGGGCCTTGAGCAAGAAAGGTCATCTTTCTTTTAGAAAGTGACTTAGTGGGTGGTATTTGTAACCCAAAACATAACTCTCTATTGTATATATACATATGTTATATATACATACATACACACACACACACACACACACACACACACATATATACATACAGGCATACACACATAAAATGTGAGTTATACTGTGTGGTACATAATGGTTTGAATTCACCCGAAGGCCAACCACAGTGGGGAAAACATTCTTGCCTTTCCCAGATCCACAGAAGGTGACTAAACCTCCTCCATGAATGTAAACCTCACATTCTCTGCCCAGCTGGCCCCCTGTTCCAATCCAGTACATCGAAGATTCGGCAAACACATTTAGGAAAGAGGGAGGAGATAAGTAACACCAAGCTATGCTGATAAGAAGACCAGGACTAAGTCTTTGAATTTGTGCACAGTGGAATGAATGCCTTTTATCCACTCACCTCCCTAAGCAAGCCACACCAGGAAAATCATTTTCCAATTAGTCAGCAGGTTTCAGCATCATTACCTTTGAGATCAGATTTGCAACCATTCAAAAATGCATCAGAGACAATGTAAGAAGGAGTTAAGCATCGTTCCTGGCATGTGAGGGCTGGGAGGAGGCGAAATGAGATTAGCTGCGGCAAAATGGGAGGGTTTACATTACCAGAGGGGCTCTACCTGGCTCCAGGCTTAACAGTGAACAGCGCTTCCAGCATATGGCATTACAATGGATTAGTGATCAAGTCCGATTAATCCTAATAGATCGTCTTTTGAACCTCAGTGGCTTGTTAGGTGAGAAAAAAATTGTCCCCAAAGTGTCAGGTGAAACTCTCATTTGAGGTAAGACTACCATGTGGAGATGGGTCTCCATCTGGTGGCTTCCTTTTGTGAAACTCCACCAGAAGGTGTTTTAATGAGGCTTTTATAGCAGGCACCACCTGCCACTAATCTTCCCCTCTAAAAAGGTGTAATTGAGGGTTGGTTTTACAGTATGGCTCGTATCCTAACCTTGGGAATTCATCAAGAAATGCAAATCATGGGTGGGATGGTGTAATCATGAAATGCCATTTTGGCTTTTGGTTTAGACTGAAGTGGTTATAGAAATTTGTGGTTCGCTAATTACAACCAGCTATATAGTAGCTTCCCCTTTCAGTTAGATTAAAACGTGTGTCATCTCGGAATTAAATAACCAAGTTGATGGTGACCATATGTCTTCATTCAATTCTTTGCACATGTAAAGAGTTGCGAGGCTGCAAGTGGTTCACACAATTTAAAGGTTTCATTCCCACTATTAAGGTTTAACTGGTCGGATTTACTGCACATTCGTCCTCTTAGTAGCTGCTTCAGTCCTAAGATGCACTGTTTGAATGAGATATGAACAAATGACCAAATCACGGAGATGTTTTCTATGTATGGGACTTTGGGAATACAGGGTTTTTTTTTTCTTCATTGCTTAATTTAACACAGATTTTGGTCACACTGGTCTCCCGGCAGACTGGGTATGGAATACACTGGCATTTCTACCCAGGACCTCATTTGAAATAAAAGATGCTGCAGAAGGTGGAGTACAATAAAGTAAGTGATTCTTTTAACTCAATAACCATAAACTGAGCCCTAACAATGTACCAGGTATGTTGCTACAAATTAGGAAATAATAAATAGTAATAACAGCAACAACAAAAATATTACACAGAACCTGTCTCCCAATAAGTGTGGGATCATTGGTTTTTCACTCCTATTCTACTAAAGAATATTTCAAAGTTCTTTTCCTTTGCTAGTGTCCCCTCAGAATGTTATGTCAAGAAACTCTTACCTACATATAAATCAAGTCAACAAAATAATATATATACTAAGATAAATTTCAATATTTGGGCATTATCTATATATAGTATGTATAACTATTTTTAACTCAAAAAATGCATTGCTCTTAATTATTTGCCTCTTAATTACTAGTTTAATTATTGAATAGCAAGAAAGGTACATGATCCAAAATATCCCATAATCCAAAACTGATATGCAGTTTGGGTTTGGAATGGCCTTTATAAATACAAAACACGATTTTAAAGCAGAAATAATAAACTGGAGCCCCAGAAGGTAAATCTGAACTATACTTTTTTTTGTTGCTAATGTTGCTTTCGTTGTTGGCCTACACAAAGTTTGTGGGTTGTTGTTTTAAATATGTTTATATTGACTTTTTGTTTTTGTTTTAGAGAGCGAGAGAGAGAAAGGTAGAGGAAGAGAAACATCAATTGGCTGCCTCCTGTAGGGACCCTTCCTGGAGTTTGAACCTGCAACCCGGGTATGTGCCCTGACCGGGAATTGAACCGGTGTCATTTTGGTGCACGGGATGCTGCTCAACCAACTGAGCCACACTGACCAGGGCGAGGTTTGTGTTCTTAATACAAATTTTAATCTATATGGCCATGTTATTCTCTCTCCTGTTTACCTGTTGACCAAAGGCCCCATTATTCCCTAATCTCATGCCCGATCACATTGACAAACCTAAATTTCAACTATAAATTAATGAGGCTGATTTTCACCTGAGTTGGTGAACATTGGTCCCATTGCATTAGAATCAATCCCTGAACATGTCTCCAAGCCTGTGTAAAGCCTGGCAGATGGACCAGCATGGGAGAAGGCACATACCCAGCCAATTAGCAGGTTCTCAGGAGCCAAATCTGTCCTTCAGTAGAGCTAAATATTTTAGTCATTTTGCTCCCACATCCCTAATGTCCTTGGTGCACAGTCATGAATCAGAAACTGAAGGGACAGCATAAGTGAGAGGAAAAAAGACAAGAAAACATAATTTAACCTATTTTCCATTTAGGGAAAGATTTTATGATCAGAGTTTTAAAATCTGTAACTTCAATTTCCACAATGCTTTTCTCCAGGAAATTCAATTCTCACAGACATGATTCATTAGAACTAATCCTGCCAGAGAGAAAAAGATTGCTTGAATTGTGTTCCCGTTCACAGTAAGGAGGATAAAGTCAATTATTATTTTCCTTTAGCCTTAGACCAATTAGAGAAATTGGTCCATTTTTTTTTCTAAAATAATCCATCAATGTTGGTTTAATACAGAGAAAATAATAGTCGGCGAAAGGCTAAACAGCCAGGTGACACATGCCATGCCTCCTGTTATAGGTTCTGTCCATGCAGCACATTACAATGTACCCAACTTCACCCTGCCTTAGCTTTTGGACCTATTTTATTCATTCCACTAAACCCATAATGAGGTCTAGCCCAGGAAATTACCATGCAGCAAGAAAATGTCTTTGGTGTTTTCTCCCTCAGTGCCACCTTTATGTTTCCTTTATGGCCTCATGATGTCCCCATGTCCCCACTGTGTGACACTGTCAGGACTGCCCTTCTCAAACAACCACTCATCCCCCCTCCGCTTCCTCCTGCTCTCTCTGAGATAAAGGCTCTGGACCAGGGTGCTTTCTAGTGGACAGCTACCCACTTTAAATAGCTTCTTGTGAAATTGGTTTGGGGGCTCTGTGATTTTAAGCTTTTAAGCATAATGTCTCATCTAAAGGGACAGTTCTGTGGTAAAAAATCACTGTTGGCTGGATGAGAAATAATAGAGGACAGGGGAAGGCCTAGGGCAGCCCCAAATCATATCATGCTTTGCCACTACTTAAGGCAAGCTCAGAGTAAAACATTTTCTTCCTTGTAGGCTCATTTAGTCATGTTTAAATGAATTATAAAAAAATTAACTTAATTTTGGCATGTCCTACATTACGGATCTTTGTGAGAATGAGACAGTTATGCAGGTGTGTTTCCTGTTACTTTTAGAATTTGGAGGTAGTCAGAATGGAGGTGTGTTGGCTAAAACTTGATGTGATGCCATCTCTTTAAATATAAGAAGGCAAAGAATCACTTCTTCATCTTAACTAGAAGTCAAAGAAATTTATTTAAACCTGTGACTTCCTCACACAACATCCTGTCATACAGTTACGCTGCCTTGTAGTCTGTGTAGAATTTGTACACACAGGTATTTTCAGTTCGCTGCCATTTGCCCTCCCTCACAAAGTCTGCCTTTGTTATATTCTTCAACGTGCAGCCCTCTGCCTCCTGCACACTCTCCCCGAGAGCCTTACAGTGTGCCATCTTTCCCTTGGAGAACCCACACGCACACCAAGCATGAGGTTGGCTCACCTTGACATTTTATTGTTGTCTGGCATTTCCCCCTATACCTTCCTCAGTATGTCACATATGTTTGTAACCAAGGCCAAGAAAGTTTTAAGAAAGGAAAAGAGAGGAGAAGAGGGGAGAATGGTGGAAGAGGAAGAAAGGATCAAAAAGGGGATAAAAAATTATTATTTCTGTTTAGGTAAATCATTTAGACAATAATTCATCTATCTGAAAAGAGACAAAAGGTAGACAGCCCCAAATCAGGTGAATTTCTACACATACATAAGAAATACTCACCTAAGAGTATAATAGGTCTAGCACGTGTCCCAAACCAATCCAGTGTCACCTGGCACAGGTCTACAAAAGTGCTTATCAGACCTGTGTGAACCCAAGAGTCTTGCACCAGCATTAGGAATTTGATTCCAGAGACCTGGGTTGAATTCCAGGAATCTCAATTTTTAAAAACCACCCACAGTGATGCTGACACTGTGTAGAGGAGGAATATTTCAAAGTTGTAGGCTATTTCATCAAAATACCCATTACTCTCCTTGGCCCTTAGAGAGTCCAGAGTGAGCAGTTTCTACAGAGAGTGCTGCATAGAGAAACAGGATATTTTATGGAAGATGATTTTTAATTTAAAGAAGAGCTATCTTGGACCAGTTATGCTCCATCAATAAAGCAGACTTAAGTATTAAGCCCAAAAAAGGAAAGATTCCAACCTCTGAGATAGTTGTCTACTCACCAGAGGAACTGAAATGATTATAGGTGGCCCAGGCCAGATATGTAATGTGGGTGTTAAGATTCTGGTTACAAACCACTGTGGGAAGGCATGGAATTTCTAGGCTGAGAGCCACTTGTGTATACAGTTCCTCAATTTGCATTTTAGAGAAACCCAAAGTTTGTTTGCTGCAGGTGCAAAATCTCACACAGCAGCAAAACCTGTGCACTCCATGGTGTTCAAGCAGATCTGTTGCCCTGCCTGCCCTACCCCTCCCTTTTCCTCTCTAGCCACTTCCTCGAAGAAGGTCTGACCCAGATAAACCATAACCATTGAGAGCATTAATACATAAAGGTCCCATGCCACCTGACAACCCTGCAAAGTCTGAAACTACCAATCAGTAGTTAATATCTTCAGATATTCATGATACCAAATACTTGTAGCAAAAGCCAGTTTTTATTGCTACAACACCCTTTTCTAGTCTTTTTGGGTAGGAGTAATGTTTATGGCCATTTGATGGTCTCATGCATAAATAAATTCAAATTGGCTGAAGCAAAAGTATTGGAATATGGACAACAGTAACATCTCAACTTTTGGCTAACAGAATGACCTGGGTCAACTAGTACTTGCAATTTAAGTTTTTCACCCAACATTTATTTCTATCATGAAAAGGTGAGAAAAGGTTGCAGATGGACATGAACTACTAGTCCATAATATAAATTACTCTTTTCATTTTTGAATCTACATATACATTCATTCCAGAGCTGATCTTTCATTCCTAAAGCTTGCAAGCTTGATGCAATGTTAACATATAACAACCCAGCCTGGTGCCTACTGAGTAGGAGCAAGAAGTTTTCCTCCTTACTTTCATCCACAGGACTTTCTATTCTGATGTGTTTGACTTCATCCCTGATTGATCTTGAACTGGCAGGAATTACAGGTCTCTTTCAAAATGAGTAGTGCCATGAAAATAGGCACCTTTCATCTTTGGAGGCAAAGGAGCCCTCTGCCACGTGGTGGGGTGGCAGTTCCTTTGATCAACATTTCTTTGTTCCAGCCTAGAAACTGAGTCAGCCTACCAGGCACAGCAATACAATAGAGGAGCCAGGATCCCAGTGGAACCAACGATCAGCAATGATTGGGAATTTCCATCACAGCATCTTAATCCACTAGCATGAGTTGTCACCAGAGCTCCACTAGGCCCATTAAAATGACTTCAGGTCACCTCCAAGGAGCTTGCCCATTCACTCCACAACAATTATCCTAATCCCCTTAGCAGACCCAATCCCTTAACACTTATGAAGTGCCCTCCTATGCAGGGTGCTGACATTTTCCAACAACACTTGCCTCTTTGAAATGCCAATCAAAAGTCCCTCTTGTTAAAATACACGGCCCTCTCTGCAAGTATAAACAGACCTTCATACATCATCACCACCGCCATCATTAAAAAGCACTTACAGAACGCCCACCTGCGTGCGATGCTGTGCTGCTGGGCCCAGAGCGTACAAGTGCCCGAAGTGCTGACCTCGGGAGGAGTGGCTGCAAACCTGCCACTTCAAGGCTCCTGGGCTGCTTACTGAATGCAGACTGCGCCCAGAGGCATGGGCCTGCAGCAGAGCATTTCTGGTGCCTGGGTAATTGCCCCAAGAGGATTAATTAGCTGTTCCACAGAACAGATCTCAGAACAGCAGTGTGTAAGTGACAAAACTCACCATTAAAGTTTTACCAAAAGGCTACTTCCCAAACTTTAGGTACCACTCCCTAGTACTTGACAACTTGGTTCTGCAGGGGCTGATTTGGAACCTTTCATAATTTTGGTCCTCCTCCCACATGCTGTTATCCTTTTGACTATCCACTGCTAAGGAGAGAAGGGTGGGTGGAGCCAATAATAGCCCAACATGGTCCTGCTAGCTAGCAAGCCCGGGTCAGAGGATGTTGGTTTATCTATGAGCCTCCCACTATCCAGTGGGGCAACTTGGAGAAGTCATTAGCTTCATTTTCCCCCTGTGTAAAATGGGAACTGTACCATATGATCAAGGGCTTTCTTGAAGGTTAAGGGAAACAATATGTGGTGAAAATACAATGCGTGGGACTTAGTGGTTGGAGGCTCATCTTGCTTACATCCTAGACAAGACTATTGACTAAGACTGGGGAGGCTTCCGAGAGGTAGCACTTTGAGAAATTATCCATATGTTAAGTGAAAGAGCTCCAGCCAGAGGAAATAACATGAGAAAAGAGCAGACCTTTAAAGCTAGCAACAATCATGCAAGGGAGAAAAAAAAAAGCACCTTGGTGCAGACACTTCATTGGCAAGTAGTGAGAAGAGAGGGTGAAAACGTGGGAGTGAGGGAGAAGCAGGGATGCAGGGGATCCATTCCATCATCCCTCTGTTTATGCTTTTCCTTGGCCATGTCCACACATCAAGCATTCGTTGTTGTTGACTCTGTGCCTGATGAATGTACACACTTATTCGTGCAAAAAGCAGCATCGGAAACGCAAAAGAACAATGACTGTGGAGAGTGAGCATGAATCCTGACTCTCACCGATATGATGCTAGGTTTCTCTTTGACACCATTTTAAGGCCTTCTTTGCTGTGTTCTTCCTGAGGGCCGAAAGGAGACATATGTTTCGCATCATTTTTAAACTGGGCATAATGTAAGGATACACTGAGATGCTTCAAATCCAGCTCAAAACAAATATGCTTTGACAAAGACTTGTATGTCTTAATTTCCTTCTCCCACTGCAATATTTTTTGCCACAACACAACTTTAATTACTACCCTCTACTTACACCATGTATACACCATGACAAGTAAAGGCACTAGCAAGGAGTATGAAAAGAATACATCTGAATGTGCCACCTTCAGAGATGTTTGTCTGAAGTAGTCCCACTCAACCATCTTACCTTCTTTGCATGAGTGTTGGTTTCTTGTGAAACAGATGCCCCACCTAAGAGTGCTGGAGATGTCTGCAGAGGGGACTGAGTGCAGATGTCTGTAACAGTGCACTGTGGCTTTCGTAGGTCCCGTTGTGCCCTCACCAGTGCTCAGCGATGACAGATAACTTAAATGTCAAAATTGCAAACCAGTGTAGTTTACCACGGTATGGCTCTATCCCTAGATTATAATACACACAGCCTCTCACAAACAATATTTTACCTAAAGAAGGTAAGTGAAGAAACTGTGGATCAATGTAGGATGGAAACATTGATCGCAGACATCCCCTTACTAAAGAGGAGGAGTGTTCAGCATAGCTCTGCCAGTACCCACACTATTAAGTGCCCCATCAGAGCTAACCTATAGAACTTCAGTTTCTGTTCAGTGACCTATGAATAGGAACAGGAATGCTTACCAGAGAAGGGTGGGGCGAGGGGGTCAAAACTGGAATGAGAAAAAGTATATGAATATTCTAGTCATTCTACCTAAAACAGCCTTTTTAGTGCCCTATCCCACCACCCTTTTTAATTTTTATCATAGGTCTCCCTACAACCTGAAAATGTCTTATTCATTTACATGTCCAGTTTCCTGTTGATTCTTTTACTCACTAGAATATAAGCTCCAAGAGAAAGGAAGCCTTACTTGTCATGTTTAATACCAAATATAAAAACTTGCCTACTGATAGGAGGTACTAAAAAAATATGTTGATTGTATAGTAGTTGATTAATAAATGACATATACAGATGAATGCACATATGTATATAAATATATTAATAGCTTATTTACTCACTAGTACATGTCTCTCTATATTCATAATAAAAACATTTTATATATCATAATTCTCATTGTATATACATATATATGCATATATATATTCTATCTAATAAAGAGGGAATATGCAAATTGACCATCACACCATCACAAAGATGATGGCGCCCATAGCCACAAGATAGCAGCGCCCAGTCCCCTCAGCCCTGCTGGAGTCCCCCAGTCCTTTCATCCCCGCCGCTGAGAGCAGACAGCAGGGTGTGGCGGCTTCATTCGCACGGTGGTGGCAGTGAAGCCCCCAGTCCCTGCAGACAGAGAGCAGACAGCGGAGCATAGGGGCTTCGTCCCTGCAGCGGCGGCGAAGCCCCAAGGCCCCGCAGACAGAGAGTGGACAGCGGGTCATGGGGGCTTCATTTGTGTGCCAGCAAAGCTCCCAGGCCCTGCAGACAGAGAGCAGACAGCGGGGCGTGGCGGCTTTGTTCGCACAGTGGTGGCAAAGCAGCCAGGCTCAGCAGAGAACCACAGGGAATGGGCCTAAGCCATCAGTAGGACATCCCCTGATGGCTCCTGGATTGGAGAGGGTGCAGGTTGGGCTGAGGGACTCCCCTCCCCCCAGTGTGTGTGTGTGTGTGTGTGTGTGTGTGTGTGTGTGTGTATGTATAGGAGGGTTAAACAATTTGCCCAATTGCCATGGCACCAGAGAGTGGCAATCTTGGAAATTGAAACCATAAATCCACAGCCAGTTTGTGTTTCTCCCATTACAGCACAGCTACCTACCCACTAATTTTCTCCTTTTCTCAAGGGGATGGCCGCCATTCTTCCTTACCATTTTAGACCTGTTTTAGAGTCTTTACTTAATAGCTTGTAATTTCACCCATACTTCCCAATGTTTTCCCAGCCCCCTTTCCAGCCCATAATAGCCAATCCATATGTCCAGGCCCAAGGGGACCATGAGTGGTTCTCTAGCTCTACATTTGTTATCTAGCCTTCTGGATACTACAATTTCTAGCAGCCAGTTACTCAGCATTCTTAGAGTCCTCATTTAATTAGCATGTTAAAAATCAGATACTCTTAGCCCTAATCCCCACAGGGTTAGAACCCCACAAAAAAGCCCCCAGGTTTTCTTATACTGCGTGACAAAGAGTTTGAGCCCACACGTGCACCAACCACTGATGGACTCCGCACCGCAGCTGTGCTGCTGAAGGGTGACTGTACACGGGCAAACACTTGCAAAGGGAGCTGCTGAAATGGGACCTCGCACGTCTCTGACAGTGTTAATTACTGAATCCTCCTGGCCTGCCAGCCAGGCTTCTCCATGGAGGGCCTCGCCATGTGGAACTTGCTCCCAGTGGCACTCCCCCTGAGCCCACACTTGGCAGCAAGCAGGCAACATTTTAAAAGATGTTTTTATTTGCTTTAGCATTTGGTTCATCCCCACCCCCTTCACTCTGACACTTGGAGGCGGAAATGTGTTTTCTTGCAGTTGTGGCAGAGTTCCACCAGGTTCCCGAATCCCGTATTTAATGAGATGGTGGCCAGAAGGGAGCCCACAGCTGGAAGCACTGACCTGGGTTTTCTATTCAGGGTCCTGTGTACACAGATCTACCACAGGGGATGGTGCCGGGAAGGGCACGGGGCAGCTGCCGTACATCCGAGGCCTCTAACTTTAGTACTAGTTAGCATATACCTGGGACACGGTCTATGCACCGCATTTATATAGGATATTTAACTTCCCTTTATCAGTTCATGCAGAAGGGAGCCTTGGCTGAGACAAGAGTGCTTTTGTGAAATGTTTCCTAAAAGAAAAGATTCCACCTTACTTGTATGCCTGATTTAACTTGATCCTTCAGTAACAGGAATTTAGCCAGCTATGCTATGAAACATGGCAAATCCCAGTCACAAGGTCTCTGACATGCCATTCATTAAGATGACTCTCTTGGCTTCCACTGTGGGTGTCCTCTTGCTCCACCATACGACCTAAGGGAATAAAAAAGAGCCAAGCCACGAGAACAGCTGCAATAGAAAGCCCTGTGGTCACAGGGCCAATGCCAACACCAAAGGCATGTACCAACGCAAATGCAGATGTGCGATCTGGCAAAGTGGCGTGGCATGTGGGCCTTTCAGAGCCAGTGAACCAAGCAGGATGACGAGGGTTTTCACCTTCTAGAACTGTGCCCACAATGCCGACTGCTAGATTGAATTCTCTTTCTCCAGGGCACAAATGGAGCCCAGTGTTTTCTGTTGCTTCGTCTGAAAAGCAACTGCTGGGGGAAATCCCCCAACCAGAAAGTGGAAAGGAAGTCATTTTCCTTGACCATAGTGATTTAAGTTTCCATTAAAAAGAATCCCAGCTAGCCTATTACTTTTACACTTTGTATTTTCTACCACTTAACTTCCCTGCAAAGCTCGGTATTATGGGTTGAATTGTGTCCACCCCAAGTTCCTATGTTGAAGTCCTAACCTCCAAGACGTGACCTTATTTGTAAACTGGGCTGCTGCAAGTATAATTGGTTACATTACTACGGTAGAAAGGGCCCCTAACCCAATGTGATTGGTGTCCTTATAAAAAAGGGAAACCTGGACATGGAGACACTCACACAAGAAGAACACCCTGTGAAGATGAAGGCAGAGGTCAAGGTGATGCACTAAAAGCCAAGGAACACCCAAGATCGCCGGCAAACCAGTGGAAGCCAGGGGAGGCCTGGAACAGGTTCTCCCTCGCAGTCCTCAGGAGGATGCAACCCTGCCAACACCTTGACATTGGGCTTCTACCCTCCAGGCCTGTGAGACAAGAAATTTCTATTGTCTATGCTATTCAACTTGTGGTGTTTGTGATGGCAGCTCTATTGTTATTTTCTTTTTTCCATTTTGTTGTTGTTGTGGGTATTCCCTAAAACTAAAATTCGTAGGCAGGATTATCTGCACCAGTTTTCTAGGTAAATTTTAGACAAAGAGATCTGCCTTAAAAATTGAAAATGAATGTCAGAAATGAGGAAATCATACTATATTTTTTCAGGTCAGTATGCTTTTTGTAAGTTTATCTCCAGGCACACTGTATTTGCTGCACATTTTTCATGTCCTTTGAGAAAGGAGACCTGGAGATGTTGAAGAGCAGATTCCCTGTTATTTAGTCTCTGTGATGGAGGTGCACATGTGCATCAGGGCTCGCTCTTGGAAATAATACCTGCAGGAAGATGAAGGAGGCAGGACCTAGCAGAGGAGAAACTGCTAGTGTGGTTGCAATGGAAGAATTAGATGATGAGTGTCAACTGCAGTGGTGGGCACTATAAATATGTTTCACTAATTTCTATACATTTTCTCAGGAAACAAAAAACAGCCAGAATTTACAGGGGGGGTGGGAGGGCTGTTCCCAGGTCGGGTAAAATTTCCATACAAGGAATATGCACCCAGGCTGTGCAAAGAATGGATTGTAGCTGCTAATGTGATTGTCACTCAATCCCCTCTTCAGGACCAAGCCACTCATTCCCTCAGATGCCAAGAATGATGGCTGCTAAAGGCTCAGAGTGAGTCCCTCCCTTATGATTGCCCTCAGTGGAAGACAGTTAACTCACCTTAGTACACATACCATTTGGAGGGACAACCCACATCCAAGGAGCAAAATGTAACCAGGTGGCTGTCATACTAGGAGTTTAATGGTACTCTTGCTGTGTCCTTTGGTGGAAACACTCCCTTTTGTGGTTCAGGACCTCTAGACCTCAATGCCCAGAGTTGCTAAGACACAAAGCATAAATTCTCCCTGGGCCTTCCCATGGAACGATGAGATGGGACACTGGCCTTATGCAGTATTTCACTTAGCATGCCTACTTCTCTCAGCCATTTGACCTTTTCCTCCACTGCCTGCCATGGGAGACCTGGGTCCCTACTTTATTTGTTGTAGCTTTCCTTTCTCTAAGCCTACAGCAGGATCATTGCCAGGATATTCTAAATTGTGTCACTGAAAACTGCTCTCAGACTGACAACCTCTCCATTATCCAACTTTATGTCCTTACCCTTTAATCCCAGCGCACTGGGGATCCAGTTACCACCGCAGCTACATTTTGACTTGGTCCTGCATTATTTTGTGGTATGGTCTCTTCGCTCCATCAGGCTCAGCACTTTTGTGCTTGAGTTATGGTGTGACATAAAAGTAATTACTATTTTGGTAGCCAATGGGAGAATAGGGCTAGATCATGAGAGGAGTGTATATTGTCTTGCAAGATTGAGACCTATGCATTATTTTCAAGCAAGCAGGAAAGGTAGCTGTTACAGGGGAGAATGGACCACCCTTTTTTTAAAAAATATATTTTATTGATTTTTTACAGAGAAGAAAGGAGAGGGATAGAGAGTTAGAAACATGGATGAGAGAGAAACAATCGATCAGCTGCCTCCTACACACTCCCTACTGGGTATGTGCCCACAACCAAGGTACATGCCCTTGACCGGAATCGAACCCAGGACCCTTGATTCCGCAGACCGACGCTTTATCCACTGAGCCAAACCGGTTAGGGCGAGAATGGACCACTCTTGCAGAGAGTTCAGTGGCACCTGGGAATTCAAAATATTTAATTTCATTGGCCCAGATTCCCCTCTTGAACCTCAGATCTCATATGCTAATCAGGGACCTGACCTTGGTATAGCGGACTTGCTGGAGTTGAGAATTCAGCCATCTCTTGATCTCTTTTATCCTTTTAATAAATGCCCATGCCTGATTCTTAGCTTTTTCTACTTCTAGCTATATGAATATCTCTTCATATGCTGTCACAACCTCTAACCTTCACACTTTACCTTAAATTGGTGATTAATTATCATTATATTTTATTGTTTTTCTCCAATGTATTAGACCCTTGGAAGAGCCATCTGATTCCATAGTCCTTATGATTACTATATGCCCCAAACTATTCAAATACTTGAAATATTGCAATGACCAAAGCAATTACTTTTACCAGTACCCCATCTGAATTTAGCATTGGTCAAAGTTTTAATAATTGCACAGCTGTTGCATACTGAGATTATCAATAAGTCATTGTCTTAATCTGTTCATGCTGCCATAACAAAATGCCTTGGAGGACTTCCAGTCAAGATGGATAAGTAGGGAAATCTGTGCTCATCTCCTCCCATGACCACATAAAAATTACAACTAAATTATAGAACAGCCATCCTTGGGAACCACCTGAAGATGAAATGAACTGAACTCCTAGAACTAATATAAAGAAGCAGACATCTTGAGACTGGAAGGTGAGGTGGTAATGCAAAACAGGCTGGCCTTATACCTACATGAGGTGGTTAAGAATCAGGAAGGCTATATTGGCTGAGGACGTCCCCAGAGGGAGCAAGGGGTCCCAGTCCCACAATGGGCTTCCCAGCCCGGAGCACCAGTGCAGGGAAAGAGTCTCCACAACATCTCTCCATGAAAATCACACTTTTGTCCAGGTGCAACAACAGGCTGCTGTAGGCACAGGCATCTTCTTAAAGGGCCCTAGCATCAACTCACTCCTCACAGACACTTGTCCAAAGCTCCAGAAAAATGACAGCAACTTGAGAAGTGACAGGGGCATACAGACAGAAACTGAATTGAATAGTTCAGGGTCAGGGCTAGAGGAGTAGCTCTCTCCAGGATAGAAGTGCTGGCAGGTATCCTTGATCCTTTGTTGAGATGTTTTCCCCAACCAGCCAGCAGGCTCAGGCAAGTGCCAAATCTGAGTCTCTATTAATCTGGCTAACATTGCTCACCCCACCCTAGTGATTCCCTTAGACTCCACCCTACCCAAATCACGTGCCAACCTTAACCTCTTTCAGTGACTGTTCTTCACAAGCAGCTGATCACAGCCGATGCTGGGGGCTTACCTAAAATCTCTTGAAGGTCCATAAACTCCAAAGAAGTACCACTGGCTTCAGCGTGCCCTGTACCTCTTGCTAAGTGTCCCCAAACCTGATACCACTAGCAGCTAGGCTCAGTTCACAACACAGCCTCTTCTGGGCACCTTCGAGCCCAGCCCAGGAAACTACTAATTGCAGATCACTTTGTAGCTCCTACCAGCTGGCCTTGGGCCAGGCACAGGCAGCAGTTGACCTCTGAGTACACCAGAGCCTCCCACTCCCCAAGAAGCTCCAAACCAACACACCCGGTGGCTAGCTTTAAACCATATCTGGGGACCACCCGATTAGCTCCACAACAAACCCAAAGGGTAGATTCAGCAGGCACCAGAGCATTGCTAAATCAAATCTCGTTCAATGGGGTAAAGTCAGAAATGAAGAATATAATAACTGAAATGAAAAATACATTAGATGGAATCAACAGCAGATTAGATGAAGCAGAAGATCGCTTCAGCAATTTGGAAGACAAAATAGTGGAAGGCACACAATCAGAATAGCAAACAGAAAAAGAATTTAAAAAATGAGGATAGCACTGGTCAGGTGACTAAGTTGATTAGAGCATCATCTCATGCACCAAAAGGTTGCACTTTTATTCCTGGTCAGGGCACATACTTAAGTGGTGACTCAAACTCCAGTCAGGGTGTGCACAGGAGGAAACTGATTGATGTTTCTCTCTCTCCACTCCTTTCTCTCTAAAATCCTTAGGTGAGGACTGAGCGGGGAAATGAGGATAGTTTAAGGGACTTCAAGGACAACATCAAGCATAACAACATTTGCATCACAGGGGTAACAGAAGAGAAGGAGAAGAGAAAGAGCAAGAGATTGAAAACCTATTTGAAAAAATAATGATTTAAAACTTTCCAAACCTGGTGAAGGAAATAGACATACAAGTCCAAGATGCACAGAGAGACCCAAACAAGATGAACTCAAAGAGGCCCACACCAAGACACATCATAATTTAAACGCCAAAGGTTAAAGACAAAGAATGATCTTCAAAGTAGCAGGTTAAAAATAGTTAATTATGTACAAAGGAGTTCCAAAAGGACTGTCAGCTGATTCCTCAACTGAAACTTTGCAGGCCAGAAGGGATTGGCAACAAATATTCAGAGTGATGAGAAGCAAGGGCCTACAAGCAAGATTACTCTACCAGGCAAGGTTATAATTAAAAATTAAGGGGAGATGTAGAACTTCCTGGAAAGAAAAATCTAAAGGAGTTTATCCCCACCAAGCAAGTATTTAAAAAAAAAAAGTTAAAGGGACTTCTTTAAAAAGAAGAAAAAAAATATCAAAGTATGAATAATAAAATGACAATAACTACACACCTATGAATAATTACTTTAAATATAAATTGATTAAATGCTCCAATCAAAATATATAGGGTAGCTGAATGGATAAGAAAACAAGACCCATGCATATGCTGTCAACAAGAGACCCACTTCAGATCAAAAGACACATACAGACCAAAAATAAATGAATGAAAAAAGATATTGCAAATGAAAATGAAAAACATAGCTAGGGTAGAAATATTTATAGAAGATAAAGTAGACTTTAAAACAAATCTATAATAAGAAACAAAGGAGGGCATTTCATAACAATAAAGGGATCAATCCAACAAAAGGAAATAACCTTTGTAAAAAATTATACACACAATGTAGTGGCACCTAAATATATAAAGCATATATTGATGGACATAAAGGAAGAGATTGACAGTAACACAGACATAGTAGGAAACTTAACACATCATTGGCATTAATGGAGAGATCTTTTAGACAGAAAATCACAAGGAATAGCAACCTTAAATGACACATTAGACTAGATGGGTTTAATTAATATTTTTTAAAAATTACCACAAAGCAGAATATACATTATTTTCAAGTCCACATGGAACTTTTTCCAAAATAGACCCAAAAGAAGTTGGGCCCCAGAACAAGTCTCAATAAATTTTAAGAATATTGAAATCATATCAAGCACCTCTCCAATCACAATAGTATAAAACTGAATATCAATTACAAGAAGAAAACTGAAAAACACAGAAACACCTGGTAGCTAAATAACATGCTACTAAACATTAAATGGGTTAACGAAGAGATCAAGGAAGAAATCAAAAGATACCTTGAGACAAATGAAATGGAAAACACAGTGACCCCAAATCTATGGGAGACAGCATGGTACTGGCATAAAAACAGACACACAGATCAATGCAACAGAATACAGAGCCAAGAAATAAATCCACACCTATATCGTCAATTAATCTATGCCAAAGGAGACAAGAATGTACAGTGGGAAAAAGACAGTCTATTCAATAAATGGTGTTGGTAAAACTGGACAGATACATGCAAAAAATGAAACTAGACTGCTTTCTTATATACGAAAATAAACTCAGAATGAATTAAATACTTAAATGTAAGACTCAAAACCATAAAACTCCTAGAAGAAAACATAGGTTGTAAACTCTCCCACATTGCTCTTAATAGAATTGTTTTAATGTTTTCTTGGACAAAGGAAACAAAGAAACAATAAACAAATGGGACTACATTAAATTAAAAAGTTTTACACAGCAAAGGAAACCATAAGAAAAGATAACCTACTTACTGGAAGAACATATATGCCAATGATACATTAAAAAACGAAATAATATCCAAAATAGATAAGGAAATCAGACAACTTAACACCAAAACAAGAACAAAATCCAATTAAAAATGGACAAAGGACATGAATAGACATTTGTCCAAAGAGGACCTATAGATGGCCAATAAAGATGCTCAATGTCACTAATCAACAGAAAAAAATGCATATTAAAACCACTATGAGATATCACCTCATACCTGTTAGAATAGTTATCATCAATAAACAAGTGGTAGCAAGGATGTGGAGGAAAGAAAACCCTCATGCACTGTGAGTGGCAGTGCAGACTGGTGCAGCCACTATGAAAAACGGAGGATCTTCAAAAATTAAAAATGGAACTGCCTTACGATCCATAAATCCCACTTCTGGGTATTTATCCAAAGAAATCTAAAACCTAATTCATAAAGTTATATGCATCCCTATGTTCATTGCAGTGTTATTTACAACAGCCAAGATCTGGAAGCAACCTAAGTGTCTATGGAGAGACAACTGGATTAAGAAGATGTGGTACATATATACAATGGAATCTTACTTGGCCATAAAAATAATGAAATCTGACCATTTGCAACAACATGGATGGACCTAGAGGGTATTATGCTAAGTAAAATAAGTCAGACAGAGAAGGAAAGATACCATATGGTTGCACTTATATGTGAATCTAAGAAATAAAACAAACAGAAACAAACTCACAGATACAGAGAACAAACTGTTGCCAGATGAGAGGGAGGCGAAGGGATTAAGAAATATAGATTGGAAATTACAATATCATTATGTGTGTCTAAAGTATAACATAGGAACTATAGTCAATAATATTATAATAACTATGTATGGAGTCAGGTGGGTACTTATCAGGGGGATCACTTCATAAGATATATAAATGTCTAACCATCATGCTGTATACCTGAAACTAATATAATATCAAATGTCAACTGTAATTGAAAAAAATTAATTAAGAAAAACCACCATTGCCTCCCCGGTTTGGCTCAGTGCAGACTGAAAGGTCCCACGTTCGATTCCGGTCAAGGGCATGTACCTTGGTTGTGAGCACATCCCTAGTAGGAGGTGTGCAGGAGGCAGCTGATCGATGTTTCTAACTCTCTATCCCTCTCCCTTCCTCTCTGTAAAAAATCAATAAAATATATTAAAAAAAAAAAGAAAAACCACCATGGACTAGGTGGCTTAAACAACAATAAAGACATTTATTTTATGACATTTGTGGAGTCTGTAAGTCCAAGATCAAAGTATCAATATGATTCTCTCCTTGGCTTAAGATAGCCGCTTTCTTTTTTTAAAAAATATATTTTATTGATTTCAGAGAGGAAGAGAGAGGGAGAGAGAGACAGAAACATCAATGATGAGTGAGAACCATTGATTGGCTGCCTCCTGCATGCCCCCTACTGGGGATCAAGCCTGCAACCCGGGCATGTGCTCTTGACCAGAATCGAACATGGGACCCTTCAGTCCGCAGGCCAACACTCTATCCATTGAGCCAAACCAGCTAGGGATAGCCACTTTCTTGATGTGTCCTCACATGGTGAAGATAAAGATATATATATACATATATATATATACTAGAGGCCCGGTGCACAAAATTCGTGCATGGGGGAGGTGTCCCTTAGCCCAGCCTGTACCCTCTCCAATCTGGGACCCTTCGAGGGATGTCTGACCGCATGTTTAGGCCCGATCCCACCAGTGGGATCGGGCCTAAACGGGCAGTTGGACATCTCTCTCACAATCTGGGACTACTGGCTCCCAACTGCTTGCCTGCCTGCCTTCCCCATTGCCCCTAACCACTTCTCCCTGCCAGCCTGATCACCCCCTAACCACTCCCCTGACAGCCTGATTGATGCCTAACTGCTCCCCTGCCAGCCTGTTTGCCCCTAACTGCCCTCCCCTGCAGGCCTGGTCACCCCTAACTGCCCTCCCCTGCAGGCCTGGTCCCCCTAACTACCCTCCCCTGCAGGCCTGGTCCTCCCTAACTGCTGTCCCCTGTAGGCCTGGTCACCTCTAACTACCCTCCCCTGAGGCCCGGTGGCCCCCAACTTCCCTCCTCTGCTGGCATGTTCACCCCTAATTACCCTCCCCTGCAGGCTTGATCACCCCCAACTGCCCTCCCTTGCAGGCCTGGTCCCTCCCAACTGCCATACCCTGCTGGCCTGATCGCCCACAACTGCCCTCCCTTGCAGGCCTGGTCCCTCCCAACTGCCCTCCCCTGCTGGCCATCTTGTGGCAGCCATCTTGTGTCCACATGGGGGCATCCATCTTTGACCACATGGGGGAAGCCATCTTGTGTGTTGGAGTGATGGTCAATTTGCATATTACTCTTTTATTAGATAGGATTAGAGGCCTGGTGCACGGGTGGGGACCAGCTGGTTTGCCCTGAAGGGTGTCTCGGATCAGGGTGAGGGTTCCCTTGGGGCATGGGGCGGCCTGAGGGGCCTGTGGTGGTTTGCAGGCCGGCCATGCCCCCTGGTGACCCAAGTGGAGGCCCTGGTATGTTGGATTTATTTATTTTCTATAACTGAAACTTTGTAGCTTTGAGCAGAGCCAAGCCTCCTGCTTGCTTCGTGGCCACAGCCATTTTTGTTGGGATTTATTTATCTTCTATAATTGAAACTTTGTAGCCTTGAGTGGAGGCCTGGACCTGCCAGGGTGTGCGGAAAGCTTGGCTTCCTCCATTGCCGGGGAAACCCAAGCCTCCTGCTCACTCCATGGCCGCAGCCATCTTGGTTGGGTTAATTTGCATACTTGCTCATGATTAGTTGGTGGGTACGGCTTGTGGGTATAGCAGAGTGATGGTTAATTTGCATAACACTCTTATTAGATAGGATATATACACACACACAGACACACACACACACACACACTTGTTGAGTGTGTGTGTGTGTGTGTGTGTGTTTTCTTATGAAGCCACCAATCTTATCCTTTTGACTTCATTTAACACTACTTATCTCCTAAAAGTCCTATCTCCAAATACAGCCACATTAGGGCCATAGTTTTTGTGGGAAACAATGTCCACAGCACCTACATAACCACCTTGGATGGAATCCTGTTCCAAAATCCTATTTTAGGATTTGCTTCCTTAGACTATTATTGGCACTAACTGTCAGTTTCCCCAGGAAACAGACTCTGAGATGTTGAGATTTTCATTCAGGTGATTTATTGGGGAATATTCTAGGGAGCAACACCTGCATGAGGGTTAAGGAAACAGGACTTGAAACTACTGCCATGAAGCTTCAGTAGAGTCATCAGTTGATCTCACAGAGATCTTTGGAGCTGTATATCCTGAGAAGCAGGGTGAGGGGTGGGTAACCTTGGGTGAGGCAGCTTTTTTCAGCCAAAGGCAATTTCTGGAGAGGGACCCAGCTGTTATTCTCAGCAGCCATTACTTCTAGAAACTGGGTTAATAAGCATGTTAGTTCTGGACAACATCTGGGCGGGGGTGGGGGGGTAGGGCCACACAGTAGCATCCACTACCAGAGACAAACAAAAGTTACTGGCCAAAGATTATGTGATATGTTAAGACTTACTTAATTGTGAAAAATAGAGCCAGAAGGAGGGAGTTAAATTTGCTTAATTAAATCGCTTAATTTTAAATTGCTTTCTTTTAGTGTTAAACTACTTTTTGAAAATATTTTTGCTTGGTGTGTTTATATTACACTCTAAGATATATATGGATACCACTAAATAAATGTAAAACACTTACAAAATATTATAAACCATGTTTATTTTATATAAATAATATATGATACATAGAGCTATTCTTAACAAAATTAATTTCTAAAAACAGAAGCTGAAAGCATTTGGATCATTTTGTTATTACTTACTCCTTTGATTTTTGAAAAAAGAAACTATTAATTTTACTGCTTTAAACCAGTTCTGTGTTCTTATAAATACAACCTTGAACATTAAAAAGTATAGCAACTGTTTTTAAGTTTCATTATATATCAATTTATTTATAAATGTATTGTGTGAATTAACACCCATTCCTAATTTGTATCATTCAAAATAGTGACATTTAGTAAGGTGTAAATTATTGACAAGGAAGAGAATTGTTGCCAATTACTTAATATCTTGAATGTTCAAAGAATACTTCAGAAATTATTCTCAGAAACTATAAAACATTTCTCTTATTTGGGTATGACAACTTGAAAGTACTGTAATTAACTCCAACCTGTTTAGAAAAACCTCAGCTGTAAGTATGACTCTATACTTGTGTTGTATTAATGTTATACGTGAGAAATATTTATATCTCATGATTCAAGCACCTTTCATTACAGAAACATACTTAGAGAACGGGCTTTGGATTTGGACTGAAAAATCTTTGAGTCCTTATTCTTCCAATTGTCAGCTGTGTGATGATGTCTTAAAGTTACTTAACATCTTTATGACTTAGTTTCTTTGGTGAAAATACTGCTCACCATACAGTGTTGAGGATTTAAGGGGAGAATCTATAAGCCTTTGATAAATGTTATCTTAGAGGTGGGTGCATTAGGAAATTTTTCCTGTTAGCAAAATAATACTTTCTTGTAACAAGATTTCAAAAAATACAGAAATATAGCAAAAAATGCAATAGCTGCCTCACCTCACTCCAACTCTAGTGATAGTCAAGTGGTAACCCCTCTTAACAATTTGGTTTTTATTTGACCTTGTAAATATTTCACTTCTTATTCATAGTTAGAGTTCGAGATGCCTATATCAGTAGATGCTTTTCATTCAATTTACTTTTTCTTTCCATATATAACAATAGAGCTTTTAACCTTATAAAAGCTTATCTATCCAGAATTTACTTATAGTTTAGTGGAAGAGACAGAAAAATATACAATTATAATACAGAAAATGTTATAAGAAATAACAAATATCAATCTTTTCTCTATTTTTGGATATTTTTAATCTTACTTTAAAACAGGCCAAATTTCAAAATGTTAACTTTAAAAGATTCACCAGAAGTTCCTGAAAGAATTTATACTATTTAAAACTTGATTTCTAGAGATCTAGTCTTATCAATTGAGAGAAGCACTTCCACTATTCTTTCCTTTGGTTGTGTCAAATACAAGATGCTCTTTGAGTAGGGCACTCTACTTCTTGTGCAAATATAAGTGTGTGAGAATTATACACTATCATAAATATAGCTTACTGTTGACTCATATCATATGACTGTGACCTTCACCAATAGCTTTAATTATGCATATTAATCACTTCAGAATGGATGTGGGGGAAAGAGCACTTTTGTTCTGCCTATAAGAAATCCCTTTTATGTAATAACTAGAGGCCCAGTGCATGAAATTCATGCATGGGGGAGTGGGGGTCCCTCAGCCCGGCCTGCACCCCTCCAACCCAGGACCCCTCAGGGGATGTCCGACTGCTGGTTTCAGCCCCATTCCTGCTGGCCTGGTCGCCCCCTAACTACTCTCTTGATGGCCTGGTCACCCCCTAACTATGCCCCTGATGGCCTGGTCACCCACTAACTGTCCAGAAGGAAGTCGGATATCCAGAAGATGTCCCTGCGGGATGGGGCCAAAACTGGAAGTCGGACATCCCTCTTGCAATCCAGGACCACTGGCTCCTAACTGCTTGCCTGCCTGCCTGCCTGCCCGATTGCCCCTAACTGCCTCTGCTTGCCTGTCTGATCACCCCCTAACTGGTCCCCCACCGGCCTGGTCACCCCCTAACTCAGTGGTCAGCAAACTCATTAGTCAACAGAACCAACTATCAACAGTACAATTGAAATTTCTTTTGAGAGCCAAATTTTTTAAAATTAAACTTCTTCTAATGCCACTTCTTCAAAATAGACTTACTCAGGCCATGGTATTTTGTGGAAGAGCCACACTCAAGGGGCCAAAGAGCCGCATGTGGCTCTCAAGCCGCAGTTTGCCGACCACTGCCCTAACTGGTCCCCCACCGGCCTGATCACCCCCTAACTGCTCTGCTGCCACCTGGTTGCCCCCTAACTGCCCCCTGCCAGCCTGGTCACTCCCTAACTGCCCTCCTGCCAGCCTGGCCACCCCCTAACTGCTCCCCTGCCAGCCTGCCTGATCACCCCTAACCACTCTACCTGCCCTCCTGATCGCCCCTAACTGCCTCTGCTTACTGGCCTGATCACCTCCTAACTGCCCCCCTGCTGGCCTGGTGCCCCCTAACTGTCCAGAAGGAAGTCGGATGTCCAAAAGATGTGCTGTTGACCTGGTCTAATTAGCATATTACCCTTTTATTAGTATAGATAGTTTATAGATAACATTCAAAAAGAATAACATATTCAATAAATAAAAAAATTGTGCTGGCAATTCAAGCTCTCATGCCAACAATTATCATAATCACTTAACCAAAACTAATTTGTCAAATAAGTCTCTTGCATATTTTTTTCCCTAAAGCTTTTTTCACTTGTTATCCCATAGTCTCACACTGTCCAAACATTTAACACTGGATTCTTCCTCTTTTCATTTCAGACTTTTCCTTTTTACTCACATTCACATACCGAGACTTGTAGCCCACACTTCTTTTCAGAGCTCCTGATCTACACATCTAACTGATCACTGAGTATGATCTAGGCTTTTCCTTTACTCTTATCCTCCAAATCAGGTAAACCATTAACATCTACCAACTCCCTTAGCTTTAAAATATTTTCTCTCTTCTCTGTCCTCACTGCTTCTGCCTTAGCTTAGTCCCCCAACATCTCTTGTATGGATTATTGCAATGGTTTCCCAATTATTCCATCTACCTAAAGTTTTATTCCCTACTCATCTATTTTGCACATTATTTCCAATATGCAAACCCAATCATGTCATTCTTTGGGTTAAAATTTTAATGTGACTCCACTGTCTACAAGAAAAAGTGTAGAGTCCTTGACCTGGCAGAGAAGGCTCACCATCGCTGTTCCCTGGTTGCTTCTCCAGCCCACAGCATCCCACCCCTCCCTGACAGTGCACAGTCATATGAACACATTCTTCAGATTCAGTCATGGCTCAGGCCACTGGGCCTATTCCCTTTGCCTGTAACTTCCATTTCTGTCTCACCAACTTGGTAAAGTCCTCATAATTTTGATCTTCATTTCTTATGGAGAATGAAAGATAGTCAGACTAATATTGAGCTCTAATGGACAGTGGGCAAGAGTCATAAACCAGGGCTTTCCTGGGAAAACTGGAAAGTATGATCCCTCACCTATAAGTACCGTTGATCATTCCCTTTTCCTGGTGCTTCTTACCTTATGTCAACCACTATCCTAGTACTTATTACATTGTATTGGAATGATTTATAGATCTCGCTCATCTATAAGGGCCTTGAGAATTAAACACAATGCTTTATTTATATTTGTACTAACAGCAAATCTGATCTGGTCATCAATAAATGATATGTGATAGAAACTCTATAATGGGATTACACAAATAAAGGAACCAAGTTTACTGAAGCTGGTCTACCAAAGTCATACACCTTACTAAATTTTAGATCCCCATTAAACCAGTCTGATGGTAGTAAGTTCCATGTGCTCATTTCAGGATAATTCTTGGAACCAATTTTGGAGACTGTGTGAGCAGCCAGGATCAGGAAGGTGTAGACATGTTTAACAAACAATATAAAGGACTAGGTAGTGCCCAGAACCATACATAAAATGGAAGCTAGATGCAGATGAATTAAGAAGGTAGGACTATCCAGTAGGAAAGCAAGGATCAGGTAAAATATAGGGTCAAAACTCAGAAGAAGGAATCAGAACAACCAACATATGACACCAATGACAATCATAATACTTGGGCTGATTTAACCTCAGCCAGTTTTGCTGGTGGAACTTGAGGTGTGGGGCCAGTGGAGAAAGAGAATGTGAAATAAGTAGAATTAGTTGGCACCAACTGTACCAATTGATTTTAAATCTCTCTCTCTCTCTCTCTCTCTCTCTCTTTCTCTCGCTCTCACTCTCTCCCAGGTTCATACTTTAATGAAGTCCATACATATACATGTAAGCATATGTGCAAATTTTAGTATGCACATATTTGTCTGTGTGTTCATCAGATCACACACTCTATATAAGCAACAAAATTTTTATTTTATCCATTCATTGAATTCTATAAAATTTAGGTTTTCCTAAATATGCAATTTTTAAATTACTAGAAATTAGCTAAGCCAGAGATATTGCATGTTCTTGCCAATGAAATAAAAGTTTCTTAACAAGGGGCAGAATATTATTTTGATTACTCAAAGTTTTATTGCTTAACTTGAATATCCCCTCCTCAGAGAGGCCTTCTGAAACCTTCACTTACATTATTCCAGTGGGGGCACAAAATATGCCCAATACAAAAATACATTCTAGTCTGTAACCCATTTTATTTGGAATTAGACATATTTTAACCCTATTTCCTCATCAATCTTTAGAGAGGCAGAAAGCCTGAAAGAGCTAGGACCCTTATGCACTTGATAACACTGACTCTCTTCAATAAATAATTTCCATTTAAAGTTTTTTTTTTCCCACTGATTCACACTCCAAGAAACATTAGTAATGTTCCCCTTGGTGTTTTGCCTCTTTGAAGCTTGGTCTGGCCACTCTTCTCCACTGCTGCTGTGTTCTTTGTTAGTAGTGAAGCCACCATCTGCTTAAAAAGGAGAGTCCTTTAATGGGACTTGAAATCTAACAGTGTTGCCTGAGGCAGAAGTCTGAAGTTAGAATTTGGCGCACAACCATCTTTGCTTTCAGCACGGATGCAACCACCTCCCCCTGGGCACCCAGCGTTCTCTTGGGTTCTCTTGTTTATAGACCTCCCCTGTAGCTCTGTCTTTCCAGACTGCAGCTATCCTCTTCTGTCAAAATCCCTCCCATGTCCCATTCCATCTCAGGCAACTGTCTTCTATAAATCAACATGGTGAACAAATCCATGCTAAAGTGTTGCTAACTTTTGTCCTGAATTGACAAAATTGTTCAACCAAGAAAAAGGGGTAAATCTCTATGGTGCAATTTTTGGCCAGAAAAGAATACATTTGGTAGCTCAGCAATTCTGTTGCCCTCTTCCCCAAAAATGTATCACCTTGGTTGCTGCCAATCCTGTCTGTATTTGAATGGGCTAGAATAATGTCAATATTTGATTTTAATTTTCATGAGTTGTTGCTTTGTAAAACTATTCTAAAAAATGCTGCCCACTCTTTGTTAATAAAACACATTTAAATAGGCACAAGGTTGCTAAAAACCTAACTGCAGAGAGGCAATTTGAGAACGTGTGACAGTTGAAAATAGGTAACCACCATGGAGAAAAGCCTTTAGAGCTTTCTCTGCATAGAAGATATATTGCTTTCCCCCTAACCTAGGTTGGTCTGTCAACCCTCCCACCCCCCGCCCTGGTGTGCTCAGCAGGCATTTTATAAATTATATTCTATAGGAGGCGTTTTGTAGAGGGCATTGTGCAGTACACATTAGCAAAATGTACTTCTGTACTTCTGTGAATTTGTGAATTAGCAGATTGCACTAATGGCAGCCATAGCAGTAGAACTAAGTTAATGAGAAACTCCAAATGAAGCAAAAGAAGCTCTGTCTTTTAAGAAATTGCAACCACTAATACTGAAAACTTTCTTAACTATAAACCAACATGAATGACTATAAGGCAAAGCAGATAATGAATCAGATGCGCAAATACTCCTGGACTAATTGAATAAAAGAAATGAAGTATCCTATATAATAAAGAGGTAACATGCAAACTGACCGTCACAACCTCACACAAGATAGCTGCCCCCATGTGGTCACAAGATTGCTGCCACAAGATGGCCGGCAGGGGAGGGCAGTTGTGGGGGATCAGGCCTGCAGGGGAGGGCAGTTGGGGTGGACCAGGCTGGCAGGGGAGGGCAGTTAGGGGCAACCAGACTGGCAGGAGAGGGCAATTAGAGGTGACCGGGCTGGCAGGGGAGGGCAGTTGGGGGTGACTGGGCCAGCAGGGGAGTGCAGTTGGGGGCGATTGAGCCAGCAGGGGAGGGCAGTTGGGGGCCATTGGGCCGGCAGGGGAGCAGTTAGGCATCTATCAGGCTGGCAGGCAGAAGCAGTTAGGGGCAATCAGGCAGGCAGGCAGGCAGGTGAGCTGTTAGGAGCCAGCAGTCCCGGATTGTGAGAGGGATGTCCGACTGCCCCGAGGGGTCCCAAATTGGTGAGGGTGCAGGCTGGGCTGAGGGACAACATCCCAGTGCACGAATTTCATGCACCACACCTCTAGTTATAATAGATTATAACTTCCTGTAGGGGAGAGAGTGGTGGTCAACTTATACTCTGTATTTGACATGTATTTGTGTGTGTATAACATTTATGCTTATGTTAATTCACAGTATATGTTAAAAATTGACTACCATATATTGATTTCCTCATTCCTTTTGTTCTTTTATTATTAGAGTTACAGGTAAAAATTTGCATTAAAATAAATACATGAGAATTCTGAATTGGAATTAAGATTCCATGGAATTCTAGTGTACTATCTCTGCTTAAAGCATTTTAATGGCTTCCGATGGCACTTAGAATAAAATCCTAACTTAACAGCCTCAGGCTCTTAGGTCCTCCCTAGCCTGAGGTCAGTCAGTTCTCAACTTGATCAGGGCAATCCAACCATCCTTTTCTTTCTTGAGTGCCCCTAACACTCATTCTTGCTATAGGGCCCTGCCTCATGCTGTCCACTCTAGCAGCTGAGCATTCTTTCTGTCTGCTCTTATTATGGCTGACTCCTTCCAATTCAGGTCTCCACTCACCACATTCAAACTGATTTTACCTTATTTCCCCTACCACCACTGTTACCTACCAGAAGTCAATTTCTTTCCTTATAGTACTTATCACAGGTATGCTTTTTTTCTCTCTATTTTTGTCCAGTAGTGTGTTTCCTGCTCCTCCCATTATACTGAAAGCTGCATAAGAGTGAGGACCACATCCACCTTGTTCACTTTATATCCGGTACCTAGCATGGTATCTGGTTTTTATTAACTGTTTCTCTTACCTGGGATTGGTTGCATAGAGATATTCTCAAGGTAAACCATAAGTACTAATTTTTTATCGGGAGGGCCCATCCCCAGGCAGAAACACTGAGAGAAAAAGAAAGTAAAATATGGAAGAAGGAGAAACAAATATAAGGGCACAGTCAGGGCTCTCCATTATCAAGCTGGCTGCAGCTTTGCAAGATGCATAGCCAGTTGGTCAGACAAGAAGAATGCTTCCAGGTAGGCTAAATATAATCATTGTGATGTGGAATGGTGGAATGAAGAGGGGAAGGGAAAAAATTATATCCTGTCCCTTTTCTCTTTGACCAAGGTTCTCCAATATTCAGTTAACTGCCCAATCTCTTATAGTGCCATCCCTGCACAGTTACTAGGGAAGCTGGATTATATGCTGTGTGTTGTGGTGCTTCATTGGAGTTACAGTGGGGTAGCAGGAAGAAGAGACTGGGTTCCAGATCTATGTGGCTTCCATCACAAATGACATTAGAGGTGATGTTAGGGCTCAGCACTCACTGGGGGAATGGGGCGGGGACGGGACTAAGAAAGTGGGTGTTGCCCAGAGATGAGTAACTTCAGCTGCAGCCATAGAATTACCAGTGGTAGCCAGAGCTCTCCATGACCCAAAACCCAAGGGCCCAGGAGATAGGTGAGGCCAAAAGAGTTGGAGGAGGTGCATAAGCCTCATGTATTTTGATGCGCAACCTGTGTTTGTTGAGGAACTCATGAAAGAATGTATAAATTTCATGCTGTTGGTAGGCCACCTTAGTAAGCAGATTCCTTTAGAGCCTGAATATCTGTTTGGAAACTACCTTTCTTAGCTTGCTAAATTACTTACTACCACCAACTTACAACATATCAGAACCTATTCATTATATCCCAGTTCTACCCTGTATTTCTAGCTCAATGTACCAACACTCCCCTCCTCCTCTCAGCATACCTACAGTCCTCTAACCACTATCAATCTGTCACAGCATCACCTGCTTTGGTCTAGTCCATTTTTCTATATCTCAACAGATCAATCAGCATCTATTTATGGGTGTCTAGTGTGGATAGAAGGAGTTATTGACTAGCAGTTCAGGGATCTGGATCCCAATCTTATCTCAGCTCCAATTTCATGCACGATGGTCTTAGGGCAGGCTTGACCATTGGGAATGCTAGTATGGGATCAGAGGGGAAAAGTAGAAATCTGAATATGAGTGGCATTAAAGACAGAGGAAGTAATCTGGCTGATGCTTAAAGAGGACAGCTAGGAGCTCAAATCATAAGGTCCAAATGGCATGCAGATTTGGGGTTTAAACTGAGTTGCCATTGATATTTAAATGGGGTTGATATAGTGAGTGGAGACCTGCATAATTGAAGCTCAAGACAGGGGAGGGCAGTTTTACAGTTGACCTGTTGTGTCATTTGGTTGGTTTTGGAAAAAGATTTAAACCCTGAAGTTTAGAATATATGAAGCTGATACCAGCTGCCTCATAGAAGAGCCCAGCAAGGAGAATGGAGCTGAACTTGATTTAGTATCTGCTATGTCCTAATCTGAGTACATACAAATATTCCATATTCCAGTTGAATTGACCCTCACCAAAACGTTATGTGCAAGTTTTATCATTTCTGTTTTAGAGATGAGTAAATTGAGCCTAACTAAGGTTATGCACCTTTTCTAAATGAAGGCAGTCAGGTTTGTTTGATTCCAAAGTTTATGGCCTCTCACCACTAATTTACAGAGAGGAATGTTCTGGAGAGTCAAGCTTCTAGATGCCTAACCCAGCAGTCTTGGGACCAGGGGAGGGCTCCAGTCCCAAATGGGTTTAGGGGTTGAACTCACTCCAGGACACTCCCTACACAGCCACCCTCAGTGCCTCCACTTCCTGTGTATAAATGAGATAAAGTTTCTTTTCAGTTGTGCCTAGAATTTATCTTTTTGGCTCATTTACTGGAACTGTTATGTGAACTAAAGAACAAACAAAATGAAAAGGTAAGGTTACTATCCTCAGGAAGTTATACTCTTCTTGGGAAAAAGAATATTCATAAAGTTGTTATTAGCAATGCCTGATAGGATGCAACAACTCTTGGGGTGTGTGTCCGTGTGTCTGGGAGACAGGTATGATAGAAAAAGATCCCAGAGGGATAATCATTTTGGAAGGGGGAGCGGAAAGCAAGAATGAGGTCCTGGTATAGAATGAGGGATGTGGAGAAAGTTTGCATAAGGGGAGGGGCAGCTGGGATCTGAAGAAGTTGGGGGTCTGTCCTCAGGACTACTAGGATAGCTTCTATAGTCCCACTAACACAGATAAAATATTTGCTTATTAAAACTCTCTCCCTCTGCCCCTTCCCCAAAATACACACAGGAATATAAACTATAACCTTCCTCCCCAAAAATCTCTGCAATCATTTTCCATTTGGCTTCTTGCCCCAGTTGCTGGATTAAAAGAGATGTTACCTAACTCTTCGTCATCTCATAATTTGCGCCCCATTCCTTAATACAAATATAGGTAGTCTACTTGCTTTCCAACCCCTGAAATGTTCAAGGGAAAGGCAAGGAAGAAAGAATACTAGAATATTAAAAATAAAATAAAAATGTAAAGCTTTCTTTGAAGTTAAGGAATCATTTATTTAGGATTCCATTTTCTGTTCTATTTAATTGAAATAAAGCAATGGAAATCAAAAACTTGTGTCAAGGAGATGGCACACATGTGTAGAGACAAATAGCTCAGTCTGAAATGGAATAATAGATAATAGCATTCATGGTTGAGTAGACTATACTTAAAATTACATACAGACTTCCTGCGTGAGCTAGTTTCTCATTCAATCACAGCTTTCCTATGCATTATCATTTTTGGAGCCTGAACAGTTTATGCTTAATCTTACCCAAACGGTAACGTTTTTAGAAGTTGAACATACTGTTCCTAGTTGCTTTTGAGCTATGCATGGATAATGAAAAAAATCACATTTCTACTTTCACAACAATGAACGATAACTTTTTGTGTATGGATAGCTCAAACCCAGCCAAATTATAAAGCTGAAACTTTCCATGTGTCTACTCCTTGAGGCAAGGAGATCCCTGGGATAATGTTAACCCTTTGTCATAAAGATAACAAAGGCATATATAAAGCCCACCTCGCCAGCCTGCATGTACAAATGTCTTAACACTAACAACTGAGCCTGATATCTTTTTTCAATTTTAAAAATATTTAACTACAAAATCTTTCAAATACATTATAAAGAACAGGAAAAGGAACCCATGCCTAAATATGACAAGTATTCAAATCGTGCCAGATTTGCTTCAGAAATGCTTCAGGCAGGAAATATGATGGATGCACAGTATACCCCTCTCCCGGGCCCCTCTCAGAGGCCATCCTCAGTAATATAACTGGCATCCTGAAGCAATTGGTATTCCTCTCTATCCATGCTTTTGAGAAATGCTTAGCATATATATACATATATACATCATTACAAATATGTATTCTAAACATATACTAGGATGTAACTGGCGGCATGTTGTACTTATTCTTTTGCAATCTGCTTTTTTTCACTCAGCATTTTGTTTTTGAGAATTATCCATGTTGATGCAGATAGAAAGTTAAACAGTATTTCAGACAGTGAAAACACCCCAGCTCACTGAGGAAATCTTGCAAAGGCCACACAGCATTCTGTGGTTGTACCTAGAAACTGCCTCATTTTCAGGTGCCTGGCCACCCTTCCCTCAGCTAGGGACTGTAGACTGTTCTGACGACCAGGCTGGTAAACCTGGGACTCATGGATCCAGTTGTCCCCACAGCTGACACTCTCAAGGCTGGTGGAGCAGCCATTCTTAAGGCGCAGACTTCACCTGTGTCTTCAGGCACCAGTGTCCCTAATACTTACAGCACCTGATGAACCAATAGTTGGCTATAAAATAAGAAAGGGCTCCCACACTTTTGTTTAACGATTAAGAGGCCTATACTTGGGTGTATCTTTTAGGTGTTTCACAGTTTGAGTGAGCTCCTTTACTGGACACAGAGGGGGACAGACACTTCTACCCCCACCTCAGAGGGACATCACCTCCTGAGTTGGACTGGGTTGCAAGCTCAAGTTCTAATTGTCAGGATGGTCACTCATGCTCCTCAGATCTTCCAGCTGGGTTTCTGAGCGAGTCTTCTTTCTCTCAAGTACCCATCGTTTCTTTTTTCTTAAAATAAATGTTTTTCAGTTTTCCATTCCAAATGTTTTAGATATTTTATTTTCATTCTCATCTTTGACTTCCATGTAAATTTGTGAATGAAAATAGACGCGTGGGGAGGTGAGATGGAGAGGGAAAGCATAATACTCAACGCCATTCATCAGAAACAAACAACAACAACAACAACAAAAAAAAAAAACCACCTCAGCTTTGGTTCAACTAGGACCCTTAATATATCAGAACATACTTGAGATTAGAGGTCCATCATGTTTGGTTATTAAAACTCTCTCCCTATGCCCCTTCCCCAAAGGTAAGCAAGGGGAGGCATCCCCTCATCCTTTATAACACAATGTCCCTTCATGGGAGAGGTATATAAGATCAGGGTGCAAGCAGAAACATTGAGAGCCAATATCTCTGAATTGTTACAGAAAAGGTTCTTCTGAAGATAGCAGATTAAATTTACTCAAGCCCCCTGCCATTCCTTTCACAGACTGTTTTATGCCTTGGTTGAATATGTATTTGCTGACAGATGAGCACTATTTCAACATTCATACTCAAAGATGTTGTTGTCTTCATCAGCCACAATTCCCATGCATATCCTCTATTCATTAATAGCATAAACATTTATAGAATGTTTCCTATGTGCAAAGCTTTAAATTAGGCACTCACTACAGCATTAATCTTGGTCTAGCTGAAATTGCAATAATCTATAAATATATTACTCTCCTAGAAGTATGATGTTGAATCTTGCTTATCTGTATATGAATCTTTGATTCAAATCATAGTTCTATCATTCACTGTGTTGGCTTTGATGAGTAAGTTAATGTTTTAAAAACATTAGTTATGTGAAATTAATATAGCAATATTTACTATAGAAATTCAGAGTGAGAAGTTAATTTAATCTTTATAGAAAAACAAAGCCAGTACCTAATGAAGATCGGTTACTTTTTTAGGTCCAGAGCATGTTAATTAAGGCTTTCAAGGAGAGTAGAAGGATAATCAATCTTTTGGGAATGAGATTATATAATAAAATGCAAGAAACTTGGTAATAACCACATGGAAATATATACCAAGCTTAGAAAATCTGTTTAAACTTCCTAGCAGCTTCCAGTCAATTTCCTCACTATTGCAACTATGCCTGCTTATTTCTAAAAGACAAAGGATACACGGAGATCCTCAACCTTTGTATTTGCTAATCTGTACATTGTAAGTACTTAGCACAGAACTGACTCAGTGTCTGCACAGGGCAGTGCAAGCCAGCATAGGGCTGTGGCTGCCTTTAATTTGGAATCCTAAGTGAACCCCCTCAGCAGGACACCTGAGCTCACATCACCTGCCCTTGTCAATCATTTTGCATTTTCCTCCAATTCTACTTCAGATGAGACCCCCCAAGGAACGACGGGAAATCATGCCATGCTCAGTGGCTGGCAAAGTTCAGCCTCATCTGAAATCCAAATTGGCTTAACTGCTTCTTGTTTTAAGCATAATTTTTAGGGCTTTGATAGTTTGTCTCTAAAGATGCATTTTACAATGGGATGGCTGCAGACAGACAATTAGCTTGCCATGGAAGGATCTTATTTTTAACAGAGTAGATTTAATTTATCCTGCAATCAGCAAAGGCCAGACAAGAAAAAGGCCTAGAGCAACAGAGAAAATGCAGCCTTGACGATGTGCAGAGTCGGCATTTCTCTAGTGGAGCTCAGGCTGTGACAATCATCTGTCCAGTCCATTTGCTCATGACCTTTTTAAGACTCTTCTGAGCGGTGCGACTTTTCGCAACACACATACTAATAACTATCAACGTAATGAGCCAATAAGGGTACATGGCCAGGTAGGGAAGTGACATTGGGTGCAGAATCCATTTGGCTTGGTCACCTCCTTTTTTCACAAGGTCACTAAAGGCTAGCCTGTTTGCTTTCTCCTCCATAATTTTCCTTATACCTCATGTCCTTTCCTCTTTTATTTGTCCATTTTCCCACATACTACTTTATTTTACTTAAAAACAAAAAGCCACACTTATTAAATACTCTCAATGGGCCAGGGTCTTTGTATGTGCTTTAGGGATACAGATGGCCCCCCAAAATGTATACACACTTTGAATAATTATTAATTCCAATGGGTTAAATCTGAAAAGGAAGAAATATCAATTGAGCTATCAGCTGTTAAGTGTGTACACATTTTGGGGGGACCCTTTATTATCACACTTTCCTCACACAGCAAAACTTCAAACGAGGCATCATTGTTCCTATTTTACAGATGTGGTAACTGAGACATAAGGAAATGAGGTGGACAGTATACAGCAACATAGTGGTGTGCAGATCTCATACCCTGATCTGCCTGACTCCAGAAACTATACTCTTAATTAGTACTTTCTATAGCTCCCCACTCTTGATCCTTTTGTCTTTTGAACTTTCAGAAGTAAAAATGGCAGTCCTTGCCAATCTATGGGAACATGACTATCTACATTTTAACTTTTCTTGGGCATTTTGTAATGTGATAGAGGGAATTCTGCCAGACTCAAGTTTCCTTAAGCACTGTGCTATCATCTTGTTTTTCATACGATGAATCATCTTTAAAGGCACTGAATTCAGAATCGACCAAAGATTGTCCTTAGATTTTTTAAAACACAGGAGTACATACCAAACCCAGGAATCGCTCTTTAAGCCCAGCTCCCACTGAGCTGATTGATGAAGCATAAACAGGTATGCTCAGCCCTCCAAGTGCCAACATGTGCCAAAAGTTCAGTCTTGAGAAATAATATTCAGAAAAAAATTCCTGACAGGTACATGATCCATCATTTTTCACTAGACTAAGCCAAGACACTGGAGCATTGAATAATGTTGGGCTGCCTTTAGAATTACCCTTCCTGAATTTAATTTTAGGACCTCAGTCTGATTAGTAAACTCTATTAACAGGGCCACCAAGTGTGGCAGTGGGGTACAGCTCCAGGGGGCTCCTTCACATAGATAACGATGTCAGCAGTGTCCTCTGGAGTTGCTCAGGTGGCCCCCATTCCTAGAAAAGCTCTATGAATGTCACCTTGGAATTTCCTGGAAAGAAGTTTTTAACCCCCCTTGTCACTCTTTCTCCCTGTACCTGGACTAAAAGAACTCCAAAAAGGAAACTCTCTCCATTGCCGGGAGCAACATGTTTTTCCTGATTAAGTGGCATATTTCTGATTCACAATGAGCCATTTCCTTGACATTTTTATATGGTTTTCCATAATTTCAGAGAAAGATCTATGCCCACTTTTAATAATTTCAAGACTTCATGGCATACATTTTCAAAACCATTATTCCCTTTATCCTAACAACTTCATTTGCATTTTTTAAAGTTACAGAATTGCATAAATTATTAGCCTGCTCAACTCCTTTAGGAATACGACAAAAATATAATAATTAATAAACATATAATGTATCCAATAATTTTTAATTTAAAAGCTGTAAATGCTAAGAGTAGATTTTTAAAGTTTTATCACAGGGAAAAAGCTTGTAACTATGTACGGTGATGGATGTTAGCATGACTTACTTGGTGATCATTTCACAATATACACAAATATCAAATCAGAGTATGGTACCCCTGAAACTAATGTATGTTAATTCTATCTCAATAAAAACATTAAGAAAATAAAAACATTATATATTGCAAATGCAATACATGATCATAATGGAAATATTAATTAGATAATGGAGGTTATCTAAAGAACATCAAATGAGAAAATAGACTATCAAAGATTATAAAAAAGAAGCAAATAGAAGATACCCATAGCCCCAAACTCAGGTAAGTACTATTTTATAGCCTATTTGTTTTTTCAACGTATCAATGTATGAAACACGTTTTCCATGTTCTTTGAGTGTGTATATAGTAAAATTGTTGGTTATTTTTGATTTGGATATTGTATTATATTACATGTATATACTGAAATTTAATTAATGGTTCATTAATTTTGGGCCTTTAAAACATTTCACAATTTTCACTGAACACCTTATAGATAAATCTTTAAAAGCATCTTCAATTGTTTCTCTGGAATAAATAAACTAGATCAATTTTTAAAGCATTAAGAGAAGTATAATTCTGATGCTAATGAAGGTCAACTCAACTAAGGTGGTACATCTTTCCTACATCCTTATTTCTAATTATACTCTTGACCAGTGTTTCTCAAACTTCCTCTTTTTTTAAGATGTATTTTTTATTGATTTCAGAGAGGAAGGGCGAGGTAGAGAGATAGAAACATCAATGCATGAGAATCATTGATCAGTTGCCTTCTGTATGCCCTACAATGGGTATGGAACCCAAAACCGGGGCATGTGCCCTGACTGGGAATTGAACTAATGACTTCCTGGTTTTAGGTCAACACTCAATCACTGAGCCAACCCGGCTGGGCTTATTGAAGACAAAAATATCAGTGCTCTTAATGCTTCTAACTTATTTCTTAACCATATAGCTTCTTACATATTTACAAGTAGGAAATCAGGAATGAATCCATAATGCCCTAGCTATCAATGAATTCTAGACATAGTCTCTGAAAGGTGGTATCCATCTCTTCACATTTTCCAGGATAAATAAATGCTCTGTTGAGTTTGGTGAGGCTCATCAAGATAGGAACCCATCCAAGACTGTGATGAGTTCTTATACAGAGGCTACCAGCCTTTGTAGCTATCTTTAAAGAAAATTATTACTAAAAAACCTTTTAACTGACTGCCTCCTAGAGCTTTGCTTCCATTGAGACTACTTGGAGCTTGAAGCCCCCAGACACTTCCATGAGCTGAGCTGATTTTGAAGAAGCTGCTGGTGTTGCTAAATCACAGCAAAAAGCGATTTGGTGCTCTTCTATGTCCAGGTTAGGCGAGCCCTGAGGGTTATTCTGGGACTGGTTAATCTGGCCTGTCCTGGTGAGTAAGGATTTTGGATTTTGTCGATGCTCTGCTGGTGTGTGGGGTGGTTACTTGGATTTAATCTCTTTCTCATGGATAAATAGGAAGCCTCAAGTGTACATCTGTTATACTGTAATTCAGGCAGAAACCAAACGAAGTTTTCTACACGAAAAACACACTGGCCTGGCCCCTCTTTTGCCTCATAGCGTTTTCCCTCACCTTTCCCTCCACCCCCAAGCCTGGTGGGGGCACCAGGGAAGGGAGCTTCCTGCGGGGCTGTCTGTATATTGTCTCCATATGCCACTGGGAACCCTCGTCTTGAAGTCAAGTGATAAAGTTGCACTTCTGTTTCCAATGGCACGAGGCCAGGCCGGAGGGAGACTGGCAGCTCTGCGAGCGCCTCTCCGCGCGTCGCCAAGTACAGTAGTGCAGCTGGAACGCGTTTTCTCACTGTTGTGCCCCAAGACTGCGGTTAGGCTCAAATTCCTGCGAATGTGACTAAAAAATGTTTGTGTTTTAGCCACAATCACTAACAAATTATGCTCAGCTATTCATCGCGCAGACCAAAAGAGAGCCTGACCCCATTATCAAAACTCAAACCCAGATGGCGAGGAGTCCCCGCCTAATGAGGGCCTCTCAGTCATTTCAAACAAATTTCTTGTCAATCATGCCACATGGCATATGGGGTCTCCTTTCACAGGCCTCGGAGTGAGGATGCAGAGGCCCTCTGGGGCCAAGCGGTGCCTTCTTCCTAAAACGAGTTTCTCCGTTTAAAGGAGCCTTTAGAACATGTCCTCCTTCTCTCCTCCTTTTCCTCCCTCCCCTCATCAAGAAAAATTATTCTAGTCCTTCTGTGGAAGCTAGATGGCTGCATCAGACTCAGATCGCAAACTAGAGCAGCCGGAAAGTCCGAACTATGTTCTTGGCCTGTCACTCAGGGGGGAGAGGAAGACTCAGAGAAGGAGCATGTCGGTTCTTTATCAGACGGTGTGTGCCTCTGAATTCAAAATAACCTCACCAGCAACTCTAGTTCCAGGGTTCTGTTCTCACTTTGGTGACAACGAAGGATTAGAAAGAGACCCGCACCAGTGTGTGGAACTTGACAAAGGGTCAGGCAGCAGCCCTTGAACTTCCATCTCCTGGGTGAGAGGCAGAAGAACCCCGTCCTCTGCCCAAAGGGTTTGCCCACATAGGTCTACCTTCACCCTGTCTGCTCCTACCAGGCCAGGTCACTTCTGACTTCCAGAGTCGACGCACGCCCGTCTCCTTCTTTGCTTCCCTCTCTATCTGTAGGCCACGCACACCGCTTTGGCTCCGAAGCATCACCCCTGAGGTTCTCTCTGGCATCCCCTGCAGGCTGTCACGCTTGGCTGTCCCGGAGAGACAGCCACAGCTGTGTGTCCTGTGAAAGGACCCAACTGCTTGCTGCGAAGAGAACCGGCATAAATCGCAGCCCTAATTGCCCATATGGGAGACCTGCAAGGCGGGAGAGAGCGAAATGGAAGAGCTGGGCGAGTGGTGAGCGGGAGGCCCAGGCCAGGGGGCTGCTGTGGGAAAAGCAGCCGCCACGCCAGGAAGTTCTGGAAACCGCTGTTTCTGTGACTTGCTGCTAGGGATCCCCAATACAAAAGTCTGAGGGTGTGAGGACTGAACTCCATTTTCTGTGTGAGTTTGAGTCAAGAGAAAGATAAACAGAACCTTTCACCGACAGGCATATTTTAGAGTTCAAGTATGACATGACGCGTCCAAAATAGATTCCACATGACTGGAGCAGGTCCAGAAGCCCGGTCCCTGAATAGCAATCAGGGCTGGAAGCTAAGAGCCGGCATCCACGATCATCACATAAAACATGGGAGAAACGGCAGATCCTGCACAGCTGTGAGTGAACAAGGACAATCCAGACGTGGAGTTCGATGCTAGGGGCACATTTTCTTAAATTACTCAGCTTAGTTTAAATGGAGGGTCTCTTTGGCTTTTTAAGTGTCTTTAATGGATACCCAGAACCTTATGACAACTTTCTTTTCCTGGATTTTCCTTTCAAAGGGAGAGAGAGAGAGAGAGAGTTCTGTCCTTTGTTACCCCCAATCCAGGCAGAACTAATGACCCAAGGGCTTCATGCTGGTTTATGTTCATGGAGAGCTCCTCATAATTTGAAACCACCCAGGGTTACAAGCACCTCAGAAGATACCAGCTAAAAAGTCCAGGATCTTAAGACCTCATCCTGAGGGATGTGGACAGGTGGCGGGGCTTCTTGCTCAGCACCAGGCCAGGCTGTTCTACAGGGGCAGCATCACTGACCGTCTCTGACAACCAGTCTGCACAGAAGAGAAGCCACGGGAGGAGGAAGGGAAGCAGGGAGCAGGAAAAGAAGAGGGGCTACAGGAAAAACTGGGGGCTCCCATGGGACACAGAGACTCCCTCTCCCATTTATAGAAAACCATTATCTTCCAAAACAGTCACCAAAAGGTCTTCACGATCACCACTCCCGCTACCCAGCTGCTCCCCACCCTGACACAATTGGGCTCACGTGTACCACATTTAAGAAAGTTGTGTATTTTTTATTATTTGAGAAGGTCTGTGTTAGGTCATTCACTAGCTCAAAACCTTCAGGTAAAAGGGCACCTGTTCTAAATGTGTCTTTGTGAGAGTTCACCAATCAAGGAGTGTCCCCTCTACCATTTTGGGGGGTCGTACATGGTGACAGTAAGTAAAGGGATAATAAATGGGGAATGGGGCACTTATGGAGGGACAGCTGGGGCAGCGTGTGTTACAACCGCCCTCAAACTGACCAGGATGTCAGCATCCTGCCTCAAACCAGAATGACAGAAATGAGACAAGTAAATCCCCAACCCCCCACTGTGTTGATATTCTTTCTATTTTTTGGATGTTCCCATACATATTTGAAATTCTATGACTTTGGACACATCATGGGCTGTTTGAGTTTCCAGATTTTCCTCTTTGGTTACATTAATAGGAATTGTCCTTCAGTAACTGAGGAGTGATCAAACCAAAGAACAGCAGCTCAGAATTCTTACAGGTTATCCATCCCAATGGGGTGAACAATGTATGGGGGGAAAGGGAACAGATTTTTTTCTCTCTTCATGGCATGGGATGACTAACACAAATGTTAACACAAAGAAATAGTACTTCCAGAAATATTTCTAGTCACTTTGGAGCTTTGTTGTTTTTTCTCTATTATTTGGAGTGAAAGCAGCACTAACTGTATATTCATTTAAATGAAGGCCTGTGATGGCTTGCTAGAGTTTTATTACTAAGGTTACAAACAAAACATTAGTGTATTGCAAAGCATTGATTCATGGTTTTCACAAATACCATGAATTATGTGATCTTAATGCTTCCTTTAAGGATCATCTGGTCTGGTCCCATGTCTTCAGAGAAATAGGTATTATTATTTAAAATTGATAAAGCATCTGAACTTTAAAAAGGCAACCTGTCTTGTCCAATTTCATCCAGCTACTAAAGAGTATTCTAGGAATTGGAAGTCGTGTCTTCTGTTCCCAGTACAATTCTTTTTTAGAATGAAAATACAACCAGCCTTAAATCCATAGAGATAAAAAGTAGACTAGTGGTTTTCAGGGGTTGGGGGCAGGGGGAATGAAGAGTGACTGCTTAATTGGGATATGGTTTGCTTTGGGGGTGACAAAAATGTCCTGGAACTATATAGTGGTCTAGTTGTACAACACTGTGAATGTACAAAATGCTACTGAATTGTGCACTTTAAAATGGTGACTTTTATGTTACGTAAATTTTACCTTAAAAAAATCAAGAATAAGGTATTGCCTTTGATTGCAATAAATCTAGAATACAGTATTGCTTTTAACTGTTCACCTTTCTGTCTCCTCTACTTCCTGTGAATCTCCCTGAGGTCAGGGGATGTATCTTACATCTATTTAGCCCTAGAATTCCCAGCATTATGTGCAATAATTCTACTGACATCTCCCTCCCTAAACAATGCCAACCAGTCTTTGAATTGTCCCAAATAGCAAAAAGTCTTTTTGGTGAATGAGTTTATAAGAGTACCTCAATTTTTTGTCTAACCTGCCTTACTCCACTATTATGCAAGATAAGATTATCTAAGACCTGAATAGAGCTAGTTAGCCTACTAGAGCAGGGGTCCTCAAACTTTTTAAACAGGGGGCCAGTTCACTGTCCCTCAGACCGTTGGAGGGGCGGACTATAGTTTAAAAAAAAACTATGAACAAATTCCTATGCGCACTGCAGGTCCGGGACAAGTCGGCTGCTAAGCAGGACAGGCAGCGGCACCCGGCAGGCTGGATAAATGTCCTCGGCGGGCCACATGTGGCCTGCGGGCCGTAGTTTGAGGATGCCTGTAGAGGCTAAAAATATTTTAGTCAAGGGTGTGCCCCAGTGGTACCTAGCATAGTCTTGTGCCCTAGTGAATACTCATTAAACATTTGTCCAGGGGCTGAACAAAATGTCCTGGGATTCACCAGGAACTGGGAAGGGTGTTCCCATACAAGAACAGAATGTTTAACTATCTATAAGGCTAACGCATCACGTTTGAAGACCCTAACCCTGTGAATTCATCAAGACCATGCTCAAGCATAGCCCCCAGCATCGCACCATCCCCAAATCAGCTTAATAATTATTCCTCAACATGAGAAATGGGTGATGGAAATCAGCCTGTATATCATTACCCTCTTAAACGGGAGGACAAGAAATGAGTCTGTTGTTTTAATACAGATCTACCTCTTGCTATTGATCTTAATCTTCTCATAAAAACCCTCTCTCTAAAAGGAAAGCTATTAAATGAAAAGAGAACATGTACTAATTTCAGTGGGAAAAGATATGGACAATTCAATGCCAACTAAAGACATCCAATTTCACAGACAGAAGAATATGTATAACTAGAGGCCCATTGCACAAAATTTGTGCATTTGGGGGAGGGGGTCCCTCAGCCCGGCCTGCACCCTCTCACAGTCCAGGAGCCCTCGAAGGATGTCCGACTGATGGTTTAGGCCTGCTCCCCATCAGTCGGACATCCTTAGCGCTGCCACAGAGGCAGGAGAGGCTCACGCCACCACTGCTGCATTTGCCAGTCATGAGCCTGGCTTCTGGCTGAGCGGTGCTCCCCCTGTGGGAGCGTACTGACCACCAGGGGGCAGCTCCCACATTGAGCGTCTGCCCCCTGGTGGTCAGTGCGCATCATAGGGACCGGTCATTCTGCAGTTTGGTCAATTTGCATATTAGATTTTTATTATATAGGATGAAAGCAAGTTTATATAAGTAATACAAATTTAGATGTTGTATATAAAATATAATGAAGGGCATTATACTCATTTTTTTCTTTCTACTATTGTCTTCAATAAGTTCAAACTTTTAGGGGTTCCTGCTTATGTTTAACTCAACTGCTTAAAAATAATAGAAATAAATGTTACAGCCAAAACTAGCTTCAGCACAAAATAAAATATGAATTTAAGAGCTTCAAAACTCATGGAAATAATGCATTCACATCCCTCTTCATCCCTCTCACTTGACCTATATATACCTATAAAAACAAAATGTTTTAGTTTCATCAAAACATGGTACACAAATTTTCCTTAGGATAGTCTTTGATTAAAATTTATCAGGATTGAGTAATTGGTTTTCTTTTTCCTATTAACATTCTGTTATAGCACATTTTTTAGTATGTTTTTGGTTGAAATAAAGTCATTACAACAATAAAAAATAAAGTTCAAAAAGCAGTATAACTTTTCAAAAGTCAATGTGGCAAAAGTTATTAAGTGTCATTTTGTGAGGTAATTCTGCATTATCATTAAGCAACAATTCAACCCATTTTGATATAAGATTAAACAAAGAGCTTCCATCTTTTTAATTCATTTTTTTACTTGTACTTGGACTTTTTCTCCTTCCTAAGAACCAATCCTGAACCAGGTAAGAGTTATGAGATGCTCACATCACAGAATCTTATAAAAGTAGTCTAAAATGTCCACTGTAACCTGGGGAAGTGTGAGAAGAAAAATTGTACTGTTACATTCTTACCTGGTCTACTTAGCTGAACAGTTGCAATCCAAGGTTTTTAGCTCTTATGGTTTTTCTTTACTCTCATTGCTTAGAACTTATAACTGTTATCTTCACCCCAAGGCCACAGAGTAACAATGCTGTGTCAACAGGACACTGGACACGTTGGCCATCAAACTGATAGTGGGGACAAGTCTTTTCACAAAAGGGTGGGAACCACATTGGTCTGCATAGTCTTATTTTCCTCAGGAATGTTGATATGACTAAATTCAAAGAAAACAAGTAAGTATACATAGTAAAACTGTTTTAGAGAATTCCATTGTTTCTCTCAGGGATGATTCTAATAGTTTCTTTCTGGTTGAAATAGACATGAAAAAGCAAAACATACACTTCATCTTCCTTTTCAATGTATCTTACAATTCTGTGTCCTGTAGGTGGGGCAGAGAGATAGGTATTGCATTCCATTTTAACATAGTTTTCCCCAAAAGACAAAACTGATAAAAGGACTTTGGTGCAGGTAATTTATGTAAGTGGTGATCATGGGAATCAGGGGTGAGAGTGGGAGGAGACAGAGGGGAAGGGAGAAAGGCCCAATAAAGGGTGTGTGATCCCCTGGTTACCACTGAGGACAAGCGGCACTCATTCCTATTGGGGAACCCTTTGAGGAACATATAAAATGCAGTTCAGATTTATCCCCAAAGGCCAGGAGGCTGGTAGTTATCCGCTGTCTCCGTTTCCCATTGGTTGAGGGGAGATTAACCGCACCACACTTCCAGGCCTTGGCACTCTTGGGCTGAGTGAGCTCTAGCAGTTTGGGAGCTTTGTGCCTGTCGTATCGTATCATCAGGATCACTGCTCAGAACAACCCCCACTAGCCCGACAGCTACCTTTCACTTACTACTCAACCAAAGAAACTGGCTGGCAGGAAGCCTGAAGAGGGATGGAGAGGGTCAGCCCATGAGACACTGTCTGTGCATAAAATTTCTGCCAAACTACATCCAAAACCCAAGTTGGCCTGAGATCACTTAGCACAAGACCAAAAAAAAAAAAAAAAAAAAAAAAAAAAATTGCCATGAAGCCCAAGATTTCCCCCATTCATTTCACAGTTACTGAGCACCAACTTCCCCGTTAATGATAATAGTACTATTTGGGATATGAACACAAGCAACAGCCACCACCCAGTCTCTTGAATCTTCGGCTCTCAGTGCTAGTGGTACTGAAGCTTCAAGAGCCTGTGCCCTTGTCTTTGCTCAACCTCTGTCGCCCAGAAAGGTTCTTTCAGGGCCTCTACCACTGGGAGTGATACTAGCTAGTGTCTCTTCCTTGGTTTATTAGAGTCAAAGACATTGAAACCAGCAGATTCTCCACCTTGACATTCATTCAACAATAATTGTGCTTCTTATCTACGCTAGGCATGATGATGATGCTAAGAATTTGCATTATGAAAATAAATGAGTTGCATATTCTGCTGCAGGAGAGAGAGAAACATTTACCATGTATTGAGTGCCTACTAAGCGCGGCATACTGTTCTTAAGAGTTTTGTATATTAATTGGTACATTTTCTCCCATCACAGAGGTAGATAAGCCCTGTTTCATATGAGAAAACTGAGACTAAGAGAATAATAGTCACAAGGCCTTGAAACTAGCAAATAATAATGATGTTACTCTCTAACTGGTTGGCTCAAAAAACTGTACCTTGTATACGATACTATTCTACTTCATGGATTGCATGATAACTTTATTAAAATTTAAATGAGATAAAACTAATGATTTTTGTTAATTTTATCAACCCTATAGAAACCTAATAAACATGTAAATTATTTAAATTTCCATATTAAAAGCCAAAGACTCTTACAATATATTGTTTTAAATCCAATGCTACAGATAAGACTCATTAAAAAAAAAGTTAAGTAGCTTGTACTGTAATCAGAAAACATTAGGGGAGACAAAAGTAATATATTTATTTAAGTTTTAGATCAAAATGATAATATATCCAGCACAAATAAACCATTCTGATAAGAGAAATCAGTAATAAAATATTAAACTATTATAAATATAAATAGGAGAAATTGACAGAATAAGTTGTGAAGAATTTTGACAATTTTTCAATTTTGTGATTGATCAGATAAATACAATGTAACTGGACAGGAGATAGATAATATAATTAATCTGATTAAAGAAGTATATTAAATATAGTATACTATAAGCTTATACATTTTGTAGTATTCAGTTTTGAAAATCAAAATTATTAGGTCACAGAGAAAGTCTCAAGAAATATCAACTTAATTTAACAAATCTATACAATGAAAACCAAGATGTTAACTAACCAGAAGCTCTGTTATTCCTCACTTCCCTGACAATCCTCTCTCCATTCACATATACAATTCTAACCACTGAGACATTATAAAACATTTTTAACACTATTAGAATATCAAAAAATTAAATTTTCAAATATAAAGAACAAAAATGGGGATATAATATATCAAGTAAATGAACTGTGTTCATGGGTCAATTCAGAGCTTTTGTTTTTCTAAAGAACAAAGTTACAAAAATTAAATTAACTTCAGCGTCTTCTTTGTTGTTGGTTGTTTTTTTTTTCTTGTAGCAAAAAACAAAATATACAAAGTAGCAAATCTATTTTGGAAAGAAAAAAAAAGAAATAAGTTTATAAAATTAGGAGGAAGAATAAAAAATAAGAGCAGATCAAGAGCTGTTTAAAAATACTGAGAATCTGATGACATGATGAAATGATCAATTATATGGGAAAGTAAGATTTATTCAAACTAAGTCCAAGTAGATATAGTGTGGACAGAAAAACCACCTAGAATAAAATGAAAATGTTACAAAGAATTATCTCTAAAACATTTCTAAACCAGATGTGTCTTCCAATGAAACTTCTTACAGTTTCAAGATACAGGTAATTTCCATACTGCATAAACTCTACCTCAGCTCAAAGAAACAGATGGGAAGTGATAAAATTAATTTTGAAAAGCTAGTATACTTTTGAAGATAAAATGTGATTAGAAAGAACTAAAACAGTAGCAGGAATAATTTTTATTATAAATACAAAAGAGGAATTATAAATAAATAAAATAAGCAAATTGAGTGCAATAATAAAGTAGAAAAATAACTTATTATGGTTATAGATAATACCAGCAATGAAAAGATAGTTCCAAATGTGAAATGTATTGATATAAATATCGCATAGATAGGTTAGAAGAATAAATCATCTCAAAAAATAAGAAATAGGCAATTGATAAAATCGAACATCAATTCAGTTTAACAAAAACAACAATAAAAATATCCCAATAACTATAAATATGATGATACTTTTTCTAACATGATTTGGAATACTCCTCTAAACAAAGGTAGATCCTGCTATTAAGTTAATTCTGCTGTTGGTCTCAAAGTTTGCTTCCCAGACCAGTAGCATCAGCATCACCTGGGAACTAATTAGAAATGCAAATTCTCAGACCTCACTCCAGTCCTACTAAATCAGAAATTCTGGGGCTGGGGGTCTTCAATCTGAAGCCAATTGTTAAAAGTGCCAGAAATTTAATGAGCCAGTTTTTAAATACAGCTATTACAATAAATGGAATATGTAAACTTACAATTAAAGTATATTAAAATCAAAGATAGTAAGTACTCAAAATACACTGCTTCCTAAATATTTGCTATGTGTTACTATTAGCTAGGTTGGAGGGGTTTGCAGCTATTGTATCAGGAAGGTGGAATTACACGGTAGTGGTGTGCTGCTGCTTTCTCTTCTCCCAACTCCATCTTTAGTGCCTTCACATTGGAACTCATGTGCCTATGTGCATAACCCATGGACACAGACAGTAGGGTGGTGAGGGCTTGGGGGTAAGGGTGTTGGAGAGGGCAATGGGGGGGGTGGACATATGTAATACTTTCAACAATAAAGACTTATTTTAAAAAAGAAAAAGTGATGGAGAAAATGTTACTACAGATTAAACTTAAAGGTGTGTCTTGAAAGTAGTCATTACATGATATTGTGAAAAGCACACAAAAAATTGATGGAAATTCTTCCAGAATTAGGAAACTGAAGTTCAGCAAGGAAGTCCCTCATGCTGTTGACGATCAAGTGAAGTTCCAACATATGTCTTTACTTGAATCTTTCATCTTTCTCATTAATACATGTAAACAAAAAAGTCAACTGACATTCACATTAGAATGTTCATTCATCAGTTGCAACCATTGGTTGACTAAAGATACAAGAGTTTTGCAACTCAACAAAAGCATTCTGTAAGAATAAATAGTTTCTGTGGAATCTGCAAGGAAGAATTTTGAGAACTGTTTTAGACAACATAAGAAAGGGGAAATGAGAGATAGGGCTGTTGGTAAGAAGAGTAAAAAAATCATCATTTGTGAATACCTAAATTGTCTGCATAGAAAAATCTAAGAGAGTTGCCCTGGCTGGGTAGCACAGTTGGTTTGAGCCTTATCCTGTACACCAAAAGGTTGAGGGTTCAATTCTTAGTCAGGGCACATACCTAGGTTGCAGGTTCCATCCCTGATCAGGGCACATACAGGAGGCAACCAATTGATGTTTCTCTCTCACATCGATGTCTCTCTCTCTCAACCCCCCTTCCTTGCTCTCTCTCTAAAAATTTGATAGAACATAAAAAGTAAAGAAAAAGAAAATCAAAGAATTATCCGAGAACTAAGAATAGGGAAAGCTCAACAAAGTAGTCATATTAAAATAAATGACAGAAGCATTAGATTCTCTACCTGTCATTTTAAAAAGGTAGAAAATACAATGGGAAAAAAAGATAATATTTATAAAACAAAAAAACAATACGAAGTACTTACAAATAAGAAAGCATTTCCCACCACACACCTCATTTCCCACACCACCTACCCGCTACTAATACACATTCCCATACCCCAGATGTAGTCTAGCAAATGCTCAAAATCATATTTTCCCACACATGTTATGCATATATAACTTTGTATATCAATATGTATATATTTCTTTATATTAATGGAATCACTATATATATATATATATATATATATATATATATATATATATAATTCTGTCATTACTCTTTTAAATTAATGAGAAATAGTGGACATTTTTCCATAGGGATACAAATGTTGGCCTCATTTCTTTTAATGCCTTTTAATGATATTTCATTTTTCAACTATATGTTTATATCACAATTCATTTATTTAATCACCATTTAGTTAATACACAGGCAGTTTCCAGAGTATTCCAACTGCAATCTATGCTGCAACCAACAAGATGTATTTTAAAAACAATAATGTAGCATAGTTTCCGAATAAGTACTTAGAAGTAAAATTACTGGGCCAGATTATGGGTACATTTTAAAGTTTCATAAATATTGTCCAATAGTATCAAAGAAGTTTTAAACCAATTTAGATTTCCACCACTAATGCATGATAATTCATATTTCTCCTGGGAATACCTCAGCAATATATTTTGTCATTGCTAATCTGATCAATGATGATTGATGTCATTTTAATTTCTAATTATTTAATTATGTTTTTAACATCCATGTTGCCACAAATAATTTATTAACTATTTTTTCTGTGAATTATTATACATAGTCCTAATTTTCTTTTGGGCTTTTTTTTATTGATTTGTAATTTTTTCTATATTAAAAATTAGCCTCTTATGCATATCTATTGTAAATGTTTCTTTATGCCTTTATCATGGTGATATTATTGTCAAATTAGAAGTCTTAATTTATATCATAAAAAATAATTGTTCAGAGGTCTTCCCCAATCAAAAGTTATGTTTTATAAATTGCCCAAAATTTATTTTAATAATTTTATTCTTATATATAACTCTTTAATCCACTTTGGATTTATTTTTATATGAAATGTTAGGGAGAGATTAAAATTCTCCCTGCCCAACACTTGTTTGGTATGCTGGGAGCTGTTAAAATATTTAATGTTGACTAAAAATATACATATTCCTGCTTCAATGTATTTACAGTCTAGTTGGGCAAGACTTCCAATAATCACATATTCTCATCAAAATTGTGATTCATGCTGGAAATGAAAGTTAGATAGTGCTAAATGAAAACTTATAACTTAGAGTAAAAGAAGATTTAATGAAATGGAATTATTTAAGCAGAAATAATAAAGAAGGAACTACAGTTGAAAGTTTGTTCCTTTCAACCACCTTCAGCCAATTCTCCCATCCCCTAGCTCTGGCAACCATAAATCCGATTATTTATCTGAGTTGTGTTTTTGTTTTTTTTTTCCTTTTTCTTTATTTTTTTAGATTCCACATATATGTGAGACCATGTAGCATTTGTTTTTCTTATTTCACTTAGCCTAATACTCTCAAGGTACACACATGTTATTACAAATGGCAGGATTTCTTTCTCTTTTTTTATGGCTGGTCTAGAGGCCTGGTGCACAAAATTTGTGCACGGGGCTAGCGGGGAGGTCCCTCAGCCCTGCCTTCACCTGCTCTAATCTGGGATCCCCGCAGGATCGAGCCTAAACCATCAGTCGGACATCCCCCTCGCAATCCGTGACTGCTGGCTCTTAACTGCTCACCTGCCTGCCTGCCTGATCACCCCTAACCTCTCTGCCAGCCTGTCTGATAGCCTCTAACTGTCTCTGCCTGCCAGCCTGATCGCTCCCAACTGCTCTCTCTTGCTGGCCCCTCTCTGCCAGCCTGTCTGATTGCCCCTAACTGCCCTCCCCTGCCAGCCTGATAGCCCCTAACCGTCTCTGCCTTGGCCCCCACCACCTTGGCTTTGTCTGGAAGGATGTCCTGAAGGATGTCCAGAAGATATCAGGTCTAATTAGCATATTACCCTTTTATTATTATAGATAGTATTTTGTTGTATGTTTATGCCACATTTTCTTTATCCATTCATCTACTGATGGACACTCAGGTTCTTCCCATGTCTTGGCTATTGTAAATAATGTTGCAATGAAATGGAGGTGGTGATTTCATTTCCTTCAGACATATACCCAGAAGTAAATTTTCTATATCATATGGGAGTTCTATTTTTAATATTTGGAGGAACCTCAATACTGGTTTTCATTCTGGCAGTATCAATCTACATTCCCATCAACAGTACACAGGGTTCCCTTTTCTCTACTTCTCACCAGCATTTGTTATCTTTTGTCTTTTGATGCTAGCCATTCTAAAGGACATGAAGTAAAATCTCATTATGGATTTGATTTGCATTTCCCTGATGAGTACCATTTCATGTTAGTATTGACCATTTGAATATCTTCATTGGGAAAAAGTCAATTCAGATTATCTGCCCACTTTTTAAATTGGATTAATTGGGAGGTGTTTTGCTTTGTTTTTGCTATTGGGTTCCATGAGTTCATTATATGTTTTGGATATTGACCTATCAGATATTTGACTTGCAAATATTTTCCCCATTCTGTGGGTTGCCTTTTTATTTTATTGATCATTCCATTTGCTGTGAAGAAATATTTTTTTAGCTTGATGTAGTCCCACTTGTTTATTTTTTTAAATTTTGTTGCTTGTGCTTTAGGTATAACCAAAAAATAATTGCCAATACTGAAATAAAGAAAAATTTCCCTATGTTCTAGTATTTTTATGGTTTCTGATCTAAAGATCTTAAGTCTTTAATCCACCTTACCTTAAATTTTGTGAGTGGTATAAGATAGGGGGCCAGTTTTATCCTTGTGTATGTGATTATACAATTTTCCTTTTACCGTTAAACGAGACTGTCTTTTCTCTACTGAGGATTCCCGGCTTCCTTGTCAATCAGTTGTCCATATATACATGGATTTATTTCTAGGATCTTGATTCTATTTCATTGGTCTATGTTTCTGTTTTTTATGCCAGTACCATATTATTTTATTAGATAAATAAGTTCTGGGGTGTAATGTACAACACGATGACTATACTTCACAATACTGTATTATATACTTAAAGGTTGGTAAGAGAATAAGATCTTAAAAGTTCTCATTACAAGGAAAAAACTGTAACCATGTGAAGTGATGGATGTTAACTAAACTTATGGAGATAATTATTTTGCAATATACACATATGTTGAATCATTATGTTGTATACCTTAAACTTATAAAATGTTATATGTCAATAGTATCTCAATACAACTGGGAAAATAAATAAAAAGTTAATTAACTTTGAAAAATGAGCTAAAGCGGTAAAGTTGAATGGGACAGGAAACTTTCCAGACAGAAAGCAGTAGGGAGGCTCATTGGGGGATGTGATAGCATAATCTAGATAATTGCAAGAAGAACAGATGGACTAGGGTGAAGGATCTATGGAAGCAGAGAATGTAGCTAAAAATGTCAGCAAGGACCATTATCAGGAAGGGTCTTGAAGACTATGGCACCAATGCCAGTTTTTATCACAAGAACAAGAAGTACCCTTTAAAGGATTGTAGGCTGGAGAGTGACATAATGAACTCCATATCTTGCAAAGATTATTCTTACAACAAAAAATAATGATGGTTAGTTATTAGGTTATTATACAGTTACATGACATACATTTATATATAATAATTTTAATACTAAAGAAAATTAGAAACAACTGTTGGAGTATGGCTCCATAAATTATAATATATTCATTATACAGCCACTGAGCAAATGTTCTAAAAGAATTTGTAGCCCCATGGGAAAAGATTGTATTAAATTCAGGAAAACTAACTATATATATCCTATGACCATTTTATATCTATGACTGTCATAATAGACATCAACTTATTTATTCTGAGTAGTGAAGTCATAATGTTTTCATTTTCATTTCTATTTTTTAAATTTCTTAACTCTTAATGTATTAATTATATAGTAAAATTTTTCATAAAGATTATTATATACCACTAGAGGCCCGGTGCACGAAATTCCTGCAAGAGTAGGCCTTTCTTCCCCCAGCTTCCCTCTGGCACCTGGGAGCTGGGCTTCCCTCAGCCCCCCAGCATGCACTGGGGACCTGGGCTTCCCTCGCAGCCCCAGCTTCATCAGGGAAGTCATCCGGAAGGTCATCCAGAAGGACGTCTGGTCTAGTTAGCATATTACAGTTTTATTATTATAGATAATCATACCTTCATCACCAAAGAAAATATATTCCGGAGAAATTCTTTATTGAAAAGAAGATTTGCAGAAGATATTAAGAGGTATAAAAAACATTCCCAGGCAATATTCTCTGTCTTCTAAACACACAAAAATAAACATCAGTCCTGTGTGTGCACACATATGTGCAGTAACTTCAGTGGAAACTTCCCCTATCAGTTTCCCTACCATCCATACTAAGTGGCTATTCTCACTCACTATTCCCCACCTGGCACAATCCCCTGCCTCCCCAACACATGCCTCCACTCAGTGTTAGAGGTGATGGGATCCTAGGCTACAGGACAGCCATCTCCTGCCAAACTATCAGATCACCCCTTGCCAAAGGGCTGAACCTTCACCTCGACCAACGTTACCATTGCCTACCTGAATAATAAAACAGGTAAGAGCTGACCTTTACTGAAGGCCCACTAACCGCCAAACACTTCACATGAAATACTTATACCTCCATAATAATCTCGTGAGGTAGATGTTGCACTGTTATGCCAACCTTGCTGAAGTGAGAAGACACTACGATGAGCAACTTGAAGAGCCATGCTCATGTACCTTTCACAAACCACTCTAATGAGTGTTTCAGCTCATCAGGCAGCCCTGCTCCAAGCAGCCTGTCAGTGAGCAGGCTCCTGCCCTCCTGGCCCTCCACATCCTGTACTGAACTGTTTTTGTATGCGTGCTGAAGGCCGTACCACCAGGTCCAGGCTGTAGCCAGCAGAATGAAGAGTGTAGATGAAGCAGGGCTAGAGCAGAAGCAGCACTTGCTCTCTGAACACTCTAATCATGAGATCTTCACCACAAGGAAGCTCGTCCTGCAAGGGAGGCTGGTTAATGTAGTTTAGTAGAGGGCCCAGGAAGAAGGAGGGGACAGAGGTGTATGGAAAGCTAACAGCCTCTGCCCTGGAGATGGCCCTTTTAAGGATGAGGAAAGTACAACACAGAGAAGTTTGATAATTTTCCCAAAGTCATACAGGAGAAAGTGGTGGGACCCAAATTCACCCATTCACCTAACCAACTCTAAATTCCACGTCTTTTCACTACACCACTGTATCGCCGTGTGCTAACATTCCTGCCTTCATATCCTCTCAGTTCTTGAGAATCCACGATTCTAACTAAAGCACCTTCCCTTGGACTCTCTACACTATGGGTTGCCAAACTACGGCCTGCCAGCCCAATTCAGCCCACTACCTACTTGGTAAGTAAAGTTTTATTGGAATGCAGGCAAACTTACTGTTTTACGTATTGTCTGTGGCTACTTTTACACTATGATGGAGGAGTTGCATAGCTGTGACAGAGAAAAAGTTTGCTGACACTGCTTTGCATCATCTTTGTATATCAAGAACACTTTTTCTACCTAAAGGATTTGTTAACCAATTACATGGTAAGTTTTCATGAGATCTCCACCTGCTGAACTAATAGCCTGAACTGCAACTTACCAAATAAAGTAAAAGTCCCATACTAAAGTCTTTTAAGAACAGAAAGAGATGTTAAAATCAGCATTTCAAATGGGACGGAAGAGAGGCAATATCAGTGCCATGCTGAAAGGCAACAGAGTAACTGAAAGAATAACAGAAACACATTCTGGAGCTATTCCCTTTATACGGTGTTGATAAAATTTGTTAATACCATATGTTAGTCGTATGCAGGGAGGCATGGTCTGTCTATGAATTTTGGAATTTTACCAGCAAACTTGTAAGATCTGAAGTCACAGATTTGCTGAACGGCTCATCTCCGTGCAGGCTGTGGCTGAAGGTTAAAGGCGGAGAAAGAGAGGGCAGAGGTAAAGCTGTATCCGTGAAGCTTGAGCTGAGCTGGGTGAGGCTGGACGGGACATCTTCTTGTCAATCTCAATCAGTTTTACATGTGAACATTTATGTGGAGGAAAACACAGCTTCTTCCTCTGTAGATATATTTTTATGAACTTGGACTTTCTCAGAACAATCTGATTGGCTGTCAAGCTATGCAGCTGTGAGGTTAACAGGACCACACCACTAATGGAACTTAGGTTTAGTATCATTCATTAAATCAATGTACCCATGAAAGGGAAGAAAGGCAGCAAGATACTCTCTCTGCAGATCTAATTTGATGCCCACTGTTCGTATATGACACTGAGTGATCTCATTTATTTAAGTCTTCATGCTGTGGTTTCTCCGTGGTTTGTCTTTAGTTCTTCAGGTCAAACTGAAGCCTGGAGAACAAAATCTTCCTCAGTGTCATAGTTCTGACTCAAAAACCCAACTCCAATTGAATACAGGATATAGCAAAGGAAATCGTGTTTTACGGATCCAGAAGCCTTGGGTAACTGAGTTCCCATCTCTCAGAACCCATGACTTCTGAAATCAAGACATTTATTTTCCCCAAAATTCAGAGAGCAGAAGATAACATTCCAAAAGTTTATAAAGAGATGAGTTATTTCCCTCTTTGAGTCAAAAAGGAATCCGTGGAACTTGCTGAATTTTCACGTGCCCATACTTCTGGCAAAGCATTTTCCTTAGCCTGCTGTACCAAGCTCTGAGTTGCAAGTCTGTGGTGTCTTCTCAAAGCTATGAGAAATGGCAAGAAGAATCCCAGTGAACTTCATCCTCAAATTCTTGCTGCAAAAGTACTGTTTGAAGGAAAGAGTATGTAATTCCAAACAACTATCCCATTTCATCCCCTCTTTCCTGCTGGAGATCAGTTTTTGTCCTTGGTTTCCCCCGCCCGCTTTGTTGGAAAACTCCAGGACGTGAGTTATTGTAACATAACTCAAGCATAGATACTGTAGGGGTACTTGGCCTTCAGGTTCGTGCCTAGCTATGCTGAACGCATGAATTATTACACAATAATTCATGTCATGTCATGTCGTATTGCTTAATTAACTTTCCTATCACACTAACGCATTTTTGCATCAGCAAATGTGGTGCCCTCATATGACTTAAAAGCATTCCTTCATTTTATACTGGTGAATCAGGAACACTGTGCACAATTTATTAAAAGTGAGTTGAATCTCAGGGCTGGAATAAAACCCATCATCTTTTATGTAAATAAAGTGTCAAACCTGCCCTCAAGATTAGGGGAAACAGAAAAAGTGAGGACTGTTAGCTAGTCTTCTATGCCATAGTAAAAAGAGAAGCTACTTTCTGGCATTTGTATAGATAAATAAATAGTGAAATCGTGCTTTACCCCCCCATGTCCAATCATATAACTGGTCTAATTTAAAAACATCTGCTGTCTTGTTTGTTTGTTTGTTTGTTATTTTGTTTTAACTGGTTTTAGATCTGCAGGTGTCATCTCAAGGGATAATACATCTGTGATTTTTCTTAGAAAAAGAAGAAGAATATATGTAAAAGTGACAGATGATATCAGCTGCCACTAAGTAACAACCATCACAGTCCTTATTATAAAGCCTCACAAATTCACAAATTGGGCATCTGTAGTTCAGGGATTAGCACATTTTCCCAGCTACACATCCCAAGCCTGTGTTCTGTCCATGGGCCAGGAACAAACTTTTCTCAAGCTTAATGCATTCTGCCCATCAGATAAACAACTGGTCCCTTGCAAAAAAGAGAGAAAAGTCCATCTTTAATTCTGTGGAAAATGTAGATTTAATAGCAAATGAGGCAGAAAAGGCAGGGTTGTCCCAATTTTTGGTGACCAGCAGGAATAAGCTGAGGGCTGAGGTAAGCCAGCTGGTCAGCGACATGAGGTCATGTCAGTCTCAGGGGTCTTACTTTAGAATCTGTGAGGAATGGTGTGAATGAGAAACCAAGTTCCCACCAATCACTGAGATGGCCTTCAACTTTGAGAAGAGAAAAAACATCAAGATGTAGTTCTCACGATACCTCATTCTGGTTCAGTGGAAGGACCACAGAAGTTGGAATTACACTTTGATGTGACCCCCAAAACAACCCATTCACTGGCAACATGACTTTAGGCAAATTTTTTAATGCATCTAACCCTCAGTTTTTCAACCACTGTATAGAGCAAGTAATTACCATCTTAAGGATGTAAAGATGACATTAAATAACATGTTTGGGAAGTATATAGCAAGGTAAGATATTATAATGACCATAGTCACTTCAGGTCTCCGATAAAGAAGTATAAACAAGGGTTCTTTACATCCTTCATTTATGGGTTTATTCGGAAAGGAAGATTGGCCTCTGACAAATGTTTCCTAGGAACAGTGATCATGGTGAGCAAATGGTCTTGCCCTATGGAAAAACACTGACTGTATGAACCAGGAAGAACGTGTTGGGAAAAAGGAGAGTTCACCTCATCACATTTCCCAACAAGCTAATAAATACACTGATAACTCGGATATCAGAAGGCAGCTAGTGAAGGAGATCACATTCGTAGGTTTTGGTCCTAAGAAAAGATGCAGGTTTACCCTGAGTACAGTTTCACAAGGAGTACAATTACACAGAAGGTTACAATATTAATCCTTGCAAGAATAGATGTTTTGTGGAGGAAGCACAGGAATAAAAATGCTGATGCCAGCAGATCAAAGATGTCAGGACAGATTCCTTAGACATTGAGAACCTGCAAAAGGGCCTTCTTATGTCTCAGGTAACTCAGAAAGAAGTCTCCTGCTTCTGAAATACTTCTTTCAGAAAGGAATAAATTTGATTAACCACTCAGTAGTCATTTAGAATGAATTCTTACATGTAAATGGTGTCCTCTAAATATCACATTGAAAGAAGAATTTTAGTAGGAGCCATTGAAGACAAGGAATGATTTTTTTCAAAACAAATATTCATTTTTAAGCTCTGCCACTCACTCCCTGTCCAAGGAGGGAATTACATGGTGGGAGACTAGGATTTCCAGCTGCTGGGGGCAGATGCGTTCAGTTTATAGATTTATCCACAGTGAATATGGAGATTGAAGTCAAGCTGAGAAGGCAGCTGTTGCGGAGGAGATGGCCAAGGAGGAGTGAAATCAAAGACGTGTCCAATTCTGGTAGCTAAGTTCAAAGAAAGGGAGAGAGAGTCAGCTAGCGTATAGGATAGGATGTTGTAAAGTCTATGAAGAGTCTCAGAATCTGCAAGATGTATGCTAAAGAAAAATAAGTTCCCCCAGCAGTTAGTTTTTGATTACTTACTAAGCCTGAGTTGTTCTGCAGTGACGGGCCTTTCTGCAGTCCCAACATGGCAATTGCTGATAACTGGCCATCTGGGACACTGCTCGGGGAAGAGTGTTGTGTATAGAGCAGTTTAGGGGAGGCCTAACAGAGAAGCTACAGAAGGACTTTGTAGCTTCAAAAGGCAGGAAGACACTGAAAATCTAGAATGGGGGTGTGAAAGTGCTAGACACCAACACCTAATTTAGTCTTTTAAAAATAATATTTGGGCCCTAACCGGTTTGGCTCAGTGGATAGAGTGTTGGCCTGCAGACTGAAGGGCCCCAGCTTTGATTCCGGTCAAGGGCATGTACCTTGGTTGCGGGCACATCCCCAGTAGGGGGTGTGCAGGAGGCAGCTGATAGATGTTTCTCTCTCATCGATGTTTCTAACCCTCTATCCCTCTCCCTTCCTCTCTGTAAAAAAATCAATAAAATATATTTTTAAAAAATCTTTGGGAACCTTTACATTGAAGATAGAGAAGTTGACTTGGGACTGCATTTGGTATTTAAATAGCATATTGGATTTTGTTGCAGCCGTATGTAGTGACTACCAAACATGAAATGCTTCCAAGAAGTATGGGAGTCAATGAGCCTGCTGGCCTCCTTTGACCTGGAATAAGTAATCTTGATGTTTTCCTCTCTTCAAAGTAGAGTGCAGAATGGAGAAGGATCTCTCACTAACTGAGAGAGCTTGCTCCTCTTTGTTTTTTTATTTTATTTTAAACTTTATCGTTGAAAGTATTACATATATCTCCCTTTTCCCCCAACAGACCTCTTCTAGCCCACTCCCCCCCGCCCCCCCCCCCCTGCCCCAAGCCTTCACCACCCTATTGTCTTTGTCCTTGGGCTATGCATATATACATACAATTTCTTTGGTTGATCTCTTCCCACTAACCCACCCACCTCCACCTGAGATTCCACAATCTGTTCCATGCTTCTGTGTCTCTGGACCTATTTTGTTCAACACATTCCATGTAGAAACTCAACAAACAGCCAAAGCTGTCTGACCAAAGAAAGTCCCTACCAAAGAGAAGAAAGGTAACCACCTCCTATTATTACATGTGCACTGGAGCAAGGGCCATCCTCTGGGGATAACCCTCTGCTGCCCTCCCGGCCACAGCTGCTGCTGCTTTGGAAGCTAAGCTCTACCATTTCATTTTCCTTGCATCAGCAGCACACAGCTGCCTTTGGTCATTTCACTGGGAAGGCAGTAGAGCTTCCCGCCTTCTTCTTGAAGTGGCATCAGCTGTGCCCCTTCTTCTCTGGCTCCACCCACATTCCACAGCTCTGCTCAATAGCTGCTCACTCAGCTACGTCTAACCCTGTCTTGGCAGAGAGTCCTGGCCAAGTTTCTGACCACAGCTGTTCCACCTAGAGTGTAGCTGGTGGGTCAGAATAAGACCTAAAACAGCTGCATGGTTCAGGATAGGCTGAAAGGAGAAGGGAAGTGTGTATAATCCCAAAGTTTGATGAAGATGCATTTGCACATACATGTGCCTCTGTTTGCAGGTATGGGTGGATTAGCAGGGCGTGGTCATGTAAGAGTAGGTGTGTACATATCTTATGGAAAAGGTTATGGGTGTGGGAGGTGGCTGAAAGTATCTGTAAATTAGTATTTATGGACAGAGTAATGCATGTACATTATTATATCTGGCTCTTGTGGCAAGCCAAATTAAATTTAGGTGACTCAAAACATCTCCTTGAAATCTATATATAAAAGCTTAAGCGACTGTCTGACCATTCGACCGTCTGACCGGTAGCTCTGATGTGCACTGACCACTAGGGGGCAAATGCTCTGACTGGTAGCTATGATGTGCACTGACCACCAGGGGGCACACACTCAACGCAGGAGCCGCTGAGCGACAGCAACTTTGCAGAGTGCCCTCTTGCACTCCGGGACCCCTTGGGGGATGTCGAACTGCTGGTTTCCACCCCATCCCTGCAGGCCAGGCCGAGGGACCCCACCTGCCAGAGGGACCTTGCTCACTCCACAGATGGCCTTTGAGCCCTAGTGCTGCCCCAGGTGCAGCAGGACTAAGGGAGGTTGGCTCCAGGGCATGTCGGGCCCATCTCTCCCAGTCCCACCCTGCCGGCCACCTTCTAATTAATTTACTTTCAATGTGCACGAATCCATGCACCAGGCCTCTAGTATAATTATAATAGCATCAACCTATGCTAGTCTGTTTAGAGGGCCCAAGCATGTGATGTGAGCTGTTTAAAGAACATCTAAGCTTTTATCATATAAATTAAGGCTTTTCCATTTAGCCAAAGTCTTCAAGTATTGGTCAGGGGTTCCTGAGTTCTCTTTGAAGCTCTCTGCCTAAGGGCACCCTTGAAGATGAAGTTTATCCAGAAGCTCTGCTTTGTCAGAGTCCAGATGCTCAGATGCCTGATGGCACCAACCACATGGCTGCATGACACAGGGTATGAAATCTGCCAACTCACATCCATAGGAGTTTGTTCCCCTACCAGTTTTTCACCCTGATCACCTCATTTTCTCCTTCCTAACTACTGCACAGCTGAAATTTGTGATCCCCTAGCCCAGTGGTTGGCAAACCGCGGCTCGCGAGCCACATGCGGCTCTTTGGCCCCTTGAGTGAGCCTTTTCCACAAAATACCATGGCCTGGGCAAGTCTATTTTGAAGAAGTGGCATTAGAAGAAGTTTAAAAAATTTGGCTCTCAAAAGAAATTTCAATCGTTGTACTGTTGATATTTGGCTCTGTTGACTAATGAGTTTGCCGACCACGGCCCTAGCCTAATATTTGGCATGGAATCCAGCGTGGTGCTGATTTATGGGGGGTACCCATGCTTGAACTTCTTTTAGATTTCATGTCCTCACTTGTTGACTGGGTTTTAGATCCAAGAACATGGTTCTAGTTTTTTCTTCATATATTGACAAGCAGACAGTGCCTGATCACAGTCATAATTTGTGAGTCGGGTTTTTTTTGTTTTTGTGCTTTGCTTTGGCAGATATTTTAGTAAGCGATTACAATGGGAGCATGTTTTATAACTTGAAAAAATAAACAGCCCTAAGAAACATATGCCTCTTCTCCCAAGTCACTGATACCAATTAAACTAGTATTTAAGGCCATTTAAAACTCATCCCATAATCTGACTCCATCAGATTTTAGTTTAACTGAACTGTTGGACATTTGCTATGTTCAAGGCACTTTGTTAGGCTTCTGATGATAATGTGATGAATAAGGTGTAGATGCACTCTACAATTTCTTACAATCTCTCGGGCGTGCTCATGTAAGAGCAGGTGTGTACATATCTTATGGAAAAGGTTATGGGTGTGGGAGGTGGCTGAAAGTATCTGTAAATTGGTGTTTATGGACAGAGTAATGCATGTACATAGGCAGAACCAGGAGAGTAAAAGCATGCTGTGAGTGGCATGGAGGGGATTCATTCCCATGGAAGGAATGGGTAGGGTATTATGGAGATGACATATGAGGTTGACCAAAAGAATGAACAGAAGTTATTTCAATCAAAATTAAAGAAAAGATATTACAGGCAGAAGACATGACATAAGCAATACCATGTAGATGTGGTAATTCAAGATACCAGGACAAGACCTGTTTGATTAATGCCCACATTATTTAGTGAGCTCATGGTAGGAATTGAGACTGCAAAGATAGATGGCATCATATTTTTAAAAGACCTTAGAAACTAGTTGATGAGATTTGTCTTGACCTTTGGAGTCACTGAAGTTAAAAATATTAGGGAGGATGCATGGGAGAGACAAGACATTGTATCATGGGAACCAATGAAGAGATTAGGAACATGAAGTTTTGATGTGCACTGAGACCCTGCTGGACTTACCAACTGAAGACGGCTAAAAATTAATCATGCTAGACATCTCTGACTTAGGACTTGTTAACCAGGGGACCTTTCAGAAGAATCAGTAAAGCAACCCCCATGAAGTGGGTAGACAGGGGAAGAGGAGTCATTTTGTGGAGAGAGCCAAGTTTGTGAATCAGTATTTACCCTCTTCATCTTCCCATGTTGGGAGGGTTCGGAGACAATTTGGCTAATTTCTTTCTGTCCAACCAAACCAAGTGTCCCCTAGAGAATCACTCAAGAAACTTGAAAGCATTATCATGAAAGAAAGACTGTTATGAACGTAGGCTGTCCTGGGATACCACTGAGCACCTTGGATTTAGATCCTAGAAGAGAGTAAGGCAGTAAGTCAGAAGATAATAAGGTTGCTCCTCATTCTCTCCCAGTTACACACAGATTTAGGTAGATGTAGCAAGGATTCCAGTTGCCTGCAGACTTAGCTGAAGTCCCCAAATGAATGTAGACCAAGCTGAAGTCACCAAATGAGGAGTAGGCAGCAACTAGCTGGCCATACTGATGAATGCTGGGCTGGCATGAGGAGGATATAGAGAGCCACCCACCAGGAAGAAGGGGAAGAAGCTGCACTGACCCTGTAAGACTGCCGGGTGGGCATCCAAGGCCAGCTAAGATGCCCCATTATAGAACTAGAGGCTGGTTATGGACACACAAAGATTAAATAAGATAAGGCAGTTACTGACAGAAAAGCAAGGATTGCCAGCTGGCTACCTCCAATATGCTGGCAATCACATGAGTGAATTTCTTTCACTGACCCTTACCTTCCTAATACCTCCACCAGCAAAATAGCTGCCTGAAATGGTAAGGAAAGAGCTAAAGAACTTATCATCCTACCCCACTCCTTTGCATTCAGCTTCCAGTTGCCTTGAAATGTCTAACTTGGCTCAAGATAAGGTGCTTTGAATTAAAGTGAGTCTGAGATTTTAATAACAGGATTGCAATTGAAAAATTCAATAAACTAAGCTGATGATTCTTAGAAGTTGGTTTGGATAAGGTTTTATGCTACCCATAGGAATGGGGGCCCAACCTAGCATAGTTTGTAGTAAATTTAGAAAAAATATATATAGTTATATGAATTGGGAAGTTGAGGTATCCCAGTAAAAAATAGTTAAAATTGCAAGTGGTAAGGATTTCAAAGAGGAGACTAGCAAGGAGAAAAAGTGAGGGATATAAATATTACTTCATATGACTTGAATAACTGAAGAACTTGACTTATAGTTAAATATAAAGAAAAGAGATAAAGATTATAACTCCGTGATTTTTAATCTTTCTTGTGTGTATGTTGGGGTGGGAGATGGGCAAGACACCTTTTGAAAATCCCATAAAAATGTAGGGCTCCCTGTCCCAGGCTAATGCACATATTCACTCATACCCAAAACGTGGCACATAATTTCATACAAATTCAGGAATCTAATGAAGTCCATACGTGGTTCCCTTAGGGAAAAAAGAGTTTCTAGCCTGGGCAATTGGGAGAATAATGATACCATTAAACACAGTAGGATGACAGTTATGTGAGCAGTTTGTAAAAAAACAAAATATATATATCACCACCTCCAAAAATCTCTCTTCTAACATCCAAACTCAACTATTCAAACTCTCCACTTGAATATCCCCAGGATTCTTAAGTTCAAATGTCCAAAACACAATAGTTAATCATTTCACCAATCTTGTTCTTCATCTCATATTCCCTAATGTGATTAAAAAACTATCACTTCGATCACATGCTTAAGTTATCTTCAGTATTTTCACTGACCACTCTTACTTTGTTTTCTCAAAACCTATAAAACACCAATTTATGTTGTTTGTAACTTTACTTATCTCCATTCCCACCATTATTTACCAACAGTATAACTCAGCTTGTTAATGTGTCCATCCAGCTTCCTGTTGGTCTCTTCCCATTTATCCAAACTACTCCAGCTAAAGCAACGTTTTTGAAATTATGTCTTTTTTTGTTGTTAATCCTCACCTGAGGATATTTTTCCCATCGATTTTTTTTAGAGAGAGTGGGAGGGGGAAAGACAGAGAGAGAGAAACATTGATGTGAGAGAGACACATCGATTGGTTGCCTCCTGTACGTGACCCCACAGGGGCTGAGGACTAAGCCTGTGACCAGAATCGTGCCTGGGACCCTTCTATCTGATGACCGATGCTCTAATCACTGAGCAAAACTGGATAGGGCAATCATGACATTTTTAATACTTAAGTCAATCAAGGTTATCATGGCCCATAAGAAGAAGTCCATACTCCTTTGCTTAGTTCCTGATCTGGCCTCTGTTTTTTGAGCATCCCTGTCTCTTTATACTTACACACATCAGCCACACTGTACCACACATCTTTCCTCAAAGCTCCATGCTTTCTTTCACCTTTAGAATGTCTCCCTTGTATCCTCCTTCACTTGGCTAACTTCTCACCACATTGTAGGTGTCAAATTGAAAGTCACTTACTAAGGAAGCCTATGTTTATACTTCCCCCAAGACTGGATGAGCTACTTACTCTCCTTTGTTCTTTCATAGAACCCTATGCTTATTTATACTTACAGCTCTATAACAACCCTGTGTAATAATTGCCCATTTACCAATCTATATCCGTCTGGAAACATCAGTTTCTTGAGAACAAGTATGTGTGTTGTGTTATTATCTTATCCCTAAGACATACTGCAGTTCCTGGAACGGAGTAGGTGTTCAAAAAAGCATTGGGTGAATAAATAAGTAAAGGAAAAAGCAGCAGGTGGAAAAAGGAAAGTGAGATGAGAATATGAAGAGGCATCAATTCAGAAAACTTATTTTCCTTTTTTCTTTATCCTGGCAAACACTGGCATCCTCCCTACTACCTCCACACCTTGTTTTTACCACTTCTTCCACTTGGAATGGCCTCTTCCTCCTGCCCTTCCCACACACACACATTCCTCCCAGAAGACTTGCCTAATTCTTAAACGCCCACATTGATTTATTACTTCTCTAGACTCGTTTGGAACTTATTACCTATAATGTATATTTTAGCATGTGATTATAAACTGTCTTGGAATTTCTCTAATTGTTTAACTCGAACAAATTTTGTCTCCATATTGTGATAAGAAGATTTATAATGGGTACTTTTCTTCATCAAATCTACTACAGACGGGGGGGACTTAGGGACATGCTGAGAAAGGTTGGTGCTTAATAATCCAGGTTGATAAATTAACATCATTAGCAATCATCAATTTCTTCCCATTCAGCAATCCGCTTTGTGAAATGTTCCTAGTCATTTTGTTTCCAATTCAGGAGTGAATCAGGGAGCCTGGCCCAGCTAGAGAAACATATTTTGGTTGTAGCTATGCCACGTTATTCCAGCATCAAGTCTGGAAAACCCATTCATTTAGCAAACTCTTATTAGGCTAAATTATGTGCTAAGCCCTCTCCTATCCCACTATCACCCTCAGCCTCCTACGTGAATTGCCATACTTGTTTACAGCCATGGTGATCCTTAGCTTCTCTACAACCATGGTGATCCTTAGCTTCTCTACAACCACGGTGATCCTTAGCTTCTCTTGATGCAGAGATTGAAACAGTGAGTCTTGTGTTTGTGTTCTCAGGAGAGAGGAGTGAAGGCAGCAGGACAAGGTAGCAGAATATAGTGGTCTCAGCTGGATTCTGACTGTAGTCTAGTCCTCTGGGGCAGTTTGCCGCTCTGTTGACTAATGAGTTTGCCGACCACTGCCCTAAGGGGTCTGGAGCAGGAGTTTTATTTCAGAATTAGCCCTCAGTTGACACATGGGCCGACACTAGTCAATGACTGTAGCCTGGTGGGGTGTATCCTCCAAGTTGTGGAGGCTCCCATTTAGCCAAGGGTGATTCTACAGAGAACGGACAGCTGTAATCTAACCGTGAACAGTCTCAGAGGCCGGAGTATGCAGGCACTGGTCTGGCAAAGAGGGTCTAGAGGTAGCACCAAGAGCATCCATAACACATGAGGACAAAACTATTATCAAGATTATGCTCTCTCCATTTGATAAATCTGGAAAGGACTCAGGAACACTCTTTAACACACCAAAAGGGATAGTTGGAGGCTGCATGGGATGCTAAGAGATATAATTAGAAAGGTCACACATTGCTAGGAAACTAGTCCTCCTAAACAGTTCTCTGTTTAGAGAACAATTTTAGAAATGTATGTAAAACAATTTTTTAAGAAATCTATTCTGTTTTTAATAAAAAAGAATAGTGTAGAGATTTGGGGAGATGATTTAAGATCCGATCAATGCCAAGCTAACTAAAACTATCCCAGATTCACAAATGACCTAACTTTATTCTTTATTTTCATGAACGCTAGCCCAGTTACCCTCAGCCTTCCATGAGAATCTACATGGAACAGTGGGAACATATAAAGCAAGAGTTCATTTTGATTTAATGCCCAGTAATTTTCATATGCTCTATCCATCACTGAGTTCCAGTTATCAGACCAACACAATCTATAGTCATTTTTTAAAAACATCTTTAAACTTTTTGCATGAGGGTTCCTTGAGAATACATTCTGATCTCTGATACAGAAACATCTTGAACTCAAAACAGATACACCATGATGCAAGGAAGAATTTACTAGCTGCCATGTCTACTCTGCTCAGTCTCTACTCTCAATGCTCAGAACAAACTCTGACAGAAGGAAAACACGATTTTCACGGCCAGTCCCGTGTTTGCCCTTGGCAGGTGGCTTTCTCCTTTGGCGGAACTGACTTGCTGTGCAGTAGCACCTTTCACAATTCTGGCTGACAAGTCTTCCACTTACCAGTCCCTGTGTGCACACTGGCATGACATAGACATCTATTCGTTTCAGGGTGTGGCAGGATTATATTTCATGGGCCCAGGTTTCTACTAAGCCTTCTCAGGCCCTTGCATGCCAGCCAAACACTTTGTAGGCTCAGAAAGAAACGTTCCAAAAATACAGAGAGCTAGAAGGTAGACACTACCTCTAAATTACAACGAAGAGTATGCAATTAAAAATGTTTATAGTGGCTTATGGATAATGCAGAGCAATTAGCAATCAATTGGGATCTTAATGACACAGGATACAGAGGGAACTCTAAAAGTGAATGTCACCATTTGCTGGTTGAAAGAAGTTTTCTTAAGCCGCTTGCTCAAGCTGAAGTCTTTAATTGTCTCAGGGCTCTACATGAAACATCTAACAATTAATCACATGCATTTCCATCCATCTACCTGGCAGTGCAAAAGGAAAACGCAGGGATTAAATAAATGCCAGGGTCCCTTGGTAAGCAGAGACATGTCTTACTTATCTCTGTAAATCCAATGCCTTGTAGCCCAAAGCTTGGTGTAAAGTAGGTACTAAATAAATGCTTGTTAAATGAAACAATTCTTTTGACAGATCCATTTCCCTAATTTTCCAGGGGCATAATGAATTATCTCAGTCCCATTCTGGATTATTAGACCTATAAAAACTGGGGGAAATGCCCATTTTAATTAAACATTATAAATGCCTCTAATTGTTTATATAAACTTTTCTAATCATTATTGTTCTCTTCAAATATTAGAAACAAGAATCTCTTTTATTTTGATGGTTGCAGGCAAGGGCTTAATATTAGCCTCCTAGCCAGACCATTTAGAATATGTTTGGTCAGAGACATTGGGTGCTGCCAAGTTTCTGAACTTGCCAGCACTGATATACCTTAATCACCAAAGTGGTAGTTTGTCCAATATATTACACCCTAATCTGCCTTTATTTATGCCAAGACTTCCTCTTAGATACAGAACATAAAGAAAATGGTTATGCAAAAGCCTCTGGAAAGAAAGACAATATTTAGATGACTTTCATAATAACATTCAGTAATCTTTAAGGGGAAGGCTATCACTTCAATGGCATATACTGACCTCACCATTCTGAAGCTGCAAATTCTCTTTAATTTTTGCTCTTGCTTTGCCAAGAGGGCAATGGCTCAAAATATCCTCATGCATTAATCAAGAAGTAACTATAAAAGCCTTTTAGCTAAATTCAAAATTAACAATAAACAACGAAAAACAAAAATGACAATGGCCAAAGCTGCCCTTAGTAAAATTTGTTGGGTATTTGAAAACCACAAATCCTGACCTGAAAAAAAATATATTAGACTTCATAGGGAAAAAGAAAATAAAAAGCAAAACTGAAACTGTACATCACAAATTTCTTGTTTGACTAAAAATGAAATAAATAGACGAATCATTTTTTGGTTCAAGTGTTTTTTGATTTTGAATTGGTAATGCATAAATATACATGTGTATAAAACTGAGAATACAAAACATATATAGAAGAAAAAAATTAATCTCGTTCACTTCCTTGCCACCAGCAACCCACTTTTCCTTACTAGAAAATAGCAAGTATAAGCAGGTTCTTATATACCTTCCAAAGATACAATTCTAGTATGAACCCAGAAATAGAATTGCTATGTCAAAGGGTATATTTAAGATACATTCAAATTAAATTTTGGTCAATTCGGATAATTTGCCCATAGAACATAGACTCATTTATCTTTCCACCAGGGTATGAAAATGTTGATTCTCAACACCCTTGCCAATGTTTTCACCTTTGCTAGGTTTATAGATGGAAAAATGTTATTTTATTATAGTTTATTTTTTATTTCTGACACTATTACAGAAGTCCCCATTTTTACCCCATTTGCCCACATCCATGCAGCCCCTGACCCTCATCCCTCTGGCCATCACCACACTGTTTTCTGTGTCCATGAGCTATGCATATATGTTCTTCACCTTCTTTCATCCAGTCTGTCCCTGTCCCTTCCCCTCTGACAGCCATCAGTCTGTTCCATGTACTCAGGCCTCTATTTCTATTTTGTTCATCAGTTTATTATGTTCATTAGATTCCACATATAAGTGATAGTATATGGTACTCGTCTTTCCCTGGTTTATTCCACTTAGCATAATAATCTCCAGGTTCCCTCATGTTTTAAAAAAATGTCACAAAAGGTGAGATTTCCTTTTTTTTATTTTTTTTACAGCTGAGTAGTAGTCCATTGATTAAATGTACCACAGGTTTTTTATCCCCTCATCCACTAATGGGTTCTGGGCTGTTTCCAGATCTTGGCTACTGTAAATAATGCTGCTATGAACATAGAGGTGCATATATTCTTTCTGATTGGTGCTTCAGGATTCTTGGTATATATTCCCAGAAGTGGGATCACTGGGTCAAAAGCCAGTTGCATTTTTTATTTTTCCACAGTGGCTGCACCAATCTGTATTCCCACCAACAGTGCATGAGGATTCCCTTTTCTCCACATCCTCACCAACCCTTTTTGTTGGTTGAGTTATTGATGATAGCCATTCTGACAGGTGTGAGGTGATGTCTCATTGTCGTTTTAATTTGCATCTCTCTGATGTTAGTGATGTAGAGCATCTTTTCATATGTCCGTTGGCCATCTGGATGTCCTCTTGGAGAAGTGTCTATTCAGGTCCTTTGCCCACTTTTAAGAGGATTGTCGTCTTGGTGTTAAGTTGTATAAGTTATTTACATATTTTGTAAATAATATATGTATTTCATTTAGGTGAGGTTGGTCATTTTTTTCATATGTTTAAGAACTGTATAAATTTTGTTTTATGTCAACAGTCTGCCTATTTAATTGTCTCAGCATTTATTAGTTATTCTACTATCTTAAGTACTACCATTTTTTAAAAATACTCACTGGAGGATATGTTTATTGATTTGAGAGAGAGAGAGAAAGAGAGAGAGAGAGAGAGAGAGAGAGAGAGAGAGAGAGAGATTGTCTCTTGTATGAGTCCCGACCAGCAATCAACCCTGCAATCTAGATATGTGCCCTGACCAGAATCTAACCTACAACCTTCTGAGGTACAGGATAATACTCCAACCAACTGAGCTACTGAGTCAGGGCTTAAGTACTACCTTTTTAATATACTAAATTATTTATAAATTTGGGTTTATGAACTTAGTGTTTCCTTATTTATTAATCTATATTCATATTCCAGGACTATGCTGTTTAAATTGCTGTAGAATTATAATAAATTTCAATATCAGGTAGGGTTGGTACACTCTCATTGCTTGTCACTTTCAGCATTTTATGGTTATTATTGTTAATTTTTACAGGAACTTAAGAACCATATTGTTTAGTTTTATGTGGCTACAAAAACTTGATGCAATTTAAATCTACAATATTAAATTAAGTATAGATAACTGCAAAAAAAAATTCACAATGACAGAAGCCATCCATTCCTGTGTAAGAAGGTTGTTGTGAGAATTAAATAATTTGATATCCTGATATGACACATGACTAAATAACAGAAAAAAGCTACTCAATATTTGTTTATTGAAGAAATCACTGAATGAATCAAGAAAGAAATTAATAAAACCTTTGATTTACCATCAGCAAGACATAAATGAATTTCATACACTGGCCCTGACCCATTATCTACATTTCCCCTTGTCAGAGCTGGTGCAGAATTATAAAAAGCTCAGCCAGGCTAGCCACTTCCAAAAGTTGTATCGAATATCTTGGGTGCGAGAAAAGTTAATTGACACACAGTTGTCAAACCCCTGACTTTTCCTTCATAAACATGATTTCCTATTTGGCTAGCTTAATCTTCTTTTTTATTGATTTGAGAGAGAGAGAGAGATGAAGGGGAGGGGGGAGAGAGAGAAACATCTACCGGTTGCCTCCTGCTGGGGATCAAGCCTGCAACCTGGACATGTGTCCTGACCAGGAATCGAACCAGTGACCTCTGGGTACATGGGAGGACACTCAACCAACTGAGTCACACTGGCAGGGGCTCAATTAGGTTAATCTTGACTGAGAAACTTTAATAAAGTATAAATAATTCTCAGTGGTAAACCCATATCATTTGCCTCTCATGTTGAACTCAACTGCTTCTTGGCTGACACCATTTCATAACTGTGGGCTGGTCCTATAAAGTTTATGAAATATTAATAAGGTGTTTTTGAAAGAAATTAATACAGTTTTCATTTTATAAGTTTTGGGAATAAGGTTTACTTTAACTGATTTTAGGGATCTTTTTGTATTTTGCCTTCCAGTGCACTGAGTACGTCTCAATGCCCCTCTTGGTTTGGCCATAAAGGATCTCTGACTAGGCAGTGGCTGAAAATTCTTTGGTGAAGTTCAGGCCCACACAGAAGATAACTTTCAATTGCAGCCAACAGATGAATCATGCGTATATGCTACAAGACAGAGCAGAAGCTCAGCTTTGGGCCAAAGGGGAAGAAAGACAACCAAGAAGGCAAGGCTGAGAGTAGGAGTTCAATCTCAGGCAGAGGGTCGTTTTCTAAGGAGGTGGCCGAAGGCTATGGGAGAACTCACTACCCATTAGCAGATTCAGGCCTCAGTCTAGGCCAGTGGTAGGCAAACTGCGGCTCACGAGCCACATGAGGCTCTTTGGCCCCTTGAGTGTGGCTCTTCCACAAAATACCATGGCCTGGGCGAGTCTATTTTGAAGAAGTGGCATTAAAAGAAGTTTTAAAAATTTGGCTCTCAAAAGAAATTTCAATCGTTGTACTGTTGATATTTGGCTCTGTTGACTAATGAGTTTACTGACCACTGGTCTAGGCTGACCCAACTGTTTTGGGGTGGGGGAATCTGAGTTAGCAGATGCCACCTAGAGTGGAATTCTTGGAGCAGTGTAGTAAAAGCCTTTGGATTCAGAGATACCTAGGTTCAAAATCCTAGCTCTCCACCTACTATGTGGTCTTGGGCATGTCCCTCACCATTCTGAGCCTCCATTTCTCCACCTACAAATTATAGCATCTCTCTCCAGCATTGGTGTAAAGGATTAGAAATCATGTGCATGAAGGACCTGGACAGTATCCTATCTAATAAAAGAGTAATATGTAAATTGACCATACCTCCACTACACCCACAAGCCACACCCACCAGCCAATCAGGAGAGAGTATGCAAATTAACCCAACCAAGATGGAAGCGGCCACAGAGCAAACAGGAGGCTTAGGTTTCCCCGGCAGTGAAGGAAGCCAAGCTTTTACACCCTGGCCGGCCCTGGACTCCACTCAAGGCTACAAACTTTCAATTATAGAAGATAAATAAATCCCAGATACCAGGGCCTCTGCTTGGGTCGCTGGGGGGCATGGCTGGCCTGCAAACCATCACAGGCCCCTCGCCCAGGCCACTCCATGCTCCAAGGGAACCCCCACCCTGATCCAGGACACCCTTCAGGGCAAACCAGTTGGCCCCCACCTATGTACCAGGCCTTTATCCTATCTAATAAAAGAGTAATATGCAAATTGACTGTCACTCCAACACACAAGATGGCTGCTCCTATGTGGACACAAGATGGCTGCCACAAGATGGCCAGCAGGGGAGGGCAGTTGTGGGCGATCAGGCCAGCAGGGGAGGGCAGTTGAGAGGGACCAGGCCTGCAGGGAAGGGCAGTTGGGGGGGGACCCAGGCCTGCAGGGGAGAGTAGTTGGGGGGGACCAGGACTGCAGGGGAGGGCAGTTGGGGGTGACCAGGCCTGCAGGGGAGGGCAGTTAGGGGCAATCAGGCTGGCAGGGGAGCAGTTAGGCATCAATCAGGCTGGCAGGGGAGTGGTTAGGGGGTGATCAGGCTGGCAAGCAGAAGCAGGGGTGATCAGGCTGGCAGGCAGAAGCGGTTAGGGGCAATCAGAAAGGAAGGCAGGCGAGCAGTTGGGAGCCAGCAGTCCTGGATTATGAGAGGGATGTCCCAGATTGGAGAGGGTGCAGGCTGGGCTGAGGGACACCCCCCACCCCCTGTGCACAAATTTCGTGCACCGGGCCTCTAGTCTGCCTATAATTGGCACTGCAGAAATGGCCAATGTGGCTGTGCTGATGTCAGTAGAATTAAGTAGGCTCCAACATCTTTATTCCAGAGATAACTACCTAAATGCAAGCCAGCTAGAGCTGATTGGAAAGGAGACAGGATCCAGTCTGCTAAATGGGGTGGTGGTGGGGGGCAGGCAATCAGAGTTCATCAGGTTGCCAGTGGTCCTAACCAGATGTTTAAGGCAAGATTTTTTTATCAGAGAAATGGAGCTTAGACCATGACCCACAGGACAGGTACATAGGATTGGATCTCTTGGAATGAATTATGTGAGGATGGATTTATCTCTGTCAGTACAGATCAGCCTGGTGTCTCATCCCACACGCAGCTTCTCCCCTCACCAGTGCATGGCCAAGAGTAAAAGTTCAAACTGAGATTCACATACAAATAGAATTATAACTTAAAACTCAAGCTAAGAAGTAACCATTTCATAACATATATTCTCTCCTTCTACCTTGAAAATATATATTCAGAAGGCTCTACAAATTTAGTCTTGAATGAGGGGTTCTCAGACTACTTAGAATCCTTCACTGGGACATGTGGCATATTCCTTCGCCCCTGGTCCACCTCCCTTCTCTTCTCACCTCAGTCTCAGCTCCATCTGGTATAGTAAAGGACCTCATGTGATCACCTCTCAACACCTAGCCCTTATATCCAAGTGCCTGTCACACCCCCTGCAGACTGTCTCTTGCCCACCTCTCCATCCATACCCATCATAGGGTATATCCTCAAAAGGATACAACTAGGGAATAGAACCACACAACCTCAGGATAGAGGCTTGGGGCTACCTGGGCTGTAAATTCTGTAATCTTGGGATTCCAGGGTGTGGTCTCTGATGGAGGTGACACAGGCTTCAGCTAGGCATGGAGACGTGGCCTTGACCCTACAGACATGTCCAGAGAAGGGCCATTGTGGAGATTAAAGTGCAGGCCGTAGGCAGGGAACTCTCTTGCTAGAGTCTAAGGTTGGCAATGCCCACATATATCAGATTTGAAATAACCCAACTAGACCCTAGCACCTGAAGGGAAGGGAGCACACGTGGCACTTCCAGGACTGGCCAGGCCTTGACCTGGAACTCATGGGGCTGCAGAATCTACAACTGAGCATTATCTGAGAAGATAGGACAGTAAGGATATTTTTTTCACCCAAAGACTTCATCCCTTCAGCCTTACTAATCCAGTGGTTAGCTTCTCTCACATTATTCCCTATAGCACACACAGATTTTTAAAGGAAGAATAAATACCAGTGATTATATTTCAACCCTAGATATCTGAGATGCTTGTGTGTGAAGATGGAAAGCTAAAATATGCATCTCAGTTTGCTTCATCTGAAATCCCACTAAAACTTCACCCAAGGTTTTTTTTTTTTTTAAAAAAAGAAGAACCTTCAAGGACAGGGAAAACATAGTAACCAAGTTTGGAACTGGAAAGCAGTTGGTCCAGTGGCCATTGACTTAGTTAAAACAAGAGAGCGGAATCCTGAGCTGGCAGTGCAGAGAGCTGAGAATCAGCACGAACCATGTCAAACCATCTTCCAGGGCACAAGGACTCACAGCACTAGGGGGTCTCTGAATCCTGAAGTTAACAGTGGTGTGGTGTAAAATAAGAACTACTTGCTAGAAGCTCCTTGGGAACAAATGAGATGCTAGCAGAACTAGATCAGCAAGAAGTTGGACTTCATGGAAATTCTCTAAGAGGCTCCTCCTTCAGGCAGCTAAATGGTAAAAAAATAAAATAATAATAATAATAATAATAATCCTTTCCAGGTGGGAGAATTAGAAAAGAAAACATATTATAGAGAGGCATCCCTTCCAGGATTCACTTCTTGGGGAAAAGGGCATGGGTTAAATTTCAGTGCCACCCACCAACCTCCATCCTTACCAGAAAGGAATGTGCAGTAGTATAAAACTGAATAGCCTTATGCAAGAACCTTGAATATTTGCAACCTCTTCCCCAACTTACTCCTCTCTTGGGCAACTATCGCCTCCCCCATCCTAGCAAGTATACCTTTATTATTTCCTCAACTTCCCAAAACAGAGTCTTATGAACTCTGAGAGGAGATGTCAGTGAATTACTCTGTTCATCTTTTCTTGGGCACCTTCATCTTAAAGAGGCAATGAAGCTTGTGCTTTGTACTTTATTTATTTTTTTTATCTATAAATACTTTAGTGTGTATTTCCTAAAATCAAGGACTTTCTATTACTTAATCACAGTGCATTTCACAAAATCAGACAACTTAACATTGTTGACACAATACTATTATCTAATTCCCATTCCAAATTCCAAATGTGCTTGTTGTCACAAAAATGTTCTTTATAAACTTCATTTTTTTTTCTAGATAAGGCTCTAATCCAGGATTCAGCATTTCAGAGGATTCTAAAAATAAACAGTGTCTAGTTTAGGATATCTTCATGAGAGTTAAAGCTATCTATGAAGAAATTAAAAAGACAATTCAGCACGAAAGTCTATAGAGTAGTGATTCTTGGGAGATGCTGGAGGAATTCAGGTGGGGCATCCAGACATCTTCTCAGGCACCAAGAATACTTTATTTCAAAACCTGGTGGTGGTTTTGCAAATTTCCAATTCAACATTTTTTAAGTAGTACATATTCATTTATTTACTTTAAATACACACACACACACACACACACACATATATATTGATTTCAGAGAGGAAGAGAGAGATAGAAACATCAACGATGAGAGACAATCATTGATCAGCTGCCTCCTGAAAGCCCCACACTGGGGATCCAGCCCACAACCCAGGCATGTGTCCTTGACCGGAATCAAACCCAGGACCCTTCAGTCCACAGGCTGACGCTGTATCCACTGAGCCAAACCGGCTAGGGTCATTTTATACACTTGTTGAATAAATAGTATATTTCACATTTTGTTTTTATTTTTAAGAAAAATAATCTGAGAGTCTGCTTAAGTTACAGAATAATTTTGTTATCTCTCTTGGCCAGGAGGAATTTTTAAACCTACCCTTATCCTGAGTGAGCTCTTCAAAGATCCCCTCATTACACTGGCAGGTCTTGATTCCAACTCTTTCAATTGCTCAGCCTAAGGCCTACTCTCTATCCCTAAAAAATTCTTTAAATATAAGATTCTTGTCTACCAAGATCTGGAATGACTTTGGGCAGCCATAGATTCAGTGCCTACTTACTAGTCTAATTTCACACACACACACAAAAAAAAATTTTCCCTTCAAAAACATTTTTTTGTTTTTTATTTTCATGTGAACTAAACTATATACTTGAGAAAGTGTTTCTTCTATTTGGTCATCTATTTCTAGATACTTCCAGATGACCTCATTTCCCATACTGCAGGAAACAGAAACCTTTATCAATTTTCTTAACTCTCCATTCTGGACCCATTCTTTGGTTGTATTTTCCCTTTTCTTGCCTCGCCAGCCCATCCCAGCTATAGTAGTAGCCTCTACAAGAGTAGCAACCTCTTATCTTCTCATCAAAGATCAAATTATTTTTAGGGTAGGGTCCTCTAGTTCCTTATTTAAAAGGTTTTCTTTACTCAGACAACAAAAGTCTTGACAATAGCACTGCTAAAACTCATCTGCATTTCATTTATTGCCCATGATTCTTGTCAGCTTAAGAATGTTCTCAAATTCACAGATGAATATGGGAGAGAAAAGGGGAGGTGGTGGTGTCAACAAGTGTTAGAACAGAATTTAATAACAACAGTTTTTTTTAACCTTGCTTAAAGTCAGCTAAGTTACATGTGGTTGAAAAAAATGTAATAATGCCTTAAATTTGGCTGAAATAGAATGCAATATGTAATCAAACATGTAGTTCAAAAAGAAGTGCTTGAGTTATGATAAACAGATAACAAAAAATGGGATTTTTTAAATAAACAGATATGCATTCTAAAACCTTATTTCAGACCCTTAAGAGCTCTTGAGGAAAATAATCTGATCATGGAGAAAAAAATTAAACATTAACATATGGTTTTCCTGACAGCTTGTCTCAAAATTCACATTTATTAGTCAAGCCATATCCTCTCAAAGTTTTGATTTTGAAAAGTTGGGGGAGATCTGATGAATTTCCTATATATCATTAGTTTTCAAATTTGTGCAACAATACATGGAAGTATCCCTCTTGATGCAGGTAAACATATGAAGTCACCACCAGAGGTACTTAGACGCTCAATGAATAAAATTAATATGCATTCTTTCATACATACGATAGTCACATCTGGACTCTTTCATGCAAGTTCACTCCAAATCATTAAATCTATGCCATAAATTAACAATGACGGAGAGGCTAATTAATTTTCAACAAAAGGACTAAAAAGTATTCCTATCAATTATTTTAAACATGTGAACCAGTAAACCTTCACACCTGTCAAGAACCATAGGTCTTGCCAGAGAAAAAGCAGCAAGGTACTTAATTCTGTACCTCCCCCCCCCAAAAATGTCCTATTTCCTACTCAAATAAGAGTAAAAGAGTATTGTAGCCTCAAAGCTTCTAGAAAGAGTTATCTGTATTTGTTATCTGCTTCCTTTCCTCCCACTCACCCCAAACTGATAGTTTCTGCTTTGAATATTCCACAGATACTGCCCTGGCTAAGGCCAATAATATATGGTTTGCCAAATCTGGTAAGCATATTTCCATTCCCATTTGTGACTACTTGCCCACCTTCTTCTGCCTGATTTCTATAATACCCACCCTATTCTTCCATCCAGGCACCCTTCTGTCTCCATTAAATGGGCTCTGACTTCTTTTATTCTAAAACTACATGATCTGTTTAATGCGCACCTACAGTTTTAAGTAACACTCCCATATGACACTTTCTAAATCTCTATCTCCGGCTAAGATTTTTATCTTAAGCTTAAGACCTGACCTGTAGACACCTCTATATGTCCCACAAATACCTCAGGTTCCACAAGACCAAAAGTGAGCTCATTATTTATCTTTAACTCTCTGCCTAAGAGTGAACAATGGCACTACCCATCAAGTCAGGCATTTAAAGGAGCATCCTCCTTTCCTATTCTCCAGAGGCAATTATTCATTGAAGCTTACCAGTCCCAGCTCCTTAACATTCCTTCCACTCAATCACCATTGCTGCTGTCATGGTTTAGGAACTCATTACGCCTCTTACGGACTCTTGCAGTGGCCAACTGATTCATCTATCTGATTCTAGCTCTGTGCACCTATGTTTTACCCATCAAACCTGCACACTACTGACAGTGTGGTCTAACTTGCAAATATGATCACATCACTCCTTTGCTTGGAATTCTTTGGTAGCTCTCATAATCATGCTTCCCAAACTCGCTTACCCCTAGAGATTCTCAATCATCAGATCAGAGCTAGGACTTAAGTATCTGCATTTTAATGAGAGCCCTAGTTGATTCTTATAAGAAAGCAGGTAACACTGATCTACAGAATTAAATCTCAATTTTTTTACATAGCATGTACGTCCAGCCTCATCTCCCCTGACTTCTCTCACCAGAACACTTTAATATACACATATTATAGCTAGCGTTTAACTACCTTGAGTCACATATCATTCCCCCATAGTGTCATAATGCTGTGTTCTCTCACACCTCAACACCTTTCCACATGCTGCTCCCACTGCCCATGATACAGTCTCTGGCTTATTCAACTAGTCTGGAAAGTCTTGGTCCAAACCTTACCTCATCTATGAAAAGCCTTCTCTGATTTCCTTAATCAGATGTAGGAATACCTTTTCCTATATCCCTATGAGTTTGTGTATACCCCGTTTAGCATTTTAGCAGCCCCACTGTGGCATTCTAACAGTTTAAAAGTACATTGACCCATTAGTCCAGGGGATATGAGAGAAGAGAAACCTTTATCTTTTTATCCATAACACCTTACATGGAGCCTCATGTTAAATAAATATTTAAAGAAATACCAAGTGAATGACAGAAAGCCATATTAAGTGAAAAGGACTGACTTGGGTTCTAGCCCCATTGCGCAAATCACTACTTGTCTCCACCAAACAAGTTGAGAACTTAGTTTCTATATAGGGACAAATTTAACACAGGACTTCTTTGGGACCATTTTTTCAACATTTTATTATGGGAAATTCAACTGTATACAAAAGTAGTTTCAATCATTATCAGTTCACAGCCACCATTTTTTCTCTCTATCACCACCCACTTCTCCCTCTTTGGAGTATAAGCAAAAATGATATTTGGATGTTGCTTATAATCTGAAAACCTTTAACACTATACCATAATCTTATGATTCAATTTGGTAGAATGGATTAATGGTCTAATTCTTCACACACATCCCCTTGTTAGAACTATTCATCCTTACCCTTTCTTGGGCCTATATATTTCCCCACCTCTAGAAGTTAGATTTGGCAATGTGAATCGCTTTCATCAAAAGGATGTTAGTGGGCATGACCCAAGAAAATCTTGAAATATACTTGCACGTTTGTGTTTACTCTCATGTACTCTTGCTTTTTCAGATAAAAAGAACATGTCTCCAATGACCACTGGTTCGTGGAGGATAAGATACATGTAGAGAAACCCTGGACCCAACCTGAAGCTTGGAACCATTTCCACGGCCTCACAAATCTACATCCTGAAGCAGAGGCAACCCAGGCAACTGACAGACATGTGAGCAAGAAGTAAATATCTATTGCTGTATGCCACTGATATTTTGTAGTTGTTATTTAGAAAAATCTAAGGCAACACATAAAGATTAACAAAAATTTCCTAATATGAAATTCCCTAGTATGATAACAAATGATTTTTTTTTTGTTTAGAGCTTTCTATATTTTTAAAGACACAATTCTGTTTAAGTCTGAATTATATTAAAATATCCTATCTAATAAAAGAGTAATATGCAAATTGACCATCACTCCAATACACAAGATGGCTGGCCCCATGTGGTCAAAGATGGCTGCCCCCATGTGGACATAAGATGGCTGTCACAAGATGGCCAGCAGGGGAGGGCAGTTGAGAGGGACCAGGCCTGCAAGGGAGGGCAGTTGGGGGTGATCAAGCCTGCAGGGGAAGGCAGTTGGGGTGACCAGGCCGGCAGAGAAGGGAAGTTGGGGGCGACTGGGCCTGCAGGGAAGGGCAGTAAGGGTGACCAGGCCTACAGGGGAGAGCAGTTAGGGGCAAACAGGCTGGCAGGGGAGCAGTTAGGCATCAATCAGGCTGGCAGGAGAGTGGTTAGGGGGTGATCAGGAAGGCAGGCAGGTGAGCCGTTGGGAGCCAGCAGTCCTGGATTGTGAGAGGGATGTCCGACTGCCTGTTTAGGCCCGATCCTACCGTAGGATCGGGCCTAAACGAGCAGTCGGACATCCCTCGAGGGGTCCCAGATTGGAGAGGGTGCAGGCTGGGCTGAGGGACACACCCCCCATGCATGAATTTCATGCACCAGGCCTCTAGTTAATGGTATAATTTTAAAAGTAAAATTTTTATTTAGAGGTAATGCTCTTCCAACATTGTAATCTTTTGAAATCTATTGTATAAAATCACAACCAGGATATTGATATTCATACATTCAAAAAGCCAATTAAATAATATCTGTTTTAATATTTCAATAATTCCATCCCTAAAATAGCCCACAAAAAAATGGAAAGAAGTAATAGAAGAACAAAATAGAAAGGTAACTGATAGAAAATTAGTAAGAAAGAGGTGGACAAAAATCCAACTATATCAATAATTACAGTATATTTTAATGGACTAAACTCTCCAACAGTTTCTTGAAAAAAATGGAGAAGCTGGTTATAAATTATATGTGAAAAGGCAAGAGACCTAGAATGGGCAAAATAAGTTTTTATAAAAAGAATGAAATTGGAATCCTGATTCTATCTGATTCTAAGACTTGCTATAAAGCTACACTAATTAAGACAATATTGGTTTGGCTTAAGAATAGCTCTACAAATCAATAAGAAAGAATCAAAAGAGACTTAGACCTATACCATCAGTTGACTTTTAACAAAGGCACCAAAGTAATTCAATGAAGAAGGAATTTTTTTCCCAAACATCTTTTTTCCCAATGAGGAAAAATAAATATTAAACTGCAGCTCTCCCCTACTTTTTCCTGTTTGTGTTGTTTTGTTTGTTTGTGGGTATTTTTTGTTTTTGCAACATATATAAAAAGTAACTTGAAATGGATCACAGACCTACACAAAAGAACTAAAATCATAAAGTTTCTAAAGGAAAAAAATCTGTAGTTTGGGTAAGATAAATATTTCTTAAATATGTCAAAAAGAACATTATAACTATAAAAGAAAAAATTTGGTTAAATGAACTACATCCAAATTAAAAACATGTGTTCTTCAAAAAACAAGATAAAGAAATCAAAAGGCAAGTCAAAAACTGGGAGAAAATATTTGCAACACATGTATATGACAGAAAGTTTGTATCTAGAATATAGAGTGAATTCTACTTACAATTCAATAATAAGACAACCCTAAGAATGTATTTAAATTGGCAAAAGTTTTGAACAGACATTTCACAAAAGAAGATAAACAAATAGCCATGAAACACATGAAAAGATACTTTAACAGCCCTAGGCATTAGAGGAGCAGAAATTGAAACCACAGTGAAATACCGCCACACATCCACTAGAAATACCAAAACCAGGAAGACAGACAATTACAAGTGCTGGTGAGGATAGAGCAACTGCTACGCTCACACCTCGCTGATCCCAGATGCACAGTATACAGTCCTTTGGAAAACAGTTTGACAATATCTCATAAAGTTAAATCTATACTCAACTTATGACCCAGTACCCCCATCATAGATATTTATCCAAAAACAAATGAACACATATGTATGTCAAAATAATGCATGCACATGAATGTACATAACAGCAATATTAATAATCAAAAACTAAAAACAACATAAATGTCATTCAACATAGAAAAAAAATGGTGGCCTATCCATACTATGGGATATACTCATCTATAAAAAGGAACAAACTGCAGGTACATACACAACATGGCTTGACTACAAAAGCATTACATGGTGTGAAAGAAGCCAGACACGAAGGTGATAGAGGGAAGATCAATGGCTGCCTGTAGTCAGGGGTTGAGGAAGGTAACTGACCATAAAGGGGGCAAGAGAGAAACATTCTGAGGTAATAAAAGTTATTTGATTGTAGTATTGGTTACACACCTGCCAATATCATCAAACTACACAATTAAAGTGGGGCAATTTATTGTACGTAAATTAGACCTCAAAGAAGCTAAGAAAATACACATGTGGAAAATACATTAAATCAGACAATATCAACACAAAAATCCTCTAATCCTGAAACTATTCTGTGTTTGTATTATAAAGGAAATAATAATGAACGAGTGAGTGAATAATCATGAGCCCCACCCATTCCTTCTCTTTACAAGAAATAAATGAATCATTCTGGATGAGGTATTCATCAAAAACTATACCATGCTAAAATGGAGCAGAAATGGACTACAAATTGAAGTTATTTATATATGAAAGTTCCTTCCAAGCACATGATTCCGAGAGAAAGAGAAAGTTGGCTTAATCATGTGATATTCAATACCTTTTTCATCCTGGTTTTTCCATTTCGCCTCTCTCTCTGAAGTAGTTGATCAAATTCACCACTCTCACGGGGCACACTCCTTTCTCCCAAGTGCATCCTTGACCTGTATCAGAAAGGAAAGTCATCAATGACAATGTCACTATAACTCTTTCATCATTATTATGTCTTTGTTTCATTCATCTGAAAACAATTTACTCAGCAGTAATGTGAGGAGCAATGAGGCTGTTTTAGAGTTACTACCCATGGAAGCAAACAAATTGATATGGGGGGGTATTTGTATACTTACCATATAAAATATTAACTACATATGCCAGTCTTTATTGAACACTGACTACCTGTGGGACACAATTCTGCTTCATAGGAATTACCTTAATTTAATGCTCTCATTAACCCTATAACATAAATTTACATTATCCCCATTTTACAGATGAGGAAATGGAGGCTTCAAGAAAGTAAAAAAAAAAAAAAAGCTTCAAGCCATGTACAAATTCCATGCTTGTCCTGCTATGCCATATGCTGTCTATGCTGCATATTATGGGAATACCAAAAAATAAAAATAAATGAAAAAAATTAAATTAAATAAGAGGTGTTGTTCATGCTTTCAAACAACACACAATCTTACAATCAAGAACACAATCACGCCCTAGCCCGTGTGGCTCAGTTGGTTGAGCATCCTTCTGTACACCCAAAGGACGAAGATTTCATTCCCCGTCAGGGTACATACCCAGGCTGTGGGTTCCATCCCCTGGCTGGGTGCATGTGGAAGGCAATCTATGAATGTGTCTTTCTCACATAGATGTTTCTTTCCCTTTCTCTCTCTCTCTCTCTCTCTCTCTCTCTCTCTCTCCCTCCCACTTCTTTTCTCACTAAAATTACTAAAAACATTACATATATACATATATATTTATATATCCTATCTAATAAAGAGGAAATATGCTAATTGACCCTCATGCTGTTGCAAAGATGGCGACGCCCACAGCCAATAAGGAGGGAATATGCTAATTGACTGCCACGCCCTCAAATATGGCATCCACAGCCAATAAGGAGGGGATATGCTAATTGAATGCCATGCCCTCAAAGATGGCAGCTTCCATAGCCAATAAGGATAGAATATGCTAATTGATTGCCACGCCCTCAAAGACGGTGGCGCCTAGTCCTCTCAGCCTTGCCGCACGCGCCTGCCTGCGGAGTCCCCCAGTCCCCTCAGCCCCCCAGCCACCCAGGGCCACCCGAGGCTCAGGTAACCAGGGCCGGCCGAGGCTTGCGCTGCCGGCAGTGGCAGCAGCAGAGATGTGATGGGGGCATCGCCTTCCCCTGATTGCTGGGTCGCCTCCCGCCCCTGAGGGCTCCCGGACTGTGAGAGGGGGCAGGCCGGGCTGAGAGACTCCCCTCCAGTGCATGAATTTTCATGCACTGGGCCTCTAGTATCTTATCTAATAAAAGGGTAATATGCAAATTAACTGTCACTCCATCACAAAGATGGAGGCACCATAGCCACAAGATGGCGGTGCCCAGTCCCCTCAGCCTCACCGGAGTCCCCCAGTCCTGGGGGGGGCTGCAACTGAGAGCTGGCAGTGTGAACAGCCTGGCGGAATGCTTGCTTCAGCACCGTGGCGACGGAGGGCCTCTGAGCAGCTGGCATGGAGCAGCCAGGGCAGGACGCTTGCTTCGTCGCTGCAGTGACACCCCAGCTGCAGAGGGCCTCTGGGGGACAGGGGGGCCGGCCCACAGCCTCCGTGGCCGAGTGCAGGCCCAGAGAGGAGACAGTGGGCCCCCCTCCCACAGAAGCAGCAGCTCCCTCCCAGCACCCACACTTGCTTCCGCCTCCCACGGAAGCTGCACAGCTCCCGTGGAAGCAGCACGGCTACTGTGGAAGCAGCACGGCTCCTGGCAGTGCACTGCGGTTCCTGCCAGCTCCCACAGAAGCAGTGGGCGGCCTACTGCACACGATATTGCACGATGAGCTGTGAGAGTGTGTGAGTGTGTGAGTGTGTGAGCGTGTGAGTGTGTGAGCGTGTGAGTGTGTGTGTGTGTGTGTATAAAGAACACAGTCACTATGACAGGCTTAGAGAATACATACCACACTGGGTGTATATGTGTATGAGCATATGCATGTATGTGCATCAAGTGGGCATACTGACAATTATGTCTAAAAGAGACAGGTAATAGCACCGTTTAAAAAATAAGATGGCCACAATTAAAAACCAGATATTCAAATTAGAGCTGTTTCTCCTCTCTAGGAACCTTTCTGGGTTTTTAAATATATAGCAAAAATCTGATTAGAAATAGCTTTGTTTTATTTTCACAGATTTCCATATCATTTCTTCTATTATAAACTCCTTGAAGTAAATGTAGTGCCATCTAAGTACTTTCAAGGTCTTACATAAGGTAACATGGAAATGTTGTTTAAGTGCTAATTGAGTATCTGGGCATGTTTCGAAGAAACAAAAATATATGGGTACTTGGGTTCTGATTCTTAGTAACCCCTATTAATTTTAATTTTGGTATTCCTTTATCCCTAACACTTATATTCTAATTAGGTTCACACTAAAGTTTCAATTTTATGACATACAGTGTGTTTATCACACAAGTGGCTTCTGGCAGAAACATTCTACCTAAACACCAAGAGATTGGTCTAGTTTAAAGGGGAGGGGAGGGGAGGGGAAGGGAGGGGAAGGGAGGGGAGGGATGGGAAGGGAAAAAGAAAAGAAGAAAACATGAAAGCAGGATGGAAGGAAGGAAGGGAGAGAAGGAGGGAGGGAGGGAGAGAGGGAGGGAGGGAGGGCGGGAGGGAAAAGGAAGAACAGTATTCCACTTCTCCAGACTGCTGTTTTTAGGGCACTGCCTCCAACCAGGAGTTTCTTTCTTATCCATCCACCACTTCTGTACTTCATTTTGACTGTGAACTCTGAGTCAACTCATTAAGCTCTCTAAGTCCTAATTTTCTCATCTGAAAAGTGTACATACTTACCAGAATCCTAAATGTTCCTGGCTCTTGCAATGTTTACCTTTGACTATGTGTGTGAAGGCAATTGTAAAACGTCTAAAATACCTCACAACTATTCCCCTCTTGTGAGGATGTGTGCTTCCATCACATTGCTACAGGAAAGTTCATGGGGAAAAGCACAGGCCTTTGTCCTATGTGAAAATTAACGTTCCCTGACTCGCCCTTCCAAGAAGCCGGTGAGCTGTGTGATGGAGCAGGAAGGAAAAGCCAAGCAGAGAGCTGAGAAGCAGGATGGACTGAAATGGCAAAGATGGGAGGAGAGTGGAAACAGGGAGAGCCAGGCAGAGACTGTTTAATGTTTGAAACCAGCGCCAAGCTAAATTAGAAACAGGAGTGTGCGTACCTGTAACTTACCTCATCGCTATATAATCTGTAACCTGAGCTCCCTCCCAGAGAAGTAAAAATAGCAAGGCTCTTCAGCAGCCTGGCTCTGCCTGGCCTGGCGGGGTGGGCCAGCCGCCTAGGGAAGGATAGGGGACCAGGCAGGGAATGCCGATCTCGGGGTCTGGGCCAGAGCGCCCCCTCCACTGCCCACTGGGTGAAGACTGAGGGGATGTAACCTGGAGGGGTGGCACCCAGGGCCTAACAAGGGAACCTTCTGCGCCGAGGACTACAGGCTGCCCTGGGGTCACCCGTTTTTGTCACTGGCGCTATGACATTTCCTCCAAGTGAAGTATCATCGAAGTTTGGAGCCTGCCTGCTCCTGCCATGATCAAGGCGAGTGCTCACACAGGTGCAGAGCAGATGAGGCGGCTTTTGCAGGCCTGGAGCTGCTCCTAGCAGGGTGGAGGCAAAGATTTCCTACATGGTTGCCTTGCTCTCCATGAAAGCGTTTCTCACACTGGGTGTGTGAGCCTGTGCTCCCCTCCTCCAGTTTGGGGTCAGCACCCTCTCCCATCCACTCTGTACAGCATTTTGGCATTGATTACGCAAGTGACTTGAGGAAGGCTTTGTCCGCTGCTAGCTCCTACTATGTGGATAAAGCGGTCAAGTAGAAAGGGGACAAAGTGGATTATTAATTAGCCATATCAAAAACTAGTAACCTGGAATGCCTTTCCTCATTCTTTGGGGTGATCATGTATTGAATGCTACTAACATAAGGAAAGTAATTTTGAGAATTCCTAACATTGAATCAACCCTGTGTTTGTGAAATAAATCTTACTTGCATTAAAAAGAAAATATCAGGGAAGATGTTAAATTTCCATAGGATGTCCCAGAATTTCAAATCCTCTTAAAAAAAGGGGGGGGGGGTGGAGGAAGAAAAGAAAACCAAACCAAAATATTAAACTAAATAATCTGGGCCCTTTGGCCACGCAAATTTCACTGATACTGTAAACATGTTTTCCGCTTACTTTGCAAAACTCCCTTTGTTCATGCAAATGGGCTTTGCTCACCCACTCTGCAAGAACGCAAATATTCTTTCTGCTGCCGTTTGAAGAAAGGTAGCATTTTTGTTTCAACCTGCCACTTGTTCCTAAATAGGGCTCTCAAAGCATTCTTTTCTAGGAAGAGCGGAGAAGGCCTGCGTGCGAGCTCTCTCCCCGGCTTCGCCAGAAGAAATAACAGGGAACAGACTGACGGAGTGGAAACAGGAGAGAGGGAGCCATCCAAACCTGGGCTGGAGGCCTGCTTCTGCCTCACAAGCTCTGCAGCCCCTGAGAGACTCCAGCACCGTCTAAGCTGCACTCATCTCTCCTGTGAGAACGGCAAGAGTAGTGCCCACCTCACTGAGTTACTTCAAGGTTTAGTGAGAGCGTGCTGGCAAACGCCCCTGGAGACTCACTGTCCAACAGAAATGTAACGCAAGCTACCCATGTAATTTTAAACTTTCTAGTAGCCTCATTTTTTTTTTTAAAGGAAAGTGTTCATTACAGTAACACTTTATGTAACCCAGCATATTCAAATTATCGTTCTGATACCCAAGCAGTAGAAAAACATATGTCAATGAGATAGTTTACATTCACTGTCCCCATTAAATCTCCAACAGCCAGTGTGTATTTTGCACTTACAATGTGTCTCAATTTAGACACTAAGTTCTCTGAAAATGCTTGATCTATATTTTGATGTCTTGAGATTTGTATTTGAAGAAAAAAAATGGGTTCACATACCCACGTTGTTCCAAAAGTGTTCCAAAAACGAAATCAAGTATTTATGTTTTAAATTTAAAATAATTAAAATGAAATAAAATTACAAAGAGAATTCCTTAATCATCCTCCTCCCTTTTTCAAGTGCTCTCAGTAGACACATGCGACTTGCGGTTACCACATTGCACCATGCAGCTCTGGAGAAATGCCTGGCACTTCAGGGTTCTCCATGACTGACATATTTTCCTCTGTCCACTAATAGTGTATCTGAACGTCAAGCACTGACCTTTCAACTTGAGAGAAGTATAAATACATCTACAACAGACTTCTCCTTGGTTGAAAACCAAGAATAGAAACAGCCTCATTTTTATTTGCCATCCCATATATTTTCCCAAAAGCTGCTCTTCTAGAACTGCAGCCATCAAGCTGCTCTAGTTGTTTCGTGGTTTTTTTTTTAATGCATCTCAGTTAGCCTGACCACCCATACTACACCCTCCTGACTCCCCCTCTCTCAGAAGGCAAGTAATCATACCAGTGTCTCCACCGCACCTAAAAGGTGAACACAGGCCACGGAGAATCAGCTTCACCAATCACACACCGCTGCTTTGGACATGTGTGAGCTCTGGACTGATCAAAAATATCCATGTGGCCATGTGCCACTTAAAGAAATCCATAAGCCACCTTTTCAAAAAACACCCCGCATTAGAATTTTACAAAGAACTTTCTGAATGCCACAGTTATTAGCATGAATCTGTCCATCACATGAATACACATAACCTGCTTGCAAAATGCCAGGCAACTAAAAAGACTTAAGTCCATTTGCTTTTTCACTCCTCAAGCATACACAAATCTGAGAAACAGAAGAAATGGAAGATTCAGTGGTTTGGACCAGATCATCAGCTCATTCTGTAGTAACAGTCTGTAGTCCTTGCACCTCCAGTCTTGAGGACACTGACAATTTCCCCCGACCTCCAGAAAAGAAACGGGCAAAGCTCTCAGATGCTCCATAATGCATGGCACCATGGGGTGGATGCTTTCCTAGATGTAAAGAATGTCTGCTGTTGCTGGCTGCCCAGTCTCCCTTCCCCATACCTGTGGCAGCATCTCCCTGATTGTCCTGTGGAGGAATGGACCTGCCATTGGATGTGACCTTCTGGGATTCTCAATTAAATTGTTCTCTCCTCCCAGCCAACAAGTATGTGTTTGACCCAAACTAAACCAATCGGGTTCTCCCTCTCCCTGAAATCTGAATCTTGAGCAACGTGTTACAAGAATTCAAAATGGCTAGGTTTCTTTCACACCGACACCCTGAAATCGTGACCTTGAAGAAAATGTCTATATGTTCTGCTGCCCAGTTTCAGCTTCCTTGCTGCTCTTCTCTTCAAGGACTAATCTTGGTCTTGTGCTTTTTTCTTTAATATCACAGCTCCATAGCCTTCAATAAAATCCTTTTTTTATTATTTTCATATTTTTTTAATTTTATTTTTCAATTACAGTTGACATTCAATATTATTTTATATTAGTTTCAGGTGTACAGTGTAGTGGTTAGACAATTTAGAAAGTGATTCCCCCAGAATTTCAAATACCCACCTGGCACCATATCTAGTTATTATAATATTATTGACTATATTCCCTATGCTGCTTTATATCCCTGTGACTATTCTGTAACTACCAATTTGTACTTCTTAATCCCTCACCTTTTTTACCCAGTTCCCAGCTCCACTCCCATCTGGCAACCATCAGTTTGTTCTCTGTTTCTATGAGTCTGTTTCTGTTCTGTTTGTTCATTTATTTTGTTGGGGTTTTTGTGTGCTTTTTTGCACATATAAGTGAAATCATATGGTATTTGTTTTCGTCTGCCTGACTTATTTCACGTAGTATAATACCCTCTAGGTCTATCTATGTTGTTGCAAAAGACAAGAGTTCATTCCTTTTTATGGCCAAAAAATATTCCATTGGGTTTATGTACTACAACTTTTTTTATCCACTCATTTATTGATGGGCACTTGGGTTGCTTCCATATCTTGGCTATAATAAATAACACTGCAATGAACATAGGGGTGCAAATATCTTTTCAAATTAGTATTATGGGTTTTGTTTGTATACCCAGAAGTGAAATAAATCCCCCCTCCCCCACATCCCCTGAAGTTTCCTGGAGTCTGTTTGTTGCTTCAATCAAATTACTCTTAACTGAAATAATAGATAATGTTCTGTTATCAAATATGAAGTCTCTCAGGTCTAGGCCTGCTTGGCCAAAATGAACTTGCTGCTCCTTCTCCATCATGCAGACAGAGAGATGCCCATTAATGAGCTCATGAAGTTGAGTAACAGTTTCAGACAATTGCTTTTCAGTCTCCCAAGAGCCCTAATTAAAATCCTTTATTTGCCTCCAACTTAGACAACCTTTGCTGTGGAGGTGAGGATCCTTGAAGGACATGGAGTAAAATTAATCTCCAAATTGATGTAGAGATTAATTTTACCTCCGAAAAACCCTTCAGAGTGAGTCAAACTGATATCATTGTAAAATACAGCCATATTACAAAGTCCATTAAAAATGAGCTAGACCCCAAGCATATATTTCTCCATTTTCTGGGCAAATAACTCCTATATGAAACTCCTCCCTTATGGTTTACCTCCTTGCTAATCTCCATTTTCATCATAAATTTATATGGCCTTTCATATAAACTACCTCAATAGTTACGTTGGAAAATCTTAGATGCTCTAAGCTCTCTATATTATCTGAAACAAACAAACAAAAATGTACAATGAAATGGAAATATTGTTGACAGGCAATATTTATAAGTACTGACTTCTATGCAGTGACTATTTGTGATGAACATATATTTGTGTGCTCAGAGAAATACAGGCCTAATTGTTCTACACAGTATGGCAGAAAACTGCCCAAAGTTATACAGAGTACAGAGTGAATGCTAATTTTCTGGCAGTATACATTACCAAAAATCCTTTTATTATTAAATCTCATAACTTTATAACTTTTCCCAGCTCCCATTCCTATTTCTCCATATTTTTTTTCCTCTGCAACATTATTTCCAGCTCCCATATTTCAAGCACCTTTGTTGATCTTGAAATCAAGCCACAGAGCCTTCTCCTTTCTCATTAGCAAAAAAAAAGTTGCTTGGGATGAACCGTGTTTGCCACATTCTCCCAATATATTATCTATGCCTTGATAATAAAAATTATACACTTGGAAGTTCCATAAAATCTTTCAGGTCATTCAGGTTACATCTGAAATAGCTGAATTCCAGTGGCCTAAAAGGTGAGTGCAGACTTGACTAATTTTCCTTGGACAATAACAGCTACAGAGACCTGACTTAGGCAATGGAAGAGTCCTGCCCATTAAGTCTCCTGTTACTTTAATGCATCTCAAGCATTAGTCCATTCTTGGGACTAATGTAAAATACATTTTTATATTGAAAAATAGATTATGAAATAATCTATTTAAAGCACTCTGTATAAAGAATACATAGGTGTTCACCTCAAAAAAAAAAAGGAGTTACTTCATTGTTATTTGTCAAACACTGTAAAGGGTCTTAGATTTTGCTATACTTGAAAGCTAACAAATTAGCCTGCCACAGTTTCATAAATGCTGGCACAAGACACAAGACTCCTGAGTCAAACCGTTGTATTATTCATAGTCCACATCAAGCAGCAAGAACAATGCATTTGTAACAGTTCTCTTTGTTCCCAAGTATCACAGAAGTGACACTTATGGGCCCAGTGGGCTGTTACAGAAAAGGAACCCTGAGCTTAGGGAATCCACATCTTTTATAATGGGCAATAGGCATGCCTACCCTTCAGACATGCTCTGATTGGAGCATCATCTTTATTATACTGAACTATAAGGAAACACTCAGGAGAAAATACCATATCTACCTAGCCTGTTCACTATACAAACATCTTTGCAAAGGGAGTTTAGAATAAAAGCAATTAGTGCTTCTGTGTACAACACAGGCAGAAACACAAGGGATGCAACAGAGAATTGTCTCCTCACATTACTGAACTATGTACAATTTTCTATAAAATTTTACAGGTTGTTTTTAGATAAAGTAGGCAGTAACTATTTAAGCTTAGTTCTCACAAAGAAACCCATTCCTTACTCTTCCCAATCTGGGCATCATGATCTGAGAATTAATTGTCAGGAGGATCCACCTGGCTCAGGAATCTCTCCTTAAGGATAACTTTAAAGCTTTTTACCTTTCTAAATTCAAAACATTAAATATATTCTTGTGAATGAGTGAACATACCGTATTGAATGAAATATATGTAAAATACATGATTTACTAAAAATGTAGGTATGGTTGCCATTTTTTGTGGATATAGCATGCTATTCACTGACCTGGGTATTTTGTACACATTACATTTTATTATATATTCATAAACATTTATTGATGTTATTATCTCCATAATTGATGTGGAAAAAAAACAAGGCTCAATGAATACATTATCCAGTGTAACTAGTAAATTTCAAGACTGGGATTTGAAAGGTCTGGCCAACCCCAAATTCAGGTGCCTATCTAGTATACTACACTGCCCCTCCAAATAGTTACTTAGTGCTTAAATGTGGACAAATAGAAAAATAAATCATAAGGAGATCAATATAATGAGAGCCTGTTGTCATATCATAGTTCTGCAGCTCAGGACTAAGCTGCAATTAAGGATCATCTTAATATTATTCCTATAGTGTTAGGGCTATAATGAGATTCCACCATAAAGATTTGCCCAATCAACTGTGTTACCATATCTTATACTCCAGAGAATAATAAGGTCCCTTTGAATCATTAGCCAAACTTAACAGATTTTTCTTGAATATTATAGACATAATTAAAGTCCAGTGATAGAATTAAATGGCCTGTAAGTCATGTCCTAATCATCTTTGACCTACAAATCTACATCCTTTTCTGATCTACATTGGCCCTTTGGAACTAATTAAATTTCTCTAAGAGGTTATGTATCAAATGCAAATATTAACAATGTACTGAAAATTCAGGGTAGAGTAGGAAGCAACATCACAGTGACACAATTCGTTATCAAATAATTTCATAGAAAATGGTTCCATACATTGATTAACAGAGAAAGTGGTCATTAAATGAATTCATTCCTGTAACATCAGACCACTTAAGGTCAGTGAGGACAAACAAACACCCCTCCATATAAAAAACAAAGACTTGTTTCAAAAAACAAGACCTGTGTTTTGGTAAGAGAAGAAATGCTCTTCCATCAACATGGTTAGATGGTCTTGTTTTTCAGAAAAAAAAAAAAAAAAAAGAGTTACATTTGAGAAAATATTTAATGGCTCAACTAGTAAAGAAACCAACATGCCACTGTTGGAAAGTTTGAGAAGACATTTGAACTTGTATCCATGCTTACCCTTGCTCATGGGACTAAAGTCCATCCTTCTTCTCTGTCTTGCTCCCACTTTGGGGAACAGCGAGAAATAATGCCCTCCTATCTAAGGCCTACAGTATTCAGAGAGGGGCCAGACATGTGATGGAAGAAGTGGTAATTTCCACAGGGAATCATTAGAGCTGTCAGAGTGAGGGACTTCAAAAGGGGGCACCTGGAATGTGAGTACCAATCTCAAGACAGGAGATCCCATTTGGGATGTAGGAGACTCCCAGAAAGGGCCACCTCCTTGCTAAGACCTTGGGCTTAAGGAGTCTTTCATTTGAGATAGAAGAGAAAATTGAGTTGGCTAGAATTATAATCTTTGTTTCTCCTACATGATGATATTCCTCTGAAATTATCCTAACCCTTCATTAAGTAACTGCATGTGCCTGTGAATTCTGATATTACTTCGGCCTTTTGGAAACTGAAATACCAGGGCGCTACCCCATTTTCAACCAGACTTGAATGCAGAAGGAGCCTGTACCCCTCAGGTGGCCCAGAGTCATGGTCATCAGTTAGTGATGACCCTGGATCCTACAGTCGTGTTCTGCAGGGAACAACCTATGATTGTTTCCAAGTCTAGTGAAGGTGGCTTTTGCATGAGGAGCTCACCGACCTCTGGGCTGCATCTGCAGGGCTCACACTCCAGCTTTGAAAGCGCATTGTTACTGCTATTGCTGTAATCCTTTCTGTCTCTGTTTGCTTTCAGAAGAGTTGTTTCTATGAGATATTTTGTTTAATATTTTGTTTAATGTTAACTTTGTGTGTGTGTGTGTGTGTGTGTGTGTGTGTGTGTGTGTGTGTGTGTTTTAAAACTAGGATGAAACAATTAAAGATAAGTAGACAAGGAGTTAATATTTAAGGTCTCATTAGTTGCCTTATTTATATTTACTAATTTAATAGTCAGTTCAAACGTGCATTAGTACACCAATTTGAAACACAAAACACACAAAAAAAAACAACATTGAGGCTCAGAGATATTAGATTATGTGTTCAAACTCATGTCACTGCTTAGAGCAGACCTAGGATTTAAATGAGGGCTAGTCCACACTCCACACTAGTTCCACAACTGCCTGGATGTATTTTGTAAAGCATAGATATAAAATATCCCATGAAGGTGGGCTGTCATAAATACATCCTTAGAGAATTTTTCAGAAAACAGAGACAAGCCATTTAGAACTGACTTGAGAGATAAAATTATTTCTGACAGATATACAGCTACATGCGCCTCCCTACAGATAAGGGTGTGCTTGAACTCAATAGCAAATACCTTTAACAAAAACATTCCAGATCATGGCCAGCCTTTTCCTCATGCAAAACAATGCTTACTCAAAGAACTCCAGGGGCTTGTCAGGTGACCTGAAATGTCTTAGGATAGACAAAGATAGCAAAATCTAGGGGGACAGAGACAGGTATGAAAGTGTCTGGAGCAGTATTGTCCCCAGATCTTTTCCCCAGGCACAGAAGGTGTCACACAACCCTATAGTTAACAATATTTAATTACTATCTACCCATGTTCTGGGGATCACTAATATACAATTGTTCAGATGTTCACGTCAACACCAAAGTGGTAATAACCAGAAATGATGGGAAATGAGAAGACAGGGAACAAGGTTTCTAAATCAAGCTTTGGGAAGGGTGGGAGTGGGGTGGGCAGCCAGCAGTCGAGGGTGAAGCCAGGGATGAGTGGATATTTTCTCTTGTTCCCAGCATGCAACAAGACGCCGTCATCTCAGGATCTCTGCTTTAAACACTGAGTACTTTCCAGGGAGGTCATTAAGGAAAAGCAGTGGTTACCAACCAAGGCTCCATGCCAGTCTGAAAAACATGTCAGGAGAATTATTTCTCCAGTGTTTCCACAGAAAAATTATGGATCCCCAGCGTATAATGTTCTCGAAAACATTGCTGAAGAGATTATGCAATGTGCATACCATGAAACGGTTCATCTGACCTTAAGATTCTAGTTTATTATGATATTTATCGAGTGGTTACTATGAGCCAGGCACTCTGCTAGGTGCTTCTTGTGCTACATACAAACACTGAATCTTCACCAATATTACCTCAAGAAGATTACATTCTCATTTAACAGATAAGGAAACTGAATCTCTCAGAGGTTAGGAACTGGAAAAAGAACCAGTGAGTGGTGTGACTGGGCTTCAAAACTGAGTTAGTATCATTCCAAAGTCAGTGCATGCTTCATTCAACCAACAACACCTTCTTGCTAGGTGGGTGCTGGTTGGGGGTCCTGAGATTATCTTTAAGTTTTGTATGAAAACTCTCTAAAACACAGAAAGTAATAAATGCTTCTGTGGTTGTGCAGTTTCAAGCATCAGTGGCCAGATCAGAATGCATTTTCCAGAAGAGCAAGGAATCTATTTTTTTAGATATATATATTTTTTAATTCTTTATTGTTTTAAGTATTACATATATCTCCCTTTTCTCCCACTGACCTCTCCCTGGCCACTCCCACCCCCCAGCACATGCCCTCACCCCCCATCCCTAGTGTCTGTGTCCATTGATAATGCTAATATGCAAGCATACAAATCCTTTGGTTGATCTCTTACTCCCCTGCCTTCCATCTGAGATTTGACCGTCTGTTCGATGCTTTTCTGTCTCTGGATCTATTTCTGTTCATCAGTTTATGTTGTTCATTATATTCCACAAATGAGTGAGATCATGTGATATCTCTCTTTCTCCAACTGGCTTATTTCGCTTAGCATAATGCTCTCCATGTCCATCCATGCTGTTGCGAATGGCAAGAGTTCTTTCTTTTTTACAGCAGCGTAGTATTCCAACAGAAGAGCAAGGATTCTTAATAACAGCTTTGGGTGTGAAGCCAGCCAGGTCTGGGGCTGAACTCTGTGGTATGTACTAACTGCACCTAGAAGGCAGTGAGCTATGGGCCAAGTCTTTGCACACACAGCAAAAATATGTCTTTTTCCTTAAAATTCTGTCCCAACACTGATCAGAAAATTGACACTAGCCCTCTCCTCAAGGTGGGTGGCAAGGACTCCCTCAAGGGATCTTTAAGACCCTCCTGCTGAGTTGCTTGGGGCTTCCCTTGATGAAGCAGCCCTCCCACCACACCTGATTCCTCCCAGGGGTCAATGGAGTTCCTGGTCTATAGAGTCATGGTTACGGACTCAGGGGTCCCAGAATAAGTATCCTGAAATTGGTGAACTGCCTTATCTTCCATGTGTCCCCCTGAATAAAAGGCAAACACATTCATTTTATTTTTAAGCATCAAACAATTGATCTTATTATTCCAAACACTGGACTGGAGAACTTGTCTTGGTCCTGTGACCCAAGCCTCGCCCTTGGGATCCATCCAAGGAAAAACTCAGATAAAACTCAAGAAGACTGCAATCAAAGTGGGTGAAAAATGCAGAAAATGACTTTCCATCTATTATTATACTCCGTGGTGGGGAAAATAAAATGATTTAATTTTAGAACTGAATTTTAGAACAGAGACTGGGGATCATTTGCAAGCTGGCTTCATGAATGTACATTCAACCTAGAAATGGGGCAGCTTTAAGACTGCTCATTAATGTATATGTAAGTTTTTACTAGTAAATTCATTACTTTGACCTATTGCTTTACAGCCTTAACATTTTTAGGAATAATATCTGGAAAAAATGTTTAAGTGTCATATTATGGGTGAATATTATACAAAATGCCATTGCTCAAAGTTTAAAATAACAACAGCTAACATTTATTTAGCATTTACTACATGCCAGACACTGTTCCACAGACTTCAAAGACAGCAACTCACTTATTTCTCCCAGCAAACCATGAGATCCGTATTGCAATTATTCTCATGTTATATAGCTTAGGAAACTGAGGCACAGAGAGGTCAAGTACATTGCCCGAGGGCATGCCCACGGAATTCGGAGCCTGGCATCCAAGCCTTAAGAGTTATTATTCTTAGCATTACATAACTCAGGTCTTCATTTTTTCAGATCCTCGAACATTAAACTATGATTAATTTCACTTCTGCTAGCATGCCACAACATGTGATGATGCCCAAGTACGTATTAGAAACGAGAAATACAGATTAAATACGTGTAATGGTTCATTCATTTGTTCTGTAAGTCCATTAACATTTACTTACCCACTCTCTACTAAGGGTGGGCAGTTCTGTGCCAGGTACAAGAGACAAAAATGAGTAAAACACAGTTCTGGTTTTGAGAACCCCAGCCAAGGGGTGGAGCTCTAAGAAGTCTGAATTTTCTAACCAACTGTTTCATTCCTCTGGCCCTCTTCTTGCACCTTCCTGCCACCCACTCCCACCCGCTTTGAGAGCCCTTCTGACTTCAACATCACTCCAGTCATTTAATATTGTATCGATGCTGGGAAAATACAAACTCAATAGAAAACACACCCAATTGCTATTATACTAGCAACTTTAATGCAAATTCTCATCCAAACACATTTACATGCCAGGCTCATTGGTACTGGATTTGTACTGCATATTCTATTCACGGTACCTTGTAAGAGAGGCATGCATCATCAGCCACCTTGTCTCAGAGAAGGGAACTCAGTGAAGCTCAAGTAAGTGAGGTGGCGTTCCCAGGGCCCAGCACAACACTTAGCCAGGCATTATCTGACTCTTCAACCCAATCCTCCCACCAGGCTGCCAGGCCTCCTTAAAAAAAATAAAATGTATTTTTAGAGATTTCAGAGAGGAAGGGAAAGGGAGAGATAGAAACATCAATGATGAGAGCGAATCATTGATGTGCTGGCTGCTGCACGCTGGGGATTGAGTCCTCAACCAGGTCATGTGCCCTGACCAGGAATCGGACCATGACCTCCTGGTTTAAGGAAAAACTCCTCTTTATACAAGCTATATGTATTCAGTCTTTTCTCCTGAATATGGTTTTGGCTTTGAATTTTGCTCCCTTTCCTTCCTTGGTAAGACTGAGCAAATCCTGCGGTGTTACAGTAAGTACATCACTTTGGACTCAACTGACCTGGAAGGGAACTGGCAAGTTTCCTTTGCCGGCCTCCTTGCTGAGGCTGGAGCCAGCCGGAAGCAGCCAGATCCTTCTCCTCTCATCTGAGGCCCACCCTGGCCCCCTTAGAGAGTCCCAGAGCCAAGAGCATTTCCCAAGCAGCAGGCGGCCTCAGCCAACACTGGAGTCTGTGTTAGGAGCATGTGTTTCTGTGTGTAGAAGCGGGGACACTCCTTCGGCTCCCCAGCCTGAGGCTTGCTCCCATATCTTCCCAACCCTTGGACCCAGAACCCCCGCACAGCCCAGGCTGGCTCCTCCAGCCTCTTCTCCTCCTTGTTCAGAGAACAGGCTTATGACCCTCCGCCTTCTCCTGGAGGAAGCCGGGCCGGGAAGGCGGAGTGAGGCCAACCCGCTTCCCCTCGCCCACACCCATTTCCCCTTCAGATACAGTAATGGAGTCTGGTTTTCCTTTTTTTGGCTGCTAACTACATAGTTCCATGTCATTTCCTATTTCAACGGCTTTTATCCAATCCTGGAATGCACTCAGAACATTTAACTTCCCACTTAAATATGAAAGGATTGGGCTGTAATCCTTTTTGGACTGAAATTCTGTCTTTCAGTCACAGTCTCAACAGCATTTCACCTAATAATAAAGTTGAAAGCATCAGAGTCCAGCTCTGGACATCCGAAATGAATGGCTGCCTCTGTGAAGGGGAACGGAGCGGCCCCTCACTGCAAGAAGAGGGAGCAATACGCTTTTTTATATTTTAACACCATAACTTGAGCTTGAATCCTGAACACTGAATTCTGCTTTCACCATGACCTGAGCCTCCCTCTGCAGGAGTCTCAGACAGGCACTCGTGTGCCATTTGTCTTTGTGAGTTTGTGCTCTTCCACACACCACACACACAGAGTGAAGGAATACATTTAATAATGAGTCCCGACATTTCTTAAGTGCATGGTGGTAAGGTACTTTAAATACATTATCTCAATAAACCCTCAGAATGACATAATGATACCCATATTAAAAATGAATCATCTGCACTTGAGCAAGGTCACAGAACTGGCCAGTGTAACAAACACACGTATCCAGAGTAGAAGTCTCAGACTGGGGGGTTACTGTACAAAAAACTGTGCTCCTGACCACTTTCACTTCCAGTCAAGCTGCAAACAGATTCATTGCAAGTATAGTGGAAAAAATACAAGGGGACGGACTAAGCACCCAGCACTGTATACGACATTTTATAAGCTTCAGATAATTGAAGCCTGCAGGAGAAGGTAGTACTGTATCCAGGTAGCAGACAGCCTTAAGGTTTTGTAACTTGCTAGGAAGGGGTTTAGGGCTCAAACCAGGTCTGTCTGATTCCCACTTCAGTGCCTCCTGATGGAAGACGCTGTGTCGAATTTTAAAATGGACTTTAAGCTGAGATAGTTTATTGGGTGGAAGGCTCTCTCTGCTCCGTGTTTCTTCCACAGCGGCCTCTGGGATTCTGCGTTATGATTCAGTGATTTGAGACAAGGCTTACCTTGTTATTTCTATGACAAATGACTATAAACTGTGAATTTCTTGAGAGTATTCATCATCTCAACAACTCCTAGTATATTGTCCTAAAATGAGCACATAAATGCGAAGGGACGGGTGGGGGAGATGAATGAATGAGTGAATGAATGAGTGAGTATGTATTTTTAGAAGTATTAACATTTTCAATACCAATACCTTTAGGCGGGTTTTCATTAAGGGGGTCCCCCTTGGTTACCCGTATCAAATTCACCTCACACACTTGTTAAGATCAATTCATCTGCACATTCCAGACCTCTTGAATCTGATTCTCTCAACTGAATCTCAGAGGTCTGCATTTCAAGGTAGTGGGGACTCCAAAGCATATCAAGTTTGTGACCTAAGCTGTGGAGCAAATTGGCTTAGCAAACAAATTTCCTCTTGGAGTAAGCCTGGGCCACCACACCCTGGAAGGGTCTTACAAAGGGTAAAGGAGATCAAAGAGAGGGACTTCTAAGTCAACATCTACCTATCACCAAATGGGATCATCAGGTTGGAAATTGAATTGCCTGATATCTTTTAAAAATCTTTTTCATCCCTAATTGGTATTTAATTTAAGTGTAATTTTATGAAAAGAATATAGTATATAGGTATAATTTAAAAAGTCAAATTTGTGTTAATGGGCTTGTTAAAAACTCTCTACATCTTTTCTTTCATTTGCTTCTCCCCAGAAGTAACCCCCTTTTAACGTTATAAATTACTTCTTTAAAAAGTTGTCTTCATTTTTCTAGAACCTAATATATTTACTTAATTAAGACTTTACTAGTCCTATTTTAATAAATGAGAATTTTAGTTCTTTTACACTCATTCCTTTCCCCTCTTCAATATAGCTATATTATAGTATTTCCATTATAAGACAATATGAATATTGTTCAGTGCTCAACCAAATTGTAGACTATGGTTGCACATCTTTTCTTGCATAGCTCTTTGTTTCTCCTGGGTTTAAAAATTTCCCTTATTGCCCGGCCAGCGTGGCTCAGTGGTTGAGTGTCTACCTATGAACCAGGAAGTCACAGTTCAATTCCCGGACAGGGTACATGCCCAGGTTGCAGGCTCAATTCCCAGTGTGGGGTGTGTAGGAGGCAGCCAATCAATGATTCTCTCTCATCATTGATGTTGCTCTCTCTTTCTCCCTCCCCCCTCCTCTCTGAAATCAATAAAAATATATTTTTTAAAATTCCCTTATTTAAAAAAAAATCTATTAGTTTTATTTCAAATCTCTAGTTAAATCTCCTCTTACCTTTCAAAATCCTTAAATATTTCCCTTAATCAATTTTGCACATGATGAAATTCGTAATTTATTTTATTTTTAATGTAGATAATCCTACTTATCCATTCAACCTGCTCCAATCTACATACATTGTTCTTTAAACTTTTAACTTCTGTCATCTTAGGATCTCTCTTTGCAAATCTTCTTTCCTTCTGACCTGTATTGAATCTTAGTTCTATTCTCTTTTCCTTCTTGATTTACTCTTATTTTATTGGAAAACATCCTCCAGTAACTGAGAAAAAGTATATTGGAGTGAAAATGTTTGAGACTTTGCATGTCTGAAAATGCCTTTATTCTACCATCACATTTGATATTTGGTCTTTACGAGCAGAAATTTGTAGATTGAAGATCAGTTATTTCACAATTTTGAAGGCGCATTGTCTTCTGCCTTTCAACAAGGCTGTTGGGAAGTCATAGCATCCTGATACCCAATTAATTTTAAGTGTGAGTCTTTTTTTTATTTTCTATTCTTTGGAAATTTTTAGATACTTGTTTTTGTTTCAAATATGTCTTGGGATGGGGACTTACTGTGCCCTTTCAATCTTAAGACATTTGCCCTTTGGTTTTATTTTCCTTCTTTGGTCATTTTCTATTTCATATTTTTGCCCTATTATTTTTATAAATTTTATTAGATTTATTCCCTTACTTCTTTAGTCTTTTTTTTCTTTTTGTGCATCTATTTGTTCTATTTCTGGATATTATCCACGAACTTTAGTGTTGTTGTTGTTGCTTTTTTTCATTTAAGCTCTTATATTTTTTAATTCCCAAGAGCTCCATATTATTCTCAGATTTTTTTAAAAACACTCTGTTCCAGATTGCAGATATCATTATCTAGTTTTCTCAAAGATAGGCTATTTTTCTTTCCCTTACTTTTCTTGTTGTATTGGGAGATTTTTAAGAGAAGGAGTTAGAAATATCTTTACTCCAAATTTTTTTAAAACAATCTCTTTTAATTCTAGGTGCATAAGGAATTTAAAAAAAAAGTTACATTTCCATATGACCATTTCTCACATGTATGATTTTACATGGAGCTTTACAAAATGCCCTATGAGGAAAAGAACCCGTTCTGTTATTACCAGAGAATGCTAAAGTGATTGGACTGGGAAGGGTCTGACTGCATACAACTGGTGCCCTGAATCCAAATCTAAGACTTTTTATCTTAATTAGAAAAGTGGTTCCCCCAAATTATTCATTCTTATATTCACCTAAAAAGCTTATCAAAATCATGGGCTTCATATCAGATCCACCAAATCAGGAATCCCTCAATGTGAAACCCAAAAAGCTGTGTTTTTTTTTTTAGATGTTTCCCAGATGACTACAAGGCCAAGCTGGCAAAGTACTGCAAGAATACACTGTTGTGCACTTTACTCTACTCAGGTGTGGTGACTAAACCTTTTTATCTGTTTCTCACCATAGTACTCCCTCAAGACTAGCTCGTTTGCAATTTGGAACAGAGGGAAGGATTGCAGCTATGTCAAAGCTCTATTGCATCATTTTGTTGCTGGATGTGCCCATAAAACTGCACCAGTCTCCTTTGCCTTATATTCTACTTGTCATAGGCCAAGGATAAAGGGCTTTATGTGATAAAACCACATTTTATTTTTCTTGTCTTAGCTTTGTCTGATTTTCAATTTTTTTTCCCATAAGGCTCCTCCCAACACAAATGAAACATCTATTCTGTACTCCAGCCCAGTGCTCTTCCTACTGTCACCCCACCATCACACATGCTATCGCCTCTCTTTATCTTTCCACACGTTGCAACAATAAATAGTATTATACCCCCCGTCCCCCCAATGCCTGTGATGTATCTTTTAAAAAACAACAACACATAGAATAATATGTGGGATAGGTCAGGGTAAGAAGTTCCAATGTGACACACAATTTTATCTCAAGTACCCCCACTTTCTGCTTGTCCTCTCCCTTCACCCCACACACAAAGACCTCCAGCTATGTTTACACAGTTCTAGTATGACACTCACCAAGAATGTCTCTGCCTCCTTTATTTTTATTACAGTCACTTGGAGTCATAGCTTTAGAACAAACACACTCCAAATTCATATTTGTTAAGGGAGACTAGCACTAATGCAATTGAAGAACACCCATCTTATTCCCTCAGCCTCGCAACTGCTGGAAAAATAAAGACACTATAGTTATTAGCCTGATCTTGAACTTCCATTATAAATAAAATGTGACAGCAGATTTAATTGTTGAGAATCAGATCTTTAGTGACATAGAACAATGCTCTATCAGGAATTTGCTGGGGGTGGGGGGGAGTGCTTTTAGGGAACAGATCTGTTCTGCCTTTCCTCTCATTACAGAAAGAGATGAGTGTGCATGTAACCTAACGTTAGCCCCTCATTTACTCACTAGGCAAAATTCCAAGGATGTGGAGTTAAAGTTGTCATCATATGATACACAACTGAATTACATGTTCCTTTGCCACACATAAAAGGGGGCAAAGGTGAAAAATAGGCTGGGCTTAGAAATAAAAAAGGGACACTGTCATATTGTGAGGAGTTTAAATTAGAATAGGGTCATCATGGAATACACATTCAATAACCAATTTAGAGTCAATGAAAATATCAGATAGTATTCGTAAAGTCATGGCCTCTCAGAAGCATTCTTAGGAAATTGCCCGGAGCATCTATATATGTGAATAATTGTTCATTCCCAGAAATGCCAGTCCTTTATACACATACTCAGCTATCACTGCACACAGGCCCGGGGGGGGAGCCAAAACAAAACATACTGTTCTCTTTGTAAGTCACAATCCAAGGCTAAGAAGTTTCAGGAACAGGTATAGATGTTCTTGCCCTGAGATAGTAGCCTTAGGAGGATGTGGACATATAACACAGAAGTCATATACAGAAATACCTCAGGAACCTGGAGGAGTAACAGAGACTGCCTAAAAATGCCTAAACATTCAAGGTCCCCAGGAATAGAGGGTTAATTATTCCAGAAGGCATCAGGCCAAGGGATGAGTCAACCTTCGGGCCACAAGCTTGAATAAAGGGATAAAGTATTCTTAGGAAGTGAGCACTAGACTCAGCTTGTCCTCTTGGTCTCACTGTATTTGGTACTCATGTAATTAATAAAATCTAGCTCACGTCTGTAAAATTATTAAAATGTAATTCAGCACAGGGCAGGTATGAATTCTGGAAAATGTGCTGAATTGATACCCACCAAGAACCAGAGGTCACATGGGACTTGGAGTGAGGGCTAATATTAAGGACCCCAACAAGGGCTTATGGTATCCAACCACTATATTAAGCATCTGCATATCCAAACCCTAAAATAATAATACCTTATATCTGTATAGCATGTTATTCTATCCCACTTAATCCTATGTAGTTTGGGCAGCGATTGTTCCATTTTTCAGATGTGAATGTTGAGGCCCAGAAAGCTAAAGTTTTCTGACTTCAAACACGAACTGTGTGTGTGTGTGTTTTTTTTTTTTCTATCAACATGTAGAATTTAATTTGAACCAATTTTAGTTTTTTCATGCCTTCTCTCACCTCTCTACCCCACATCCCATCACATGATCACACTTCACATGACAATTTAACTGTTTAAAAATTTCAATATATCAAGTGGGAGAAGACCATCCAGTCACTTGAATACCAGCACCGCTAATACTGCATTAGAGTCGCCTGCAAAAATGGCCAGCTTGTGGACTGGCTGAGGCCTTCCCTCTTACCACGTGCCAGTGTTAAATTCCGTGAGAGGTGACATCTTACGAAATGCAGAGCTTTTCAAAGTTTCCCTATCATGGGCTCCAAGCCCACACTCAGACTACATTATACAAAAAGCAAACACAGGGGCACGGGGCCGACCTCCTTGAGTGTGAAGTCCCCACTGTCAACATCTCCCGCAGAAAGTGGCCTTTGGGTGCCCTGCCTGGAATAACTGGGGTTGGATGCATGCACTGGCACCCCAGAAACCAGAGACCTTCCTCCCTCAGTGATCTCGTGTACAGCGCTGAGAACATGAATCTTGGATACTGTTTCAGAAGGAACCACGAGCCATTTATTCTTAGTCTAAAATTGGCAGCCTTGACGTTTTGGGGAATTTTTAATAGGACTAGCAGAGGAACCAACATTAGGGATTATTTTCTCAGTGTGGGGTTAGATGTGTAATGCATATGTTTGCCCTGAGGACCTGAAACCACATACTATAAAACTTTGTAAAAATGCCTTTCTCCTCAACTATTAACATTTTCCTGTGCATATTGTTCATTTGTAAGAGTCCCAGCCAAAAGTTTATAAAACTCTGTTCCCCCACGGACCATTATTTTTTTGTGCTAATTAATTAACGAAACCAATATTTCAGATATGAAATTCCAAGCTCCAGTTACTCGGTTTGGCTGAAAATCTGTTTTTCTAATTATTGACTACTTTCTGCTACTTTAAGTCCACCACCTAAGTTCTTGGACCGAGCGAGTTGCTGGCAGCTGGGGAGGTCTCCAATGGCAACGCAGTTCCACACTGAATGGGCGAGTGGGAGGAAGGGATGGCAGCTGCGGGGTCACTGAGGATTTGGGAGGAAGTGAGAGGAAGAAACAGAGGAGATTTGCAGGACAGATTTAAAAAGAAAAAAGACTAAGACCTTTGGACAAAATTTCAGTGAGGTATAATCCTCTAAGATTACTAAACACATATACATTTAAAGGCAAAGAAGTCTTCAAAAGGTGTATGTCAAGGGAATAATGACTTAGTCTCCTCTGGGGGGAAAAAAATCTGTATTTTTATTGTTTTCTTCTGCACTTGGTCATTTGGTTCGGTTTTACATCTGAATTTCTGGGGCTGACTAACTTTGCTTCTAATTTGATAGGAATTTGGAAAGATGGTTTTCTGATTACTCCAAGTATTTAGAATTTATGTTGAATATTTGAGCGTTTACATTTGGGGACACACACACACACACACACACACACTCGGGAGAGTTTTTGAAATCTGCCCAAGATGTGAGTCAGTAATGTGTCTACAGGATTGGGAGATTTGACACAGCACAAGGAGCAGTGATTTGTAATAAATAAAACTGTAGCATGCTTTTATCCCACCACACTGAGACAATTCAATGCACCACTGAGCTATCACCTAAAAATCAAAAAAATAAATACATACAGTTATATGTCAAAACATATGAGTCACTATAAAACAAATAAGCATGGGAAATATATGTATATCTCCAATATTTATTATAGGTATACTAGAGGCCTGCTGCATGAAAATTCATGCAAGAGTAAACCTTCCTTCCCCCGGCTGCTGGCACCAGCATCCCTCTGGCACCCGGGACCTGGGCTGCTGGCACCAGCTTCCCTCCAGCACCCAGGACCCAGGCTTCTCTCCTCTGACCGCCAGCAGGCACCCGGGACCTGGGCTGCTTCCCTCCTCCAGCCGCCCACAGGCACTCAGGACCCAGGCCAGCTTCCCTCGGGCCCTGGCTTGGTCAGGAAGGATGTCTGGAATGACGTCTGGAAGACGTCCGGTCAAATTAGAATATTACCCTTTTATTATTATAGATATCATGTATATGTTTATTAGTAATGTGTCATATATAAAAACTATATATTTACATATACATATCTACACTAATAAAAGAGTAGCATGCTAATTGACCATACCTTCATGATGCCAACCAGCCAATCAGGAATAAGTACGCAAATTAACCCAACAAAGATGGTGGGTTAATTTGCATACATAGGCGCTGAGCGGCTGGGGGTGTCCCACATCACCCCAGCTGCTCCAGGCCTCTGAGCAGCATGGGAAGGCGGAAAGGCAGCTCCAGGCTGGAGCGGAAAGGTGGCTCCGGCCAGAGCAAAGGCGGTGCTGGCAGCCAGGGGAAGAAAGGCCCATTCTTGCATGAATCTTTGTGCATTGGGCCTCTAGTGTGTGTGTGGGTATATATATATATATATATATATATATATAGAGAGAGAGAGAGAGAGAGAGAGAGAGAGAGAGAGAGAGCCTGTATTTCTTTTCTGATTAAAATGGCTTTTATAAGGGGAAGAGGGAAGGGAAGGCACTAATGTTCCTTGAGCATAAATTATGCTGCAGGTACTGGGTAGTGTGTTCCATATATGCTGTCTCATCGTAACTTTACTAATTTATTTGTTTATTATTGTTATTTTCATTGTAACTTTATAATAACCAAAGAAGTAAAATTATTTATCCCTAGGTAACAGATAATACTTAGGGTCAACCTCGTAGGACATGGTGGAGTTAGAACTTAAACTCAGCTCTGTCTAGAGCAGCAATTTTCAACTTTTTCCATCTTAGGGCACACTAATTCTGCACCACACTAAAAAATATATTCTGTGCCAAGCTGACAAAAAAAAATAGCTATGGTTTTAATTCGTTCACACCAAATGGCTATTGTTGTGTTGGCTGTTGCCATTTTTCTATTTGATAACCCAAGAGAAAAGAGGTCAGCTCCCCTGACTGAACAGTCAGGTATTGCATGTTTTACACATTCTTGTGGCACACCAATTGAAAATCTCTGGTATAGAGGAAAACCCAGGCTCTTTCTTCTAAAGCTTGTGGGGTTTTGTGTGTGTGTGTGTGTGTGTGCGTGGTATTTTGTTTTTTTTTAAATAGTTGCACAGCATACCTGTGCATGCAGTTTGTTCTTAAAATTAAACTTCTACTTTTAATTTTTATTATGAATGTTGGTTACTGACTACCCAAAACTAGTCTCTGAGTGTATCCAAAAGCATCATTTCCATAGGCGTTTTTACAGCAGTCAATGGGTGAGGCCATTCCTTAGTAGCAGCAGCTATAAGTCAAGGCTCGAAAATTAAACAGGACTTCCTGGGGCTGTGAGGGGCCATAAAGAAGGGGAGGGAGGACAGAACTGACACGGTCTGAACAAGAACAGTCAGGGACCAAAGCCATGGAATTGTTTTTGCTAAGGGTGTTTTTTCCTCTGGAATCCATCTCCCTTGTCAATGTTTGGAGCCCTCCCTGGCACACAGTAACTCACCACGTGTCAGGCGTAGATTTCCTAAGTTCACAACAGAACTCAACCACAACCAGGTCTCAAATAATCTGATAGCTGCATTACTCGTGATAACAACTCGCAGTGAGTTAAAGGTAAACTTCTCTCTCTCACTCTCAGATGATTTATCTAGCTTTCAATAGAATTATGAATGCTTTCGTCAGGAAAAGTAACACAGGTGGTAGCCATGGCAAAAATGATCACATTGTGTGCATTTCAAGTATTTCCCAAATTTTCATCATCCTTGCCCCACTGGTATAATGGACATATTGTAGTACAGGCTTAGTATTATTTACATTTTTTCCACATTGACTCTTATTTTTTTTTACTGATACACACACACACACACACACACACACACCGAGTGACCAGATTATTATGATCTCTGAATATATATATGTTAGAGGCCTGGTGCATGAATTTGTGCATGGGGTGCATGGGTGGGGTCCGGACAGCCTGGCCAGGGGGAGGGGACATGGGCAGTTAGCTGGCCTGCCTGCTGGTCGAACTCCTGGTCGAGGAGACAATTTGCATATTAGCCTTTTATTATATAGGATATACACTGAGTGGCCAGATTATTATGTGTTCAGAGATCATAATAATCTGGCCACTCAGTGTATTTGCTTGTGTTTGTTTTCTAGGTGACAGTTAAGTGGTTTACTGAATTGTCTCATCTGACTGGAATAAAAAGTTCCTACTTTTCATTTTTCAAAATCATTGCCCACTGTACTGTGTCAAATCTCTGGACAGATGGACAGATGGGCAGAATCCTGTGGATGACTGAATCACATCTTGGGCAGATCTCAAAAATCTCTCAGGCACTTCCAATGATTAAAGTTTTAATTTTCTATTTTCAGTTATTATCCAGTTCTAACCTTATTTTTCTATACTCTGGAAACATTGACTTATCCACCGCAGCCCGTTAGTGGCTCCAGGGACTTGAGGAAGGGAGGACAGTGTTAGCTCTCTTTTCACTCATCTTGTTGGCTCAGGGGTGAGGTTAGGGTTCAAGATCCACTCTGGGGTACATCTTCGACTCCCCATTTCCAAGGTCCAGTTCTGCAAACATCCTTTCAGAGTGACGGACTCTGTGCTCTGGCTGTTTTGAATCTCTGTGTACAGGGGCCAAGCAGCTTCAACTCAGTCTCTTTCAAACCATTCCAGCTCCCATCCCCATCAAAATACCATCCAGATCTTCCCCCCATACCCTATTAAAAGCATTTCAGTGGTTTTTAGTCTATTCATTGTGTTTTGTAACCATTATCACTCTACAGATTTTTTTAAAAAGCCTATATCACAATCATAGACTTTTTTAAAAGCAGATAACCTGTCATAATGAGAAAGTAATAGAAAAATCTATATTATAAAAAGCCAGTGGCCGTAACGCCATAACACAGGAATGACCAAATGACTGGTCACCAGGGGTGCATTGATGGGTCTCGCAGCACGGTGGGATGGAGTCTGGATCCCGCTGGTGCGGCGGATCTAGGTCTCATGCAATTTTGCACGCTGGGCCTCTAGTATTAAAATAAAAACTCACATTATTCAGTTCTTGATAAATAGTGCTCCCTATTAAAGGCTTTAGGCAGAGGTCAGTTCTGTTAAAGACATAGGTCAAGTCAGGGTTACACTGATGCTGACACCCCAGTAACAAACTGAGATTTTCCCCTTTCTCGTGAAGCATCAAAGGGATTGAAAGTAAACATTTTTATTTTCCAAACATGTGGCTGAAAAACAGTATTATTCAATGTCAAGGTCACTTAACACTCACTGACGGCATGCGGTATCCACTTGGGGAGACTTTGTGTGAAGTATTCCCTCCACTACATAGGCCAGGTCTTCCTTTGGCCAGGATACCTACATCTTCGTGATTTTCTTTAATTTTCTTCTTGTTTGATTCTTCACAAGGACACCATTCCAGCCACAGCAAGTGCCACATGGAAAATAACTAAGGAGTTCAGTTGACAATCAGAATCAAGGCCCTTACATACGGCCCCAGTCCAGTTATCCTCGCATCGCCAGCCATGCCAGCCACGGTCCCAGTCATCACGCAGCAGTGACAGCTGACCGGCTGTGCTATATCCAAATTACTGACCCACACAACCGTAAGTACAGCAACAGAGATACTGATTTTTGGCACTATTATTTTGGGGTGATGTGTAACACAAAAGTAGGTAATAGAAAGACAGTGTCATAGAGTGACCATTGGTCCTGGTTTGCTCAAACAGCCCCGGACACACCTGTTGTCATACACTCATTATGAATAGTGTTGGTTTCACCCTTTTTACTGTCTCTGTTTGGGTAGTAATTATATGTTCACCCTGTTCATACGCCATGTTCTCTACTTGAACTCTGATCTTGCCAAGTTCTTTTGTCTTATATTATCTTAAACTCTTCATAATGGGAGGAAGAGACAGGGAGCTGAATGTTGTTTGTGGCTGAGCATACACGTCACTCTCAGGAAGCATTCAGAGTTTTCTAAGCGTACGTGCAAGACTAGAGATAGTTAATGGTAGATTTAAAAGACAAATTCCCAACTGGTGACACTGAGAAGGCAACATAGCACAATTCTGTTTACATTCTGACATCTGGTAATAACAAAAACAGGCATGAGGAAGAGAAGTCAGGCAGCAATGTTTCTATATTTTTAAGACTAAAGGACAAATTAAGTATTCAAAGATGATGGACAATGCTGTTTGCATTTAATAATAGCAATTGCTTCTTCAATGAATCTACATAGCGAACACAACTACATACATCATTTCATTCAATCTATACAACAACCCTATGAGGTAGGTACTATCATCATTCCCATTTCACAGATGAGGAAACTGAGGCTTAGAGAGGTTAAGTAATAGGCACTACCATTCAAGGCTGATAAATACAAGAGCCAGCATGTATTTATCAGAGCCTGTTCACTTAGCCTTTAGCATGTAATGCCTCCCTATTAAAATATAACACAGGAAAAAATGAATTTGTAAGCATCTAAAAGATCATAGGATACTAGATAACATATTTATTATTTTGTGAAGAAAATAAATCCATAATTTCTGATTAATTTATTCTCTTTGGATGAATCCTTTTCTCTTATGTTCGGACAAGTTTTTCATGCACCGCAAAATCAAAGATTATTAGGTAGCTTGTCTATGGTCATGTCAATTTTGAGATGCTTGATACTTTACCAATAATTTAGCAACATTTTACTTAGCTTAGATATTAATGACAGGTGCAAATTACACTGTTGAGAATGTATTTTATCCCTAAGAGAGCACAGTTTTCCAGGGGTTTGTTCTCGGCCTGACACCTTTCCCATTTGTTTCACTAGTAACTTAAAGATAGAACACCTTCCTTACGTTTCATGTGATATTAAAAATGATACAGAAATCATATTTGAATCTTAAAATGACAAAGATAGAAGAATGACTATATGACAAAAGCTCAGGCATAGGATTTTTGAAATAACTATATTTGCATATACATGAATTGTGTTTTCAAGTATAGCCCTCCTCAGAAGAAAGAGGTATGTCTGCAATTGCTGGGAAAATATTTTCTAGTAACTCACCAAAAAAACTAAGCCTCAATATCCTTTTCCATTAGAAAGAGGAAGCCCTCCTTGAGCTCAAATCTGGACTTTACTGATCCCAAAAAGAAACCAAGCACACATCTCCTTTCCTTGCTATAACATGGGGCAGCACTCCCCTTTGGCCAAAACAAAAGACAACAACAACCAAAGGAGAATACAGAGCATGTGCAGTAGAGCAGGGGTGGGGAACATCCGGCCCGCAGGCCGTATTGGTCTGGCCCTGCCAAGGCATTAGGGGTAAGTTAATGAAATGTTTGCCCAAACACAGAAAGCTAATTTTTAAGTTGATAATTTTGTATGGCCCATGAATGATGTTATAAATATCCAAATGGTTCTTGGCAGAGATAAGGTTCCCCACCCCTACATTAGAGAGAAGCAAGTAACTCCGGGCTTCACAGACAAAAAAAGAAGCCAGACATTTTGCAGTGATATAGTTGAGTAATAGCCAATATCAAAATAGACTTCTATGGCCACACACAGTCCTAAGTGCTTGAAATATACTAATTCATTGAATCATCTTAACAACACTGGTGTTACAGATGATTTCTATCTCCATTTTGCAGAAAAGTTAATTGAATTGCCCAAAATCACAGAGCCAAGATTTAGACCTAGACAGTCTGTGCTTATAATCACACTAGAGGCCCAGTGCATGAAATTCGTGCACGGGCAGGGGGGTCCCCTCAGCCCAGTCTGCACCCTCTCCAATCTGGGACCCCTCGGGGGATGTCTGACTGCCGGTTTAGGCCCGATCCCCAGGATCGGGCCTAATCTGGCAGTCAGACATCCCTCTCACAATCCAGCTCCTAACTGCTCACCTGCCTGCCTGCCTGATCGCCCCTAACTGCCCCCCCTGCTGGCGTGGTCACCCCAACTGCCCCCCCTGCCAGCCTGGTCACCCCTCACTGTACCCCTCTGCTGGCCTGGTCGCCCCTCATTGCCCCCCCTGCAGGACTGGCCGCCCCACGCAGCCTACTGTTCAGTCATTTGGTCACCCCTCACTAACCCCTCTGCCGGCCTGGTCACCCCATGCAGCCTGCTGCTCAGTCGTTTGGTCACCCCCAACTGCCCCCCCGCCAGCCTGGTCACCCCTCACTGCCCCCCTCTGCTGGCCTGGCCGCCCCTCACTGCCCCCCCACCCCCCGCAGGACTGGTCGCCCCAAGCAGCCTGCTGTTCAGTTGTTTGGTTGTCCCTCACTAATCCCCCTGCCGGCCTAGTCGCCTCACGCAGCCTGTTCGGTCGTCCATTCGGTTGTGATGGTCACTTAGGCTTTTATTATTATAGATTATGCTGCTTGTCAGAAAAAAAAGTATCTATTTTAAGTGAAATTTGGACAAACTATGAAAGCCCAATGGGTACGAGCAGAGAACATGAACCACATAAAGCACATAGAAGACAGCAGGTCCTCAAATGAGGAAGAGAGAGAGGAAGAAAGAATGGATGAGAATGAATAAAGCTGTCCTCTTCCCTTGTTATCAGATCTGTGAAAAAAATTCCCAGTTCAGGGGTGGAATAAGGGGAGAAGGGATAGAGAGGAAGGGAGGAAGGGAGGGAAGGAGATAGATAGATATTAGCAATAAATATCAGGACCTCAGAGAAGAGAATTTACAAGGCACCATGTAGAATTATGTCTCGGTAAGCCATATTTTGTGTCATCCATACTTCTGTTACTCTCAACACATCCTTTTGTTTTCTGAATAAAATACTGATTTATAATGCCATTATTTCAGATGATAGATATTTAGATTGGGCAGACCCATGTGAGGGCTGGTAGTCAAAGTTAGAGATCTGAAGTGTTCAGCAGCACCCGTTAGGGAATGTGGTCTGTATAGAGACTATTTTCCCTCCCCTCCTCCTTTCTCTCCTTGTGCTATAGTTTAGAAAATGACTTAGAAACATCTCCATGTCACAATATCTAAAGCTTATTATAATCCAACCACCAAAGAATGGGGGGTGGCAGGAGGATGATCATTTTATTCACTGTAGGGATAGATGGGATCATTAAGTTGTAAGGAACTCAGAGGTGCCAGGAGAGAACTATCGAAGTCATAAACAATGATTAAACAGAGCCTCAAAAGAAGCAAAAAGAATCAGGCTTTCTAAACAGAACAGAACGCCACAGAGAAACAGTCTTCAAATGTGAGAGCAAACATTAGGCATGAGCTGGTGACACTCAACTTCGGGTGGATTCCTGATCCAGGTTTTTTAAGGCATGGAAAGGCAGTCCAAAAAAACGGGTAACGGAATCTCCAACTCAGTGCCTTTTATTCTTAATCTTTTGAAGTAAAGAATACACGGGCTGGGGCGATTCTGAGGCAGGCTTTCTCTGAGCCTGGGACTCGGTGAGCTAGCACTTTGGAGCCCTGTAAATGCTGACCAGGATCGGACCTAACAGCTAAGGAATCACAGCAAATGTTGGCAGGCGCTCTGACTGCGGGGCTGCGGCTCCATTGCCCCACGGGCCATTATCAGACCCCAAAACAGTGCCAAGAACGGTTTTGTGTGTTTTTTCCCCCTGTTGTTGTCGGTGGTGCTGAGTCCTGTGTTCTATAAATGTAAACTAGGCTTAATTAGGACTTTTATTTAGAAGAGAAAAAGTGGTTCTTAAGGGAAAAGATTTCTAAGGACCTCCTTCAATACTGTTATAGCAAAAACACAGAACATGCCATATGAACCCCGCTTGGGAAATTTAAATAAGGAGCTTTGGAAACATAACGTGATTTGGCAAGAGCGTGATTTGAATGCGGTTGTGAGGTCCCACTAGCAACATATGCTTTTACTAAGCTGCGCTATTCCTTTCTTTCACAGTCTGAGCTTTTAGAACGTTACATTTTCTACGATTATCATTCTGAACCCTAACCAGAGTAGTTAACTCTGACTAAAACGATTCTATTATGAAATTAGAGTTCATCCTGAGGAAGAGGGTGAGGGGAAAGAGTTGTTTAAATTTGACCCCTTCCTCTTCTCTCCACCCGCTCCAAACACACTCACAAAAACTAAAGCAGTGGGGCGGGGAGGGGAGAGAACCTGGGGGGAAGTCTGCTTATGATTATGAATTGAACTTTGAACTATCCCTATTGTTCCTGCCAAGGATTTTTGAATGCGAGGGTAAAAAGATATATATAAAGTTAGATCTGCTAAGGTATTTTAAGAGTCTACTGTAACGCACCAACCTTTCTCCCCGACTTGCTTCATTGTTAAAGATAATACGCCTTTCTAACAAAAATGCTTTCAAGATGTAACCATATTTTGAAATGAGTATCATAATACATCCTTTGCAAGCCTGGAATTTGGAAACAAAGAACTTGCTTTAATCTGTTTTTCTTCCTACCTGATGTGCAGGGCGACAATGGGGCTGGAGATGGTTTAGACACGTCCCCAGTCTCGTTTGTTTTTCTCCCCTCTTTCTTCATCATGTGGGCCCTGACAACCTTTGTTTCTGAAGCTTCATAAATTAAACAGGGTTAAGACGATCAGCTCTCGTCCTAGCTCCCAAACAAGCCAGGACAAGAAAGGATCCTGCAGCTGACAGACAGACTTCCAGCATTTCTGCTAAACCGGTAGGGTGGTAAACTCTCCACGAAACACCGAGAGGGTAGATCCCTGGCTTTCTTTCCCTTTTTGCCCATTTACATAGCTGCAGGGATATTTCAAATTATGCAAAAAAGGAAAAATAAGCAGCATGTATAGCCTTCTTCATTGTCGATTCCCACTGTGTGTTTCACAAATGCTTCTGGTCTTGAAGTATCACCTCCCATGAAAGTGGTACCTGCAGGGTCCCAGCAGGACAAGCCCTGACTGCAGTGAAGTGGTTTTGCTGGTGGAAATGGTTTGCGAACATGGATTAATGGGTCTTTCCCCAGAGAGGTCAGCAAAAATAGCGTGTGATTTTTTGGCATAGGAGTGACAACCAAAGGAGGAGGGTGGTAGGTCTCCGTTTGCAAAATGATCCACCAATAGCACTGTCTGATTAGAAAGGGTGATCAGTGATGACTCAAGTGCACGAGGAATCTGAAAGTCCCCAGCGAAGGCATCAGCCAATAGAAGGTAGGTAATAGATTTTAGTTGAATCTGTACCTCACATCCAACTTTAAGGTATCCGTGGGGCTCTTAAGAAAAACTGACATCCGTTTTTCTAGAAGAGGTTACGGTTAAGATTTCAGGCCTTCCGAGGACCACTCAAGGATCTAGTGTATTCATAGAGAGCATTAGTCACTCTAAAAATCTTTCCATTGTCAACACCCTTCAAGGCCTTAGAAAGAATGCTGTTATGAATTGCAAGGTCTACCAATCTTTTCCAACGGTGTGTACCACCACGTGAAGGGAAATCTGATCTCAGACAGAATAAATCTCTATTATTTACAACAGCTTTAGAGACTTACAGAGGAAACATTTCTAAATAAAATTATTTTGGGGGTCTTAGTGTTTTTCTCCTACAAGCTGCCTAATTAATACTGGTATCTAGGTTCCAACAAAAGTCCCCACCATGGGAAGCCTAGGCTCCTTTTCTCCCAGCCAAATTCAAAACACTGACGATATTATTCCAACGTTTTGGAATTTATCAAAACCGCTGCATTACCAGACAGTTATGTATGCAGCCGTGTCTCATTGGCTAAGTGCAGGAATAAGAGATGGATAATTGTTATAGTTGCATTCTGATGAAATCTAGATAAATGTGGCTTGAATCAAACATATGGTAACCCTAAAGTTAAAATTTAAAAACAAACAAGCAAAAAAAAAAAAAGGCAAAATCAATAGCTACATACATACTTTTTTCTTCTCTTAAAAGTGGATATTAAAAGCAAAACACAACCACTCTGCTTTTCACTAATCTAAAATGATGCAGGATAAAGAAGATTTTGGACATTCTGAATTTAAGACAAAGTAATACAGTTAAAATGTAATAATTAATCGATTTACATATTACCAAACTTCACCATCAAGATAACTCTACAAAATAAGTACAAATGATATCCCTATTTTACACACGAGGACACTGAGACTTAAAAAGGTCGAGCGCATCGGTCAAAAGCACACAAGTCCATGACAGAGCTATATCTGAATCAAGGCCATCTTTATTTCTGCCGAGTCTCAAGCAGACTGACCTGGAAAGTTGTGTGTGTGTGCGTGTGTGTGCGAGCGCGCGCGCAGAGAAAAAGTATAGGTGTGTAACAGAGACTGAGCAAAGAGGGTAAGAAGAGAGAGTGAGTGAGATGATTATAAAATATTAAGTTGTTAAGGGATTAGAACTCTGGGCTTGCCAACTACTTTCTAGAGCCCTTAATTAATGCCAACCCTCTAAGTGGTATGGTGTTGCACTTTTTCATAGCCCCTTCATGGTGTAATGGAACCCAGAAGGAGCAAAAACCTCTAAGAGAGCAGAAGGAACCATCACCAGAGGGAACCAGCAAAATCAAGTACACTGTGGGATGCCTCACTGTCCCAGGCTTAGCATCCCCTCTGGCCCCACTGTTCATTTCACATTCCTCAGGGCAGAAAAGATCTGAGTTTTCTGTCCTCCCCATCAAGAAAACAGTTTCTCCACAGCAATGGACCTTTAGTAGACACTCGCTCAGCATTCCAGCCAACCATAATGAGAAAAAATCAGCTGTAACAAAATAAAAACAGAACGTGTCAAGAGACAAGCAAGTATCTGGTTTTAGATGTTGACTTGCATTGTTACTGTAACAGAATGTGATGCTGGAAGTACCTGAGAACACTGTGTTGAAGGCCCAACACACGTTGCTCTTCACACATCACTGCATGTGAAAATGACAGGGGACCCAGAAAGAGGAAGGTTAAGGAAGAAGAAAAAGAATGAGTGACCAGGTATAATATCATTCTGACATATTTATTGAGATCCTACTATGTGCAGGATCCAGCATAGTGTGGAAGAAGAAAAGTAGGCTTGGGAGCTAGCAAGAACTAGGTGCAAATCCCAGTGTTCAGAACAGGGCACATCTCCTCACTTTTGAATATCGGTTTCTAACTTCAAAAATAGAGAATGACAATGAACATTTCCCTTTCCCCTGTGTGGGGAAGACTGATAGTTGCCAACAATATCCACTATCCACTTTCTGACATTGTAACTGAGTTGGACTAGAGCTACCCAGCTGGAAACTACATTTGCCAATGGCCCTTGCAAGGTGGTGTGGCCATGTCATTGAGCTCTGGCCAGTGGAATGTGAGTAAAAATGTGTGAGTTTCTCCCTGGCTTGATCCATAAAATGTGCATGCACACTCCACCACAGCTTCATCTTCCTGCTGGTTGAAAATGAAAATGTTCTGATAATGAAAAGGTTGCTATCAGCCTAGGTCACTGAATTTGAGCTTAACGAGGAGGGCTACTGCTGAACTGAAACAATTTCCAAGGACTGCTTTAAGTCAAAACACAAAATCCCTGTAATTCCTTAGGGTATGAGATGATCACGGAGTCTATTTTTACAGTAGCTTATTCTAACAAATGCACTCAGGCAATTCAATTCATAGCATATAAAGCATAGCTCCTATCTTTATGAGTTTGCAATTTAGTGAAGGATTTAAGTCAGATACACAGGTACCTGGACCCCAAGGCAGGATGTGGACAAGGGTGAGCCAGTGGTACGGAAAAGATAATGCTGTGTGATAACAAAGAGTCCATTGCCGTTTTGGCCACCAAGGAATTCTACATCTCCTAGCTCTCTTTAATCTGCAGGGGACAGTGTGACTAGTTGTGGCTAACAGAAGGCGGGAAGATGTCATGTATGCCAGTTCCAAGCCTGGTAGCTCAAATGCCCAAGGAAGTTCTCACTCTGTCACTTCTTGCTCTCCTGAATGCAGAAAGTCCATCAGAGGCCTCAGAGGTGATGTAGGGGATCCCACGGTGGAAGGATGCTACCTACCATACCTCCTCATGGGGAAGCATAGTCAACTGAGCCACCTGAGCAAGACTGTTGGTCATTGCCTAAAGGAGAAATAATCTTTTTTTTTTTTAGTTTTTAATTTATTCTAAAATATATTTTTATTGATTTCAGAGAGGATGGGAGAGGGAGAGAGTGATAGAAACATCAATGATGACAGAGAATTATTGACTGGCTGCCTCCTACATGACCCCCACTGGGGATTGAGCCCAGGCATGTGTCCTGACCTGGAATCGAACTGTGATCACCTGGTTCATAGATCAAAGCTCAAAGGAGAAATAATCTTTACACTGTGATAAGCCACTGAGACTTGGCGCTGTTTGTTACAGCCACCAGCCTATGCTGACCAATACAATGATATAAACAGTGATCAGAACAAGAAAATCCTTTGTATTTAGGAACAATTGTAGAAAGTTCCTTCAGGAGATTGTATGTGAGCTCATTCAGTTAAGCAGAAAGGAGGGCAGAGGATAGATGGTGAATATAGTTACTGGGTTCAGATTTTATTATAGTAATTTTTCCAACTTCTTCAGACCAACTGCTCACTGTGTAAAGCACTTTCAATTTAACTTCTCAGATGTTTTTAAGCCAAGAAACCCTTCTTTTCAAATGAAATATCACATAAAATTCTGATGTTTAAACAGGCAGTGGTGGAGTTACTCTTGCTGAAGTAGGGACAAGACTCTGATAGTTCTGCCTAATTGGACACTTTCTTGGATACCTTCTCTGGAATCTTTTATACTAAACACGTGCCTGTGAATCACTCCTGTGGAACCCTCAAATGCTGAGGAGGTTTGAACAACACTGTATCAGACCATTCTCAGATGTAATCTAACAGGCTTGCTCTCAATAGGGGATTACAATGTGCAATGAGTTATTAAGGGGGCAGTGGCAAACTCTGGGGTTGAGCAGAAAGCCAATTCAATTTCTCAGGAAAGACCACATTAAAACAATCTTATCAACAGAAGTAATCTATGCAGGTTACCCAGTCTTTCTATTTCTCTACCATGGGCCATTTGCTTTTTAGAGCTAAAATTCTGCATGGTTCTCTTCTGTAAGAATGATCATTTCATTTTTAACCAAGTTGAAGTCCTCTTAAACCAGCATGTCTATTATAAAATAAATAAGTCATGAGGATGTCATATACAACATGGTGGCTACAGTTAATAATACTACACTGCATAGTTGAAAGTTGCTAAGAGACTAGATCTTAAAAGTTCTCATCCCAAGAAAGAAAGTCCGTAACTATGTATGATAACATTTGTTAACTAGACTTATTGTCGTGGTTATTTCGCAGTATATACAAACATGGAATCATTGTGTTGTACACCTGAAACTATTATATGTTGTATGTCAATTATAACTTGATTTAAAAAGAGCAGTTTGTAAAGGGTGGATCTGAACACAGTAAGGAGAAGCACTGACTGATTTGTGCTTGCTTCTTGTCCTCTATTCTGACTCTTCTGAAAATTTGTTTCCTATTTTCCCTTGCATGTGTATAGACCACTTCCGTTAGCCAAGTGGGTTTTCATGATCCCAGGAGGTGTGTAAAACAAGGAGGAAATCAAGGCGAAGTCAGTGAGTGCAGCAAGTAGAACTTCACCCGGGGCTCTGTCTTTACACAATACAGAGGTTCTGCTTTCTCACACTCACACCCCAAGGACTGCTTTCTTGGCCCTCACCCATCTCCACATGACATTTCTCATGCTCATCTCACGTTTTGGGGACCTGAACAATCTGGAAGCAAGTATTTCCATTACAGTACGGTATGACAATGCATCATTGATGGTCTGGAAAATTACACTGAATCCTGAGAAAAGAGAAAATGTGTGACTTCTGGATTCTCCAGGAAGGGAAAGCTACAGAATATAGACTTTAGAAAGTAGCTAAAAATTTAAGATTTCAGGAGGAAAGCTCCTGTTCCTTGAATTTCACTTTTATGAACTCTTTGTTGCCTAATGGCATGTCAATGAATTGTATCCTTTTCATTAACAATAATAATAGTTGTCATTTGTACAGCTAGATATCAACACAACAACTCCAGAATTAAGTATTAATATCTCTGATTTACAGACAGAGCTATGGAGCTTTGGCGAGAAGTCCTCTCTTCCAGCTCCACCCAGCTACTGAGCAGTGAAGTTTGTATTCAAGCCTGGCTCCTCCTTATTGCAAAAATCATAAGCCTTCCACTGAACCACAGTTGTCATATTTTTTCCCACTCAGAGAGAAATAGGTTTTTCAGGTGCTCATGCAGCTCATTTGCAAAACACGTAGTAATATTTTCTATAAAACAAGCATGATATAGACCTGTGCCATAGCTGTGAAAACTGGGTGAAATATAGATAGGTTCTCTCATCCGTCAATGTCGGTGTGATGACCAGAGGCCCAAACGTGTAAGCTGAAAACCATGAAGTTATTCCTCTCCTCATTTGCTGATGTGTCATTGCTGTAAATCCCTTCATCCCACCTCTAATGGTTTTTAATATCCTGAAGTTCTAAACAGTGTATCACTTTTTAAATAAGAGTTCTTGGCTATGCCTCCAGGAGGGACTCCACAGGGTGAGTGACCCACAAATGTCCTCGAGTTGATATGACGTGTCATCTCATCATTCCAGAGACACATCGGGTTTGTTCCTGTTCCAAAATTTCTTTTTCCTTTCTCCTAGAGACCTCAGTCAGCCCCCCACCCCATCTTATATCTAGTTGATGCCAAACCTTCTCCATGGGTTCTAGGATTTGATAGTTACATATAGGCCATATTTCAAAAAATATAGAAGCTGACAGCCTCAAGTGTACACTTGAGCAGTTGGGATAGACTGGCATTGGCGGAGGCCCTTTGTGTGGCACGGGAAGTGGGGCCATCTGTTTTCACAAGCCCACAAGTGAATGGTGTGTAAATTTTAAGGATAAGCATTTAAAGGTATTTAGAATCTCTGATAAAAACTTGCTTCCTTTCCCCCAGAAAAACTCACATGCACCCACAAGTTTGGCTCTAAGAGGAGTCACAGAACCACTGTTTCTAATTCCAGGTTAGGATTTCCTGCTTTCAAAGGGAAGTTAAGACAAAACAATTCCAGTTCTTCTTAGGTTAACATCAAGCCAGTGGGTTAGCATTTTTGAAATGAGTACCCATAAGTGAGAAAGGTATGTGGTATTATGCTACAGAGCAGAGAGAAATGAGAATGGCTCTACTAGAAACCATCATGATAGCCACATTGAGGCCCTGGGTATGTACCCTTGTAAGCTGAAAGCCTTACAAACCACTTCAGAGGGCAATGGCGTATGCCCCTTTGGTTACCTGGCATAGTTGGAAGAGTATTTATTCGTCCATTCATTTCACAGATCAACTAATGCTTATTAAGCATCCATGCACCAGCCTTAGGCAATATATTGAAGATTAAAAGATGCATAAGACAGCCCCTTTCCTCCTCCTCCATTTGCTCAGCCTTACTCCCCTCTCCTACAACTTTCAAAACAATAAATTTGTCAAATTCCAGTCAAATAAAACACGGGCAATCTTGAAGGTTACAAATCTTTTTTTTTTTTTTTCACTTGGGATAAAACCAAAGATGAGTTATTCGTTTTCCTTAACCCATTGCACTTACAAGGTGCCATGGAGAGAGCTCAAAACATGGATGAGTTGGACCTGTGAAGTCAGAAGTGGGCATAGGAGTCAAGGAGGACAATAGCTTCTATAAGCTTTGATGCTTTGATGAGATGGAGGCAATTGATCTAACTTATCACACCCATATACAGACCTGATTATATTAGACAATTACATGGGGCAGCTTATTCTTCTTCAATAACAGCAGCAACAACTGCTCTACAATTTATGAGACAATTACTATACGGATGGCACTGTGCTAAGTAAGTGCTTTACATGAATCATCTAATTTATTGTCTACAACAACCCTGAATAGTAGACATAATTTTTTTTAATTTTTTTCTGAATTTGCAGAAAAAGAAAGCATGGCTTAGAGAATTTAAACACGTTTGCTGAGGTGGCAAAGATACAAGTGTTACTAAGTGGTTAGAGTGGTGGCCCATGTACTGAAGGGTCTCGGGTTTGAGTCCTGGTCAAGGGCATGTACCTGGGCTGCAGGTTGAATCCCTGGCCCTGGTCGAGGCACATGCAGGAGGCAACTATTGATATCTGTCTCTCTCACATTGATGTTTCTCCCTTTCTCTCTCTTTCATTCCTTCCCTCCCTCCCTACCCTCCCTACCATTGTCTCTAAAAGTCAATGGGAAAAATATCCTCTGGTGAGGATTAACAAAACAAAACAAAAAATGATACAGGTATTAGAATAGAGACTCAAACGCACATTCAACCACACCACTATAATATTTGTTCTACCCTTAGCAGAGCCCAAAGGGAATACGACATCGAGCAGATTTTTTTATTAAATTATGAATTGAGCATGGAGGAAGACAGTCTAGACATAATTAAGAATTACCTATTCCATGCATGAACAGATGTGTTCACATGTGTATGGGGGTAAACAGGAGGGAGTGAGGGGAAGATAATGGAGATCCGAATGCTAATGGCACACACGTTGTAAACATCTAGACGTGAGCAGATCCGCAGAGGTGAAATAACGTAAAGGAGCACGCACACACTCTTCATCAATTTCATACTTTCGCCAAAGGATACACCCTTCAAATGACAAAAGTCGTGGGCATCTTAACATCCATGAGAAAGGCCATGTTGAGACTCTTCTGTAATATTTGGTTCATCGTAAGCTTAAGGCCACTCCATACTGTCAAACTCTAGCAGAGATCCGGTGACTGTCTTCTTCTTACAGACATAACCTCTAAATGAAGGTGTTCTCCAAAAGTCCTCTAGAAACACAAAGGCGCAGGATAACACACGCCCGGTTTCCCCTCACCATTGAATTAACAAGATCAATAGCCAATATTTAAGAACCGGAAAAAAGTGCTCTGTTAGGAAATGACCCAGAAGCCCCAGGATGCTGGAGGGCAGTGTTCACAACCAGATCTGAGGGGATAAAGGAAACACTTTTCTTAAGGAAGCAAGCTGCTGTGCCTGGAAATACTTAGTGGCAGTAGGTTCTGATGCACCAAAGAGAAAAGCAAACTGTGTTCAGCCCCTTTTGTCCCTTCTCACTCCAACTCCCCCATCTTTGGGCCCCTGCAAACCCTTGAGAAAGGCTTAATTCCATACACTCTGTTCTAACTTCATCACATAGTCCTATTTCCATAGCCTAAAACTGAGATTATAATTTACCGATTTTGTCTGTAAGGCTCTCCCCCTTCATAATACCACTGTGCATATGAAATTACTGTGGAAACGAAGGAACTACAGAGAAGTTGGGGGAAAATATTCATTTTAATGCCAGTGTTAAAATAAAGCTACTAATCCTTGGTAAACCCCCTCAGGAATGACAACGGTAATGAAACGATTTCTTAGGGAATTCCTTAGGAAAGAGGGAGTCACACAAATTCTAACGGTAGTTATATCCTCTCCATGCAAACTGAGGCGCCTCTGTCAGGTGTAAGGATCTCGTTTGTCAGAGAGTAGGCAAAAGGTTCCAATCAAAGACCTCAATTATTTTCTTTCCATTTCTTAAAATAAAATACAATCGGTAACAATTAACTTTCTTTGTCAATATCTTCCTTCCATCAAGGCTAAGCTTCTCAACTCCCTGAAGGGCTGTTAAAGCCGCATACCAAGTTGAAAAGTAACTCTTTGTTTGGATGTAATAAATGAGTTATTGCACTTTAAATAATGATCAAAATGCTTATTAAAGCCTACTTAAAGAATAACAAGTCATATCAATTGCATAGCTTTTAACCCTCAGTAATTATGTCATTTGTAATCAATTGCCTTTTTCATTAGACATATTATATTCCGTAGCTATTACATAATTGTTTATGCTCAATAAATGCTTTAATAAGCAGTTGTATTTATATTCCATGAAATAACAGTCTTAATTAATCTAAGTTGAATACTCATTTGGAAACTTAAATTCGAAGTCTTGCCAAACATTCTATAAGCATGATTCATGTCAAGTTGAATAACAAAAGGTGCGCAATGTGCTAAAAAGTATATATTACAATAACTCCATTTCATAGGAAGGTTGTAGAGTAGTTATTCTTCATTTTTTAAATCTTGTGACATTTTAGAAAAGGAAGATACATTTTTAAGACTTCATGAGAACATCCCTATTGGTTCCCTATATGCTACTTAGCAGGGATTTGTCACTAAAATAAACCTTTTGCTTCTTATTTTTGGTTTTTATACAACCTAACTAGACAGCACTACTTTATAATAGCACAGAAAGAGAATGGCTTTTACCACATGATAGTTTTGGACAACATCATTTTAATAGAGTTAGAGGAAAATATCAAATTTCAAAGGCAAAAGTACATGGTTCATTTTTCATTTCTCAAAACTATTAGACTGACTTATATGACTGGCAAAACAGAATAATCAGAGAACAATTTTTCTGGTAGCTAGACTGACTTTTCCCAGACAATGCTTGGGAATTAAAAATTAATTCTAAACAAGTAAAAAGATACTTTTTAAAAAAGGAAGAAAGAAAACAGTATCTAATTTTCATCAGATAATCAATCCCCCTGTTTGGCTGCACTCTGAAGGAGTTCAGGACATTATGAGATGAGGAATGTTCTAGAATTACTGAACAATAACAAAAAATGTCAGAGATATTCCCATGGGGAACATACTTTAAGTTCATTTGATACATATCCTACATACATTGACTTAAGCCAATTACATGCAATTGATGGCAACATCGGCCTGTGGAGGACCTTTGAAAGAGTGGACCAAGTAACCAAGGAGCATGAGCTGAGTAGAGGCAGGTTTGCCCAGGTGTGAAAGCATGCAAGGTCTTGGGGACACCAAGGTCTGGGAAGAGCAGAAGCGCTTGACACAACCTTCAGCTCTTGGAAACTCATTTTTAATAGATGGGGCATTTCTGAAATATCGTAGTGCATGTTACAACTGCCTTTCAACACATTTTTTAAAATCTCTAGAACCCATCAAATAATTTTCAGTGATTTTTGTGAGGTCATGTTAAGGTTAGCATAAAAAGAGGACCACCCACATAGCCAAACTGGTAAGTCTCCTTTCAATTTTCATTGTCAAAAGGACAAAGGAACTGTTTTAATGAAGTGTTTTTCGGTTGTCTTTTGTTTCATATTTTACACAGGAAAAAGGGAAATATTTCTTCAGTTCAGGGCATCTGAATCATATTTCCAAAGGGACCAGCATTTTCAGGACAATGCGTACTGGATTATAAATAACTTTCAATAAATTAAACTGCAGTCTGGCTTTTTGTTTTCTTCCTTGGAAACATTTAGCCTTCAGAAGACTTAATTGTTCTTCAAGATAAAACGACAGTTGCTTCTAAATTATATAAGGCAATTGGGCATATGTCAGTTACAAAGTAGTGATGAGATAATGTGGCACAACACACTTCAGCAAGGAACTCCACTGAACCAATGAATGGAAATGTATTCTAGCTTCCTGCCTTGTGTCAACTAAGTCAATTTGCAAAACTGGACAAGCTCTCTATTAGTGGCCTGAAGACCATAGCAATCCTTGCTTGTTATAATCCAATCTCCCCACATGTAGATTGAAGGAGTCAAATGAGGCAGTGATTCTGATGATCAGAGACCGTAAAATACTGGTAATGCAATAGTCTAGACTCTAGAGCAGCCGTGGGCAAACTATGGCCGGTGGGCCGGATCCGGCCCGTTCGTCTGTTCTATCTGGCCTGCGGAGCCGAAAGAGCGGAGGGTTCTCTTGCTCTCCCCTCCGCTCCTTTACTTTGAATTTATATTAGTTCACACAAACACTCCATCCATGCTTTTGTTCCGGCCCTCCGGTCCAGTTTAAGAACCCATTGTGGCCCTCGAGTCAAAAAGTTTGCCCACCCCTGGTCTAGAGAGTCTAGAGTCTAGAGACGATATTTTAGGGGAATGGGTTTAGTTAAGTGTTCCTTTTTCTATTTACTTTTTATCACAGATATGACCCCACATTCCATAAAAAGCAGCAAAATAAATTCAACAATCTGTACTTTCCTAGTTAAACAGTCAGATGAGTGGAGTGAGATCGTATTTATAATGAACAGAACTCTGATTTGCTCATCTTTCTCAGTTCTGGAAGAAGGTGGCTTTAAGAGCATTTCCTCAAGAGTCGGGGATTTCTCTTATAATCCTTCCCAGAGGAGGATCGTCAAAAAAAAAAAAAAAAAAAAAAAAAAATTGGACCAATCAAGGCATAATTAAGACAGAATTAAATTGCTTATATTGAGATATCAGGAATCAAAGGAAGAAATATTTTTGGACTGGGGCCTTTCTCTTACTCTTCAAATCCTCTCAAAAGATACCACGTAAATAGAGGTCCACTTATAAAATTAGCCATGATTAGGAGCCTCTAGAAATAAGTCAACAGAGGGAAACACTGAACATATTCTTCCTTTCTGCAAGCCAACCAAATCTCACTTCTGTGTTATTGTTTCAGAGTATCTTTGCAACCAGTTTTCCCCAACTCAGCCCTCATTTCCCTTTCACACCCGTAATTCTCCCAATCAAAGAAGAACCCTTTCTTCATGCTGAAATTTAACCATTTCTATGCCATAAGCGTCTATAGATGGCAGACCTTTTTTAATTAAATTCAGAATATCATGGCAGTAAACTGGTTAAAAATGCTTTTTCATATAAGCAAATCTGCTTCCTTAGATAAAAGAGCTAGAAGCATAAAGCAGCAGCATTTAAAAATCAAAGGGGTGAGGCAAACTTGACTTCTAATAATAAATAGAAGCAGACAGAGAGATAGAAATAGGAAAAGCCGGCCTTTTCACGTATTTCACATAGGGACTCCACTCCCAATATTCTGCATGAAAGCTATTCCTGGCCACTCCTGGCCCTTCTTACGGGGGTGGTTAGAACAAGAAATCTTGCTTTATCCATTTTCTCACCTCCAGCAGCACCTACGTTCTAAGACAACAAACCTGATGAATCTTTGATAAATGAATAGATAAAAGAATGAAGAGAATGGCAAATAACATGAAAGAAGAAGAGAGAGTTAGAATGGGAGAGAAGAGAATGAGATAAAAGTTCTCATTGTTCCCACCAAGAACAGGACAACATTCCCTGAGAACTGGGGCAAGTTTTCTTACAACCAGGCCATAGTGCAGTTTCTACAGACAAAAGATCTGCATTGCTTCTCTCTTGTTTCTTCTCTTACTTTCCTTCCCTTTTGTCCAAACTAAGAAAGTTTATTAAAGTATGTTACTGCACAGACCACTGGGAAAACAGCCAACTGTCCTCTGGGGAAAACCAAACCTGATTCACATTTTAAATAGATATTCATTTTATGGCCCTAGGTTACTATAATCAGAGAATAAACTGATCTTGAACTCTCTCAGACAAGTCCAAATTTTTTGTACTATAGAATATGGATCTTTTTAGCTTGCAATTTTCAGGGACTGAACGACCAAATGACCAGAACGACTGGTTGCTATGATGTGCACTGACCACTAGGGGGTAGATGCTCAATGCAGGAGCTGCCCCATGGTGGTCAGTGCACTCCCACAGTGGAAGTGCTGCTCAGATGACCAACCCATCCTGGCGGCCCACCAGCCTGGCGGCAGCCACCACTCCCTCAGTAGTCCTGCTAGTCCAATCTCCGGAGAATGGGCCAGGCACCGCACCGATGGACCAGCGCTGCTGATGCAATCCTGACAGCACCACCGGCCTCCTGGAAGCAGGCCTCGGGCACCACAGCCGCTTCCCCTCCCTAGATGCTCCACAAGGAAGAAACAATATAAAATCGGCTGCAAGGTGGCTCCCGAGAACTGGCACGAAAGTCAGTAGGACCGATCCCGGGCCAGCAAGGGTATCCCACCGCCCACCCGGAGAGCCGATTGCATCCTGGCCTTCCCCCAACCCCCCTCAGGACCCCACCCGTGCACGAATTCGTGCATCAGGCCTCTAGTATAATGATATGATTCCTGTTGTGAAAATATTAATATTACAGAGAAAGGCACCACAAGGCCCCCATCTGCCTTCTCTGCCCTCCTTCAGCTATATTTTAATATCTCATGACTCTGAAGTCCAGTAACACTTTATCTACATTCTCTTATAGCCTTACCATTTTTTTCTATTTGGTACTCTTGTTATTTAGGTGTATGTCAAAGCTCAAACTAAGGCCCTCAACTTGAGGCAGTATCCCCCACAAATTCTTCCTAGTGTCTTACTCCCTGGCTCCTTGCCATGAGAAGGCCCTCATAATTTGTGGGTATTTGTGTGTGTGTGTGTGTGTGTGTGTGTGTGTGTGTGTGTGTGTCTGTGTGTGTGTGAGTGTGTGTGTGTGTGTATAAACAAATGAGGACATCTCTTCTTATTGTAGTTCAGTTAAACACTGGGTTAAAGAGCTCACAAAACCTTTACATCCCAAGATATTTAGAATTTACCGTAACAGTTACCACTCCTTTGAGTGCTCGTTTTATGCTCTGCAATATGCTATCCACTTTATTTGCATTTTTTTTATTATAACCCCCACTGAAACCCCCTATCAGGTAATATTATTCTCTTTACAATTGAAAGAGTTGAGCCTTAAAGAATGAAGCAATTTTCCCAAGTTCACCCAGTTAGGAAATTAGAAAAAATGGGTTCAAACCCAGGCTGTCTGATTTCAAATTCCACGCCCATAGATCTTATAGAATCCTACCTCCTGGTTGACAGGGGAAGACCTCCCAGGTCCTTATTCTACGAATCCTTTCTTAGAAAGAACACAGGCACAGCTTATACACGCATTGGCCTGCTGCTATGGTCTCAAAAACCAAGATACTTCCACACGAGAAGAAACCAGTTCATTAAAGCCTCTTAAAGCTCCTCCTCACCAGTAGAAGTGCCAGGACATTGGAAGGGAGAGTGACAGTAAGTCATGTTTAAACCCAAAGTGACCTGGAAGCCTGACTGACCCGCAGGCTCCTGTGATACCCGGAGGGAAGGCCTATTGTGCTGTAAATGCATCCTCTGGGAAGCTGAGTTTTGTTTTCGAACAGGAAAAGGACTTCAAAGCTTCTGCTCCTACTGGAATAGATCTTTCATAACTCAATTTACCCAGATTTATTTTTCATGAGGTACAAACTTTTTCTTCAAGGGAGATTATTTTCAACATTGCCTTATAAGTAATTTTCTTTTAAAAAAAGAAAATGCAATTATGTATTCAAGGCCTTGAGCTATTATGTAAAAGGAATTCATGCTTAAGTGAGGGTAATCTCCATTGAGGCTCACTGTTAGCATTGAAACACAACAGGTATGAATTATTACCCAATCTTTCATGCTCTAACGTGTCTTCCTGCTTAATTGGAGCAATAAGTCCTAGGATTTGCTGGAGGATTTTTCCTGACTGACGTCACCCTCCATTCTTGAAGCAAGATACTTACAAAGAAATCCTCAAAACAACAGTGGAGTACTCATTCATGTGCAACAACTTATCCCCAGGTGTGATTTAGGAAATGCGCAGCAGCCCTGGGAATCTTCTTTGTCCTGAAAGTGCCCTGCGGGCTGCCATTACTTCCTTGTCCATTATTTACTTTCCTGGGATTTGGGTGAATGAATTCAGCCAGGTGCAGAGATGTTGGTAACATGTTGAGAGGGTTTGGATTTGTTTTGGGACCGCGGGATTGTGTCTCTTTTGCTTTCTCCCTCTCTCCTCTGCCTTTGCTCTCTTGCCTGGAAAACACCTAGTTCCTCTGGCTTTTTCAAGTCAAAAGTTGTTCTTTATGAAATCTTTTTTAGACTCAATGGAGTCTAAAGGGTTGCCTCTTTGGGCATTGGAGAGTCAGAGGTTTTGTTCCAAGCTGAAGGCTTTTGGGGCACTTGTCAGCACATGGAGTAAGCATTTGGAGTTGGGGGTTCGTTGAGAGAACGTTCCCCAGGCAGCAACAGGCTTCGTGGGTGTAAGACAAGATTATTAGGAACTGTGTGAACACCATAAAAATGGTGTCATAATAAATTAAATAATGTCATATTTAAAAATTTTTTCAATTATAGTTTACATTCAGTGTTATTCTGTATCAGTTTCAGATATACAGCGATAATGGTTAGACATCATGTACTTTAGAAAGTGGTCTGCGGTCCTAAGTTTTTAATATTTACTATGTGCCAGTCACTTTCCTGGTGCCTTACTTGTATTACCTTATTTAATCCCAGTATCAACACCTAAAGAGGATGACTCCTGTTATTTCATCTTGCAAAAAGTTTAAGTAATCTGCTAAGGTCACACAAATAGGAAGTTTCTATTCTGGTCAAGCTAGAATAGAAAAACCAAGGTAGAGTAGATGCTCTGTTAGAAGTATTATCCTTTTGATCCTCTCACTCACTGTTAAACTGGCTCACTGAAAAAGGAAGGAGATAAATGAAGTGTAATATGAAGCTTTCCCAGTTACTTATTTCCCATTTCTCTTTCATTCTTTTTTTCTTAAATTTAGAAACAGTCTCCTCCCTTTCTCTCTCAATGGGCTAGAATGTCTGAAATAACTTTTACTGAAGTGATTTACATTTTGTTTTTATGAAGACTAGAAATTGTCCAATATCCAATAAATAATAGGTTAGATGTGCTTAGGACCACCCTTAATGAGGTGCAAAGTAATTGCCAGACAACACTAAATGGCTCTTCATAACATCAGTGTGAAGCCAGAAGTGATAAACAATGACCTGCTGCCCATCTGGCTGGAAAGGAGGATGCAGATTTGAGGGTTAGAAGGGCAGTTTTTGAAAGGTTGGTCAACTAGTCATTTAAAAAAAAAATGAATCAACCAGCAAGTATCACCAGAATCCTAGTAAGTACAATGTCCATTTCTAGACTTTAGGATAAGAATGGAAAGAATATCAAGAAGGAAGGAGAGAAGAAGGAAAGAGGGAAGAAATGAATGGGAGGAAGGGAAGAAGGAGGGGGGAAGAGGAGAGAGGGGCCCTTCCGCAGCACCCATAGGCAGTAAAAATCCCTTTGCAGCTCATCACTCCTTCCCTCACTAAAAATACTTACAGAGAAAGCCTCCATTATCCTTATATATTTTGTTGTGATATTACATATTTTACATATTTTTTTTGGTTATCGATGAAGATCTGTAAAAAACAGAAGACAACAGATACAGTTTGCCTTTCATCTTTAAAGATCACTCCACAGCCTGGCTGGTGTGGTTCAGTGGTTGAGGGCTGACCTATGAAACAGGAGGTCTTGGTTTGATTCCTGGTCAGGGCACATGACTGGGTTGCAGGCTTAGTCCCCAGAAGTGGGTGTGCAGGAGGCAGCAATCAATGATTCTCTCTCATCATTGAGGTTTCTATTTCTCTCTCCCTCTCCTTTTCTCTCTGAAATCAATAAAAAAAAAATACTTTAAAAATATCACTGTAGATTCTCTGAAACCTTGTGTATTGGCTCAACAACTCCAGGCTGTCTTGAGAATCCTGGTTACTAAATTTTTATAGTCTTTCAATACATTTTTAGTTATCTCCTTAACATATAATGACTCTTTCCTCTGTGGGCAATTGCAGTATTAACCAAAATTCTTTCCCAAGAAATCTGACCAAGGAAGAGTAAGTGACAAAATATGTCCTATACAGGAAGACAGAATGCAATTTGAAGTTCAACCATTATTTTGTACTTTCTTGCCCTATGACAAAAAAGGTAATAATCTTTTGTCTGTTTAAATTTATTTCCTGGAAACTTTTTCTCTAAGGTTTAAAAATACTATTTTTTGCCCTAACCGGTTTGGCTCAGTGGATAGAGCATCGGCCAGCAGACTGAAGGGTCCCATTTTTGATTCTGGTTAGGGGCATGTACCTTGGTTGCATGCTCAATCCCCAGTAGGAGGCGTGCAGCAGGCAGTTGATTGATGTTTCTCTCTCATCAATGTTTCTAACTCTCTATCTCTCTCCCTTCCTCTCTGTAAAATCAATAAAATATATTTTAAAAATAAATAAAAAAATACTATTTTTTACCTGTTGAGGGTAGTCTAGAAATGCATCTGATTGGGATTTTATCAAGTATGACCCATGTTTCTGTTTGTTCGAGACAGTCCTAGTTTATCTCTGGTGTTATTATTAATGCTACATCCTTTCACTCCCAAACATGACCCAATTTGGATTAAGTTTCATCATCACCTTGAAATTATATCTCAATATATGTGTAGAAGAAACATTTTCTATTGCAGTAGAAAATACAAGTGTATTGGACTCAGTACTTGTCATATGATCTTACACAAGTTATTACTTCTCTGAGCCTCAGTATCCACGTTATAAACTGGGAAATATAAGTATTCCCTTGAAATGTTGCATGAAGATTCAAAAAACAAGGTCTATAAAAGTGCTTTACAGATTGTAAGGCTCTCACAATTATTGGCAATCATTATTGTTCTAATTTAGCTTACCATAAAGTATGTGGAAGAAAGTATCAAGAAATGACAAAAGCTGCAGACCTGGGGAAACAGGACCCCATAAGAATAGCTGGAAAATGTCTTCAGACTAGAAAAGAACAAAAACTTTTTTGTTCAACTTCTAGGTCACCAGTATGGCCACTCAGAGACTAACAAATATTAACACACACACACACACACACACACACACACACACACGCGCGCGCGCGCGCGCGCGTGCACGTTGAATGCTGTTCATACTATGTATTTTATATAATTTACAATATCTGTATTCCTAAAAGAGTACTTTAGTTCCATTTTACAGATTAGGAAACTAAGGCTAAGTCAAGAGTTTTATCAAGATCACATCTCTTTTTAAAAAACAGCAAAGTGTCTTGATCCCCTTCAGAATGCAAATCTGGAGGAAGTCCATTTATCCTAAGCCTGTTTCTGTGATGTGGTAACATTTAATTTCCTGATTGTCCTGTCTTCGGAGATTTAAATGATTGGTACAGAAAATTAATCTGAAAGATTAAGTGAAGGTGATCCCATTACTACCTTCTAGGTATTTGCCCTCCTTCATATTTTGATAATAGATTTAATCAGTAGTGCTATTTAGGGTACTTTATAGAAGAAATAAATATCTCTTATTACATCCATCTGCTATGAAGATTTTAATTATATGGGATGTTTTTTTCTATTGGCCCCAGGAGCTGATTTCACCAAAGCCAAAAAATAAGCCCCTGTACTTAAATTCGCATTAGGAAAGCTCAGTGTGTTTGTGTTTCTTCTCCTGTCCAAACAGGTTAGCAGATAGATGACTTATCAGTTTTCTGAAGGGGTTGCTTATTTATTGTAATCCAACAGTGCAACTCACATGATCCCCTTTTATTCAATCAGTGCTGCTAGGAACCTCTGAGCATTAAGTGAACCCAAACAAGAAGGGTCTAATCTGCTTTATTTTGGTCAATGGGACAAACCTAGACCACTGTTAAATTTGTTTTAAAAATAAAAGGCGAACAAACAAAATAAAAAGAGTTGAAGATCATGAAAACAGCCTCCTTTCCAAGCTTTAACAATTATTTATTTTGAACTCTACCTTTTGTTATTTTATTTAGGTTACGAATTCTTTCTGCTCAAGAACAGAACAGTAAATTTGACTCCCCGTCCCGGAAAAGAGCAGAATTTTTGGCAACGAATCATTTTAATAACATAATTTTCCAGTTTATGCCTACCCATGCTCTAAATTAGAGAGGCATTTATTTTTAAAGCAAACCTAGTTTCCTTATAACGAGAGGTGGTAATACTGTGTGATAAAGAACCAGTTGGAGGATTAACCCACTGAGCAAGTGGCTTATGGTGAGTAAACTGGCAACTTGGAAATAGATGAGAACCTGAGAGTTTATACTTAGTGATTTTCTGGTATCATTGCTGATTTGACAGAAATAAAAAAAATAAAAAACTAGAAAAGATATAGACAAATGTAGATCCTAGGGACTTAAGCCAGCAATGCTACTGGGAGTAAATCTAGACTTCCTTTGCTTTTTCATTCTCTCCAGCTCTTCTTCTAGTTCTCTTATTTGACCTTAGAAGTGATGTTTGAATCCAGCACTTTCTTCTCCGTCCCTCCTAGCACTCATCACAGGCACTTAAACATCACAGCCACAGCTTCCAAATGGTTCATAAAACACTAGTTTCTCCAACCTCAGGGCCAATGGTTTTAAAGTTATCATTAGCTGAGGAAACCCTCTGCTAATTTAAAATTATAAGTGAATGTTTAGTATGGAAAACAAAAGAGGAGAGGCTTTGCTCCAAGAAAGATCAGGAGAACCTGGGTCAGAGACTAATTAGAAAACCAAAGCTCTCCTCCAATTCTTTCCCTAACCTTAGTGTGCAGCAGAAATCATCTGAATCCGAGAGGCATAGAATATACGTGCCGTGGCCTGCTCCCAATGACTGTTCAGTAGGGCTGAGGTTCGACTCAGAAATCGGAATTTTTAATAAACATTCCCAGGTGACTTGGATGCCTCTGGCTCCAAAGCCGTATTTTGAGAAATACTGCCCATGCTGTCCAACCTCTGCATCTTGATTGTGTTACTTCTCTACTTAAGAAACCCCACTGGCTTCCCAAATATTATCTAGCAGGAATAGAGGGCGAGACTCTTCAAGCTGTGACCTCCGCCTACCTTTTAAAATCTTTCTGTGAGCACACCTTCACTGGCCAGATTTGTCATTCTCCCTTGAGTACGAGCTTACCCTTCCATACCGTGGTTCTTTTAAACATTCACTTTTGACTACTTAGAAGTATTTTCTTCATGAGATATTCCCACGGTTTCGTTAAAGCACAGTGTGAATAGTACCCTCTCTATAAACCCTTTTATGATTCCCCCACATGCAGGGTTAATCAATCACTGCTTCTTCTGGGATGTTCAATGTATGGTAGTCCAAAAAACAATTTATTGATAAGTTCACCTCCGTCAGACTATGGGATAGTTGAAGCCAAGGATGTCATCTTGAGCATCTGTATTTCCCTGGCATCGCAAAAATTTTGGTACATGGTAGGACATCTACAAATGTTTGCTAAGTTCATTACGTCATCATTTGTATCATATGGTTAATATCCAAAATACATAAGGAACTCATACACGTTAACAAAATGAAGACAAACAATCCAATTAAAAATGGGCAAAGGACCTAAATAGACACTTCTCCAAAGTGGACATACAGAAGGCCAAGAGACATGAAAAAAAATGCTCAAACTCAGTAATCATCAGAGAGAGATGCAAATTAAAATGACTATGAAGTATTACCTCACATCTGTCAGAATGGCTATCATCAACAAACAACAAGTGCTGGCGAGGATGTGGAGAAAAGGGAACCTAGCACACTGCTGGTAGGAATTCAGACTGTTGTAGCCACTATGGAAAACGGTACAACATTTCCTCAAAAACTTAAATATGGAACTGCCATTTGACCCAGGAATACCACTTCTAGGAATATATCTGAGGAAACTGGAAGCACCAATCAGAAAGAATATATGCACCTCTATGTTCATAGCAGCGCACTTAACAATATCTAAAATCTGGAAACAGTCCAAGTGCCCATTAGTAGATGAGTGGAAAAAAAAAAGCTGTGGTAAATTTACACCATGGAATACTATGCAGCAGTAAAAAAAGAAAGATCTCTTAACCTTTGAAACAGCATGGAGGAGCCTGGATAGTATTATGCTAAGTGAAATAAGCCAGTCAGAGAAAGACAAGTATCACATGATCTCACTCATATGTGTGAACTAATAAACAAAATAAACTGATGAACAAATTAGATCCAGAGACATAGAAGCTTGAAACAGACTGTCGAATCTCAGAGGGAAGGTGGGAGTGGGTGGGAAGAAATCAACCAAAGAACTTGTATGCATATATGCATAACCCATGGGCACAGACAAAATGGTGGTGAAGGCCTGGGGTGGGGAAAGGGGTGGGCTAGAAGGGGTTAATGTGGGGGAGGGAAAGGGTACATATGTTATCCTTTCAACAATAAAGATGAAAAAATAAAAGCTTAATAGAAAAAAAACACACAAAAATAATACTTCTTTTTCATTATTCTCAATACCACCTTAATCTACTACTGCAGTATTTATTGAGAACTTTCAAAGGCCTAGAGAATAATTTAGATCAAATACCATAACAGTAAATATCATTAGAATGAAAACAAACACACAAACCTCTTCCCAAAAGGGGACATCAGTGTGGCAAAATCGAATTAACATCTGTTACAGTAATTTTTTAAATAGAAATTCTTCATTGTTGAAAGTATTACATACGTCTCCTTGTTCTCTCATTGACTTCTTCCCAGCTTCTCCCACACCCCAGCATATGCCCTCACCCCCCTACTGTCTGTATCCATTGGTTATGCTTATATGCATGAATACAAGTCCTTTGGTTGATCTCATATCCTCCTCCCCCACACCCTCTCCTGCCTTTCCTCTGAGGTTTGATGGTCTATTCGATGCTTCTATGTCTCTGGATCTATTTTTGTTCATCAGTTTATAATGTTCATTATATTCTACAAATGAGTGAGATTATGTGATATTTATCTTTCTCTGACTGGCTTATTTCACTTAGCATAATACTCTCCAGGTCCATCCATGCTGTTGCAAACGGTAAGAGTTCCTTCTTTTTTATAGCAGCGTAGTATTTGATTGTATAGATGTACCACAGCTTTTTAATCCACTCATCTGCTGATGGACACTTAGGCTGTTTCCAAATCTCAGCTATTGTAAATTGTGCTTCTTGTTACAAGTAATTTTTATTTTTTTAAATATATTTTATTGATATTTTACAGAGAGGAAAGGAGAGGGATAGAAAGCTAGAAACATCGATGAGAGAGAAACACCGATCAGCTGCCTCCTGCACACCTCCCACTGGGGATGTGCCCGCAACCAAGGCACATGCCCCTGACCGGAATCGAACCCGGGACCCTTCAGTCCGCAGGCCGACGCTCCATCCACTGAGCCAAACCGGCTTTGGCTCAAGTAATTTTTAATTCAACAGTATTTCAGTACAAACAAAATTTGGCTCTCCTTTAGCATTTACGGTGTTTGTGGCTTGTGGAAGATATAATAATGTCAAATCTTTGCATCTGAATTTACCAGGGTCAGTAGAAGAAAAAAGTTGATGTATTATGAAGAAGTTTCAGGCCAGACAGACTGAGACTGAATTCCCTGACTTTCTTGTCATAAATGTAGTTATGTAACTTCTGCTCATGTGTAAAATGGAAATAACAACTCCCTCCAAGTTTGACACACTTAAATGAAGTAAAATAGCATATGCAAAATTAACATAGGGGACTTATCACAGTGCCTGGTCCATAGAAATGCCCCTTTCACTTTGACCCAGTATTAAATATTGTGATCCACCATCACATCTGAGAAGCTGCCTGCCACACAGCTTTCTCCATAAGGAATGGTATGACAGTTTGATGATAAAGCACCCAATTGAGCCCCGCTCGGTTTTCCTCTTTTGAAAGGTCCCCACACTGCTCTATTGCCCCTTGTAGTCAACTAAGACAGTCTTCCCCACTTCCAAAATCCTACCCTAATGGATTGCTTGCCAATCAAAGACTATCTCAGCATTTCTTCTTCTCAGTCTATAAAATGTACCCTCCTTCCTGACAACTGAAACAGAAGTGAGTTCTCTTCACACAAGCTTATGAATAAGTAGCCTTTGTTAACTTTGTCCCAGGTGTAGTGTTGTCTTCAGTACATTGTTTTCTCCTGGCTCTGAAAATGGGGCTGTGCCAGGGAGCACCTTGTCATGAAGTGAGCTCTCAGGGACAGTCTTCCTTCCACCTGAAGAGGTTCTGAAGTCAAGTTTCTGAAGTTTGACACAGAATTCTACATGTGTACCCACACCTTAAAGTATCACAGTACTATTAGTATATTAAAGACCTCAGGGTGAAATCAAGCGACTCACTAATCTCTTCATTCTGGAATCACTGTCACACAGTTTAGTAATGTACCCAGAGGCTACTAACTAGCTAGTTAGAATAACTGGGGTGCAAATAACAGAGAATACAAATTAATGGGGAACAAAAGAAAACATAACGAAGAAGGGAAAACGCAGTAGAGTATTGACTCAAATAGATGGAGCATAAGTGGAAGGAATTTCATTCAAATCCTATTGGGTTCAGAGATACTGCATTGAAATCATTGAAATATCAGTTATTTTAGTCAAGTAGAACTTACTCCCTCTCCCCTAATCTTTCTTTTCTACTAGTTTTTGGTCATCCTTTAGGCCTATATGAGGATAAATCTCAAATTAGGGCTTTAAAGTTGTCTGGCTTTGAAGAGCACTTAGGCTTACAAAAGAAAGAAATTGGTACACTGCAGTGTCAAGCTAAATAGATGATTTATTGACACTTTTTCAGAACTACTCTAGGTTATTTTTGTGGCATGTATCCAAATGGAACAGCACCAAGGTATTTATATAGGCTCCAATTTCTACAGGGCCCCAATATCTGGCATGAAGTATTTTTATGGCATATCACCTTTCCCTCTAAAGGAGTGTTTGGTCATCCTTTAAGCTGAAAGGTGATCAGTATACTTGTACCAAGCAACTTGCATGGCTGAAGGCAGACAGCCTGAGAATTACTTTGCACGGTTCTATTTGGATCAGTTTAAGGGACCAGACAGCTGCCATGTGTACTGTTGAGTATAAGCAAGAATTTTGCTAAGTTACAAGCTCTTGCCCAACAGAAATGTATTACCCCATTCAGGGTCACTGTGTCCCTCTGCGCAAGGACTTCCCTGCACAAGGGTGCTATCCTAGAAGGCAGAAGGTGGGCAACAGGTCACCTGTTGCCAAGGCATTCGCCCCTGGAGCTGCATATGCCCAAATCCGTCAACTTTTCCAATTTGCACAAAGTATCATACAAATGAGCTGCAGCCCAGGTTGCTTTCATTCATTTACTCATTTACTCGCTCTCAGTATCTTCTGAGTGTCCACTGAGTACAAGACACTGTTCTAGATATTGCATAAGATAAAAAAAGATAAAACAATGCAGTCTACAGAGACTAAGCATGCACACACATATAAAGCAAAAGAGGATAAAGGAAGCACAAATGAAATACTAGGATTGGGCTCCAGATTCTGGGGCCCTCTGTATTCCCCCTGGCAGTCCCCTCCATTTTCACTATTTCTTTATCTCTTTTCCTTTCCTTCCTTGGACATACTACAAACCTCTCCTTCTAGCTTTGATCATCTCCTTATCTTTTCTATTATTTTTTTTTTAAAAAAACCCTCATCTTTTCAATTTCTGTTTTGTAAATATTTTTATTGATTTCAGAAAGGGAGGAAGAGGGGGAGAGAGAGAGATAGAAACATCAATAATGAGAGAGAATCATTGACCGGCTGCCTCCTGCACGCCCCCCTCCTGGGGATAGAGCCTGCAACCTAGTCATGTGCCCTTGACCAGGAATCAAACTGTGACCTCCTGGTTCATTGGTCAATGCTCAACCACAGAGCCACACCAGCTGGGCTATTTGTTATTGATATCGAGAGTTATTGTCTCTTCTATCATATTTACAGCTTGCTGCTCATAGTCTTTGTCCCTCAACGGAGGCGCTCTGTCTTGTGACTTAAACCAGTGGTCTGTAAACTTGTTCAGTAAATGGCCAGACAGTAAATATTTTAGGTTTTATGGGCAAGTCTCTGTTGCAACCCCTTAACTCTGTGGTTACAGGCAGAAGCAACCATAGACAATAACGTTAAATAAAAGAGCACAGCTGTGTTCCTATAAAACTTTATTTATAGACACTAAAGTTTGAATTTCATATAATATTTAATACATTATGAAATATTATTCCTCTTTGGATTTTTTTCAACCACTTAAAAATGTAAAAGTCATTCTTAGCTCATTTGTCATTCTACTGTAGACAGCAGGTTGCATCTGGCCTATGGCCCACATTTTGCTGACTCCTAGCCCAGAAGATATGTAGGGTAGAGAGTAGCCCTGAGTCATAGGGCAGTAAGTAAGGTGGGCAGAGGAAGGGAGAAAGAAAGCAAAAGCGATAGTAAGGTATACGTAAGTGGTAACAAGTTAAATCTCACATGCCCCTGCACAGGCTTAGGGGATTTTAAGTGTGCAGAACTGGCATGGTAGGACATGAAAGCTTCATGTGACCACTGGTAACTTTTCTCATATATTTACTAGGTGTACCGGTTAATAATGCAGATTTTTTTCAATAGATGGAGTTACACATATGTTGATATATATGCGATTTGACATGTATGCTATTATGTTGTATTGACAACAAGCTTCAAAACTTCATATGTCAAATTTGCTGAAGGTGTTAACATCATAGATATTTTTACACTTAGAAATGTCGAATTTCTTGCCAAAAAAAAGAGCATTTGCAGGAAGTTACAATTCATTACTTTATTTTGAAGAAAAGTGCTGCTGAATACTTCGGAAAGCTTATGGTGAACATGCTCCATCTCAAGATACTTGTGAACACTGGTTTAAATGCTTTAAAAGTGATGATTTTGATGTGAAAGACAAAGAATGTCCAGATCAGCCAAAAAAGTTTGAAGACCAACAATTACAAGCATTATTGGATGAAGATGCGTGTCAAACTCAAAGATTGCAGAAAGATTAAACATTGCTACTGTTATGAATCGTAATGGAAATTTTGCTACTGTTATGAATCATAATGTAAATATCTTGTTTTCCGATGGTCTTAGGTGACCCTGCTAGCGGTTCTCAACCTGTGGGTTGCGACCCACAGGTTGAGAACTGCTGCTGTAGAGCCTAAGACCATCGGAAAACACAGATATTTACATTACTATTCATTAACAATAGCAAAATTAAAGTTATGAAGTAGCAACGAAAATAATTTTATGGTTGGGGGGGTCACCACAACATGAGGAACTGTATTCAAGGGTCGCGGCATTAGAAAGGTTGAGAACCACTGACCTAGACCATTATAAAAGCAGAACATATACTTTTGCATTTGAACAATTTCATGTATAAAGTTAGTCTCTTTGTTGCAACAGCCAATGCTAGCCTGATTAATATAGTTGTCAAGTATAAAACCATGTCTTATTAACCTCTGTGCTTGCAGCATCTGCTCAGTGCTTGGTAGATAATTGTTGATGATTAAATGACTAATAAACTAAAGGAAAGCATCATTGCCATTTTCCATTCTCCTGTCCTCCGCTGAGTTCCTTTCATCTTCTCTCCTGAAGTGGGATCATTGCCCTCCTGGGGCCAGTGGCTGCCCGAGTTTTCTGCATTACACTAATCCCTTCAGGCTTACTAAAGTAATATTCTTGGAACAATACTTTTATTTCATTTTCTCAAAAACCTACACTTATTCAGCAGAAGAGAGCTGTTAAACTAATGGACGCTAAAATATAAGTGACTAAAATTGCTTATAGTGTGACCATTATTCACAGAACACAAAAGAAATACTCATATTCTTAAGAGAAAAATGTATGCCCTGATATAAAAAAACAATCAGAATTTTTACATAAATGAAGGAGTTAAAGAGCTATATTTGGGGACACACTATATAGGTGACTGGTTCCCACCTAAATCGACTGGATGCAAACATAGGAAGAAGGAAAGACCCATAATAAACCTAAATTATCCAAAGAACAGGAAAACTTCGTATCAGGTTTTCAGTGTCCTCAAGGCCTCATGGTTCTGCAACTTCTATTCTCATCTTAACTCTCCATTCCTCATTTTCATAGACATGTGGAATGTTAGATTTTGAAAGGACTTGGATGTCATCATGTCCAACCCCTCACCTTTGAAGAAATACATATCGCCATTATCAATAACACGATCCTTTACACAGTAAAAGAATTATATCCCCCAGTCTTCTCTTCACTGGGCTAAGCAGCCCCAATTCCTATAGGAATTTTGTTTGCAAATATATTTTAATCCATTAATCTTTTTCATTTTTCCTCCAGTTGTTCACTCTTTCTCATGTTACAAGGTTCAAAAAGGGACACGAGCTTCTAAATAAAGACGTAACCAACCCGCCAGCCAGTCAGGCCTATGTATAGACGGAATTGAAAGCTGACAGCCTGGTTTGATTTGAGATGCAGAAAAGCTCCTGGTCCTCCTCTTCGCTAGCTCCGCTCACCCAGCCAAAAATAGCTCCCCTATCTGGCCTGCCAAAGCTGCCTTTCCCATCACCGAGGGCCTTGGGAGAGGGGGCAGAAGAAAGGCAACTGATATTTCTTAAGAAAATAGATTTGGCTGGATGTTGGAGACATTATATACATTACTTCATTTACATGTTACAAGTGTCTGAAGAAGTTATCAGTGCACATATCAAAGAGAGGGCAGTGAGTGTTTAGTAAGGATAAGAGCTTAAGATCTCTAGTCAGACAGACCTGGTTTGAATTCCAGCTACAACATTTACTGGCTGCCAGGTCTTAGCTAATTTGTTTATCCTTTCAAAGGCGCAGGCCTGACCTATACAGTTTATTGGATCTACGGCGAAGGCTGCTGTGATGGAAAACATGATCATCTATATGTGTAGCCCGGTTCCTACTTCCTAACAAATGGTCCATCTCAGTGGTCAGCAAACTCATTAGTCAACAGAGCGACAAACCACGGCTCGCAAACTGCAGTTTGCCGACCACTAGTCTATCTGAACCACTATTATTATTATCCCCATTTTACAGGTTAGGAATTGACGGTTAAAGAAGTTAAATGATTTGCCTCAGAGTTACAAAGTGGTAGACACAGAATCTGAAACTAACTCTATCTCCATACCTTGTGTTCTTTCCACCACTGTTTCTCAAAGACTTCTCAGAAGCCCAGGAGAAGTACCTAAGTTCTGCTGCAACCACATTTTTAGGCTGTCTGACTTAGGAGCCGAAGCCTGTGGCCTTGGAGTGATGTGGGCAAGCAAGTATGTAGGTGAGCTTTCAGGGTTGGAGAGAATGAGTCAGAAGACAAGTTTCCAAGAAAATGGGGCTCAAAAGGGAGGAGGGAGTGATCTGGCCTTGAAAGAGCTAGACTGTCTGGGGCCCCAAGTCAGGGACACTAGGAATATTTGAGAATTGAGCACCAAAGGCAGAACTGGGCACCATGGAAAGGAGACTTCACCTAATTTGTAACAGCTGTGACAGGAACTTGAGCATTAGACAGCAGTTTACACTCTTACCTGGACCTATCTTAGAAAGCATCTCAACTTTTCAAACTGATACAGGAGTAAATTCTTAAAGAAAGTCGGGTTGATTTTTCAAGGTAAAAGAAGACGAAGGGAAGCCCGCACATGAGCTTCCTTTGCCCAGTTTCTCAGTGTTAACCATCAAGCCAGAGTCCATACCTTGAGTTGATATGTTTTATACCTTATAGTATAAACTCTATATTCATTCAAAGTACAGTGAGGACATTCTAGACTCCAGAACAAGACATGCAGGAGTCAAATCCTGGTTCCTTCACTTCTAGCTGTGCTTCTGTGAAAGCTACTTCACTCTCTCTGCCTCCATTAAATAGGGTGAAGAAGAGCACCTGTCCCGCCTGCTTGAGGAAAAGATTCAGCGAGTTATGTCAGCAGGGGATGCCCACCAGATTTTAACTGTTGTTGTTAGTTTCTCATTTAATCCTTAAAATCAATCAAGAGAATTGCCCAGGCTTTCGCCAGCTAGCAATGAGAAGGATCAGAACCCAGAGAGAGAACGTAGGACTCTAGTCGTCTTTGCCTCACCATGCTGTTTCTGATACCTGACAAGATGTGATGTGGAGGGAAAAGCTCAGTGACCCATCAAATAGTGTTTTCCAAATAACCTGAAATTTCCTTATTTTGCTATACAGTCAAGACTGGGACTTGGGGACTTGACTTCACCCAAAAGCTGAATGGCCATCTGCTTGCACCAGATGCTCACATTAGTGACAAAAAGTCAAAACATCAGCCTACTTGCTCATAATACAGAAAAGAACAGATGAAATAAATGGGGAAGGCAAATGTGCTAAGATGCATCTGACAAGTTACTGGTTGAACGGTAGTTGCTCATACTGAATTAATGAAGGCATTGCCGTGATCCGTGTTCATCCTCACCACCACACAGGACCTGGAGTGGTAGATGGGCCATGTCTAAGATAGTAAACGCTCCCTCAGATGCATCAATTTCAAGTTGTTGGCTGGGCCATTGGGTAGCCAAGGGAAAAGCGTTGAAAGCAAGGAGGTAAATAAAAGGAACTAGCACAGCTCTACTTGAACATGTTGGTACTAACTTCTTCGTGAAAGAAGCTACCTTTCAAATTATGGAGCCCTGTTACTAAATTAACATTTACTCTCAAAGTGTGTGTGTGTGTGTGTGAGAGAGAGAGGGGGGTGGTGAAGGCGGAGAGAGGGGAGGTAGAGGAGAGAGGGCCAAACGTGGAGAAGGGAGAGAAAGGAAGAGCCAGGAGGAGAGAAAAAAGAGTGAGGGAGAGAATGGATAGAGGGGAAGAGAGTAAAAGGGAAGATAGACAGGAGGGGTAAGGTGAGGAGAAGAGAGAGAGAAAGACATCCAAGAGCTCTTGGCAGGACATAAATAAGCATGCAAGCATGTCTACAACTCACATTGGAGATGCCTGGAAAAGGTGCGTGCTTGGAGAGGCCCAATCATCTCAATCCTTCAGGAGGATATGGAGTGCCAGTGGCCACATTGACCTGCTCTATGTGAGAGCTGGAGCACTACTCTAGACAGACTAGATCAGAGTTCAGCTGATGACCAGTGGGGCTAGAGATGGGGTTAGAGTTTTCATAAAGGGTCATCTTCACACAATTTAAAGATGAGCACAAGCTTGATAATTCTTATTACTCAGCAAAGTGAAATAAATGAATTCAGTCAAAATCCAGCCTCTTAGATAAAGGAGCCAGAAATGATGGCTCTACCTATAAGCCGTTAGATGGCTCCATTTTAAAAAGCCTCAGGGACAATTACCTCAGAAAAATCTGTTTTTCTTTGTGCTGCTTTTCTCTGGAACACAAAGGTGAACCCAACCCCTGGGTCTTCACATCTATAAAAACGTAATCCACTTCCTAGAAGACCCTCCGTGCAAGCCAGTGCAAGGAGAGCAAGGATGCAGGGGCACTGACTGTCTTGCCTAAATGGTGGTGAGAGAAGTGAGCACTCCACGTGTGGTCATGGAGGAAAGCAGACCTTTCCAGCTACCATAACGGCCGTGGCAGCGGCAGATCATCACCTTTGTGATATTCTCAAACCCTGAAAATAAGGCTAACCAATTTGGGGTTTGCCTAAGGGCCACAGACCCAGAATTCCAGCCAATGTCAACAGAAGGCTGGTAACTGTGATGGCCGCAGGCATGAGCAGGAATAAGGGCGTCTACTGTCTACCAAGCACCCAATACCACAGACCTAATGTCCAAACCCCCACGTCTGTCTGGGCTTTAGCTGAGCTTTGAAATAAAGGATTTAAAAAATCATAAATCCTCTTCTTCAGACCAGAAGCTGTCCAGGGCAATTCCTAGATAAACCTTTGAGTTGAGAACACTCTTGAGCATTTCACAAAAACATGTGGACAGAAATCTACTCCCATGACAATCTGAATACACCCTTTTTTTTTGGCACACTGCATTGTATTTATACATGCTTATCTTTGCAATTGTCAAGAAGATTCTTAAGAACAAGAGCAATTATCTGAAATATCTCAACATCACCATGCCTGTGATAGAACCCGACACATACATATTAGGAACCCAGTATATGTATACTGAATGGATGGATGAATAAATGTTCAACGTTACAGCGGTGCTGAAAAGGTGTCCTATCTTGATGGTAAATACTACACATCACTTTTCTTTTCCTTTAAAGATATGGAGAGCTCTGACCCCAAATAAGATACATGATATGCACTGATTACATCCCAGCCTAAGATCCACATTTGGTAGTAAGTATCCAGGCAGTGAAGAAAAATGCAAAAAAATAAAATAAAATACTCCTTGCCAAGACACACCATCCATGAATAAAGACTGTCATCCCATCTTGCTACAATAAACATTTCAGCTGCTCCTATAAGGTTTCCCCACTTGGGAAGAGTGTAATAAATGATATGAGGTTAAGGAAGGTCCTCAAAGAATCTAAAACAGCTCTTAGTAATATAAGCCTCAGAGTTTTCAGGAGCTTTATAAGAGAGAAAAGCAGTACATTCTCTCCTACTTTCCAAACTACTCAGTTTTAGACGGTAATTTCTGAATGCATTGAACAAGGCTATGTGATCAGAGGAAACACAAAAATATGACAAGAATGCTCTAGAATTAGGTATAAGGGACACTAGGAGTGTGACCCCTAAGAAAATTGTACAATAAGGAAAATGTATTGCTTTTACTTTAGAGCAGGTAAAATAAATCTCGTGGTAAAATAGAAAAAAAAATAGCATTAAAAACAAAGAATTCGGGAGAATGAATAAGCATTTTGGAGATTGAGATTTTGCAGTTAAGAAAGTTCAGGAATGCTAGCCAAGTACAGATAAGATAAGAGAGTGCCAAGGAAAAGTAATATCCAATGAAAGCAAGAATTAAAAAAAAAACTAGGTATTTTACTTTGCCTCCCCACATTGAACTTTTCGTAGACTTTAAAAAGGACACTAGAGGAAAATTATTCTTTGTTTTCTTTTTTTTAACTTGTATTGAATTTATTGAAATTACGTTGGTTAATACAATTATATAGGTTCAGGTACATAATTTCAAAAAGCTACAGTCACTGCCATCAGTACCTGCAGGCATCACATTAGAAAGGTCCATAGTAGAAATTTTGAATTAAAGTATTAAAATGGCCAGTGAGTTTGGCTATAAATACAGAAAGAAAAATATTATTTTGGCTTAAAGCTGAAATATTTATCAAACTATAATAATATCAACTGTGGATATGAGAGATAATATGAAACAAATATGTTAAGTGATAGGTTCATATTTCTATGCTTGCTAAGCCCTTTTGGAGATTTTGCAAAAAATAATATTGTAAGGAAATGCTGGGTTGTTTTAATTTCTCCCTTAATATTGAATAGAGTTAACCAAATAGTTCATGGTTCCTACTCTTTCAAGCATGCAATTATCTACTTCTACATGAACTTGACTTCGTAGAGGTTGACTACTTTATTATTCATGTCAACAACATTAACCAAATGTCTTTCAAATGGTGGCCCTAAACTAAACACAAATTTTAACACAGCCATGCTAACTCAGCCTGACTATGTGAATTATGCAAAATTCTGAAACTTTAAGTTACAAGGTGAATAAATTCTGGAGAACTAATCTGCAGCATGGTGATTATAGTTACTAAAGTTAAGCTGTATTCCTGAAATTTGCTGAGAGTAGATTGTTAAGTATTCACACCACACACACACAAGAAGGAACGGTGTGAGGCGATGGATGTGCTAGTTACCTTGATTGTGGTAATCATTTCACAATATATATGTACATTAAATCATAACGTTGTATACCTTTAGAAAAACACATTGCACAAATATATGCAATTTTTATTTGTCAATCATAACTCAGGAAAAAGCTAGAAAACAAAATATTAAACTGAAATATGCTCTTATATTAAATAACTAAAGTTCACACTCTATTATCAACAGTACCAATACAGTAATCTAAAAAGTAACCAGAGATATTTAGTATGGTTTAAATCTTGGCAAAACCAAGAGAAATATGCAACATGGCTATCAAAATAAATATATGTAACAATGTGTAGGCCAATGAGACTATGCTCAGTTTATTTGTAATCTTTGTTGCTAGCAAAATTAATCCAGACTAGATCTCTTTAATTAGTAGTAAAACTGGTAAAAACTGTAACACAGAAAATGAGAGTATAAAAGTATAATAATAAAAATAAAAGCATACCAAGAAAATCCTTGTGGAGATTATGATTTAAAAGGCTGACACTTTCTGGATAGAAAAATAAGTTATAATCTTGACTATCTGTTTTGTTGTATGGGTTTTGTTTTTTTTTTAGCATCTTTCATTAAAAGAATCAAAAGAATTTAAGCTTATTCACTTATACATTACTCTCATGAGAAAACTATTTGCTGAATATTGTCATTCCTCTCTCATAATTGAAAAAGCTTACATATGGAGATTGCTCTCAGAATCACTTGGATCTAAAAAAAAAGAATAACAAAAAAGTGATCTCAGCCTTGAGACAGTATCTTTTATTAAATGATTATATAACTTGTTTGATCTACCTTTTTTTATTGATAGTATCAGGCAAATTCCCTACACATCTTTCAATATATACGTTTTCAAAGAACAAACCTCAATAGTATTTGAAAATAGCATTATTAGACATATCAGGCATTCTTTCTGGGTTTTCATGACTCCTTTTAGTATGGCTGAACAAACACTCATGATGTCTATGTCTTGAGGTGGCTAAATTTGAATGGAAAATTACTAGCTTTATTATAATCCCTTACAGATTGTTAAATTAAGCTGTCAATATTTTCAATAATGTATTTTACTTTCATTTTAAAATTTTAGCACTTTTTTTCTTCACTTGCTCCAACTATTGCTAACTCAATGAAGTCATTGAATAAGGTATCATGCTTCCCCCCAAATACGCAAGAAATAAAGGTACAATCCATAGGCAAAAGCTCCATTATTGCTGGCTTGTTCAACCCTTGGAACTGATCACATTTAAAGCAGCAATTTGATCTGATAACCCTCATCAATGTAATTACCCCAATCACCCATTATAAAACTATTCTTATCCTCATACCACTGAAACTTCCCCAAAATCTTCTGAAAATCTGACGCTATGGCCCAGCTTGTGTCTATAAGTTGGCACCCACTCCAATTTCCATGCAAAGAAAAGTCTAGAGTCATCAACACATCTGTACTTAAGATGTTCCCGGAGAAATGTTCCCATGATCCAGCTTCAACAGCATAATACATCTGATACAGATTAATACTAATAGAATTTTCAAGGAAATTTCATGTGTTTTTATATGTGTTGGTACTAACTATAGTTTTCCACTTTGATTTCTCCATTTACACCTTTATAAAAGGGAGGATACTGGAGTTTCCATTGAACTTACATTTCAGGTGTTGTGTATTGATATCAGTGAGAGAAGGATAATTGATGTCAGAATGCTTAAGAATTCAACTTATATATTTTGGCAGAAAATAAAATACTGGACTTAGTGTATAGTCTTAAGCTTGAGCTCTTAGCAATTCTCAATTTCTACATCTTAAAATGAGTGGGTTGAACTCATGTATCTGAAATCCCCTCTAAGTCCAACATCCTGATATTATTTAAGATTTTTTATAGAATAATGTTTTTTAAAGAAGTCAGTGATCATGAAACCCTCTCATGAGTCCTTGCTTTCAGAGATCTTACTTATACAGTTGTCTCCCATTATTTGTTGAGAGAACAAAGAGACAGTGCATGCAGAGGAATTGATATTCCAAAATTTATTTATACCTGATTTAGAAAGGCATTTGGGACTGTCACTTAAATATTCAGGCTATACAACAAACTATTTTATACCCTTAATAAAGCTCCTTATGAACTGTCCTCCCTCACCCTGTGTCCTCACTTCTGACAAAGTCTGAGAGCTAGCTAAGTACCTGGGTACATGAAAATAATAGTGGGTATAGATTGATTCTACTATTTTCTCAAAATCTTGGGTTCTTTATCTTCCTGATCAGCTTCATAAATAATTTATCATTGTGCTCTGCTAAAAAGGAACTCACTTTCCTAAGTCAGTGGTAAGCAATTAGTAAGCTTTGACTGAGAGATGGGGGAGTGGGGAGGGAAAAGAGGAAGGAAAGGAAGAAGGGAAGGGGGAAAGAAGAAAGAAACATTAAAATAATCATACCATTGTGTATTGCTGGTGGGAATGTAAAATGGTACAGCCCTGAGGGAAATAGGATGGTTGTTCATCAAAGTTCATAGAATTACCATATGATCCAACAATTGCATTGTTTGGGTATATACTGAAATTAGGGACTCAAACAGGTATGTGTACATGAATGTTCATTGCAGCATTATTCACAATGGCCAAAAGATAGAAACAACCAAATGCCCATGAACAAATTAATCCATAGATAAAATGTGGTCTATATATGCCATAGAATATTATTCAGACTTTACAAAACACAGCTAAAACATGGATGAACCTTGAAGACATTATCCTAAGTAAAATAAGCCACTCACAAAAGGTCACGCATTATCTGATTCCACTTATATGTGGTAGCTAGTGTAATGAAATTCATAGAGACAGAAAATAGAATGGTAATTTCCAGGGCTGAAAGGAGGGAGGAATGGGAAGTTATTGTAAAGAGTACAAAGTTTACTTTGGGAAGATAAAAAAAAAGTTCAGAAAATGGATGGCAGTAATGGTTACACAATGTAAATATACTTAAAGCCACAGAATTGTACATGGTCAAAATGGTAAATTTTATGTTATGTCTATTTTACCACAATAAAAAATTATTCAAAGCAGTATCAAAGTTTTCTTCTTATTCATTTTTATTGCCCTCCATCTGGGAAAGTTGAACACATGCTCTATTTCAATGCTGCCCCATGCCAGGAATTGCCGGGAAATAAATTTGATGTTCCAAACAATTCCCCCATGGTTTTAAAAAGGGATGAAGGAAAGCAACAGCTGGTTTAAAAGCAGTCATAGAATCCTCCACATGAGTCCTGTGAATGGACTCAGTGCACACATTTAACATGCAATAAAAACAGGCACCAGCCTTCGCAATGGGACGGGCACATTCATTTTTAAGATTGTTGCCAATTCCATGAGTTTGTAGTTTTAGATTACTTTTAGATTCAAAAAGAAACAGGACCTCAGACCAGGATTCTCAGTCAACAGAGTCGAATGACAATGAGATAACATGGAGACTGAAATTTGAAATTCTGCTGCGACATGGTCCTGGACAGAATTCAAGCAATTATTCAGCTAAACCAAAAAGAAAGAGGATTGCCCTAACCCAGTGGTCGGCAAACTCATTAGTCAACAGAGCCAAATATCAACAGTACAACGATTGAAATTTCTTTTGAGAGCCAAATTTTTTAAACTTAAACTTCTTCTAACGCCACTTCTTCAAAATAGACTCGCCCAGGCCGTGGTATTTTGTGGAAGAGCCACACTCAAGGGGCCAAAGAGCCGCATGTGGCTCGCGAGCCGCAGTTTGCTGACCACTGCCCTAACAGGTTTGGCTCAGTGGATAGAGCGTTGGCCTGAGGACTGAAAGGTCCCAGGTTGGATTCCGGTCAAGGGCATGTACCTTGGTTGCAGGCACATCCCCAGTGGGAGATGTGCAGGAGGCAGCTGATCGAAGTTTCTAACTCTCTATCCCTCTCCCTTCCTCTCTGTAAAAAATCAATAAAATATATATTTAAAAAAAAAAGAAAGAGGATTTCTACCATGTTATTAAGAAGGGCAATATGGAGATAAATTAGCTATATTGCCTTTCATAATGATAAAATTGCCTTATTGAGTATGAAACTCTGCTCAGTTTACTTATAGCCAAAGGCTAATAAAAATCGTAGGATGTCAAAGAAGAATCATACATAACATCTTATTCCATCACATCATTTGGAGATAAGAAAACTGACAGAGTTTAAATGATTTGCTTGAAGATATTCAGCACAGTTCAAATAGAACCCAAGTCTTTGAATCGCCTAGCTAGTTCATTGTACATTACACAATGCTATTGAAATAAATATGCAGTAGGAAGAGAGATTATTGGGAAAATAAAAATTATGTTAACAAAAAAGAAGGAGAATGTGGTTGGTTCATTTATTTAGTTATAATTTTTAAACCACAATCCTAAATATATTTAATGCAAAATATAGTTCTAAAACGTAGCAGTGTGCCACAAATAATAAATGACATAATGCTTGAGTGTGTATCAATAACCATCATCTCTAAACACAGAATTTTTCAGGATTCATTATTTTTCAGTGTTGGTATTTTATATCCTTAAAAAAAATCAATCAGAAAGAAAGAATGAATTAATGTCTGGGATACTGATGTTTACATTTAGTTACATATTCATTGTAAATATAGAATTAAAACAAAGAATCTGCTTTAAAACCTTACCTTTAGAGCAGCTGTAAATTAGCAAACACCCATTTCTAACTCATTCTAATGAAATTTTCTAATTTCCCTAAGGCATTTAAATAGAATAAGGAGAAAGGGCATGAGTGACCCAATGAGTGTGGGATTGTGCATGCATGTTACCTTGAAACTCTGTCCAATGCATTCTTCAGGTACTTGAGAATGCCTATGAGTAATAAATTCATTTGAAGAGGAAAATATGGCTACCTAGAGAATAACTGTTTTACCCCAAACACTGTTAAAAAAAAAAAAAAAAAAAAGAATGCCCCAGTGTCTCAGGAGACATGGCAGAACAGAGCACTCTAGCAGCTTTGCTTTTATGTCAGCATGCTCTTCCCAGGGCCTGTGGGTCCTCATGAGATGGAACACAGACACAGGATCTTCCACTGTCCAGTCCAGAAGGGTCTTTGCCACTGGAGTCAAGGCCCTTGTTTTATAAAAGAGAGAACATTCATAATTTCACACCCAATTAATAGCAGTCCAAGGACGAAAATTAGTCCTTCTGGCTTCCAAGGCAGATCCAGTCATTTCCCAAAACATCTCATAGTCTCATTTAAAAAAAAAACGGATCAAAGGGTCTTACATGTTGGACAATATGTTTTTACTGCTGGTGAATTCTTTTAAATTTTGATTTCATAGAAAATCTGACAAAAATCAGATACCAAAAAAAAAAAAAAAAAAAAAAGCTTTTTGTGAAACACATTCCACCCCATAGAAAAGGTTAACGTTAAAAAAATTCTAATCCCATAGATGCAATCTGGCTTCAGTTGTCATGTTCAGATTGAAAGCCTTACGTAGAAAAGTTGGTTATTTGGGGGTGGGGGCATGAATGGGAGGTGGGGGTTAATGGGGGAATAAGGACACATATGTAATACCTTAATCAATAAAGAAATTTAAAAAAAAACTGTGGTATATCTACACAGTTTTGGAATACTACGCTGCTGTGAAAAGGAAGGAACTCTTACCATTTGCAACAGAATGGACGAACTTGGAGAACATTATGCTAAGCGAAATAAGTAGTCAGAGAAAGATAAATATCACATGATCTCACTTATTTGTGGAATATAATGAACAACATAAACTGATGAACAAAAACAGATCCAAAGAAGCATCAATCAGACTGTCAAACCTCAGAGGGAAGGAAGGGGAGGGTGGGAGTAAGGAGGAGAGATCAATCAAAAGACTTGTATGCATGCATATAAGCATAACCAATGGACACAGACATCAGGAGTGTGAGGGCAAGAGCGGGAGGGGGGAGTGAGAGGATAGTGGGAGGGATAAGGACACATATGTAATACCTTAATCAATAAAGAAAATTTTTTTAAAAATGTGGCTACTTGGGTTAAATGCCTCTTAAACCTAAAATATCAGCTGTTAATTAGACTTCAATACAACTAGCTTGAGTAGTTACATTGGAATCGATTAATTCCTTGCATTAAAGCTTTCTTCTCAGAGGGGTTTCCATTTCTGTTTCACTCCCTTGGTTGTATTCTTTAGTTTTTGGCCTCCAGTAACTCCTTCCAGTGGTCCTAAGACTTTCCTCTATCACACAACAATCTCCTTTTCTACCTCCTTTTCTTCCCATCTTCTTTGCAAACAAGTTTACAAAGAATCATTTAATCTTCCAAGGACCTTTCCAACAATGGAATTTTCCTCATTTGTGGGGTGGCTGCCAAACCACTACCAAATCTCTTGTGCTGTTCATCCAGGTTCCCGTCTAATGCCCTGTTGTCCCTTCACAATTTCTTCCCTGGATACAAGCCACTGCTTCCCATGCAAACTGCCTTCAGCCAGGGCAAGCAACAACTAGACCAACAAACAATCCCAACACCTGTCTGTTTGTAGAGCTCAGGCATTAGCCATGTCAGGAAATGCAGTGAGTCAGAAAGCCCATCTAGGTTACTGACTCACAGTGGGTGGCTGAAAAAAATGTTTCTGAGTGTCTAACAGGGACTTGATACCTAGTCTTGACAACAACTCTGGAAATATTTTCTCCATTTTACAGTTGTGGAAACTGAGGCCTGGGGGAGTGTCTAATGCTGGCCAGTCTCTTTCAATGGAGCTAGTGCACCACTGAAAATTATAAAAGACTTGCATAGCTTTTCAGTGTAGGGTACGGTTCCCACAAGCAGAGTTAGAACCACTTCCTGCCATCCACAAGGACTCCCTGCTCCCCTTTCTCTCATCTCTCCACTCAAGACAGTCACCACAGGCTCCCTCGTCTGTTAACCTTTCCTGGCCAGACCATGTGAGACATCCTTTCATAGGAAACGGTACCATTCTCAACATCACACCTTTCAAAGATGCGTTGGCTGAGAAATCATGAAACTGGCCTACCTGTTAGCCAATATATGTCAAACCACCTTTACTTTGTTTTCTTACTTTGAATGCATAAACACCTCTATCAATGAGATATAAATCTAAAGAAATCTCTTTAAAGACCATATGTGGGATCTTCAAAAGTTCTTTGTATAGTTCTAAAATTTTAAATAACTTCTATTGTAAAAATAAGAACAGAAGGTAAATCAAATTTAAAGCCAATTCATTCAATTTGGTGACAATTCTTCTGAAAATGTCTGTAAAATATTCTACTTTTTTCCCAATGTTACATTTAAAAAACAAAACAAAACTAAAATAAATGTGTAGGTAAATTGACTGAAGGAGTTTGTAAGGGGTGTCCCCCCAAAATGTATACATACTTTAACAGCTGATAGCTCAATTTTGAAAATGAAATGTATTTTAATTAACACTGCCTTTATAATTATTCAAAGTGTGTGTACATTTTGGGGGGTCACCCTATATTTCTGCATTTATTGCCAGATGAGTTCAAATTATTTGTAACCAACCTCAAATCTTGGTTATTGACTTAAAGTTTTAAAAATAGAGGTTTCATGGAAACAAAATATTTGAATAAGCAGTAAAGACATTCATACTTATACATACACACTCACACTGCCTTCAATACAGACTGGATTACACAGAAGGTCCATCTTGCAGCTGTTTCATCAGAGGTTTAATTAAATATATTATTGTGGATAAGCGAAGTGAGTAGAGAATTCTATACTGATAAGCAAAATTCCTGACTGAGACTAGTATAGTCACCAGGTAAGAGAAAAGGGAAAATTACAATAATTTTAAACTTACCAATGAGGAATATATATATTTAATTACTGCAAATATAATTGGATGAGAAGATACATGCATGGTATTGCCTGCAATCCTAAAAGCATGGCATAGAAGTATCAGATTGAACCACATGACATTGTCACTTTAAATATCAAAAACCATATTTACAGAAATAAATGAATGAGTAAATAAATGCATGAAGGAGAAGGAAAACCCTCTTCCCTATAGTATAATGTCATTCAAAAAGTATTGCAGAATGATAGGGTTAGGAAATCAATTGATGGGTGAAGTTTGATGAGGAGCACGATATTTACATGATCTCAAAGTATCTCTCTGCAAATTCATATTAAATAAAAAGAGTAAAATGGTAACTCTAGAGCAGTGGTCGGCAAACTCACTAGTCAACAGAGCCAAATATCAACAGTACAACGATTGAAATTTCTTTTGAGAGCCAAATTTTTTAAACTTAAACTTCTTCTAAAGTTACTTCTTCAAAATAGACTCGCCCAGGCCGTGGTATTTGTCGAAGAGCCACACCCAAGGGGCCAAAGAGCCACATGTGGCTCGTGAGCCACAGTTTGCCGACCACTGCTCTAGAGTGAAAAACTCTAATGTGGAGAAACACCACCTTCACCAATGATGCAAGCTACCATCACTACTAGGACAAACTGACATGACCTGCCAACTGATAGGATACAATGAGGAAAAAACATCACTTGTGGTATCCAATATAATAAAAGGCTAATATGCAAATTGTCCCCTTGACCAGGAGTTTGACCAGGGGACAGGGCTGGCCAGCCAACTGCCCGAGGCCCCTCCCCACACCGACCCCACCCCTGATCACCCCACCCCCACCCTGTGCATGAATTCATGCACCAGGCCTCTAGTTTCTTATAAAAAGCATAACCTGAGGGAGAAACCAAGATGGCGGCATAGGTAAGCACCTAAACTGCTGCCTTGCACAACAATTTCAAAACTACAACTAAAAGACAGAATGGACACCATCCAGAACCACAGGAAAGCTGGCTAAGTGAAAATTCTACAACGAGAAGGAAAGAGAAAAGCTCACAGAGAATTGGAGGTACAGCAAAGGGTCTTTGTGCGCGCAGAGAGAAAGGGTGGCTGAGAGCCTGGCTGACTTTCTCTGGCGGAAGGGGGAAGGAAGCCCCCAACCGCACTGAATCCCAGTTCTGACTGCACTGAACCCCAGTCCTGGGTGAAACCCCGTGGACCCAGGCTCATACAGGGGGAGTCTGGACTGTCAGGTAGAGAGAAAGGCACCCGGAGACTCAGAGACCCGGGGGAGACCCGGGGAAGCCCCGGCGTGCAAGTGTGCACAAAGGCTGCGGAGGTTGCCACAGGCTTTCCCTAGCAGAAGGAGTCAGAAGCTCCTGACTGCACTGAACCCCAGTTCTGACTGCACTGAACCCCAGGTCCAGGCGAGCCCCTGGGGACCCACGCTCTTATGGGGGGAATCTGGACTCTCCGGTGGAGACTCGGGAGCCGGGGAAGGCAGAGGTCTGGAGGCGCACACGTGCCAGTGCGCACAAAGGCTGCGGAGGATGCCACAGGCTTTCCCTAGTGGAAGGGAGTCAGAAGCTCCTGACTTCACTGAGCCCCAGTTCTGACTGCACTGAACCCCAGTTCCAGGCGAGCCTCTGGGAACCCACACTCTTGTGGGGGGAGTCTGGACTCTCGGGCAGAGACTCAGGAGCCAGGGAAGGCAGAGGTCGGGAGGCGCACACGCGCAAGGGCAAGGCTGACTGGAAGCCAAGACTGTCTGTTCCGCCCTGAGACTCCACCCCATCCAAGGTGAGCACAGAGGCTTTTCCAATTTGGCAAGTCTAATCCTATAAGGCTGTCTCCAGCACCAAACTTCTCCCAGCATAGACACAGCTGATCCTTACAGCCAACTGGCCTGGAGGTCAATTCCTCCCAGTGATACCAACAACAATCAAGACTTAACTACAACAAGGCTGTACACACAGTCCACAAAGGGGTGCACCAAGAGTGTCCACCTCAGGTTAACTGGGGAGGTCGACCCACTGGGCCATATAGGAAACCTAGCACACAAATCTACCCTACCAACTCAGGGAAGCAGTGAAAATGCAGCGTCAAAGAAACAGATCACAAACAAAAGAAATGGAGGAAAACAAACGACTGGATATAGAATTCAAAACCACGGTTATAAGGCTTTTCACGAATATCCTAGAAAAGGCCGATAAATATAACGAGACCCTCGAAGATATGAAAAAGGACCAACTAGAAATTAAACATACACTGACTGAAATAAAAAAATATTATACAGAGACCCAACAACAGACTAAAGGAACACAAGAATCAAGTCAAAGAATTGAAATACAAAGGAGCAAAAAACACTCAACCGGAAAAGCAAAAAGACAAAAAAATCCAAAAAGTTGAAGATAGTGTAAGAAGACTCTGGGACAACTTTAAGCATACCAACATCAGAATTATGGGGGTGCCAGAAGAAGAGAGAGAGCAAGATACTGAAAACCTATTTGAAGAAATAATGACTGAAAACTTCCCCCACCTGGTGAAAGAAATAGACTTACAAGTCCAGGAAGCGCACAGAACCCCAAATAAAAGGAATCCAAAGAGGACCACACCAAGACACATCATAATTAAAATGCCAAGAGCAAAAGACAAAGAGAGAATCTTAAAAGCAGCAAGAGAAAAACAGTTAATTACCTACAAGGGAGCACCCATAGGACTGTCAGCTGATTTCTCAACAGAAACTATGCAGGCCAGACGGGAGTGGCAAGAAATTTTCAAAGTGATGAATAGCAAGAACCTACAACCAAGATTACTCTACCCAGCAAAGCTATCATTCAGAATTGAAGGTCAGATAAAGAGCTTCACAGATAAGAAAAAGCTAAAGGAGTTCATCACCACCAAACCAGGATTACATGAAATACTGAAGGGTATTCTTTAAGAAGAGGAGGAAGAAGAAAAAAGTAAAGAAAAAAAATTATGAACAACAAATACATATCTATCAACAAGTGAACCTAAAAATCAAGTGAATTAAAAACCTGAGGAACAGAATAATCTGGTGAATATAATAGAATCAGGGGCATAGAAAGGGAGTGGACTGATAATTCTCAGGGGGGTACAGGAAGAGACTGGACAAAAATCATACACCTATGGATGAGGACAGTGGGGGGGAGGTAAGGGCAGAAGGTGGGGTGGGAACCGGGTGGAGGGGAGCTGTGGGGGGAAAAAGGAGAAACAATTGTAATAATCTGAATAAAGATTTATTTTTAAAAAAAAAAGCATAACCTGAATCTAATCATAAGGAAAGATCAGACACACTCAAACTGAAAATCATTCTATAAAACAAGTGGCCTGAACTCTTACAAAGTGACAATGTCCATTCCTTTTCAGCCTTTTGGCAGAGATCAGGTGAACTATCAGCTCTTACCAGATTAATATCTAATTATTCCTCTATCTGAGTACCCTCAGGGTTGGGGAGGGAGAGGCAAAAATAAATAAATAAAATGAAAACGTGACAATGTCAAGAGAGACCAAAAAAAAGGCTTAATAATCATTCCAAGCTGAAGTAGATAACAGAGATGTATAGAGTATGACTCTGGGTTGGATCCTAGACCAGGAAAAAAAACAAAAACCTGTCATAAAGGATATTATTGAGACAATTAACAACATAAGAATTTGGACTATGAGTTAAAAATAGCATTGTATCAATATTAAATGTTCTGATTTTTATCATGATACTGTGGTTATTTAAGAGACTGTCCTTGCTCCTAAGTTACAAACTATGTTATTTAGAGGTAAGAAGGCACAATGTCCCCAACTTACGCTTAAATAATTCAGAAAATACATAAATATATATAAATGTATAGAGAAAATGATAAAGCAAACAGGGCAGAATATAAATAATACATGATTACATGTCAAAATAAGTTACAAAGAAGTTTTTTAAACTTTATCCACAATACCACGATTCAGTCCTATGTATACATGTTTATCAACATAATTAGAAAGGCCAAGTTAGGGACTAGAAACGATGTATTAAAGTAACATTATTAAAGTATTAAAGTAATATAATTAAAAGTATCGAGATCTTTGTACGTGAGCCTGTATGAAATTCAAGTCAATATATGAGCGTGCTGAATATATTGTCAATAGCTGTCATTCACACAGAAGATATTGCATTCTCGAAATCATATCCTTTCAATAGATTTTGGCCCAAGACACAGCACAGGAAATTATCCGAGTTTGTGGAGTGGGACATCCCCAAATGAGCAGTCCCGTCGTTGCTGATATTGCATCTCACTTTTTACTTGAGTTCACGGCATGGAAAAGTAATTCATCTCCCTGAATATGTTTCATAAGAAAAACAGAACTCCTCAAATTCTTTTCCAAGTACTCCTGGAACAACAGTAAGTTCTGTATCCAAAATTTGAAAGGCGCTTTTTACAACTTGAAATCCCACTGTCCAAGAGTACCCTATGAATTATTTTTATAAAATTAAAAGTAGAATAAAGTCCCCTCCCCCCAAAACCAATTTGAAGCACATTCCTACACTAGTCGGAGGACTCAATCAGCATTGTACCTATGGTCTTCCTGATTAACAGGATCCCCACCCACTGTACCACATGGCGCTGAAGACTCAGGTGGAGCCACAGCATCATTATAAAATAATTTCTGAAATAGTAATTCATCTTGAGGATGGATTTAATGTTATATACATCCATAAAAAAATGGGATAATCTAGGCACAAAAGTAATGCATTCTTTTTCTACAAATCTCAAAAATAAAATAAAAAGCATCCATACTCTCAGCCTCCAAATATAATGTCATTGTCAAATTTTTTGTATGTTTCCTATCAGCATAAACCCATCCATCTCTCCAGCTATCTCTCCACAAGAGGGAACATGCTTGCAGACATCAGTCTCCCTAGATACCCTTTTGCTGACAGATGTAGATACCTTTCTGATGTTTTCCATTCCCACCCCACTCTCCACTGGGTATCCTACCACCTACAGCTCCCTTCTTATTCAAAGCTCCTCATCTATCCCACTATTTCCCAAAATTTGATCACTTATGTACCATCCCTTATGATTTTGACATTTCCAATTACCATACACAATGAGAGCATTGCATATGCAGTCTTCATATGGCTGTTTTTCCAACTATAAGCATGTTCTTAGACTTCTTTTTTACATATTCCTATCATGACCAAACGAAAAGTGGAAAATTATTTCCATGACACAGAAAAACATCTGACCAATGGTGGAGGAGTTTAAGAACATCTCTCAAGTTTTGTTCACCAGTGGGAAAGTTCTAAATAGAACATGAATGTTAAGACCTTGAAGCAACCTTGAGGCTCCACCTCTTCCTCCTCCTCCTCGTAAGACCTCACCGAAGAACGATCACTATTATTAGCGAATGCACCATAGCTCTGTGTCAGGACTTCCACTTTCTCTGTTTGGTCTTTCTTGGCTCAGAATCTCAATTACTCAATAAGGTAGAGTTATAGTTTCTATGATACATTTTTTTCTCTGCACAAAGCTAGCTAACCTCTATGAGCAATCCTTCTGTTCCATTAGCCCCTTTGCCACTAAACAAACTGCCCACATCACAACTGGCTTCAGCCTTCTCTCCCACATCATCTCCCTCCTGTCTGTCTCTCAAACACCAGTCACTTTGCTCTGACATTGCTGCGTAAACATACCAATTGTTCTCCCATCTCCATGTCATTCCTTCCTCCCAGAAGAGTCTTCGGGTTTTTCCTCTATACGTTGAAATTAGACAGATAGGTAGATCTCCTTAACTTCCCTCATTCTCACAGTCAAAAATATTTTTCCTTCCTCAGCTCTCCTAAAACACTTTGTTGTAGCTCACTTAATGCAGTTTCCTTTCAAGGTGTCATTATACATGTTTTTGTTTTGTTTTGTAATGTTTCATTCTCCAAAAGGAGAAACATCCCTGAAAATGTAGCTATGTTTTAGTCTTCACTATATCCATGGAATTTTAAAATAGCATCCTGATTATATTAAACTAGAGGCCCGGTGCACGAAATTCGTGCATGGGTAGGGTCCCTAGGCCTGTCCGGCGATCAGGGCCAATCGGGGTCTTCCAGCTGACAGCCCAGCCTTCCTTCCCTGGATGCTGGCTGCCAGCAGAGGCCTTCCTTTGTTCCGCGTCACCCCCTGGTGGTCAGTGCATGTCATAGCAAGCGATCGAACTCCAGTCTCCCGGTCGAACTCCCGAGGGGACACTTTGCATATTAGCCTTGTATATATATATATATATACTAGAGGCCTGTTGCACGATATTCGTGCAAGAATAGGCCTTCCTTCCCCTGGCTTCACTCCCATCTGCCCAGGAGCCAGCACGTCCCCACTCCCGGTCCACCTGGGAACCGGCACATCCCCGCTCCCGGCCTGCCTGGGAGCCAGCAAGTCCTCACTTCTGTCTGAAGCACCGTTCTTGTAGCTCCCTCCGCCATCCCCCTCCCCATCATAGCAGGTGTCCCTCCCCTCCCGGCCGCTCCGCACCTGCATATGTAAATTAACCCGCCATCTTTGTTGGGTTAATTTGCATACTCACTCTGATTGGCTGTGGGTGTAGCAGAGGTATGGCCAATTTACATGTTTGTCTATTATTAGGTAAGATAGATGTCTGTGTAATAATGAACTGGTAAAGCTAAATAGAAAACTATTAAAAAGCTTTGGACCAAGTACCCAAAGCAAAAGGCAAACTATGGACAATTGGGTGCACTATAGGCTAAGTTAATTATTCAGATTACAAAAACCACTGAGATGATGTGCAACTTTAGGTTTGTGGGGGAAGACAAGCCTCAATATATGTTTGTTTTATTCAAGGTTACACTATTTCCAGAAATAATATTGGCCCAGGAGACATCAACCTCTTTCAAGTTTTGTACTGGCTCCACCTACCATTTATATTCTTTAATGATGAAGGCCCCTGTATAGGAATGGCTTTATCATGTGCAAAATGAAAATGTGAAGCCCTTTGTTTAAAATGAAGCTTGAGGACAGGGACAGCAGAATGCAGAACCAAGTGCGAGGCTCTTCCCAGCACAGGGCCCTGAGTGACGGTGCGTGTCTCAAGCCTTGGAAGCCAGCACTGTCTGTATAAACTGTCTGTAGTTTTTCATTCTTTCCATTGAGTTAAACACCAAAGATGCTCACACAAAGTGAATACCAATTTCCTAATAAACTCTCACAAGAAATGGAACAGAAAGAAGGGCCCAGATTTTTTTCATTCTTTTCAGACCTTTTAGCCAAGTGTCTTTCTTCTCCCAGGCACAGAATACTCTAGATGACATATATATTTCAAGTCTACTTTTAAATTATTTTTTCTGGGTTCCAAATCATGCAACAATATGCTTGCAAATGTTTTCCAAAAGGAGCATGAGGGATGCTTTATTACATTGCAGTCTCAGTTGATGAATATTTTACTTTTTGGGGTGTGTTCTGGATCCTGTTTGGGTTTTGCTTCACTAAAATGAAAAGAAAGAAATGGTCCTCCTCAGACCATCTCAGGCTCTAACAGAAGAAAATCCCTTTGCAAGAAATTTAAATGCACAGAATGAACTCTGCCTTTATAAGGCCCATTATTTTAAAAAGCATTTCATCTCCTAGATGAGCTCGCAACCTGAGCCTTTCAGTGGGGTGGGAAATGAGGAGGGAAGTGGTGGGGAGGGAGGAAGAGGAAGACCAAAGCCAACAGGAGAGCCCGCCAGAGGTATGCTGGGTTATAATTAATGGCAAGAGGTTACAACTTGCAGCTGACATCAGTTACAGTAAAAGGTCAGCCTCCCACCGCAGTTTGCATTTGCTGATTTAGAAGGGAGTCCTCCACCATCTGCAGTCTTCCCTTCCCCCCACTCCCTCGGCTTGGCAGGCTCACTGGTCCCTTTCTTTACTCCCACAAAGATTCCTTTTCACCCTTCACACAGACAGACATCCACAGCCATACCCACGCCCTCTCATGCTCACTCCCACAGGCGCACGTGGACTCCGAGACAGGGGATGCTCCGTGTACAGTCAGGGAGCCACAGCTATGGGATGCAGCTGCCAAAACCAAATGCATGTTCTGCCCATTGCCACCCCCCCTTTCCAGGGCCACTTGGGAGGACAAAGGGGACAATAAGCCTCAAAGGATGTCCACTGCAGAGCAAAGAGCAATTTTGGTGTCAAAATCAGTTTATCTGGAGCACTCATGCCTTGAGGAATCTCTGCCTCTTGTGGAAATGGAACAGGGGGACTAGGCTGGATATAGGTGGGGAAACAGCAGCTGGGGAGTTTCTGGAACCTATGCTGTCAACGCTGGTAAGGACACAGTCTCTGCGGAGCAGGGGGCCTTGGGATACTGGGGATTTCTCTCCTCATACCAGGCTCCTCTCCCCTCTGAACCCAATGCTACTCCACCAGAAGGGACATGCTTGCAGACAGAGTCTCTTTAGATGCCCTCTTGCTGACAGGTGGAGATGCCTTTCTGATGTTCTCTTTCACCCCACACCCTGCACTGGGTGTCCTACCCCCTCCAGTACTCCAGGGCACCATTCTTATTCAAAGCTCCCCATCAGCTAGCCCACTGTTTGCCAAAATTCGATCATTTATGAACCACCCTTCATGACTTTTGGCATTTCCAGGTACCACTGATGCCATTATTCACTACTGAATATTTTAATGACTCACTTTTTAAACTTAAACATATGCCTTTTTGAAAAATATATTTTTTATTGATTTCAGAAAGGAAGGAAGAGGGAGAGAGAGATAGAAACATCAATGATGAGAGAGAATCATTAATCAGCTGCCTCCTGCATGAAGGCATGCCCCACACTGGGGATAGCGCCCGCAACCCAGGCACGTGCCCTGATGGGTAATTGAACTGGGCTAAATATATGCATTTTTAATGGAAAGTTTTCATCACTACTAAGTGGAAAAGAGTATCCCTTGCAAACAATAGAAGAGAATACTTAAGTAAATAGTATATTAGAAGAATAAGGAAGTATTCTTTCAGAGACAGAGACCTCCAAAAGCTATCTCACTTAACGTATGATATTGTACCCCTCTTTGGGAAGCATTCTTCTTACTGGGCCTACTTGAGCCAATCAGCTAATTTAACCAATTTGTCTGCATTGAGATATCATCCATCAGTGTGTCTTTACCTAGTCCCCTTCCCGGCTGCATATTCCTGGATGCCTTCAAGGTTAATCCAGGGGAGAAAAGTCAAACTTGGCAGAATCAAGACATTTCATTCCTGTGACTGGTAGCCCTTCACCTCTCTTTTCCAAGCTTTCTTCTTAAAGACTGAGGAATGATGGGATTCATTAATCAACAGCTCTCAGATGCTGAGCAGGGCCAGTGGGAAAGACATTTTGGATCTTACAGGTTTCTGTCAAATCCACTTTTAAGTAAGGACCTTCACTGTGCAACCTGTCCATAAAGAGGGCTTTTCATTTATTCCACAAGTATTTAGAGTTCAAATGAGGGCTCAGGCCCAGTGTCCGAGATCTCAGTAGAAATTCAGAATGAGAATTCACGGCGTAGTGGAGGAAGAACTGAGCTTAGAGGGCATCCAAAATTCCTTTCGTTTGGTCAAGTCTGATGATAGTGAGAGGTGGGGAAAAAAGGACCAGTTCAAAGTTCAACTCGCATGCAATCTTGACATTTGAAATCCAAGCCTCCAGCCCATTGCCTGGCTTCCTGGTACTATGGCAGTCAACACACTGAAACGAAAGTCAGGCCTTGCGCTGTGCATCCAGGTCCTGTCAGGGGCAGGAGGATCGGCCTGATGGATGGCTCACGGTCAAGAAAGGTGGCTGCACACATGGGTGGGATGCACAAGGTGGCTCGTAAAACTTATGAGCCATGTTCTGTGCTGTGACCTGGGTGAGGGATGGTTCAGCTTCAGTGGAGGGATCATTAAAAACAATTAAGTGTTACTGGAGAGATGGCAGACTCCAGCTCAGACTCCAGGGATGTGCAAATGGGTCCAGGGCAGGGCCAAGAGTCTGAATCCCACACCTTGTTTACATAAGGAAACAAAAACGATGCCGAGCCATGGGCAACCCTGCACACTGACCAGTCGGTGCCACCCACAGGGTCTCATCTAATGGTGTCTGAAAAACACTGTTGCCCTCCTGTGCTACCCAACACGCTGGACTGTCTGCCTGTTAGAAGCACACGCATTCCTTCCCTGTGTGCACACCTATTACTGAAGTCCATTCCCTGATTTCTCGGCCATTGCCTTAAGGAAAAGAGCCCAGGGAATAGGATAAAGGGCAGCAGAAAGTGATCAGCAGGAGCAACGGTGGAGACAGCGTTTAAAGACAGGCAGTTCCAGGTAGAAACACCAGAGGCACTGGATTCGGGGGGAGTAGGGTGGAACGGAGCCAGGGGAACCCTGCAAAGGCCAGGGGTAGCTGCTGCTTGAAAAACAGAGCCAACGTAAACAATACCCTGTCTTGGTTTCTTAGCAAACTGGGAATAAGAATAGTCTGAAGGTGGTTTCAGACACCTAGTAGGTGGTCAATACATGGTAGTCTCTCTAACAATCATTTATTATTACCATGTTGTTACTCTTAGTATTATAACCTAATGATAAGTTTGAGTCCATCTAGTGAAACTATAGTCTTTTTCTCTGAGGGGGAATAACTATTATCATGCCATCTCCTCCAGAATGAGATAAAGGAGAGGAAGGCCTGGATGAAGGTTAAATATGCCAAAATCTTGGTAGAAAGCAAAAAAGGGAAGATTCTGGATACTTGGGTTCTTCTTTGCTTGCATCCCCAAATAAAAACAAGAGCACCCTGCCAGTTTGGCCGAGTGGATAGAGTGTTGGCCTGCGGACTGAAGGGTCCCAGGTTCAATGCTGGTCAAGGGCACATGCCTGGGTTTCGTGCTTGATCCCCAGTAGGGGGCATGCAGGAGGCAGCAGAACAATGATTCTCTCTCATCATTGGTGTTTCTATCTCTCTCTCCCTCTCTGAAATCAATAAATGTGTGTGTGTGTGTGTGTGTGCATATATATATATATATATATATATATATATATATATATATATTACAAAAAGAAGAAAAGAAAAACAAGAGCAAAGATTTTACACACACACATGGTGTGAGTTATTCTCTGTCAGCACCTGCTTAAGTTTAAGGAGTTGAAAGTGGGGGGTGGGGACCAGGAAGTTTGTAGATCACAGCCTTCAGAATATATGGCATATTGTATTCCTTCTAAGGAAAGCAAAGGTAAGAATGCAACCTGCCCTACCCCAGACACCTCAGAGAACTTCAAAAGCTTAAAACTGTCAACAGAGAAGAATAGAACCTTTGTCTGGTAACCATAAATGAATTTGCTTCTATAATAAACAGGAGTAGTTGTACAAGGGGAAGGAATAACAATGTGAATTGCATATGGAACTATGAGAATGCTTATAGGGTCATATAGAAAGTGAGAGAAAGCCTGTGAGAGCTGACAGGTCTGTGTCTATAGATTAAAGGGGAAAATACAGAAATAGTCACTTTTGAATGACTCATTATCTGGAAGGAAAAAAAAGGGAAGAGCACAACACAATTCAATCAGGAATCTATCAACCAACAAGCCCTCCTAACTTTACCTAAATATTTCTCCAATTCACCCACCTCTCCTTATCTTCTGCTGCCAACATCCTACACAAAGTTACAATTACTTCTTCCATGTCCTGCTATAAATGCTTCCTAACTGGTCTCTCAGCACTGATTTCACTTCCAGCCCACTCTCCATATGCCTGTTCGAGTGACACAGTAAAAGTTGAAACCCACTCATCTCACACACTTAGTTAAAACCCTTTCCAGCCTCCTCAAGGTTCTCAGACTGAAGGCCAAAACCCTTCAGGAGACACTGCATGGCTGAGGTCCTGTCTTCATCATCAGCTTTACCTCCCGCCCTTCACCCCCTCTTGCTGGGCTGGATCTGGATGCCTGACCTGAATTGGTCTCCATTTCCCTCTTCCTCTTCAGCAAAATTCACTTCCATAGCGAAGCGTTCTTGACAATGGTCAGTTCCTCCGAAATGCACCTTGTATGTCTCCATTCGTAACATGCATCCCAATGTAAAGTAACTGATTATAAAATTAACTATTAAATGTCTATTTTCTCCTGATATGATAAAAGACATAGTAGGGTTGGGATGGTGTTTATCTTATAACCATTTCCCCAGAGCCTAGGAAAGTGTTGGGTACATAGTAACAATCACTATTTCTTGAGTACTTCCTACATTCTAGACCAGCCTTGGGCAAACTACGGCCCGCAGGCCGGATCTGGCTGTTCTATCCGGTTCTCTTGCTCTCCCCTCCGCTCCTTTACTTTGAATTTATATTAGTTCACACAAACGCTCCATCCATGCTTTTGTTCCAGCCCTCCGGTCCAGTTTAAGAACTCATTGTGGCCCTCGAGTCAAAAAGTTTGCCCACCCCTGTGACATTATTTTAACAACAAATATGAATTAAAGCAATCCTCATAATGGCCCTATGGTATCATTTTATCCATATTTTTATATTTGAAAAATGCCTAGACACAGGAAGGATAAGGAATTTACCAAACATCACATAGCTTTAAGGGGTGGAGCTGGAATTAGAATCCAGACAGAATAACTTAAGACTTCAACTCTTTTCTTTAATTACAATTTCACATTATCACATAGTTGGCATTCAGCAAGTATTTAAGTTGACTTGTGTGTTTGGCAAAAGATATTTACCCAGCATTGCTAGCCAGGCACTATACTTCACGTTGGGCAAAGAGTAGCAAGAAAAGTGTAGAGATTTTGGGTGGTGGGCACACAGTGCTATATACAGATGTATCATAGAGGTGTACTTGAAACCTATATAGTTTTATTAACCAATGTCACCCCAATACATTTAATTTTTTAAAATTGTATGTATTTAATATGTAGAGCTCAATGTTTTGACATATGTATAATGCAAAAAGATTGCAATTAAATATATATACATATCATTTTATTCTATATAATAAAAGCATAATATGCAAATTGTCCCCTCAACCAGGAGTTCATCCAGGGGGTGGGGCCAGCCGGTGGCCAAGGGAGCAGGCAGCTGGGGAAAGGAAGGGAGTACCCGGCCGGCAGCCGGCAGCCACTAGGGACCCTACCAGTGCACGAATTTCATGCATGGGCCTCTAGAATATATATATATATATATATGGTGTAGTGAACCCAACCCTCATTATGCTTGTTGCTTAGTTCTTGTTTCTCTGGCTTACATCCCTCCTTTTACTTTTCCATCCCTGAAGATCCTTCCTATTCATCAAGCACAGTTCTATTGTTACTGCCTCTGTGCAGTATTCATTAACTACTGCGCAGATCTGCGAGGAATTTTGGAGAGTTTTATAAGTGAGTGCAATATTTAATTCTGAACTTCCTCCCTACTTGCAACATCAAACAAAATTGTTTTCAAAGGAGGGGGGTGGGGTGGAGCAGTGAATTGTATAGCACTCATTGTCTGATAAAAAGAAGTATTATATTTAATCAGGAATGTTTTTATTGCCCTAAACGCTAATAAGTGATAATGAACCACACTTTGGCAAACTGAACAGCCATTTGCAGAAGATGCAACAATTATTTCATTTTACTTACACTCAACAAATGCTGAGAAAATTCAATTCAATTACAATTTTATAATAGCATTTCTAAGCCTGGAGTTCCAGCCCAGCAGAAGAATAGTGCTTGCCATCTAAAAAAAAGTAATTATTTGAATAGTTTGCAATATTTTTAAAAGTTGCAAAATTATAAACCAGTATATGCATTGCCCAGGGTCCCAGAAAATAATGTGGTAAAGACCTAGGGTGGGGCAGGAACTGGGTGGAGGGGGCAACGTGGGGAATAGAGGGGGAATATGGGATAGTACTCTTAACAATAAAGATTAAAAAATAAAAAATGTAATCAATGTAAAAAAAAAAGTGAGCCTATGATTGCAAACACAAATACATACACCATAACACAGATTCCATTTTGCTTTCAATTGCAGGGAGTTTATAAATGAGGCAGATTTGTGAATCCAAAGGATCCCAAATTAAATTTTCTAATCCAAAGGATTACCGGGTCTCCTAGCCCAATGCTGGTCAAAATTTAACACACAAATGAGTCAACAGTTTGGCTCAACAACAGATGAATCTATTAAAAACGCATAGACTGTTTCAGGAAGTCTGAATTGGGGCCTGAGATTTGGCATTTATTTTACTTTTTAAAAAATATTTATTTATTAAATTGGTTGTGGTGACACTGATCAACATGACCATAGAGGTTTCAGGTGTGGATTCCTCTGTTACAAGATCTGTATATTGCACTATGTACCCACCATCCAAAGTCAAATCTTCTCCTGTTACTTTATATTAGGACCTCCTTCTTCTCCCACCCTGTTCCCTCTGGAAATCACCACACTGCTGTTATGTTCATGAGTTTCAGTTTTCTATCCCACATATGAGTGAAATCATATAGTTCTTAGCTCTTCCTGACTCGCTTATTTCACTTAGCATAATGTTCTCAAGGTCCATTCATGTTGTTGCAAAGGGTGCAACTTCATCCTTTCTTATGGCTGAATAGGAACTACATCTTCTTTATCCAGTCCTCTATTGCAGGACACAAAGATTTGGCATTTCTAATAAGCTCCCAAATTAGTTCACTGCTACTGGTCCATAGACTACACATTGAGTAGCAAGGCCTGAGACAATCTCACAAGTATCCGTTGCCTCAACATTACTTCATTTCTTGCTCTGTGGGCAGGCCTCAGCACCTTTGCCCAGGGGTGGCCTTTAAGATAATCGCCACACACAGCCACCAATATCCACAAGAAGTGTTTGAATTTGCTCAAACATTTGAATAATCAGTAGAGGCCGAAGGGTTCTCTACCTTAAGATAGGGGTTTCAAAGTATTCTTGGCAGCTATAACCATTTTTCATATTAAATCATTGATAGATACCAAATCAATAAACTAAATTGAAAAGAACAAGGTAAGGATGTACTCTGTCACCATTCATTGTAAACTTTGTACTATAAGTCTTAGCTAATGCAATAAGACAAGAAAAGGAAATAAGCTGACAATACCAAATGTTGGTGAGGATTTGAAACAACAGGAATTCTCCTTCACTGCTGGTGAAATGCAAAACAGTATAGGCACTTTTTTTTTTTACCACCTTTGCCCATTTCCATTCCTCTCCCCCCACTCACACAACCACCCCTCTCTCTGGCAACCACCAATCTGTTCTCTGTATCTTAAGTATAAGGCGTTGATATTTTAAACAATATCAACTTTTTACATAATTTCTGGAAATTTCAGGGAGCAGACAACTACAGCTAAAAGTAGTGAAACAAAGAAAAGGAGAAACAGACGAGGAAAAAACTTTGGAAGACAACTTTGAAGTTTCTTACAAAACTAAGCATACTCTTACCATAATATCCAGGAATTGTTCTCCTTGGTATTTACCCAAAGGAATTAGAAAGTTATGTCTAAAACTTATAGCCAAACAAAAACCTGCACATGGATGTTTAGAGCAGCTTTATGCATAATTGCCAAAAACTTGAAAGCAATGAAGATGTCTTTCTGTAGGTGAGTAGGTAAACTGTGGCATATTCAGTGCTAAAAAGACGTGAGCTCTCAACTCATGAAAAGACGTGAGGAACTTTAATTCACATTACTTAGTAAAAGAAGCCAATCTGAAAAGACTATATACTCTGACTTATACTAGGTGACATTCTTGAAAAAGAAAAATTATGGAGATGGTATAAAAAAAATCAGTGGTTTCCAGGAGCTGGGGTTAAGAGATGAACAGGCAGAGCACAGAAGATTTTTAGGACAGAGAAACTTCTCTGCATGATACTACAATTGTGAATACATGTCGTTATATATTTGTCCAAACCTATAGAATGCACAACACCAAGAATGAACCATAATGTAAACAATGGACTTTAGGTTATAATGATGTGTCAAGGTAGGTTCATCAATTTTAACAAATGTACCACTCTGATGGGGAATATCAATAATGGGGAAGGCTAGCTAGGCACGTGTGCGAACAGAAAGTACATGAAAAATCTCTACCACGCCCCCCCCTCTATTTTGATGTGAACCTAAAATTGCTCTAAAAATAAATCTTATAAATAAGTAAATTGAAAAATAAAACTGCTTTCATTGTGGGTAGGGGGGTGTGAGAAGGAAAGCCCGAGTCCTACCTGTCTGGAAAAGCCTCCCGCCCAGCCATCTGGATACCTCTGGGGTGGCTTTGAACAGTTCTCTCAAGCTCACTATGAACATAGGTAGAAAAATACTGCAAAGCCACATGAAAGGAATGATTTGGATCTAACTTACTAGCTGGTCACTTCAACACTAGGTTTCGGAAGGTTATGTTGGGGTGCCAGTGCAGTCACTTCAGGAACGGGAGAGTTAAAGAACTCTAGACTTAAGAGACCCTTCCCACTCCAAGATTTACATCTGCTACTCTAAAAGTCGGTGATTTTGTTCTTTTCACATTTCATTAGGGCTGGGAGTCTGACTACAGCGTCACACATTTTGATACGTGTCCATCCTTCCATCTCCCAGGGTGAAGAGGCTAAGGGTTTTGTTAGGGGCTCTCATGTGCCAGAAGTCACTGGTAATGAGTCCGATAATTACACTCCTGCTGCTGAGAACCTAGACCTGCCCATTCTTTCCCCCACTTTCAATTCCCGTGTGTGGTTTTTTGTTTTCTCTTTTTCTTTTCTTTCTCTCTTTTGAAACAATATTAACTTTTCACTTAACTGCTGGAAATTGCAGGGAGCAGACCACTGCAGCTCAAAGTAGTGAAACAAAGGAAAAGAGGAAAAAGGAGAAGGTTAAAGCTACACTGCTGAGGGTTTTTTTGGTGTGTGTGTGTGATGTTTTCTTTGTTTTTTTTTTTTTCTTTTTTTTTAGGGAGGGAGGAAAAGATTTTGTATTTCATAACAGACCATTACAACGATGTAGCCCCACACAATGAAAACCTTGTGTTTAATTAAAATGAAAAAGCTTGCTCAAGGCCTCTATTACTCATTTCCGGATAGAATGGCAAAACTTCACGTTTGAAAAGACTCAAGTAGCTACAATCAAACTTTCCCTGGTAGCAGCTGATAACAGAGCACTTTCCAGAAAGCCATTTTGTAGATTGTGCAGCTCAACTCTTTTCAGGACCCTGGGAGGCAGAACTCTATATAAAAGGGGTGGCAACACAGAAAGCCTGGGGTTATTTTGTGCTAGGAGAGCTTCCCCCCTATTTCAGGGTGAGGCCTGAGTGGGTTCGGTCAGTGGGTAGAGAGGTAACTACCAGAATGCAAAGGTCGATGTTTCATGACCTCCATTCTCCCACTCAGAAGGACCAGGGCGAAGCCACCCCGAAGCCTACTCACCCCGCACGCACGCTCGGCTTCCTTGTCTACCAGAAGGCCGCGTTCAGAGACACAGAGGAAGACGTCAGGTAGCAAACAGCAAACCTCACGCCAGTTCCTCACGGAAGTGGGAGAACAGGCACCTGGTCTTCATCAACATTGCTGCTATAGTTAATGCGTTGCAGGTGTGAAAGTGTGTGGCTAAAATCTGACAAAACACCTGTCTTTTGTGGCACCATTAGATCTGCCTAGTGTGGGACACGACCCCCTCGGGTGTGCTTTCTGCTGCCTTGAAAGCCACAGTAAGCATTGTCCTGTAATTACAAAATCAGAGTCATCATTGCGGGGGAGAATTCCTTAACAAATTATACCTAATTAGTCTGAAATTACCTTTAATTCGTGGTGAAACCATAGGCTTAACTGTGTTCTATAACACCTTCCTTTTTATCTTTATGCAAATATGATTATACACTATCAAACTGGCACCACCAGGCATAAAAAACAGCTGCAGCTAGTTCTTTGGTTACTAAATGGGAACTGGACGGGTGCCACTGATTATGTTTTCTGGAATGCTGCATCAAAAAATAATAATAATATCAGCCAGCTCCTTCCCTGGGAGTTCCAGTCTTCTCCCTCGCCTCATTGAAATCTGTGAGATGGATCTTCTTTGCCCAACCCCCCACCTCCTCACCACATTTTCAGCAGACACATGTGTACTGCTGCTGCCCAATCTTTTAGAGTGTCATTGACTGTCAAAACATGTCTCATTTTATTTCTGATCACAGACAGCATCTTGCTGCATGGCTTTGGTCCCCATTCCCATCTTAGATCTTCACATGCCTTTGGACTCAATGCTATTCGGTTCATGCACTTTGACTTCAAAGGTGACCCACATAGGCAGCATTAACCCAAGAGCTCCACATATATTCCTTTATTTAATCCTGGCTACACACCTGGGCATTGGGGCTACTATTATCATCTCCATTTTGTAGATGAGGAAATGGAGGCACAGAGAGGTCCTGTACTTGCATGGGGTGAGTCAGCCAGAAGAGACAGACCTCTGGTTATCACCCATACCATTGTCTCTAGGTTGCTCTTATTCACTATAAATATGTGTTCCCAATGAGGTCCATAGTCTCTCTAGTTGACACTGATCCTTTCCAATTCTCCTGTAAAACCTCTCAACATACCATCATAGGAAATTTCTTCCAGTTGGCATGTAAAGGTGAAAGTATGACTCTCCTCAGAGGAAGAAACCATGGCTAGTTCCTCAGTGGGTTCCATACAATGTGTGCAGTACTGCAATTATATTTCCTCCTCCACCCATGTGAAACCATTTGCAGAACCAAAGAACTGTTTTGTTTCTATCAAAAACAATGCTAAGTGTTATCACTGATATTCATATGTATGTAATGTGTGCATATATGAGTATGTATTTTAATTGAATCATACTTGGATGATTTTCCCTCTACTGTGAAGAATTTTTGAGATGCTTTCTCAAATTAAGTTGGAGTTTAATTCTTTATAAAGCAACTAAAAATATGAAATGCTTTTTTAGATTTTAAGGTCTCCTCCTCCCATCCTCTGGATAAATTCCTTGAAAATTCAGCCTTAGCTTTGAAACAGCCATCCCCATCCTACAAATAATGACAGCCCATGTTATTCCTGACTTCAACCCAACCCCAGGTTCTCTGAAGATTAACTTTAAAAAGAAACCCAGACCAATTCCAGGTTACTTTCCAAAAAGCTATGCTTTTTCAAGTAAAAAAGAGATTAATTTCTTGAACAACTTCAGGCATGGTATGCAAAGCCAAACACATATCAGGTGCAGACTTTGTACCAAGCACCTCTGTAGGAGGGCTTGACACTCCCCGGGAATGCAGCGGTGAACTGGTTAAAAAAATAATTATAACAGGACCAGCAATAAGATCTTGGCTGAATACTTACTTTAATTCAGTATCAATTAATTAAAATAAAAACATTTTCTTGATGGTTGTTCATAACAGATATCCAGACCCATCTGTGCCTATTTTATTTATGGCACTGCTGTTCTGCGCCAACAACAAGTTGGCTAAAAATCAGATTTTAGAATCTTAATCAGAATCAAAACATTGTCTTCTCATTTAACGCCTCCATTCAAGTTCATGTTACTGCCATGTCGAAAATGGAATCTGCTTTTTGCAGGCTGACCCTCACTCCTGCACCATGGTAATCTACACAGCCGGCCCGCAGCTGCGGGATGAGCTGTATTCCTTTACAGTATTTTTATTAGACTGATTCCCACAAGTTTAAGAACATTGTAATTGGAGACGCTTCAGGGTCACATTAGATGAGACCAATAAAATACAAGGAGGAAAATGAACTCTCCTAACCCTTTTACATGAAGTTTAGAACGTCCGACTCATTTCAAAGCAGAGGATGTCCCTTTCCATGTCTTTCAAGTTTTGTAAACACGGCAAGTGCTACTGGCTTCCTTTTAATCAGCAAGGGCCACCAGCTTATGTTTATTATTCCTAATTATTGACCCTCTGCAAGAGAACATTACTGCTGACAATTTCCATTAGTAATGACTCAACCTGCGTGGTCAGCGGTGTTAATCCCCTCCTTCCCATTTCCCCACTTTTAAAGTTGATGATCATCTGTGACCTTCACACTTCAGTGTGCTCCCCCCCACATCCCCCAACAAATAATCTTCTGGGACACGAGCTAACAATTTGGAATTGCTATAACCATGGTTGGGGTCTACTTGATGCTGAAACACCCAACTGGAAAGGGGGAAATTGGGTCCCACATCTGGATGTTTGAGCTGCAGAAGGCCAAACATCTGGATGTTCCCAAATATTTTTTTTTCAAATATTTGGAAACATCACAGATTTTCCCTCATGTAGACAAAACATCCAGATGATTAACTGAATGCTTGTCTTTTCTTCAGGATATTTGGCTACTGAATTTTCCTTGAGTCCTCTAGGTGAAAATACCCATCTAGCTGTTACACAGACATTACTGCAACAAAATAAAGAGGAAGCACATCCTATAGGTCCAAGGTTAACCCTTATAGTCCTAGCTAATAAAGATGGAATATGCAAATTGACCATCACTGCACAACAAAGATGGTGGCGCCCACAGCCAATAAGAAGGGAATATGCAAATTGAAGCAACATAGATGGCGATAGCCAGGCAGAGACGCTTGCATTGTTGCCATGGCAATGACACAGGCATTCCGCTCCACCCTGGCTGCTCCGTCCGGGCCTCTGAGCAGCACACACACACAGGCGCAGAGCGGCCAGGGTGGGGCGGGATGCCTGCTATGAGGGGGGAGGGTGGGGGTGGAGGAAGCTACAGGAGGGTGGCAGGGCCAGAGCGAAGGCAGAAGGCAGAGGCCAGAGCAAAGACCTGGGTCCCGGGTGCCAAAGGGAAGCTGGTGCCAGCAGCCAGGGGAAGAAATGCCTATTCTTGCACGAATCTTTGTGCATCGGGCCTCTAGTTTTCCAATAATTTTCAATAATCTTTCAATTATTTTTCCACTCTGAAACACACATATTACTTGCAGAAGAAAAATATTTTGTTAGAAAAAATAAACGTCATAGGGCAGTATATCCTAATACCTAGGAAGCAAGGAGTCCAAGTGTTGGATCTGAGAAGGAAGTTGCTTATCCAGTTTTCACAGCTCACCAAAGCCCCTCCCACCCCCATACTAAAAGTCTTTTTGAAGCTCCTGTCTCTGTATTCCTTTTTTAGGAATGCTCTTTTTGCCCTCTTCCAATTGTCTTGCATCCAGAGACTGACAAAGCTAGTCTAGGAGGAGGGTGTATTAAACATTCAACAGTCTGGTTAGATGAAGTTAACTCAAAACTCTAGTAATATATAACCTAAAGAAAGTGCAATTATTTTTTTTTTAAGCAGCAGCCTCTCACCCAAAAATTGGGGGTCACATTAAAAAATGTGAACTCTACCTGAAATTGTTTATGAACATTTACATAAATATGCATTTTGTTGAGACCCAAAATACTAATTTGGAAGAATATATCCAGCACTATGTTCATTGCAGTATTATTTACAATAGCCAAGATATGGAAGCAACACAAGTGCCCATCAATGGATGAAAAAAACTGTGTACATATACACAATGGAATATTGCTTGGCCATAAAAGAAAATGAAATCTTACCATTTGTGACAGCATGGATGGACCTGAAGATTGTTACTATAAGTGTAAGAAGTCAGACAGAAAAAGACAACTATCATATGATTTCACTTATTTGCAGAATCTGAAGAGCAACATAAATGAACAAACAAAATAGAAACAGACTCATAAATACAGAAATCAGACTGATGGTTGCCAGAGGAAGGGGGTTAAGGGACTGGGTGTAAAAGCTAAGGTATTAAGAAGTACAAATTGGTAGTCACAAAATAGTCGCAGATATGTAAAGTACAGCATAGGGAATACAGTGACTAATATTGAAATAACTATGTACCAGGTGGGTGCAGGAAATATCAGGAGGACCACTTTGTAAAATATGTGATCTTTTTCTACCATTATACTATATACCCAAAACTAACACAAAATAATATTGAATGTAAACTGTTAACTGAACAATAAATAAATATGCATTTTGTGGGGAGGAGGAAGAATATCTAGAGGTTTCCTCAATCACTCAAGGACTGTTTTTAGTGGTCATGTTTTTAATACTTTCTAAAAGTATCTGTGATTTGGGAGGATAGATGCCACTTATTGTATGGAGATGCATATGCTGAATTCCAGCAATATCTTCTTCCTTCTGTTGGACTGGATCTCAAGATAACATTTCAAGAATTCAAAGGTATCAAAGACACTTTATATGCAGTCACCCACAACATCTATTTCCTCTTAGCCATAGGTTGGTAGACTGCAAGAAACTGGTATCCACTCAAGCTTGTGAAGGGCAAGGAGTTTAAGGAGTCAGAGTAATCTCTTGGAAACAGATGGCAGGAAATACAAGTGGGCCCCACAAGGGACTAGAACTAGAATCTGCAAAGCCCTGAGGTCCAAGGAAGCCACTCTTCTTTTCACTGTCTCTCTGAGACCATGTGGTGACTCATCTCCTGACCCTCTGCGTTGTTCTTCAATTCATCTCAACTCTCCGGGCCTTGCTTGCTTCACATATAAAATGGGGACACTGGCAGTACCTACTTTAAAGGTTCCATGTGCCAATGAATGAGTTCATTAATATAGAGTTCTTAGTAGAAGGCCTGTCCCATAAGAAGCACATGATAAGTGGCATACATTGTTGTTATTATTGACTAGAGGCCTGGTGCACAAAATTTGTGCACGGGGGAGTGTGTCCCTCAGCCCACCCTGCACCCTCTCCAATCTGGGGCCCTTCAAGGGATGTCCGACTGCTCGTTTAGGCCCGATCCCGGTAGGATCGGGCCTAAACGGGCAGTCGGACATCCCTCTCACAATCCAGGACTGCTGGCTCCCAACTGCTCACCTGCCTGCCTTCCTGATTGCCCCTAACCGCTTCTGCCTGCCAGCCTGATCACCCCCTAACCACTCCCCTGCCAGCCTGATTGATGCCTAACTGCTCCCCTGCCATCTTGTTTGCCCCTAACTACCCTCCCCTGCTGGCCTGGTCACCCCTAAGTGCCTTCTCCTGCAGGCCTGGTCTCCCCCAACTGCTCTCCCCTGCAGGCCTGGTCCCTCCCAACTGTCCTCCCCTGCTGGTCATCTTGTGGCGGCCATCTTGTGTCCACATGGGGGCAGCCATCTTTGACCACATGGGGGCAGCCACCTTGTGTGTTGGAGTGATGGTCAATTTGCATATTACTCTTTTATTAGATAGGATTATTCTCTTTGCAAACCAACTCTCCTGCTTGCTCAAAACAAATGACTTCTGATCTGAATGTCCACACTTGAATCATAGCTCCCAGCCTCCCAAGTTTGTCTGTGTGATTCTTGTTCTCATAGCTAACTGACTGGTGATTTTGAGTCCCCATTTGAAATGTTCAGGAGAGAGGACCCAATGAGCCTGGGGCAGGTGTGTATACCTCTGGCCTCATCAGCTGTTGTCTACCCAGGGATACCATGGTGGCCACTCACTCATTCATTCACTGCCTGGGCGAACTTCTCAGGACAGGCAAGTGGGGCAGGGAGAAAACAAAAAACATTCCTAACACAGGTATCAAAACTTTTACATTTTCAGCACATGTCTTTATAGTCAAAAGTTAGAGCATATAGCTGAGCATTAAAAAGTATTTTAATCTCTACCTTCTAATCAGAAAAAAATGGATTTGTAATATTGTGGTATATATTTTTCATACATTTTAAACTTCTTAAACATATAAAATTATACTGCATTTCTCTGCAGTCATTTTTTCCACTTCACATACTATGAATGTTTACCATATTACTAAGTATTACCCTACAATATTTTTTTCCTTTTTTAATTCTTCATTGTTTAAAGTATTACATAAGTTTCCTTTTCCCCCACTGATCTCTCCCCAGCCACTTCTACCCCCCAGCACATGCCCTCATCCCCTTACTGTCTGTGTCCATTGGTTATGCCCATATGCATGTATATAAGTCCTTTGGTTGATCTCTTACTCCCCACCCCCACCCCCCTGCCTTCCCTCTTAGGTTGGATGGTCTGTTCAATGTTCTATGACTCTGGCTCTATTTTTGTTCATCAGGTTATGTTGTTCATTATATTCCACAAATGAGTGAGATCATGTGCTATTTATCTTTCTCCGACTGGCTTACTAATATTTCATTTACAGGGGTCCTCAAACTACAGCCCGTGGGCCACATGCGGCCCACCAAGGACATTTATCTGGCCCGCCGGGTGCCACTGCCTGTCCTGCTTAGCAGCTGACTCGTCCCTGGCCCGCAGTGCGCATAGGAATTTGTTCATAGTTTTTTTTTTTTTAAAACTATAGTCCGGCCCTCCAATGGTCTGAGGGACAGTGAACTGACCCCCTGTTTAAAAAGTTTGAGGACCCCTGATTTAGCATATGATCTCCAGGTCCATTCATGCTGTTGCAAATGGTAAGAGTTTCTTCTCTTTTATAGCAGCATAGTATTCCATTGGGTAGATGTACCACAGTTTTTTAATCCACTCATCTGGTGATGGGCACTTAGGCTGTTTCCAAATCTTAGCTATTGTAAACTGTGCTGCTATGAACATAGGGGTACATATATCCTTTTTGATTGGTGTTTCTAATTTCCTGGGATATATTCCTAGAAGTGGGATTACCGGGTCAATTGGGAGTTCCATTTTCAGTTTTTTGAGGAAACTCCATTCTGTTTTCCACAGTGGCTGCAACAGTCTGCACTCCCACCAGCAGTGAAGGAGGGTTCCTTTTTCTCCACATCCTCACCAGCACTTGTCGTTTGTTGATTTGTTGATGAGAGCCATTCTGACAGGTGTGAGATGGTACTTCATTGTTGTTTTGATTTGCATCTCTCAGATCATTAGTGACTTTGAGCATGTTTTCATATGTCTCTTGGCCTTCTGTATGTCCTCTTTCGAAAAGTGTCTATTTAAGTCCTTGGCCCATTTTTTGATTGGATTATTTATCTTCCTTTTGTTAAGTTGTATGAGTTCCCTGTAAATTTTGGAGATTAAACCCTTATCTGAAATAGCATTGGCAAATATGTTCTCCCATGCAGTGGGCTTTCTTATTGTTTTGTTGATGGTTTCTTTTGCTGTGCAGAAGCTTTTTATTTTGATGTAAACAATGCCATTTACAATTGCACCAAAAAAGTTAAGATACCTAGGAATAAACTTAACTAAGGAGGTAAAAGACCTACAATATTTTTCTTAATGGCACCATAGGATCTGATTAATTAAAGATGAAATATAATACAATAGCCTATTCATGAGCATCTAGATTATTTCAATTTTATAATTTACTAGAGGACTCATGCACGAAATTCATGCATGGGGGGGCGGGATGGGGGTCCCCTCAGCCCAACCTGCACCCTCTCCAATCTGGGCCCACTGGCTGCAAACTGCTCACCTGCCTGCAGGCCTTATCGCCCCTAACTGCCTCCCTAGCCAACCTGGCAGCCCTTTACTGCCCCCCATGCAGGCCTGGTTGCCCCCAACTGCCCCTCCTGCTGGCCTAGTCACCCCCAACTGTCCCCCTGCCAGCCTGGTCACCCTTCACTGCCCCCCTCCTCCCCGTCAGCCTGGTTGCCCCACACAGCCAGCTGTTCAGTGGTTTGGTCATCCCTCCCTAACCCCCCTGCTGGCTTTGTTGCCCCATGCAGCCTGATGTTAGGTTGTTACTGTGAGGGCATCCTGACCAATTTGCATATTACCCTTTTATTAGTATAGATAACCTGTCCTCTAACATAGCTTTTTTTGCATAAATTATTATAGACACAATTTTCCATTATTTTAATTAAACAAAAAATAAATGTATGCATAGTCATTTCAGTTTCTGTTTTTACTTTTAGTGGATTATCTGGAGGTCTATTTTCTTTTTTCTAGATTTCCCTTAGTCTTTAACTGTAGGGGACCTCCAGTTGTCTGATTTCCATGTTTTCCTCTTTTGTGGTTTACTCCTTTGTTTCAATGGAGCCCATCCACATTAGAGGCATATTTTTTGAGACCCTGACCACCTGAAACTATCCTGATTCTGCTTTGACATTTGATGTGTGATTTGGCTGGAATGAGGGTTCTGACTTGGAAATAATTGCTAACAGAACTTGGGAGATATTGCTCCTTTATCATTTAGCTTCCCAGGACACTTCAGAAGGATGGAGAATAAGAATGACATCTGACTTAGCAACATGGGAAGCTAAAAATGGTAAAGGGAGACTCCAGGATGACAATGTGCAGGAAGCCTAGATGGAGTCAGGAGACCACAGTGCCCAGGAGCTATATGTTAATGCCATTGACTATGATAAGGAGATTCAGGTTTAAATTGGAGAATTTGACAATAAATTAGTTATAGGTACACAGAAACCAAGAAAACAGAAAGGAGGCAATTATAAACTCCAGGTAAAGCAAAAAGCTGTATAAGGAAATGGTACAAAAGTGCCTCAGGTATGAGTATTATTTGCATAATCATAATGAAGTAAATACTGATTAATAAAGTATTGATACAAATTTAATGAGTGATGTGGGGGAAAGAACCTATTTCCTATAATAGAAAATAATCCCTAAACCCCCCAAATTAATAGCATAATGTGCTAAATTTGGGGGTAGCTACTAAGAGTGATAAGTGATTGCCTTAGGAATGAGAATTGACAATGAGGAAAAGGTGGCTGCACTCTAAGTCTTTCAGGTGACTTTTTAAACTACTACAAAATATACTACTTTGATAAAATTTAAATTTACCATCAAGGAAGGCTGAAAAAAAAAACACTCATATGTGATTTTCCTTTAGATTAACTATATGCTCATTTCTTTATGATTCAGAATTACTCACAAAGTCGGTTTTTCCCCTAGTTTCTCACATTGAAATAGTAAAAAGCCATTTAAGGACTAGTATTTCCTTCAAAAATAGGGTGAGATACTTCTTGGCTTTCAGTGAGAAGGTAGCTTTTAGATTTCCAGCTGATGAGCTTGAAGGACATAGAAACATAAATGAAGTTTTGAAATGCTGTTAGGTAGGGTAGGAGGTTTCAACACAGGATTTCTTCTCCACTCCTACTAAAGCTATATATACACTGAGTGGCCAGATTATTATGATCTCTAAACGCATAATAATCTGGCCACTCAGTGTATATATATGCACTGGGCCTAATATATATATATATTATATATATATATAATATATATATATTAGAGGCCCGGTGCATGAATTTGTGCATGGGTGGGGTCTGGCCAGCCTGGCCAAGGGGAGGGAACATGGGAGGTTGGCCAGCCTGCCTGCTGGTCGAACTCCTGGTCGAGGGGACAATTTGCATATTAGCCTTTTATTATATAGGATATACACTCAGTGGCCAGATTATTATGCATTCAGAGATCATAATAATCTGGCCACTCAGTGTATATTTCCGAGAGGAAGGGAGAGAGAGAGACACAGAGAGAGAGACATCAATGATGAGAGAGAATCATTGATCAGCTGCCTCCTGCACACCCCACATGGGGATCGAGCCCGCAACCCAGGCACGTGCCCTGACCGGGAATCAAACCATGACCTCCTGGTTCATAGGTCAATGCTCAACCACTGAGCCATGCCAGCTCTTATTTCAAGGTTAGACCAACTGTAGGCAGCTGCCTTCCAGGAGCAGGGATGACCTCCCTTTCTTCCGGAGGAGAGAACCTTTATCATCGTTATCAGCCCTGTGCTTCCTGTGTCCTGAAGTTCCCAGGCCCAGACTACAGTTCCCACCATGTCAGGGAAGAAACGTGCCCTATTTTTCTCAGTGATGCCTGCCATTGCAGAAGCTGGCATTTTCAAGCAACTGCCCACATCCATCAATATGCAGGTCAGATTTCTCCAGGCAGCTCTCTGCTGCATCAATTAAGATCATTTCAGCCTCAGGAAAATTATTTTTCCATAGTCCCTGCCACCAGTGCTTCTGGAGGCTTCTGCTCAGCCCATCCAGCCCCCAAACTCTCACCCCAGTTCTGCCAACAGAAAGGGCTTCAAATGCTACTTTCTCCATCACTCCACACCGGTCTCTGACTCCAGTCCAGCCTCTCCAAGTTCTAAAGTTGTCCGTAAGGTCCAAGATTTCTTCCTCTTGCTTCTTTCAAAGTCACAAAACTCCCTTGCAGATGGTATTCCATCTTCGTGGTGGTGGTGGTGGTGGTGGTGGTGGTGGTGGTGGTGTGTGTGGGAAGGCCCTTTGTTCTGGTTTCCACTGAATCCAGTAGAAATTCTGGCATTTGAGTAGCTATATTTCCCTGTTTTCGGTACTGAAGAAAAATTTTTCATGATTTTTTAAAATTTTCCAGGTATTTTCCACAAAGGGATATCTAAATATTAATGTCAGCAAAAATCAAGAGATGTGAAGGATCTGTTAGAGTTGAGTTGAGCTGCACGTTACAAGAAAAAAAAGTTACGTAAACAGGATAAAAGTTTATTCGTCCTTCACATGAAGAAGTCAGGAGGGAGGCACCCCAAGCTGGCATGCTGGCTCCTTTCATCTCCTTCTTCTCGCATCCCTACCAAGCGGTGCTCGCACTAACAATCCAAAATGGCTGCCAGGACTCCACACATCAAATCTGTGCTCCAGGCAGGAGGATGGGGGAAGGAGCGAGGAACTATGTGAACATTCCCTTTAAAGGATGCTCTTTAGCACCCAATTCTGATTACATCTTATTGGCCTGAGTTTAGCCATATGGCTTCACTGAGCTACCAGGGATTCTGAGAACACTGGAGTCATCAAAATTCCTTAGAGATGAAATGAAAAATAGTAGTTCTAAGGAAGCTAAATGTAGTCTATAAAAAGTTATTTTGAGAGGAAAGGAAAAGAAAAATGCTTATATGATCCTCTGGGATGTACAGGCTTTGATTTGTCTATGATGAGATTAAACCATGAAATAAAGCCAGATCATATAAAGAGAAGCAGAAAGAAGAAAGGATGGAAAACATGTTGTTTCCACAAGACAATTAAGCTTTCATTCTCAGTGTCTTTTCATAATTGATTTTGGATATATTCATGCAAGAACAAAATGGTAAACAATAAATAAGTGTTAATAACTAAATAAGCAATCATAGTGTGGTCAAAATATATTTACATTAGTATATCATAAAATTTATGACAACTCTGATTCCTAATATTGGAATAATTTCTTAGAAGTTTTATCCTCCAAATCCTGAGAAAAAAATCCTGGCACCAGTACAAGTCTAGTAAATTTATGTAAGTGAATATTTGACTAAATGGAAATCATATAATGTGTGTGTGTGTGTGTGTGTGTGTATAATTTATATATAACATATATGATTTACATTTATATATATTATATAAAATGCCTATTGACATCATGACATTAATCAAACATATTGCCATGCACTACTTATCAAGTGTCTATGAAGCTTCTATTGAATGCAGAATACAGTAATGGCTAGTAACTAAACATAAGAAAATAGGATACATGGTTTATGCTATCCTGGATCTTCACACTGGGAGTACTTTAAAACAATGTCATGAGGCAAATATCAGTCTCATCTTCTATCACCAAATCTCTGAGTGCCAACAGCCAGCCATGAGCCAATATATTACGCTGTGCAATGGAAATGGAGAAAGTACAAGAAATATAAAATGTTTTTAATAATGTTGGTCAGTTTTGGCCAGAGTCCATAGATTCTCATTGCAGAAACAAACTATCTGCAGGGGCCTTTTAATGCTACACACAGTTGTAGGGACTTTTCTTATTACAATTATGCTCTTAGCATAAGATGTGTATAGTGGTTCCCAATGAAAGCAAGATAGCTTCACACCATAGGTTAAATTTACCTCCTTCCCTCAATTGATAAGCCCTTGCACTCTTCTCACATTATCTACTTCTTCACGGACCCCAAGAACATCCTAGAGCTCTGGGCTTGAGATGAACACCACCACCACCCCCTCCCCCCAGCTCAGTAACAGACCTTAGAGATCAACTATCTGCTTCCTGCCCATTTAAAGAGCTAGAGGACAAAGTTTGGAACTGAGGCATGAGAACAAGGGAGCAAGGGAGCCTGTGGCCCCAATGAGCAACACCCTCGTCCTACCCACATGACAGCTCAAGCGCGCCATCTGGGTCAACCACACTCTAGAAATGGCTTCTGCCGCTCCTGCAGCCTGATACTTTGATTGCACTGTGGTTGCTCTAAAAGCCCTAATGCAGAGCTCTTCTCTGTACTATGTGGTTGGAAGCTGGGCAGAGGGGAGGAGACGTCGGAAAGAAAAATTGCCCAGTGCACCATGACAGCTGTATAATTAGGCAGGGCAGGCCAGCATTTAGGGCATTTGTCATTCAGCTATTGTTCACACTCCAGGTTCTATGGCCAGGTGCTTTGAACAATGAGGTGATGATAATGTCTTCATGTGACCTGAGCCCAAAGAATAAGCTCTAAGAGGCCAAGCAGAAACCCTGGCAGATTAAAATGAGGATTACATTATTTCCTCAGTGTGCACTAATCTATTGGCCATAAAGCTTAAATGTGCTTTGTTAAGAAATTTTAAACATTAATGAGAAATATAACCAACAAAAGGGGTGCTCTAGGAGAGATCTGTGAAGGTCAGTCTCCAAAATTTGAGGTTCGAGATGTGTGACTCTATGAAAAGAGGGATTTAATGTGAACCAATAGATGGTGGACTGGAGGGACAGAGTCTGTGTAAGAGTAGCCTTTTCTGCCTTCATTTACCCAGAAAAAGGAGAACCTCTCCTATGTTTGTTTATTTTTTAAAATATATTTTTATTGATTTCAGAAAGGGAAAGAGAGATAGAAACATCAATGATGAGAAAGAATCATTAATCAGCTGCCTTCTGCATGGCCTGCACTGAGGATGGAGCTCACAACCCAGGCATGTGCCCTGACCTCCTGGTTCACAGGTCGACCATCAACCACTGAGCCACATTAGCCGGGCATTCTCCTATTTTGAAAGAGACAAAATACCCACAACTTCTGCCTGTTTTTCTAAATCGTTAGATACTATAAAAATGTTTCTTTATCCCCAAGTAATGTGTATCCTCTCCTCCTGCTGTATACAGATTAAAGATTGTCATGAGGCTTCCTTAAGGCTTTGCCTCCACCGAGTCCCGCCCCCATGACTTTTTATGCTTCTGACTCTGTGCTGTTTCCTCTGGAACTGGGATCTCCTGGGATACCTGGTACATGGAGGAGAAGGTAAATTATACCTTCAGTTTCTCACAGTTAAAATTCAATTAACTCATGTTTGCATCCCAATTCTTTTTTGTCCTAAACCATACTGCCTTTTGGGCTTATTTTCAATTTGTTTTCTTTTAGGACTCTTCACCTTTGTATGGTTTACTCATAGGAACCAAGGTTATTTTTCTGTCATGTTGCCTTCTCTTACTGTTATACATTCATGCACTACTGAATAAGTACCTTGTAGCAATGCCATACTTTAGTTATACCTGCAGCTCAAAGACATTGTTTAGGATTTTCATCTTCACTTGACTCCTATTTTGAGCATAAACCCAGCTCATCCTCTTATCTAAAACACTGTCCTTCTCCACCCTTAGAGGTAGGCTCATAGCAGCCTTTGATTTTACTATGGGATCTCCTCCTCCACCTCCTCTCCCTCTCTCATCCTCCAGCCCCATGACTAATGGGCATCAGATCCAAGGTTGATAATCATATTCTCTCACAAGGGATGGTGTCTAGAACTGGCTTATGTGAACTTGGGCTATGAGGCAGCCATGTTCATAAAGAAGCAGAAATCACCTGTTTACTGAGAGAAATGAGGAAGTGTGAACAGAGAGTATGACACAAGAGGCAAGTGGCCTTGAGGAGAGCAAGACAAGACCAGAGGACAGCTGACTCGGCCTTGACTGCACTCCAGTTCTCACTGCAGTCATGCAGGGCAACCACCTTCCCTATGTCCTGGGAGATCCTTCTCTGATCTAATCCTAACTCTTAAGGTTTTATTAAGTTAATTTAAGTTAATTTGAGAGGCATACCGCAGGCTGCTTCTTTTGATATGAGGTGAGAGTTTTGAAAAATACCTGCTTGGGTCAGGAGGTGAGATCTGAGGACATGACATGCATTGACCCAACAAGAAAATGCTTAACTCCTCTGCGTGAGCAGGTTTTTTGTTTGTTTGCTTTTTGATGAGGGGATAAAGAGAAAACAAGCAAAGGAAGGAATAAAAACAGCTATTAAGAAGGTTGAAGGCTGAAAGACACAATGTCTAATGTTCAATTTAAAATTATTTTTGCTACAATGCAAACACTCCTTTGTCTACATCCCATCCTCCTATCTTCTGCATCTATTTATTCTTTGTTGGCATGTGAATGTTTGTCAAAATCAAGCAATGAACTCACCTGGTGTCACTCAGTGGTTGAGCATCAACCCATGAACCAGGAGATCATGGTTTGATTCCCCATCAGGACACATGCCTTACTTGCAGGTAGGGGGTATGCAGGAGGCAGCTGATCAATGATTTCCTCTCATCACTGTTGTTTCTATCTCTCTCTCCTCTCCCTTCCTCTCTCTGAAATCAATGGGGAAAAAAAACTATTTTAAAACATCAAGCAATGAGCTGAGTTTCACATCTGCTTATTAGGGTACAGAATTAAGACAACATCTGAGGGAGCAGGAGTCCAGATGTAGAGATAAGTATGATCTCTTGGTCAAGCTATTCAACTTCTACATAGTGTGAAATAGGAACTAAAGACCATCTTATTAAACTCAGAGGGCCAGAAATCCCGTTTTTAACCTGGAACCCAGCATTGTCTGTGCAACTCCAAGAATTTTGCCTTGTGTAGAGCCTCTTTTCTCCCTTGTAAATTTATTTGATTTGCAAACATTTTATGCACTTCTAGATTTGATTCAAGTCTTTGTGGTTATGTAAATCTATGTTGAATCTAAAAGTAACACTCTGAACACATTACTTGTGAAGATTTTGTAGTTCTGGAGGTATAAGATGAGGGCCACAGTTGAAACAAATTCACTCAATGGTTCCATGGACTTGGAGCAAAGATGTATTAGAATTGAGATTTCATTTTTTAAAAAGAATATTTTTTCTTTCTAAAAAGATTCACACTAGCTTTCCTTCAAATGGCATACTCATCTAATGCATTTAAAATATGATTTTGTTTTGCAAAATTGATTTACAAGTAACTTTTCAGAAATCCATCTACTGACTAAAGAGAGGTATATCTGTTATGCAAAGCACTGTGCTTAAGTATGTTAAGGAATAATCCCAGTCCATTATTTCTTAGCCTATCTAGTGGGTATTTGTGTTTTTTTTATAGCTTTTCCCTCTCTTTGATTTACATTTACGAGACAGTCAAGGAGAGATGATGTGAGATGGTTTTTATTTTTATGAGCAAAAGGAACCGCACCAACCACAAAGAGCAGAAGGCTGCCATGGACTGAATTATGTAGGTTTCCCCAGCGGAGGGAAAATTAAAAGGGAATTTTGTCTCTATGTTCAGTTCTTAGAGTGAAGTCATGCCCTGAGGATGTCTACTGGACAATTCAATTACAAATACAAAGTTGTGGTTGCACCTACAGTTGCTCATGTTACCAATATGACTTGAAACCAATTTAAATATATTAAACTTCAGTTGGGCTTTGGGGGAGGCATTTGTGGTTACAGACTGGCATTAACCACACATAACCCTAATTAGTCAGCCAATAATGAAGAATGGCCTAACTCACCTCTTTCATGACTCCCTGAGAAGACACCATGCTGGTTTGAGCTGGAATTTACATGTGCCCATGCTTCCTAAAATAATGGTGGCGCTCAAGGCCATGTCATATTTGCTTCCAGTTACCTAAAGCTATGCATGAGCATATTTAATCGATGCAATGAATATAACGTCATCACTACTGCTATCCTATCTTGCCCCATCCCCCACACATACACACACACACACCACCTCAATTTCTCAGATACAATGAGCCAAACCGTGCCCACAGATGAGCTTTGTTTGGTTTGTGTGTTAGAAATCACATTGTCATAACAGCTCTTGAATTAACATTTGAAATTAAGAAATTTTAAATAGAAATTCACATTTCCAGCTCCTTTTGACAAAATAAATACCTGGCAACAGTTGTCTGGAATTCCACATGGCAGCCATCTGCTGGAGCTGAGATGCAAATTCCCCTTGTTTGGGGGATAAGTTCTCTTGGCTTCGCCGCAGTCCCCACTGTACTCCATTGCCTTTCCCCCAGCCCATGTCCCACATTCAGCTTCCCAGCCTCCAGAGGCGTTTGAGTGTGCAGCTCCTGTCCGCCAGTGCCTCCCTCCTCTGTGCCTTCTGGAAGCACCTGCTATGTGAACGGACTAAAAGCTAGGCTGCTTTAATCAGAGAACTTCAGGAAATCTAAGTCCCCATTTTCACTTTCTATACTACTGTAAACCCCAAAAGTTATCTTTATATATATAACAGTAAGCCTTAAAACACAGGTGTGTGGTAGTTTAACAACACAGATTCTAATCATAAACATATTTATGATTTTTTTGTGTGCAATACAAGTTTTCAATTACCTAATTTATTTCACTTTATTTTTATTTATTTTTTGTTTAAAGTATTACATGTAGTATTACATATGTCTCCTTTTTCCCTCATTGACCACCCCCCATCTACCCCCACGCCCCAGCACATGCCCTCACCCTCCTAATGTCTGTGTCTATTGGTTATGCTCATATGCATGCATACAAGTCCTTTGGTTGATCTCTTACCACCACCCACCCCACCCCCACCTTCCCACTGAAATTTGACAGTCTGATGCTTCTCTGTCTCTATATCCATTTTTGTTCATCAGTTTATGTTGTTCATTATATTCCACAAATGAGTGAGATCATGTGATATTTATCTTTCTCTGACTGGCTTATTTCACTTAGCATAATGATCTCCAGTTCCATCCATGATGTTGCAAATAGTAAGACTTCCTTCTTCTTTACAGCAGCGTAGTATTCCATCCTGTAGATGTACCTAACTGATTTTAATCTAATTGATTAAAAAGGTAGCAAAATTGTTTGAAATGACTTTCCTTTGGGAACTAACAGTAGGGTAGGGAAAAAAGCACACATATACCTTAGTATTTAGTTTAAAGAACTTTGTGCTTTATGCTATAACAAAAGTTTAAAAAAGGGTTGAATACTTCTGTATTAATGATAGTGCTGGTTATATTGGAAAATGAAAGCTATTATTTTTAAGAAAAACTCAATGCGATCAAATGTTGAATGTAGTCAGTGATGCTAAGGTTTTAGAGCTATACACTTATAACTATAAAACACCTTTACTATTGATATTCCTGGACCAAAACTAATAATAATAACTTTGTTATTGTGCCTCTGAAATGTATAATCCCCAATCCCACCCTTTCCCAGGGAAGCAATTGCTCTGTAATGCATGACTCCCAGAGACTTCTCCTATTGCTCCTTGGCAAACATACTGTATTGGAGGATATGGTTTGCATCACAAAAATGTTATTTTTACTCCAACTTGGGGTTGTAATATTTTATATTGACATTTTCTGGTATATTCAAATCATGCCTCACTGAAGAAGTTTTATTTTCATAGAGCTGTTCAGGTTGTTATGTATTTAGCAAAGTACAACTAAATAGTGTAGTACTAGCTGAGGAGTTCCAAGTCCCCTGGAAACCATCTCCTGGGTACTCACCAGACATGCAATGAAATGCAGCATTATTATCCTATTTCAAAGGAGAGAAGTAAAATTCTAAGCCATTTGCTGAGTTCACAAGGCAAATTAATGAAAGAAACATATTATCTGGATTGAAGGCAAATAGTGTATTTAGTTCTGGATCTTGATTATCTCCAGATCTAAAACTCTTTGGACACCAGTTTAGAAAAAAAATTCATCTGCATAGAAGGACTGCAGCTGTTTCTCCCATAGGTTGGTGGGAAAAAACCACAGGCATTGAAGACAGATTGGCTTGGAATGGAATTCCAACTGTGTGGATTTAATCTCCTTAAGCCTTAGTATTTTCATCTCTGAAATGGGTGTGACGATTCTTCCTCATTAGTTTTGGCAAGATTTAGCGTGATACATCTCTTCGTTATAGGAGACTGACCTACTGACCTTACCCAAGTCAGTAGATAGAGTAGTTGCCTACTACTGAGTAACCAGCCACTGTAATTAACTCCCTAGTTCTCAGACTTAAGTATGTATCAAAATTACCAGGAGGGCACATTAACATGCAGATTAAGGTTACTAGGACTCATCCTAGAGTTTCTGATTCAGGATCTGAAACAATGTCTGAGAATTTGAGTTTCTAACAAGTTCACAGGTGATGCTAATGCATTCTGGGCCCCTATTTTGAGGATGACTGCTTTAATATTGTAGCTAAATCACTAAGTATAATGCCTGGCATAATAGGCCCTCAAAAAATCATCAGTATTTCATTTCTTACTGAAATTCTGTAGAAAGACACAAAGTTTTTTACAGGTCTTCAAAAGGAATTCCAATAAAAGATAAAAGAGTAATATCAGATACTTTAATTCCTTTTATATTCAGTAAAACATAGATTTGGCAGAATAAATTATTACCTGTCCAAAGCAATATACTGACTTCACCATTGCTTTCTATTTCTGTTTTTATAAGTAATTTTGTGTGATTTCCTAATTCTGGTGATTCAGTGGAACTCATAAAAGGCAGGTCCACCTATTTTACTAAATATAGTCCCTGGACATAGATGATACTTTATTGTTTTTATATCACATGAGTAGTTAGTTACTGTAACTCTGGCATTCAGAAAAGATAATATTCTTCTTTCCTGGATCAAACCAGAAAGCTGTGTACATTAAAATGAAAGAAAACCTGCATGTCTAAAGTTAAAGCATGACGAATGCTTTGGAGGAATTGTTCAGCAGTTCATCTTGGTAAAAATATTACCTCTGTAGCTATGCCAAGGTTAATGCCGGGTTAGGTTATCTGCAACTCAAGTGCCAGATGTGTGTGTGTGTGTGGTTGTGTGTGTGTGTGTGTGTGTGCGTGCGCGCACGCATGAGTGTGCATGTGCGTGCATGTGGGCGTGTGTGCCTGTACATGAGCTCCCCCCTGGAGAGCTCTAGACACTTCCAGGCATGGCTTTACAGAAAGCTTTCCATACAGGGAGCCATGTGCAGTACTCTTTGGGTAATTTTGTGCCCTCCCTGTTCTTCTCCTATCTTCTCCTGACACTCTTTGTTCAGCTAACTACTGTTTTTCTCCAGCCCGCTAGGTTTTCAATAAGTTTCCTGTTGTGCTTTGGGATAGCAGTGTTCATGGAAAATGGCTTTGCCTAGGTGATCTAAGCCAGCTCCCTCCCACCTTTTTTTTTTTTTTCAATAATTTAGAGACAAGTAACAAAGTGCTTACATTGCAAGAATGTATTCCAGAAGACTCCAAAGCATTCGCTGATATTTTATAGTTTAATCTCAGCTTCAATTTCATAACCGGTGCTCAAAACAGAGGAGGTGCACAGAGGTGTGCACTTGAAAAGACATTTGGAGCCTTTCATTTTAAGGTTTCAAAAGCACTAACCAACGTACTCAAATTCCCCTAAGGTTCATCAGGAGACTTAGTGCACTGTGCTCTGAAAAGGACTTTGGGGAACTAGAGCCAAAAATGGTTCAATAACTGCTTGTGAAAGTAATGAAGATTAAAATCAGAAATTTACAGGATCCTATTATTTGTAAGAAAACCTTATAGTTCAACTAGTTCATTGCCCAGGCTCCATACAGGACTCTATCGATTTTGAGAAATACCTATTTTGGTTCCCTGTGTTGAATTATCTGCTTGGTGGTGCTTAAGCAACATGACAACAACTGTAGCTAGCATGTACGCACTATTTTAAGAGCTTTCCATATAGTCAATCATTAAAGCCTCCTAACACACCTGTGATTTAAGTACTGTTCTCATCCCTACTTTCCATTTGAGGAAGCTGGGACTCAGAGAGGTTAAGTAACTTGCCCAAGATCACTTAGCATGTGTGTGACAGAGGCAGGAGTTGAACTCAAGCACTGGAGGTCAAGTGACTCTTGGTGGGAAGCTTCATGGGGCAGTGGGAAAAGGACTCCCCAAAACTCTCACAAAAACTTCATCTTGGGAAATACATCTATATATATATATATATATATAAAAGGCTAATATGCAAAGTGTCCCCTTGGGAGTTCGACTGCGAGAACAGGAGTTCGATCACTCGCTATGACATGTGCTGACCACCAGAGGGCGGCGCGGGACATGGCAGAAGACCAGCAGAGGCAGGAGGGCAGGCTGAGGGAGTAAGGGAAGGGGAGGCAGGGAGACATGGAGGTAGGGGGCACCGCGCAGTGATGGTGTGCAGGCAGTGAGGGAAAGAGGAGGTGGGGAGGCAGGGAGCTGGGGAATCTGATCGGCCCTGATCTCAAGCCAGGCCTAGGGACCCTACCCATGCACAAATTTCATGCACTGGGCCTCTAGTTTAAAATAAGCCTAAATCCATAGTCACTTCTCCTTTTACTTGATCGGTGATAAAATTCCTTTCTAGTCACCTAGAGAGGTTCCTGAGATGCTATGGCAAAAATAAAACCAACTTCCCAGAAGCAGCTGTGGATCTTCTAGGTGACTAGTCAGCCTTTTAATATTACAATCTTACTAGAGGCCCGTTGCACGAAGATTCCTGCAAGAATGGGCCTTCCTTCCCCTGGCTGCCAGCACTGCCTTCGCTCCAGCCGGAGCTGCCTTTTGCCTTCCCACACTGCCCAGAGGCCCTGAGCAGCTGGGGTGGTGTGGACCGCCCTGCCCCCAGCTGTTTGGCACCTGTGTATGCAAATTAACCTGCCATCTTTGTTGGTTAATTTGCATACTCACTCCTGATTGGCTGGTGGGCATTGCGAAGGTACGGTCAATTTGCATCTTACTCTTTTATTAGTGTAGGTGTCCTAAATTAGGGAAAGGAGCACGTCTCGTGACCACTGTCCTGAGATTCTCACCTTCTGGATCTCACAGCCCTGTAGACCGGGAGCACAGAGAAAACGCCACAAAGGAAAACGCCTTAACTTTCTCTTCCTCCAACTCAGTCTCCCTGGTAGAATAGCTCCATGATATGACCTGATAACTCAATGTAGGCCTTTACAAATACCAGAAAATTCCTTCCTGTGCTTAGAATAATGAGAAAGTTGTTATGTCAGCAACTCAACCGAAGAAAACGGGTGCTAAGTTCCATTATCCTCATCCCCTGAGATCATTTTCATAGCTCAGGGTCCCCCATGAGCCCGAAGGATGAGCTCAGGAGCTGCCTTGGAGACTTGAATCATTAGAGAAATAACTTTCCCCATTCCCTTATTCCACACAGATTCATTGAGGGCCTCGGCCAGGTGAGTGCTAAGAAGGTTAAGATACAACCATCACCCTCGTGGAGTTCTGAGTCTAGACCTCTGTGTCTCCTTTGCTTCTAGCCAAAAACAATGACTACCCCTCCCCAAGAGTGTCACGCAGATTTCTGTGATATGACAAATGTGGGAAGGATAGTTTCTGCAAAGCCTCATCCTCAGAAAAGCAAACTTTGCCACTACAGCACACAACAGCCGCTCCAGCACTGCTCCCTGCCAAGGAGCCGGCCAAGATACAGGCTCAGCAGGAGCGCTGGTGTCTCCAACTAATGGCCTGCTCTAATTCCTCTCTCCCCTGAACACTTTTAAACTTTTCTTCTGGAGTCAACCCAAGCTCGGCAGAATTTCCAGATCCGTGGAAGTGCAGCATGCAAGCAGCCCATTTCCTGACAATGCTGCAAAGCTTCAGGGAACACATTTCGTTATTTCCACATTTATGAGTTGAGCTGAAGCCCTGAGCCTGACTCCTGACCAGGCAGCACCCCACCTGGGAGTGCTGCAGGGCTTGGGGGAGGGGAGCAGGGCGAGGGGCCCAGAGAAGCGCGCTCAACAAAGACAGGAGCATGCGCGGGAAAGGTAATAAAAATAAATGTTCCAATGGCTGCCTAGACAGAAACACTGGCATCCAAGGGGTCTTTAAAAGGGACTGAGGTGTGAAGATCGTTTTCTGAGCCCTATTCAGGACTCTTCCCATGATAATGTTCTGGCATTAGTGCAAAGAAAGCAAAGGGTTGAGAAATGTGGTTCAAACTAAATGGCACATTCTCTAAATGAACCCTTTCTTTCTTTCTTTCTTTCTTTAAGCAACCTGAAAAATGAGGCAAAGGGACTATACAGTATTTCAACAATAATAAAATTGATCAGCGCTGATATATACAACATCATGCTAGGCACTGTGAACAGTGCAAAAAGAAGTGCAACCAAGGAAGAGATTATTTTCGACTCCAAGGTGTCAGACATTGTGTTAGCTACTAGAAATGCACAGAAAGATAAGACGTGGCTCCAGCCCTTTGAGGGATTATTTTAAATCTAGTTTTAGAGAAATCAAGGGTAAAAGAGAGCTGGCCTTGTTGACTGGTGGTATTTAAGAATACAAAGATCATGGATTCACTATCTGTTTTTTATTTTCTTAAGAAATATTGTCGATTGGTTGGCACAGCTTGTCAAGAATAGAATGTCTTTTTGTTGACAAGATCATTAAAAAGGAAGGCCTTTACATGATTTCTAAGTTGTAACTCAAATCTTTAAATGGAGGAAAACAAAATCTTTGAAAGGGGACTCAAAAATAAAACTGGAAGAATACCAGTTCCTATTGATCTTTTGTTAAAATTGAATTTATTGGGGTGACATTGGTTCACAAAACCATACAGGTTTCAGGTGTACAACTCAAGAAAACATCATCTGCACACTGCATCTGTGCCCATCCCCCAAAGCAAAGTCTCTTTCTGTCCTCATTTACCTTCCTCCCCTTTGCCCACCTCCAGATACCCTCACCTGCCTTTCTCTCTGGCTATCACCACACGATTGTCTGTGTTTATATAAATAAATAGGTAGGTGGGTGGATAGATAGATAGATAGATAGATGATAGATATATATAGATTTTTGCTTAATCCCTTCACCTTCTTTCATCCAGCCCCCCAGCCACCCTCCCTTTTGACATTTGTCAGTCTGTTCCATGTAACCATGCCTTTGTTTCTATTTTGTGCATCAGTTTATTTTGTTCATTATATTTCACATGTAGTGAGATGTGAGATCATATGGTATTTATCTTTCTTCCACCAGATTATTTCACTTAACATAATAACTTCCAGGTCCATCCATGTCTTGGCAAAAGGTAAAATTTTCTTCTTTTTTATAGCCAAGTAGTATTCCATTGTGTAAATGTACCACAGCTTTTTTATTCACTCATCTACTGATGGGCATTTGGGCTATTTCCAGATCTTGGGTATTATAAATAATGCTGCAATGAACATAGGGGTGTATATATTCTTTTGAATTTGTGTTTTGGAATTCTTAGGACATATTACCAGAAGTGGGATCACTGGGTCAAAGGCAGTTCTCTTTTTAATTTTTTGAAGAAACTTCATAATGTTTTCCACAATGGCTATATCAACCTGCATTCCCAACAACAGTGTGCAAGGGTTCCATTTTCTCCACATCTTCACCAGCACTTTTTTTTTGGTTTATTGATGATAGGTATTCTGACAGTGGTTTATTGATAATATCTCACTGTGGTTTTAATTTGCTTCTCTCTGATGATTAATGAGGTTGAGCATTTTTTCATGTCTTTTGGGCATCTATATATCCTCTTTGGAGAAGTGTCTATTCAGGTCCTTTGCCCACTTTATAATTGGGTTGTTTGTCTTCTTGGTGTTGAGTTGTATAAGTTCTTTATATAATTTGGAAGTTAACCCCTTATCAGATATATCATTGGCAAATACGTTGTCCCATTCACTCGACTCCCTTTTCATTTTGTTGATGCTTACTTTTGCTTTGCAAAAGCTTTTTAGTTTCATATAGTCTCATTTTTTATTTTTTCCTTTGTTTCCCTTATTTATGCATTCATTGGTTGACTCTTGTATGTACCTTGACTGGGATGGAACCCACAGCCTTGGCATATCGGGATGACACTCTAACGGGCTAGGGCCTGACTCATCATCTTTTGTGATTTTTGTTCTGCTTCCTCCTTTGTTCCTGTTTCCAACCCCCACCCCCAACATAATAGCAATTTGTTTTGGCTACTTTTTAATAGTCATCTGGCTCACCAGTAGCTCCTTACAACTAACTGCAGTTTAGTTGAAACAACCCATCAAGGCTACCATGGTGCAAGTAGAATATACTAGCAGCAGAATGGAAAGCCCATGAGCATTGGAAAGCCTGTTTTTGAATCCCTGCTAAGAGTGCTACTTGGTAACCACTATTTAACCTCTTTGAGCCTCACCTTCTTCATCTGCCAGATGTGTTTAGCACTACCCAGTTCACCAGTGTGAAGATGAAATAAGACTGCATAACTAGCATGAGCTGCATTCGAGAAACACTCATTTCTTCTTTACCTCCCTTTTCCCATTCTTCGAGATTTTTTCAGAAATGTTCTGCCATTTGCCTGTTTGTAGGTCTCTCCTAATCTTTTAATTTATTCATATACTACCATTATATGCTCACTGTGACAGAAGATAAGCAGGCTACAGTCCAGAGATTCAACCAAGACACACTGATTTGCATAAATAATTTTCAAGCACAGCTAACAACCCACAGCTTGCTTCTTCTTGCCTTTCAGATATTCTCCCACAGGAAGAGCCCTCAGCTTCATCTCAATATGGCCAATTGTCAAGGCCTCATCCATCTGGAAGGAAGACTGAAGATGATGCAATGTGATTTTATCTGGATTAACATGATTTGGGGGCATTTTTTTGTTTTTGTTTATTTTGGGGGGGTTTGCTTCTATGTTTTGGGGGGTGAGATATTGAAAAGCCTATTTAAATGAAGTGCACATTAATTTAACATAAGGGAACTAAGTCTTTTCTTTCTGCCTATATTTCTTCTAATGAGAAAGAATGAATTGATACACAGTTCTTAAAGAGAGGCAGTAAATCTTGGCACTTAGCCAGTGTGTGTAAATTTACATTCCAGCTTTGCCACTTACTATATGCCTATGCAAATTATTCAATTGCCCTGTGCTTTAGTTTCCTCACCTGTAGAGTAGGATACTAGAATTTACCTATGGACTCATGGTGAGGAATCTAATAGAAAGAGAAATGAAGGGTTTAGGACATTGTTAGGCACAGGGTAGGTAACCAGATTATCCCTATTAAGTAGTAGCTTTTCAACAAATAATTAGTGAGTACCGACTAAGTATCAGGTACAGTAGAGACTACAGAATATTGAAAAATGGATTACCATCTCTTCTTTGCTTTCAAAGATTTTATAATCGGGAAATAAGGGAAGTGTTAAGGATTCTTTATTAGCTTATGAAGCACTTCACACAGGCAAGTGGTATAACTATTATCCTCATTATTTTGCACATGAATATCAGGAGGTTCAATATTAAATGTCTTGCTCAATATCACTTAACTAAAGAGCGTCAGACCAACACTGTCTCCAGAATTTTGGACTCCAGAAACCTGTGCTATTTCATTTCCAGAACAGTATTTCGCCTCCAGAACATGTGGTTCACAAAATGTATCAGAGAATGTCTCATGTCTGCTCTTCTTAAGAATTCAGTTGGTGCCTAATAATTCAAGTGAAGCTGTAGCAGTTATGCAGAGAGGATTGTTTATACCCAATTACCTGGGGTTCAGGAGCCCAACACATTCTCCCATTCCAGGAAGGAAGACCTGGAAACATGGATATTGACTTGTCTGGAACCCTCTTTGCCCACACTGAGTCTGGAACTGCAATCAACTCTCTCAAGGAGCATTAAAAACTTTGGATCAATATTGAAAATAATTGAGCCTTTAAATAATTTCTATCCATGGGAACTGATAATGGTATATTTATTGACAGTGACAGAAGAAATCACTACTGATAAAAGAGACAAGATTCATGTGCCATATATATATATATATATACATATATATATATATATATATATATATATATATATATTATCTCAAACAAATACTTTTACCATTATAATCCCCCCAGTGGCTAGCACAATGCCTGTCACATAGTAGGTGCTCAATAAAAAGTTGTTGGATGAATGAATGACTGTATTCTATACAAACTGTTGAAAAAATCTTTTTTTAAACTCTGTACACATTTTTAAAATATTATTATTCAATTATAGTTTATATTCAATATTATTTTGTATTGGTTTCAGGTGTACAGCATAGTGATTAGACAATCATATATTTTACAAAATGGTCCCCCCAATACTTCCACCTGGCACCATAAATAGTTATTGCAATATTATTGACTCTATTCCCTATGCTGTACTTTATATCCCCATGTCTACTTTATAACTCTGATTTTGTACACATCTTTATTTTTTTAATTTTTATTAAATTTATTGGGGTGACATTGGTTAATAAAATTATATAGATTTCAGGTGCACAGTTCTACAATCCATCATCTGTATATTGTATTGTGTGTTCACCACCCTAAGTCAAGTCTCCATTTATCCCTTTTACCTTCTTCTACCTCCCCCAACCCCTTTTCCCTCTGTAATCACCATACTGTTGTCTGTGTCTATGGGGATATTTTTCTTTGCTTAATCTCTTCAGCTTTTTCACCCATCCCCATTGAAACCCCTCCCCTCTGACAGCAGTCACTCTGTTCTCTGTATCCATGAGTCTGTCTCCACTTTGTTTTTCAGTTCATTTTGTTCATTAGATTCCACATGTAAGTGAAATCATATGGTATTTGTCTTTCTCTAACTGGCTTATTTCACTTAGCATAATACTCTCCAGGTCTTTAAATGTCAATTTGGGACATTTATTAAATTGAGAAACATAGTCAGCTTTTAAGAATACTTCGTGAAATTGCAATGGTTAATCCTAAACTTCTTCCGTTGACTTTGAAGAGAAAAGTGGTATGGCACAGCTGACAGAGCACTGGACTAGGTGCTGGCTGCCCTGGGGCCCAATCCCAGCTTTGTCACTGGGTGGATTTGGTGACAGGGAACATCAGACATCCTCTCCAGGTCTTGGTTTTCTATTTTGCCCAGTGCAAGAGCTGGTTAGTTCAGTCCTCACTGTCTGTACATTCAAATATAACTTTTATACTGTATAGCCTGGAAAATTAGGATGACAAATGTATGCTGAGAGTGAAAACAGGCAAACATTGTCCTGTGTACATCTCTGCCCTTTTATGGGCAACTTCCTTTCCAGAGTTTGTCTGCCCGGCCTGAGGCCCTTGCCCATTAAAACCTGCCCTCAAAACAGGTTTTGATTTTATAGCAGTTATCAACAGCTACATAACAAACCACCCCAAGATGCAGAGGCTTCAAACAGCAAACACTTAGGGTGTCACAGTTACTGGGGGCCAGGAATCCTGGGACAACTTAGCTGAATGCCTCTGGCTCAGGGTCCCTCATGAGGCTGCAATCAAGCAGTTGGCTATGGCTGCAGTCATGTCAGGCTCACCTGAGGTTGAAGAATCAGCACCCAAGTCCACTCATTTGGCTTTGCCAGGCCTCAGTTTCTTGCTACTTGGACTTCTGCATAGAATACCTGAGTATCCTCATAACACAGCATTTGGTGGTCCAAGAACGGAGAGTCAGAGACTGACAAAGTCAGAAACCATGGTCGTGTGGTAACTCTTCTTTACAAGGGCATTCCATCACGTCTGCTACATTTATGTTTTAGAATCGGGTCAGCAAACCCACCTCACACTCAAAAAGGGGATTACACAATGGTGTGAATGTCAAAAGGCAGGCACCATTGTGGGCCATCTTAGAGACTGCCTATCACAGCTACCGTTTATTCACTAGTATGAACTTCAGATGTTAGTGTTAATCTGGGTGTCTTAGTCTGTTTTGGCTATTATACCAAAATATCAAACTGGGTAGCTTGTAAACAGGAGATTTATTTCCACAGTTCCGAGACTTTAAGTCCAAGACCAGGGTGCCAGCATGGCTGGGTGAGGGGCTTCTTTGATTTTCAGACTTCTCATTGTATCCTCACATGGCAGAAGGGCAGGGGAGTGCTCTCTGGCTCCCTTTCTAAGGGCATTCATCCCATTCACCAATCCCCTCTCCAAAAGGCCTATCACACAAAAGGTCCTACCACCCTGGGCATTAAGACTTCAATATATTAATTTGGGAGACACATATTAGAACAATAGCACAGGGGTATTCATTTTAATTGTGGGATACAAGTCTCTGTCCGGTATTCTATAAAAAATTGCATGCCTATTTGGTTCAGGACAGAAGTTGGGTGGTAAGATAGGAAATAATGTGGCAATGGGGAGGGAAAGGATATGGTTCCCATTAAAAGTTAAACCACAGTCATACTTACTGAGTCCTGCCAAATACTAACCAATATAGAGAACACCCAGCAGATAGGGTTACATAAAACTGTCACCTTCCCCCAGGTACAATGTATTTGCTTTTGGCTACCTCCCCCAAACCTCTTCCACCCCACAAAAGAATTAACTGAAAAACTTTTCTCAACCTCTTTGAAGAGTAGAGGCAGAATATTCTAGTGAATGGAACACAGATCTCTTGCACCTTCCCAGTGTGTCATTTAAACTCTCTACGTTTATTTATCTGGGTGTGGGGGGTGGTGGTGTATCATCCAACCTATCTATGCCACAGGTGTAAGATAAAGAGTCATTTCTGAGAAAGGGCTTTAAAAATTCAAGCACAATCCAAATGGAAGAAGATATTCTGATTATGCAAGTTTTCTGGGCCACAGTGAGAGAACCAACTCTTGACCTCTCCCATTCTTTCAACAGATATGTGGAAACTTCCATTAGTCATTAGACATTTACTGAAAACATGTCATTTTATTGAAAATAAGAGCCCATTAACAATGCACACTAGTCAGGATTGCCTAAAGTGTGCTGTGGTAACAAACCACCCCAGAATCTTTGTGGCTTAAAACCACAAAGCATTATTTCTTTCTCACACCCTATGTCCATCCCAGGTTGACTGACACTCTGCTCTGTGTCATATCAATTGGATGGGTCCTGGGCTAATGAAGCAGCCATTGGTCCATGCAGCAGGAAGGGTGAAGGATAGAAACTCACACGCTGGCTCTTAAGTGGCCCCAAAATGACACATACCATTTTATCTTTTGCTTCATTGTCCATGATGAGACTTATGAAGGCCAAGGCTAACTTCAGAAGGCATAGAGTCAATCCTCAAATGTGCCCAGGAAAGGAGGAGCACTGAGGGCATCAGAAACAGCACTAATGACTCCCACACTGTCTTCTGAGTAAATAGAGGGTTTATTTCCAAGCTACGCGAGACAACTCAATTAACCTACGACAGCTCAATTTGGAGGCAAAGCCCTCTTAGTTATGCATCACTTAAGATTAGTTTTTTTCTGCAAAATGAGTGATTACACCAAATTATCTTTTATTTTTAAAAATAGGGTTTATTAGGAAATCTTATCATCAACACTTCCTGCAGTGTCTCTCTAACCAATGTTTGCACAGAGAGAAAAGTAAAGTGGTGCATGCATATGTGAGCTTGTCCTTGGGATGCTGGGAAATGGAAAGACGTGATTGGCTTAAGGTCAAGTTTAGTCCGTACTTATACATTTCTATTTGCAAGGTTAATGGCTTGGCCCCTTCTAATTTAGTGACACTGACACTTGTTATAAACTTGTTAGTTCAGTTGCATCTGTTTTAGATGGGCTTTCCGATCACAGGCTACTCGAATTCCCTCCCCAAGCATTCGCAACCTGGGGTCCCAACCACCATGCTAATACAAATGAACACTGAGAGGAGCCTCCATTAGTTCTGGCTTCTAGTTTCCATTCTTCCATTAACTAGCTATATTGCTTTGGGAAAGTTGCTTTGCCTCTCCAAGCCTTATCTCTGAAGGGAGGGAGTTGGCTGGGAGAATTCCAGCTATAACTGCTTATGATCTTAAGTCAGGCTGGGAAACCGAAGAGTATGTATGCTTCTTCCCCTTTCCTGAGTTTATCGGCAACTGGAGGAGCTATCTCAGCAAATGCATGGCCTCCTAACATACAACAGAATGCCTTTGAAGATAACTCACATTTCAGCACCTCTCCATCTATTATTTCCTCAAATCCCTCTTTGTCAGCTTTGGGCTACAAAACCTCAGCAGTCAAGTACAATTTACATGTATTGTACTTATAATACCTTGTTCCTTATTTAAAACAAAAAGAATATACACAAAGGTTGGAGACTTTTTCTCTGATTATATCAACTATAGTTTGAAGAGGTTTTCTTCTGCTGGTGATGTTGCTGGTTGTAACCACAGGTTAAGAAAATAACTATTATGACTTGTAATTGTTCTTCTAAACATTTTTACAGCCACATATGTAATAACTGGTGCATTCAAAAGATTTCAGAGGACTAGTCTAGCAGAATAAGGTCATATTCATTTATATGGTTTTCTTGACATGAGGCCACTGAAGAAATAACTTAGTAGGAAAAAAATGTTGCTTAGGTGCCCAACTATAAACAGCTTCCTAAAAAGTAGCTTCAGAGATAAGTTCATGTTTTGCTTAGAAATGTCTTCAACACCTTGAAAATGGTTGACATCTGATTCACAGTCTTTGCTGAATTTTCTGAGCTCCAATGAATAACTTGGAAAGTCTAAATATTTCGGAGTTATGCACATTTCTAGTTAAACCCTAGTGACTGAATAACCTTGAACAAGTTACAATAACTTTCTAAGCCTCGGTTTCCTCAGCAAATGAAAATAATACTTATCCAACAAATTATTGTGAATAGGAAAGGAATTAACATAAGCAAAGCTTAGAGTATAGAGGCTAAACATGATAGATGACCAACATCTTCATTCACACAATACTATTAGGGTGAGATCTGTATGAGGTGAGGCTTGCAATGTTATACATGTCAGCCCATTCCAAGCTTATATCAAAATATTAGGAGAGGGGAATGAAACACACTGATTTATGAAAATCTGTCTTGTAAGTAATGACAGCCATGTATTTGGATTTTGTCACAATTTAACTAGAGTGTTTTGAGCTTCCTATTAATCAACATGCTTGTAATATTCCTCCTTGTTTTACTTTAGTCTCTGACTTTATTGGTTCCAAAGTGTACATAGAACCAATCAAGTATGACTAGACTAGGGAGCGGAAGGATATGAGGCATCCAGTTACTTATGTACCTTAAACTTAGGCTAGCCAACATGAAAAATAATGCATACACAAATCTTTTTCTAAATTTTATAAACTTTAGCAATTTATTCTCCAGTATCAAACATTTAATTATTGTTCAAATGAAACTCCAAGATATACACTTCTAGTCACCTATTACACCATATATCATCTTGTACTTTCAGTGTTTTTTATTTTATTTTAATATATTTTTATTGATTTCAGAGAAGAAGGGAGATAGAAACACCAATGTTAAGAGAGAATCACTAATTGGCTGCTTCCTACATGTCTGCCACTGGGGATGGAGCCTGCAACCTGGGCCTGTGCCCTGACCAGTAATCAAACTGTGACCTCCTGGTTTATAGGTCAACGCTCAACCACTGAGCCATGCTGGCCTGATATTTTCATTATTTTTAAATAGAAGTCCTGAGAAGACATTGAACAAAATAAAGCTTAATCCTAGCAATGTTCTATCTATTCTTCAACTTAGGATATAAAAATATTTTTTAATCTCTATTGGTCCCGTTTATAATTCAATTTTATTTTTATTCCATGTGTTCAGTCCTTTCCTTAAATATCTTGATAACTTCCTCAATGATTTTCTAAGGAAAAGAACCAAACCTTCTTCTTGAGTTTCATGTCCTTTTAAAAAGCTCAACTCGGGGCTTTATTTCCAGGTCTTTCTTCATTTTCACCCCTTAAACTGTCTCACTTCAATACAGTTATCCCTGTTGCTTGCATTTTCTTCTCCTCTTCCCAAGTTCAGTTTGCTTTTCTCAGGCCCCAACCGAAAAAGAAAACACAGAAACTTCGTGCTACAAGAGCTCTCACATATTTTCTAGATTCTTGCTACATGTGGTGACAAAACCAACACCCTGAGAAATTGTATGAACTGTACTTTCTAGCTCTCAAACATTTAAAAAATAAAAGCAAAAACAACTTTAACTTGAGCAGATAATTTGATTCTTTGAATTATTTCCTCATCCATAAAATGTGGGTGTTTTGGTTAATGAGCACTATGGAGGAGAATCAGGGAAAATAAAATACAAGGCATATAAACTCTCTTGCAAGTTAAAAATCTAGTGTTTAATCTATCTAACAGGAAGGGGAGGTATTGACAGACTTACTTCTTTTTGTCCAAATGCCACCTTCCAGCTGTGGTCTTGTGGTAATTTGGCTGGTACAATTAGAAACCAAAATTAGAAACCAAGCAACCACAAAAGGAAAAGGCCCTGACCCAGAATTTCCAGCCAAGGACACTGCATGCGCTCATGTTTTACTGCACATATGGTCTCCAGTCTGCGCCCCTCCGAACAGTGGGCAATCTCCACATACCTCACATGCATACCTGGAAACCTTCATGCTCATTTAACTGAGACTTTTCAACAAATCTCAGAGAAAAAGAAAACTAGATAACCAGTTGCTTAACTAAGGGCCATAACTCAACTCATCTTAGGGTATCATCAACAGTTCTGCTGCCATGATACACCAGAAGAGAAATACCCAAGTGTTTTTCATCAGAACCACTGCTATGAGCTTCTCTGACATTGAGCTATGGACTTTATTGTTATTTTAAAGAAAAATTATTGTCAAACACATGAATTTTGAAACATCTGTTTTCATTCTGAATTCCTGTTCCCAAAGATATTTCATCAGTAAGAATTACCATTGCAGACCCAGGAATTTGGAAATATTCACAAACTCGTACACAAAAACCAAACAAGTTGTCAAAGTCATAGATTTGGGGGTGAAGGAGTGGAGAAGCTGCAAACCAGTCATACTGGTGATCTGATCTTAGGAATACCAATTGTAAAAAGAACCTGTTGAACTCATCTCTCTCTACCCAATTGTGTAATGACATGAGGATACATTCCAAGATTCACCACCAGTTTAAATTATTTCATTATGACTGCTGGGTTGTTTGAGGAAAATATCACTATGTTCATCCCCCAGAGAGTTACAATGAATTAGAGAAAACACTTCAGAACACGGGAGTCCAGAACTCCAGCCCCTTACCCACCAATGCCACTCAGCTGGGCCAATCATGTTTGCTTTCTAAAAAAAATACAGGGATGTGCTATTACTCCGTTATTAAAACAGTCCTTTGAGCTGGTCTGTTTATGTGAATTTTTTAAAGAAAATATTGTATTGGTGAATTATGTTACAATTAGTGGAATTTCAGGATGGAAAGCATTCAGGATTCATACTTCATGGTCATGACACGTGAAATACCATCGATGTCTCATTTATCAACAATCTGCTAGAGGGATGTTATTCTTCTTCTATGTTTTTAGGAGCATAGGAGGATGACTTGAGCAGTTCTTGTGAGCCAGAGACTGATTTATATTTTTATTATATTGCTTCCCATCACAATCAAATAATATTGAGCAAAGAGGGGGGGAAGGGTAATTGTAACAGTGCAACCTCATTGTAAAACATAGTGTTCTCTTTATACAGCTTCTCAATGTGAAGTTCTCTGTGACTTTTAATATTGTGACTGGGCTTTCAAGTCAACCAAAATTACAATCCTCACATAGATGCAAAAGGTACATTCTGTGGATTTCAAACTACAAAATGATGGAATTGACCAGATGGGATAAGATATCTGTGGGATGTAAGCATGGGAAATCCTTGTGGGTTTTTTCGTTTTTTTCATTACAGCTAATAAGCAAAATAAACACTGCCTCCATGCCCAAGGTTTTGACTCAAACACTTGGTAACCTGTGGGTTCAAAGGATTCCATTAAACTTCAGCTTGGGCCTGTTGCTGATCATGTGTCTCTGATGGTGTGTTTTAGTCATTGAGTTCCATGATCAGGGACAAGCTTAACTCAAACTAGAGCATCGTTTGGAAGAGCATGCCTGCCAGGATCCTAATGCACTTATACAAGCCAGGGCTGGGTCGAAAGAGTGTCATTTGGTATCACTGCAAGGATAGGAGGCAAAGACTATTTTAAGAACAATCTGGTTTTGGGTGATCTCTGTGAAGTTTATGAGTACTCAGAGAAGAGAACATAAAACTTGCTCTACACATGTAATTAAAATACAGGGTAACTAAATTCATGTGTAAGTAATAGGAGAGCAGAGTGGAGCCAGGGGATCATAATAAGCATCCTGGTTGAAGTGAAAAGCAATTTGTGGTAGGGCGTTCAAATTCCTACTTTAGTGGATAGATTTGGAAAGTTCACGGACAGTCTTCCTGGCTGGGTAGGTTCACTTTCAGAGCCCTTTCATTAAAAAAAAAAGTCTCCAAAAATAGCAGTTGGGTTTGGTTTTTTGTTGTTGTTTTGTTTTGTTTTGTTTTGTTTTTTTCTGCAGGAGAAATCACACCGTTTTATAAATGAATCACTGTTTCTTGGGAGCAAACAGCTAAGTTCAACAGTAATCAGCATTCCTCTCCTCCATCTACGGTGGGTTGAGGGACGTAACTAAGCCCTCAACTCCATCATCTCCCACACTTCCACTGGGCCTATCAAATTCCAAAGTGTATTCTAAATGTGGATTTATGAAATGGAGACAATGGAACGGGAGGAAGAGACTTTACAAAAAAACAGATGTTACTAACTATCCTGGAGTTTGCTGTTCTGTGGTCCAAACATCTGTATGATGGATTGAATAATCTATCCACTTTGTCCTAGGATAGTACTGTGTCATGAACAGCCCACCCCTTCTATGCAGACAGGGCAGCTGAGGTGGCTCCATTGTCGGCAACATGCTACTGCAATTGACAGGCCTCCTACGTGAGCAAGATTTGGCACCACATTGAATCTTTTGATGGTTATTTCTAGTAATTCCTATAAAACACACCCCAAATAGCCACAGACCAAATTTGTAATGTGGTTAGGCATGGGGGAGATATGAACAGATAAAAACAAAATATCCTCTACATGGCTTTTAAAATTTTAAGTGGTCTGTAAAAACAAGAATCATGCAAAAGCACCTAGTCATGGGCCATGGTCTGCAGAACCTCAATATCTAAATGGAAATGAATACACAACAACCCCAAATATATGCAACACAGCAAAAGCAGTCCTACAAGGGAAGTTCATAGCAATACAGGCCTATGTTCAGAAACAAGAAAAATATCTCCCCCATGCCTAACCACTTTACAAATTTCAAATGAACAATCTTAACTTACGGCAAAGGAATTAGAAAATGAACAACAAAGCCCCAAGTGAACAGAAGGAAGTAAATAATAGAGACTAAAAAAACAATACAAAAGATCAATGAAACCAAGAGCTGCTTCTCTGAAAAGATAAACAAGATTGACAAACCTTTAACCAGACTCATATAGAAAAATAGAAGATCCAAATAATAAAATCACAAGTGAAAGAGGAAAAGAAACAACTGGTATCACAGAAATACAAAGGATTGTAAGAAAATATTATAAATAGTTAACTGTATGTCAACAAATTAGACAATCTGGAAGAAATGGATACATTCCTAGAAACATACAATCTTCCAAAACTGAATCAGGAAGAATCAGAAAATCTGAACAGACCATTTACAACCAACAAAATTGAAGCAGTAAATTAAAAACTCCCAACAAACAAAAGTCATGGACCAACGGCTTTCTCAGTGAATTTTACCAAATATTCAAAGAACTAACACCTATTCTTCTCAAACTATTCCAAAAATTCAAGAGGAAGAAAGACTCCCAAGTTCATTTGATAAGGTCAGAACTATCCTAATTTCAAAACCAGATAAAGGTACAACAAAGAAAGAAAATTATAGGCCAATATCCCTGATGAGCATAGATGCAAAAATCCTAAACAAAATATTAGCAAACCCAATCCATCGAAATCTAAAAACAAAGCAAAACAAACAAAAAAAATGTACACCATGATCAAGTGGGATTTATTTCTGGGATGCAAGGTTGGGTCAATATCTACAAGTCAAGAAAATCTGCAAATAAAATATAAACAAATGGGGCTATATCTGAAGAAACCCAAAACACAAATTCAAAAAAAATATATGCACCCCTAAGTTCACTGCACCATTATTTACATTAGCCAATATATGGAAGCAACCCAAGTGCCCATCAATAAACAAGTGGGTAAAAATAGTCATATATAAATAAATGTGTGTGTGTGTGTGTGTGTGTGTGTGTGTGTGTGTGTGTAGGCGTGTGTATAGCTCAGCCATAAAAAAGAATAAAATCTTACCATTTGCAACAGCATGATGGACCTAAACGGTATTATACTATGCAAAATAAGTCAGAAAGAGAAAGACAAACGGCTTCACTTTTATGAGGAATCTAAAGAGCAAAATAAACAAACCAAATAGAAGCAGATTCATAGATACATCAGAGGAATGATTGCCAGAGAAAAGGGGATTTGGGGCCTGGGTAAAAAAAAGGCGAAGGGATAAAGAAGTACAAATTGGTAGTCACAGAATAGTCCTATGGATGTAAAGTACAGCATAGGGACCATAGTCAATAATCTATAATAATAAAAGCGTAATATTCTAATTAGATTGGACATCCTTCCAGATGACCTTCCGGACGAAGCCAGGGCTGCGAGGGAAGCCCGGGTCCTGGGTGCCAGAGGGAAGCTGGTGCCGGCAGCCAAGGAAAGGAAGGCCTACTCTTGCATAAATTTTGTGCATGGGGCCTCTAGTATTGTAATAACTATGTATGGTACCAGGTGGAAATTGTAAATATTGGGGGACGATTTTGTAAAGTATATGATTTTATAACCATTATTCTGTCGATCTGAAACTAATACAAAATAACAATGAATGGAAACTGTAATTGAAAAATAAAATTTAGAAAAAGAATCTCGATGTCTAAACCATATATATATATATATATATATATATATATATATATATATATATGGCCCAATGCACAAAATTCATGCACGGGGGGGGGGGGGGGGTGGTGTCCCTCAGCCCAGCCTGCACCCTCTCCAATCTGGGACCCCTCGAGGGATGTCCAACTGCCCATTTAGGCCCAATCCTATTGGGCTTAAATGGGCAGTCAGACATCCCTCTCATATCCAGGACTGCTGGCTCCCAACTGCTCGCCTGCCTGCCTTCCTGATTACCCCTAAACACTCCCCTGCCAGCCTGATTGATGCCTAACTGCTCCCCTGCCATCCTGATTGCCCCTAACTGCCCTCCCCTGCAGGCCTGGTCACCCCTAACTGCCCTCCCCTGCAGGCCTGGTCCCCCCAACTGCCCTCCCCTGCAGGCCTGGTCCCCCCAACTGCTCTCCCCTGCAGCCCTGGGTCTCCCCCCAACTGCCCTTCCCTGAAGGCCTGGTTGCCCCTAACTTCCCTCCTCTGCCAGCCTGGTCACCCCTAACTGCCCTCCCCTGAAAGCTTGATTGCCCACAACTGCCCTCCCTTGCAGGCCTGGTCCCTCCCAACTGCCCTCCCCTGCTGGCCTGATCACCCCCAACTGACCTCCCTTGCAGGCCTGGTCCCTCCCAACTGCCCTCCCCTGCTGGCCATCTTGTGGTGGCCATCTTGTGTCCACGTGGGGGCAGCCATCTTTGACTACATGGGAGCAGCCATCTTGTGTGTTGGAGTGACAATCAATTTGGATAGGATTCTTTTATTGGATAGGACTGGGAAAACAAAGCTCCCTTTTAAGTGAACTATTAGCTTAAACCCTACACTATACTCAACTCTAGAACCTTAGAATGGAAGAGGCCTTAGACCTCATCTTGACCAATCTCATCATTTCCCCTCCCATGGGAAAACCTCCAAAGACGTACGAAGTATAACTTTCAAAACTGCAGACCAACTGTCTATTCTGGAAGCAAAGTATTCTTTAAGAGAAGAGCATGGGTTCTGGGTCAGACAGATCTGGTGTCAGACCCAGCTCCCTCATATCCTAAATGTCACTTCACCTCCCAAAGCCTCTGTTTCTGTACCTGTCAGGTCAGGATAACAAGATCAAGGCCAGCCAAGGCTGCTCTGCCTTATGTGTGGCACCAGACCCTACACAGGCAGCATGAATAATAAGTGTTTGAATTGGGTGAGATGAGATTTGGGGGCCGGGATGACTTTAATGAAACTCGCCGAAAAATAAACAAACAAACAAACAAAAAAAAACATCAAATATTCTGATGCTGAAGTTTTCACTAGAGCCCTGGGGTTTCTAAAGCCTGATTTCCAAGACCACGGATGAGGGACGGGGTGGGGGGATGGGGAGACAGGGGGCTGGAAGGCAGGGACTAGTGTAAGTTAGATAGGACCTCCTGCCCCACACTCCCTCCTTAATCCAGAGCAGCTTTGCAGTTACATCCCCTTGAAGAGAGAAGATATATAGGTATCATCCTCCCACCTCCACCCAAAATGCTTATGGAGGGAACTGAATAGAAAACGCTGGGCAGCCTCAGGTCAGTCCCATACCTTCTCTCACCTTACCTCTCAGAGTTTTGCATCACCGCCCCTCAAGTTTCCCTTGGCACTAACAGCCTCATCTATGCCCCTATTGCCCAGCCCCCCTATAATGAGAACAAGTGCTTTTCTTTCTCTTCCCCATGGAGATCCAAAGAAACCTTTCCTTTCTGGGGACTACACTGGATGGAGATATAAACCAACCCACCTCTTCCTTTCTCCTATCTGGAGCTTTGACTTCTCTCAGAATAACAAACCTCTCTGACCTAAGTGCCTTCGCGCAAGGCTGAAGCTGGCCTGCCTGCCTGTCCTCCCCCTGAGAGCCATGAAGAAGGGGAGAAGGAAGGGAGTTCAAACTGAGCTAGGTGTGCTAAGTCACCCTCGCCCCTGAATCGACCTGGCAAGGAGGGAAAGAAGTGCTTCACTCAGCGTGTGGGGGAGGCGAAGGGGCTTGGAGCCACTGTGAGGGTGCTTGCCATAAACTGCCCACTGCCCATGTTTGTAGAGCTTGGAGACTTGAATAATACTGTGCACTTTATCTTTATAGCCTCTTTTATGCTAACAGGCCTAGGGGTAGCAGAAAAGGGCAATGCGCTGTAGTCTGCTAAAAGCTTTGCCATTTGATTGCTTCATAATTTCACCATTCATCTAATTTGGAGTACACATTCATGCAGCAAACCTGTCTGTTACCCTTAACAAGCTCTTTGGTACAGATCGGAACACTCTCCCGTATTGTAAACAACCTTCTCCTTCGGCTGAGAAAGCAAGCACAGGCCACGCTTTTAGCACTCATAGAGGTAATTGCTTTGGACTTTCTCACCCATGGTATTGGATTTCTCAATTCTCAGGATGCCTCATCAATGGATCTCTTTTAAAACATTTTCCCCTATTTTTTTCTTTAAAGCTATTTCACGCACATTTCCTTAGCACCTTCTATGTGCAAGCCACCTCACTGGAGAATGCAAGAGATGTAAGATTCGGGTTTTGCTTCCTGGAGAAGGGGTCTACTAAAGCGAACACAAGCTTAGGAGTTAAGACAAATGTGGTTTTGACCTTGGTTCTTCCACTCAGTATCTCTGTGATTTGGGCAAGTTAATCACCCTCTTTCATCCAAGTTTTCTCATTTGCAGAGTGGAGTCTAGAAATTATCTGCTATAAATTGGTGGGGATCAAATAGAACAATATATATGTGGGGGAGGCATGATTAACACACTATATAAAGCGAATTAAATACATTTAAGTACTCAACTATTCTCTGGACACTTATCCCACCACTTGCCACTCTTCATAAACATACTAACACAGACACACCACAAGAGAAACAGCAAGTAAGAGAGAAGAGTTTACCATCAAGTAAATGTGGACTTCATTCCAATGCTTCAACTACTTCCCTAAGGATTGAGACCCTTCCTCTATTAATGCAATTCTCTTATTTGTACTGTATGATAGCTCATATAATTGAATGGAAGCAAAGATAGAATGTAGACCATGCTGCATTTCTCTCAATCTGTGCACATTTTCAAATGTCCATAAAAACAGAAATGGTTTAAAACGAAGAAAATTTTGGAAAGAGGTCTACCAAGTCACATGGGGATAATGTGGAGGATGCCAAACCAAAGACAACAATGCAAATTATGTCTTAAGGTTGACAACCAGCTCAATTAATTTTTTTACTATTTTAACAAGATTCCCTATTTGTTTTGATGTCATAAAAAAAAAAACACCACCAAATGCTAGATTGCAAATGCCATGAGAGTCACAGACCATTTCTTAATTATGATCATCAACAGTGGGCAAACAAGGGAAGGGCCTCCTCCCTGAATAAGTGAAGAAGTTGATGACAGATGACATTAAAAACACAGGGACCTGAATAGCTTTTTTGCTTTATGTAAATGTTTGATGGTCATGAAATGATGAGTGAGATCATGAAAAATGAAGTGGATAAATTATTGAAGGAAGGCAGGGAATGACCAAAGGGTATTTAAAATATCGTGATGTGTTCAACTTAGCTGAGGCTGTGCTAGGTATTTTAGGCAAGCTAAGAAACTAATACAGGCATTAGTTTGTTTGTATGTTTTGCTTTCTTTTCTTTTAGATCTGTTGGAGACCTACACGTACAAAATTACATGTCTGTCGCACCTACCAGACCAAGAGGTCATGGAGCTCAGGGATCTACTATCGTGTCCCTGGGTCTAGAGCCAGGCCCAGCCTTATAGGGAGCATTTAATGATGTGAATGACAGACTATGATGACAGCTGGGAGAAGAATAGCTACTGCCCATAAAATAATAATAGTTAACATTAATTTAGCTCTTACTATGTTCCAAACACACTTCTAACAATTATATAAAATACATTTTTTCTCATTTAATACTTATGAGACCTATCAGAGAAAATATCCATTTTTCCAAGATTTGCAGAATTTGATTTAATTTTTTTTTCCTTGATAAAGTTCAATTTCTTGTCAGTCCACTTTTCCATGGCTGTGTAACTTAGATCATCGCTAGTCCCCTCTGGGATAAAGGACCCTGGCAGAATGAAGGCAACGCTGCCAGAAAGGAATGAGAAGACCACCCTTTTCTGTCCTAAAGACCGTGAAGCCAAAATCTTAACTGGGGGGGGGGGGGGGGAGGGTGGTGTTATCCCTGAATAGAGGGATTGTGTGTGCTGCATATTTTTTCTTGTGTACTCATGTATATATTCCAAATATCAAACAATAAATGTGCATTACTTTTAAATATGGAAAGAAAAATATTGAAGGACCATTTTTAAAGAAAGCACTATGTGACAGTACATGACATGAATTTGAATCAACAATAAAATATATGATGCCAGGACATATTACAATAAGTGTCTCAAAGGAAAGACAAGGAGTAATGTCATTACCAACAATGGCCAGGAGTTACTTGATATTTCTGTCCAGTTTGAGGCCTGATTCTCTGAGCCCTGAAAATGGTCATAAAAATGATTTTTTGAAAGAAAAACAGGACCTCTCTATGAAGGTTAAGAAAGTTGAGAAAAGGGAAAATAAGAGGGAGAACTTACAAACTGAATTCTAGTGAAGGAACATTGTCATAAGAATGACACTGACCAGCTGTTCCTCATCCCCATTTAGGCAAAAAAAAAAAAAAAAAAAAAAAAAAAAAAAGTCTCACATTTCAGTGAGAATTTGGTGTTCAATGGCAAGATGACCTTCTTGAAGATATATGTGATAGACACAGAAAATCCATAGCTCTATATCCTAGAAATACTTAGGATGGTGAACACACACTACAGATGATGTGTTGTAGAACTGTGCACCTGAAACATGTATAATTTTGTTAAGCAGTGTCAGCCCAATAAATTCAATAATAAATAAATAAATAAATAAATAAATAAATAAATAAATAAATAAATAAATATTAAACTAATATGAACAGGCCATTCTTTGGGGGTCTGGATTAAGTTTTGTGCATGGAGCTTGCCAAGTTACAGTCTTTCAATCCTAAGCTCACTCTGATAGACTAAATATACCTGCCATCCAGTAGGATGGGAGACCAGCATGTAGTGCAAACCAACTTTCTTCTGCTGTATTTAAAAGTCAACTCAATTGTAACCACATTAGTATCTCATTTATGCAACTGCTGGCCAAAACTTAGTCTCCTCCAAAACGTTCCCTTCTGAAAGAAACTTTGCAACAGAAATTATTTTAGGATAATGTTGGACCTCCGTTCATGTCTTCTCATGCTGAACTATATTCAAAAAATGGAATTAGAATTGTACATGGTAGAATCATTCAACTGGAACCCATCAGATTGTTGTTGCCAAAACCATGGTATTCTGGTTTCCTTTTGGGGCACAAATTAAAAGAATATCCATGTCCCTGCACAAATAAACTCAATAGATCCAGTTTCCTATATTTCATATGTACGTAGTATTTATTCAGCAAATGTTCACTAAACTTGGCACAACAGGCCAGATACTTATGTGATGGTTTGCAATGCTTAAAGAACATTCCTGTGTTCTTTCACGGCTAACCAGACCCAGAATATTATCATTTTAATGATTCTGAAACTAAGGTTCAGAAAAGTTAAGTGACTTGTTCCTGTCTATGCAGCTAGTAAGCATTAAAGACTAAAACTGGGGCCATATGGCTAATCTTTCTGGTCCTTTTCTACTTCACCACTCTATCCTACAGTCTTCATCCTATGTATCCATTTTATAGTTGTTATGCAGTTTAAAAAGGCAATGAATGTTAATGTAAAATAACTCCATCAGGCAATGCAATAGTCACGGGAAGCCATGCAAGCAAATGGATAAATAGAGGCATAAGTCACCAGGGCTGCTAGAATTTAATTAGCCAAGAAATGAAGGTGGCCAGAGGAGTCAAGGCTTGATGAAGGAAGTCAGACTTGATACCCTGATCTACAGATAAAGTTTTGTAGACTAGGAAGTAAAGGGAAAAATGTTTCAGGTAAAGGAAATTGCAGAAGCACTGAGTGGGAACACCAGCGGGAGGTTCATAGGGCCATGCAGAGATCAGCAGTTTTCACATCAATGGGATGTATGGTGATTTGGGAGAACTTTGAATGGGGGTGGGGGCCTAATTAATATTGACTAGATGTCTCTAGGTATCTTATCAGCCAGATATAACTATTTCTAAAATACCCTAGATGTGATTATTATCTGTATTTTCCAGATGGGGAAACTACGGTGTCAGCCATGTTAAGTCTAAGACCACATAGTTGCTATGGTGAATTGCAAAAAATAACCTCAAATTCCACGTGTCCTGGAAAGAATTCCTCTTTTCAATGCCTTTACCTCTCCTTCCAAAAAGTATAGTCTGTTTCTCTATCCTTTGAATCAAGAAGGGAATTGAGACAGAAATGTGTCAGATATGACATTCTATGACTCCCAAGGCTAGGTCCTCAGCGACCTTGAAGCTTTGGTTTTTGACCCTAAAATTACAATATAAGGCGACTAGCCTAGCCTTCTGGAGGATGAGAGGCCACATGACAGTGAACTGAGACACTGCAGCCAATAGCCAGCATACACCACCGGAAATGAGTGAGGGCATCTGGGACTCTCTAGTGCAGCCATCCCTCCAGCTAGGTGCAGCTGCATGAGGGAGTCCACGTGAGACCAGCAGAGGAACCACTCAGCCAACACACAGGACCACGAGAAGTAATAATTCTTGTGTTTTTTGTTGTTGTTGTTGTTGTTTTTTTTTGGGGGGGAGGGAAAAAATCTAAGCCTAATTCTTTCTATCATACAATGCCACTTCCTGAAATTCCAAGCTAGTGATATTGGATTTTGTCCACTTAATAATTGGGAACTATATACAGTATTTGAGCAATGGCATGAAATAAAGTATGCTTTAAAGTTGGCTTCTATATTTCTAGAAAAGAAGGTAGAGACATGTATTAAGTTTATAATAACCCAAGATCTAGTTAGTATTATAAAGGTGGTTTGGGCTGAGATGCTAATAATTGCCTACTTCCATATCCATTCTTTCCTTTGTTCTTAGTAAAAGAAACACCCAAATTTTCTGAGCACATGCGCATCCAGACCTCCTTGATAGATACTATGGCCACGAGATTAACTCCTGGCCATTAAATCCCAGCAAAGTATTCCATGGGAGCTTCTTTTATCCAATATTCCTCCTAGCCTGGAGCACAGATATACAGACTTACACTCAGCCCCAGCTCGGATCATGTAGATAAGGACCACACACATGCAATACAGCTGACAGAGGGCTGCACCCCTGATGCCTCATGGTGCCACCATTCCAATCCTCCATCTTTGCATTATTTTTATGTCAGGGAAAGGTATTACCTGTAAGATGCCATTATTTTTGTCCTATGCAAGTCAGCTGCTACACTGGTAAACTGGTGCAGGGAAGATAAGATGCAGGGAAGGAAGCATCTGAGGGCCTTGGGGTTGCCCAGGAAGAGGAGATGAATATGATGTGCACAGATCAAAGAGGTTTGGAGTCTGGGTGATTAAAGACAAGATAGTACTTTCCTCTTTTTCCTATTCAGTTCCCACTATACAACCAGCACACCAGGAGTTTTTAAGTCATACGAATCTGTGCAATGAGTCTTCTCATTCTCTAGTCCAAGCATATCAAACTCGCGGCCTGCAGGCCACATGCAGCCCACAACAAATATTTTTGCGGCCCAGCCAATATAATGGTGTGAGCAGTTATTTACAATTATGAAAGGAAATAAGTCTCCTGTCTGATCCAGAATTACTGACATTCACCTTGTGTCAGTTTTGAAAGTAATCACTGAGAACAAGATTTCCCCCGAAGTAGGAAAGATAGTAGCAGAGAAGAGACGCCAAGTGTCAGGAAGAAAACATTAATTTTATCATTGCTCTTGTTTTTTGTTTTTTGGTTTTTTTTTATATACTATACTTCTCGAAATAAACCTACGTTTCTATGAAAATTGAAGCTTTTGGTTTTTTGAGACCCACATAAAGTTAAACCTTGTTTATTTGGCCTGTGTTAGCCTTTGAGTTTGACATGCTTGCTCTAGTCTGAACTCCACAAGGCCCAGGTCAGAATAGGTGCCCATTCCCAAATGTGGCAAGGTAGGAAAAGGTTCACAGTATGCACAGGATGGCCACAAGCAGTGTTGGCCAATGTCAACATTTTAATCCCTCTTTTATTTGAAAGTGACTTGCTCTAATCCTGGAAACACTACAAGTATGTACCACCTTATTTTTTTATTTAATGTCTTTTGGGATAGAAAAAAAATGGTATTCAAGGTGCATGGGATACATCACTCAACAAAAAAGGCGAAGACTCTTATCTTCATGGAGCTTATATTCTGGCAGGGAGAGGCAACAAAGAACCATCAACGTGATGAGTAAAGAAAAAAGGACATGTTATGTTAGTGACATATCCTCTGTAAAAGAGGGACAAAGGAGCAGGTCGGAAGGACCAAGAGTGTCCTCAGGAGGGCTGGGGAGGGAGCAACATCCATTCAGTGAGATCCTTACTTCAACTAGAAGGCACATCAGCTGGAGTATATGGGACTTTTAGGGAAAGGTTTGTAAACATCCAGAAAAGATATGTCTTTATCCTAGATTAATTTGCAGGAATAATAATAATACATTTTAAAGACTAGAATCAGAAATGTGTTTCTAACAGCCACAAAAGCATGTGTGTGACTTCCAGGTACATGTGTGCATGTGTCTGCCTTGTAAATACTGTGCTATGCTATATGACCTGGGCACCTAAAGCATTTGTTAAAAATTTAGATGTCAGCTGGTCAAAATGGCATGTACCGAAATCTTTTTGAATATGCTTTGGGGAGGGGGGTGGGTTGTGGTATAAATTTATTGGCTGCTATTAAAATTAAAAAATTACAATGCATTGTACTGTTCATTCTAATCAAGTGATGCTTAAGATTGAATTTCAGACTGTAAATGTGGTGCACACATTTGTCTCTGAATGAGACTTTGCATACCAGCTGTTGAAACATTTGTGGGAAGGTGAAAGTTTTGTAGACTAATAGATTCCTGTGGCAGGGCATAAGCTTAAGGCAGAAAAAGATGTTTTCACTGAAATGACAAATCATCTCATTCTTAATATGTACACAGTCATTCTTGGTACACTTAAGCAAAACTTATACACCCAAGAAGAGTCTTTGACAATGGAGAAGATGCATCTGGGAAGGAAAAGCATTTTCTTTAGAAACAGGAGGGGCAACTTAGAATTTTGGACAACTCTCAAGATCCTAGCTGATAGTACATCAAATATTTTAAGCAATTATTAAATTGTCATGAAATATTGTTTTTATTTATGGCAAGAGTAAATCAGAATAGATAAATGAGGCAGTTAATAAATATACTTATTTCTTTAGAAACTGCGCTGAGTTAACCCAACCCCAAGTCTTTGTAGCATAAATCTAAAGCAATCTAAAATTTTAAGTAACTCTGCCTGGCCGGCGTGGCTCAGTGGTTGAGCATTGATTTACCTATGAACCAGGAGGTCACGGTTCAATTGCCGATCAGGGCACATGCCTGGGTTGGGGGCTCATCCCCAGTGGGGGTTGTGCAGAAGGCAGCCAATTGATGATTCTCTCTCATCACTGATGTTTCTATCTCTCTCTCCCTCTTCCTTCATCTCTGAAATCAATAAAAATATATTTTAAAATATAATAAAATTTTTAAGTAACTCATCAAAAAGTCAAAGAATTAGTTACAACTAGAGTTAGGATTTGATCCCAGGACATCTGATTCCAAAGTTAGTGTGTTTGACCAGCATCTTTACCAGCTTACACATACACACTATCTACACCAATAAAAGAGTAACATCTAATTGTACCTTTGCGACACCCACCAGCCAATTGGAGTGAGTATGCAAATAAACCCAACAAAGATGGCAGGCTAATTTGCATACACAGGCGCTGAAGTGCCAGGGGTGGGGTGGGATGCTTGTGTCATCGCCATGGCTACATCACTGGGCCTCTAGGCAGTGTGAGAAGGCAGAAAGGCAGCTCCAGCCAGAGCGAAGGCAGTGCCGGCAGCCAGGGGAAGGAAGGCCCATTCTTGCACGAATCTTCGTGCATCGGGCGTCTAGTATACATATATACATACATACATACTCTATGGCCAAATTACATTTTCTTTCTTTCAACATCTAAGACTCTTGCAGTGGATAATTTTTTACTGTTGTTGGACAAGCAGTCTCTGCTCCCTCTTCCTTTGAAAACAGTACCTAGATTTTTCTGTTAGATACAACCTTTTCCCAAATGAACTTCAAGCTGACTTCTACTCCAGCTTCAAGAACATGATAACTTCAGTCTTGGCCATAGAACTGCCTCTCCCTTGGCCATAGAACTGCCAGAGAGCTGGTTCATGGTTGTGCATGTGAACTAATCTAAGCCAGACCCAGTAAGACATTTTCTGGGGCTACTAGGAGATAGACAGGTTCTCTTTCTACCCGGACACAAAATTGGAAGGAACTAATGAAATCATCAGGCCAACATATGGAGTCTGAGAAAGAAGCCAGACTTAGAAAAAGCAGAGATGAGTCAAAGATGGAAGTGGACCAGCTGAATTTGAGTCCCCCAAGTCAGCCATGACCCATGCCAGCCCTACCCCTGTCCCACACTCTCATGTGAACTTATACACCTTTTATGTAGGCCAATTTGGACTGTTTTCTATTTTTGCCCCTGACAACAAAAGTCCCACGGGATATAGTTCTCCCTCCCCAGAACAGACCTACTAAAGTCAGTGGAGCAGGGCTCAGAGTCTTAACAAGGGTTAGGGCAGAAAATGGTTTTTCAAGGGCCAACAAGAAAACTGTCCTAAGTCATTCCTGAACATCAGCGAGATGAGGGCTCATTCCTCTCTCTAAGGTCTCCATCTTTAGTTCCTGGAATTTCAGGAAACAGCAGGGAGCTCAAATATCCATATTGAGAAGATAAAGAGCCTAATCAAGGAGAAAAAGCTTTGTTTGTCTGAGCAATACTTTCTTCTCTTCTCTTCTCTTCTCTTCTCTTCTCTTCTCTTCTCTTCTCTTTCTCTTTCTCTTTCTCTCTCTCTCTTCCCCCCTCCTTTCTCTCTCTCTCTCTCTCTCTCTCTCTCTCACACACACACACACATACACACACACACATCCATGTGATGTCCAGACTGCAGGATAAAAACTTTAAAAGGAGGCGCCACGCCTTTCCTGTTTCTCTCTTCTATCTCCAAGTTGTACATAGAAAAATATCCCAGAATCATGATGGCTGTAATATAATCCAGGCTAAATGCGGAAATTGCAAAGTTGGGTCTGAAATAGACACCACATCCTTAACTCAATCTCATTGAATCTCTTTAAAACAAAATAAGAAAGGGAAGGACAAAGACAAATCATGCTGGGGAGAGTGGTCGCCTAAGTAAACCATCGAGTTCGGTAAGTCTGTCTTTTGTCAGTGTAGGTCCAGACTCAGCCAGCGCTGTCAATGCACTTTTGTTGGAAATTATCATTGTCTACATAAACAAGGCATATCTTTTCATGGCAGCAATCACACACACACACACACACACACACCATTAATGCTTTCTGGCTTTTCAATGGCTCTATCCCAGACAGAAACTGAAAGGTTACTAGGACTAAATGACTTAAAGGGAAATTGCTGTATTTCTTAAACTGAGGGCATTACTGCATTGTGTTTTCTCCTAACTTTAGAGTCTGTCGCTTTAGAAAAAGAAAAAAAAAAAAAAAAGAGGCAAAGAAAAGCCAAGAAGCTGGGGCAACACCTTGCAAGGGTTAACAGTAGATCAAAATCAAATGGCACGCTTCACCATGTCTTCTGCATGACTGATACTGCAATCGATCTGCAGCGGCTCATTTTCTCTCTGGAATCTCTGCCTACTGAGAACAAATACAAACACATGTGGAACCAATAGGAAGCAGACTAAGGGCTTTAAGAGTTCTGCACCAACCTGTGTCAGAGAGCTCTCACTTAGCAGATGGGGCAATTAATAAAAGAGTCAAGCGGTATGACTCTGTCGAGGTGCCTTTAAGTGCTAACAATCCCCTTTTGTCTTCCTACTGTAGAGTGCAGATGGATTCCGATTCAGAATAAGAACTGTATTGTGCCCCGGTGGACTCTTGTACAGTGTCCCAGTATTAACAGAGGACCAGGTGTCCCACGTCTCCCATTTTAAAGACAAACATGATACTGACTCCTTCCCCCGCTAGCATTTTAAGTGCTGACGTGACCACTAATCTGGGGGAAATACAACTTTATAAGTAACTCAGCCCTTCAAAAATATCTCAAAAGGAAGGATTTGCCATCAAAGCATCGTCTGTCTGTGCACACACCTTGCTACCCATTGATTCCGATCACAAATATGTAATTCTTACCCTCGCACCAAGCTAGGGCTTATTAAAGTTGCTTAGAACTAAACCTCTAGCAGATGCTACTTTATTTTTTAAGATGTAGAAATTGAGATGCCAGAGTTGCGCGTGGCCACAGAATGTCAAGTGGTTCTTTTTGCAAATGCGAGTCCTGGTGTTCTGGTGAATTCTTAGCTTACTTTATTGCATTCTGCCCCAGTTCCCCATCCTTGCCCTTGGCTCCTTGAGCCACTGCCATCACAGACGGTAACCACTTTCTTCCTCCCTGAACCAGGCCCAGAAAAGTTGAAATGCGTCTGTCCCTCCCAAGGCAGCCGTGTGGAACAGCGAATGTGCTCTGTTTCCCACATGGAATGCCAAACCCAGAAATATCCGGGTTGCTCCTAGTTTCAATACCATAGACATCAAAATGCTGTGAGGAAAAGAGTACATTAAATGTTCCATTGTGTACTCAGCATCTCGAAAGCTTTGTGATGTATGAGAAAGATTCCAGGTGGCCATTGGTTGACCAGGGGTCTTCTCTTGGACTGTTCCCCTTGCTCAGTGGTCGGCAAACCACGGCTCTGTTGACTGATGAGTTTGCCGACCACTGCCCTTGCTCATCATTCAGTGGAATTGGCCTCTGGAATAGGCAGATACAAGTGAAACTCATGTCCTCGGACAGTTTATTAGAGCTCACAAAATGCTCACTAGGCTGTTGTTAGTTGTTGCTACTGCTGTGATGTTAAGGGTTGGGCTTCCAATGTGAGCTGATATTAAAATTAAAATTTTAATTAAATTCAACAAACATGTCTTGAGCTCCAACTCTACCTGGTTCCAAACTTCAGTGTTAAGGCCAATTCAAATTAAAGTACATTTTTAAGGGGAAGGGAAACTTCTGGCTTATTTTGTCAAACAACCTAATTTAGAGGGGAATGCCAGATCTGGGAGAAGTCCTAAATCTAGAGGCAGAGCCAGGGTGGAGCCAAGCTCAGATCTCTTGACTAGACTCAAATACACTAGTGCTCTTTTTTCCACATCACATGACCCCATTTCCACTTCCTGGTAGATAACATTCCTTTTTTTTTTTTTCTTCTTTAATGCACTAAGACTCACCCGTAGGCCCAGCTTCTGTGTTTTGGGGGAATAAGAGGTAGGAAAGTGCTCTGTTTGTTGAGAATAATCATCCACAGTTGTTTGGACAGGACAATATCCATTTTGTCCTCAGGTAAGGAGAAGGTAGGGAACAGAAACATCAACTATGTTCAGACAAGAGATCACATCTGGTTATGAAAGATGCCAGACAAAGCAGTATTTCCAGATTAATATAGTTGTTTAGTTTAACTAACAATAACATTTTCTGTTGCAAATTATTCACTATCCAAACCCTGCCCTAATCAATGGCTCCCCACAATTTTCAGAAAAAAATTATAATGCATTAGCTTAGCCCCCCATTTATACAAGAAATGATTTATGCTTCCTGCCCTAGCTTCTGAACTAGATGCACTGTACACCAAAACCTGTTTTTCCTTCTTCTATAACAAAGTTTGGAATAAGCACGTAAGTTACAAACTACATTTCCCAGCAGACTCAGTAGTTAAGTGTGACATGTGGCTGAGTCCTCCTGATATGAGCAGAAAAAGCATGTCATGTCCAGGTCTGAGCTTTAAATCAATAGACATATGCTCTCCCATGCTCTTTCCCCCTTCTCATGGCCTGGAACACAGTGGGAAAACAGCTTCAACCATTCAAATGAGACAACACTCATGGGAAGAGTGAATCACTGAGATAGAATGAAAGTGGGTCCTTGAATGGAGCCTTGATTATCCAGATTATTACACAGAGAGAAAGAACATTCTCTATTACAGAAGCTATTTTATGTTTAGGTCTCTTTGCACAACAGCCTAGCCTTTACCTAACTGATACATACCCTTTTGTCATAGGTTGGGTTCTCTAGGAATCAGAATCTGAGACTATGATGCATGCATGTAGGAGGTTTATTGGAAATGGCTCTCAGTATTATGATGGATAGGGAAGTAGGGTTTAGCAAAGAAAGAATGTGAACCACACACGGTGATAACAGAAGCCACAGACTATTCCAGGGGAAGCTCTGAATCTGAAATGTCCTTTCTTGTTGAAGCAAGAAGACTAGACATTTGTACCTCCAGATTGACCAATCATTACATGCTTATTGTCCCTGAGGAAGAAAGGGGGATATGAGTAAGGATGCTGTCTTTGACTAAGAAAAATACCTGGCTATTTTCAACAAGGGTCAGTTGAGAGCCGAGAGCCACCAACATGTCCAACAGTTGGGAATACACACATCAACCCTGAAGGTAAAGCTGAGTAATGACAGTACTCACTTCTGCCCACTCCTGCCATATCTCTGACCCAGTTGTTTCAAATAAGTTCTTTGAACAATAAATCCCGGATTCTAGTTTATCTCTTTCCTTGAGGAAACTTATAGGAAGTGAACAAAATTCAGTACCAACCACTGCAGCTGGTCTCAACATTGCAACTGATTCTCATCATGCCCTCCTACATCATGTTGTCTCAATTCTCCTCATTCTCAACTTATACCTCTAATAGTCTAGATGGCCAAGGTGACTTAGAACCTCATCCTTAAAAGGTCTGAGTCCATGGTTGCCAGGCTTTTCTCAGACTTTTGCTGTAGCACTTGTCCTTTGGTCTAGGCACAGACGTCCTCAAACTATGGCCCACGGGCCACATGCGGCCCGCTGAGGACATTTATCCGGCCCACTGGGTGCCGCTGCCTGTCCTGCTTAGCAGCCGACTCGTCCCGGGCCCGCAGTGCGCATAGGAATTTGTTCATAGTTTTTTTTTTTTTAAAAAAAAAACTATAGTCCGGCCCTCCAACGGTCTGAGGGACAGTGAACTGGCCCCGTTTAAAAAGTTTGAGGACCCCTGGAGGGAGTACCAAGAGATGCTCCATGGATCACTTGGGCACAAAACATACCGTTCTCTGCGTTCCTAACATCCCTACCTCCACTGGATGATCAGGGTTAATTACTCCTGGAAGGATGGTGACTCCTTTTTGTTTGCCTGTCACTTAGCACAAGGATCCCTAGTGACTAGATGACAACTATAGCCTAAAGTTTAATGACACTTTTGCTGTGTCCTTTGGTGGAAGTGTTTTCCATTGAAAACCAGGAATTGTAAACATACAGGTACCAGTGTTGTGCAAATAGAAAGTGCAAATTTCCCAAGGAGGTCAATGGGAATCACAATAAGAAAAAAACACTTCTGCTTTCACTCATATGTTCCTGGACACATGTATTCTTCCTGTTGTAAACAAAACAGCATCTAATCATATTAGATGTAGAATAGATGGTGCATCCTAGAGGATGGTGCTCTATTCTTACTGGGTATTATCTCTGAACTAGTGCTTCATTTGCACGAGGCAATCTGTATGTCTATCAGGCTGGCAGTTTCAGGGTGTGATAAGTGATAGAACCAATGTTTTCCATGGTCATATCCCATCACAATCACTTCCTTTGCTAAAAAGTGTCTCTTGGTCTAACATGATATTTTATGGGATTCTTTGTTGGAGCACCATACACTGTAATAATGACAAAGTCAAATTCCTACCAGTTTATGTAACATTTCTAGTCTAGATAAATAGCGTCCCTTCCAGGGTAGTGAATTCCAATGTAATCAACTTATCACCTATGTCCTCAAAAAATGGTGGTAGGTCAAGAACTGAGTTTATATCTATGTTGCTGGCACACTGGATATTAGCCAGCAGTCGCTAGGTCAGCCTTGGTGGGTGTGAGTCCATGAAGAGCTTCTTCTATGAAATATTCTTGAATCCATTTATGTATCAATTGTGTTGATAAGAGAGCTGATTTCTATATATTTAGTTATTTATTGCTTCTTCCTTGTTGGATACTTTAACATATAATACAGGATATTTACTCCATTTCTTAGGTCCACACACATGCCTCATCACCAGATCATTTTGTACAACATCTTCTAATGTTTTTCTTTCCAGCTCCTGATGAACCAACCAACACATTCACTACTACCCAGGAGTTTGTCTGTTTGTTTGTTTGTTCTCTCTCTCTGTGTGTGTGTATGGTTTGTTTGTTCTCTCTCTCTCTGTGTGTGTGTGTGTGTGTGTGTGTGTGTGGTTTGTTTGTTCTGTGTGTGTGTGTGCGTGTGTGTGTGTGTGTGTAACCTTAGTCCACTTCTGTTCCCCCCCAAAAAAATTGAGGACAGGTGCACCATTAGAAGCTCTGCTCATAGGAAGGGCTCCTTCCGACGATGGCCCCATTAAGGTCTTCCTTGAATGTGGCCATAGTCCACTTTTAACTTGCACTCAGTTTTTGAGATGACCCATACATGAACCAAGATTGATCTTTCCCTCCTCCTTCAGCTTCTGTTGTACACCTGGCATTTCTTTCAGGGCTCCAGGTACAAAATCTGTCTCAGGACTAGAGACTTGGCAAAGGAGTTGACTTTGCTCAACCTTCTGATCATCCATCTTGATTTATTTTTACTGTGTGGATTGAACAATACTCTTGTTGGCTCTCCATCTATATTGCCCCTAGGACCACTGTATTCTATTTACTGTCTCCACAACTGTCCCACAAAGCAGATACTGTACTCTAATCTTGCCACTCATTATAGAAATATCATTGCTTATTCAAGAGTTACCACTTGAGCTCTATTAGTTGGAATCCTATCATCCTCAATTACCAATAGCATCCTCAGTTACTAATAGCATCCCCTACAATCAGCCACCACCAAATTTCTCAACAATGCGGGATCCTGTCTCGTCTGCATATTCCCTATCACTTATATAAATGGGGTGTCTACCTGGCCCCCCTGATGAATACATTCAGCTGATAGGTATTCTATCCTTATACGTACTTCTACTTGAGCATATCCACCTCTCTGAGCTTTTTTTATCCCTTTTTATATCATCTACCAGTGAGCACCAGCTGTGAGAGGTGTGGTGAGCAGATTATACAAAGGGAGAAGTTGAACTGTGGTAGAGTTGCAGCAGAGGTTTCAGAAGGTCTTACTGGGAGCTCTTGAAATGGGATAGATATTCAGAATTATCTACCTGAAAATAAAAGGGACTGGCCTTTATACCTCTGTGTCTTGGATGTATACTGTCCCAAAGGAATGGATATGAACTTGGACAAGGCAGCTTCCTTTTGATTGAAGACAATTCCCAAAAGGGGTTCAGCTGAGATATTGTAGAACAAGCATGTCAAACTCACGGCCCACGGGCCACATGCCTCATTTATTTGGACCGTGTTAGCCTTTGAGTTTGACATGCTTGTTGTAGAACATCAACACTCCCAGCAATCCTGAATGTGTTTCAATCCTGAAGGGGGTCTGGGCTGTACCCCACAGCACCCAGGACACCAATGTCCACTACACTGCGAGCCAAGCCGGTCTCTAACATGATGCCAAAGCCATTCTCTTCTGACTGCACGGGTTGCTTCCCCATCTTGGGTCTTCACCATACAGCTAACTCAAACATCTGCAAAATAGTGCAAGTATCTTCTCCCTTGTCTTTCCTGACCTCCATTAGTCTATTCTGCCTACTGCCTCTCCTTTTTTTGCCCCCATAGTAATGTTTATTATCATTTTATCACATTATATTGGAACAATTTAAACCCACATTAAATAGGAAATGCCTTGAGGGCAGGGACTATGTCTTATTCTCCTAATTTGACATGTTGCCTGGCATGTAACAGGCACTCCTCCAATGTGATTTATTAAAAGTGTGGGTAAATGAAAGAGTTAATAACTTAGTGAATGTTCACATACACTCTCATTTTATTTCCAAAATGAATTTCAGGCAGCCAAGTTCCAAAAACCCAACATACTGCAGCTCATGGAATAGTAGCTCAAAATATACAAAACCTGGCAGAAATGCATGTCTCACTCTATGGAATGGCACACTATTGGGGTATAAATATGAGTCTTGGAAAAACCCTCATTTCAATGCTACAGATACCCAGATTGGTGACAGCAGGGTATCTTCTCACAAGGACAAGAGATCCCAGCCAATAGCACTTTCAAGAATGTGTAAGCAAAGAGTTAACAGTCTCACAGCTGCCTTTCATTGGAGGTGTTAATGAGGTGACAGGGGGAAAGATTTTAAAATAAAATTGCCTTCACTCATTCCAGTTACATTCCAGTACAATGGGAAGACAGGAATCTCTCTCCACTTACCCTCTCTCCCTACCCCCACTCTAATGAGGTCTGACCTTAGCTCTGTGGTTGCATGCCTTAAAATGGTCCACTAAGAATTTGGAACTGCCCACTTAGTTTCCAAACCTCAGGTTACTAAAATTTGGTTACCGGAGACACTTGGGTTAGAGAATATTATTTAAAAAATAATGAGTGGTGAGACAGAGCTGGGATGTCATCTGTGCGAGCAATCAGAAACCCGAGCATGAAGTCATTCCAACATACCTTCTGCTTGTTTATTTAGAAATTCTCTGTTTCTGTGGCATGAATCAGAAGTAAAGAACATTTTAGAAGGAAAGGATCCCTAAGATATGGTCCTGACAGAGTCTCTGCAAAAGGTCTCAAACATGGCTAAAAGACAAGATCGTCATTCCAGCTGCAAGTTTTCAACATCCCACAGTACCCCATCATAGAAAAGTTCGGGATAAAAGGATGCTGCAGTAGGTACATATTGCTGGAGGCATCAATGATTTAAATTTCTAAGGAAACTACTTCAAGGATGAGGTGAGTGAGCCTCACTATGAAACAGAGAGAAGGCCACAGTCCAGGGGCTTAATCACAAGGAACAACAACAGCCTGTAATTATTGGAATCGAGAGTCTAAAAAGGAGTTCCAGAGACACGTTTATTTGAATTGGGCAAGCAATTCGCCTCACTGAATCTCAAAATTATCACATATGAATATTATTGTAATAATTATTGAGGAGGAGGAGCATTTGTCTAGGGATTCTCTATTCATGATAGAATGCATATGCCGTTTGTGTGTATAATATTAAAAGATCTCTATGAGTAGAAAAGGCTCTGTACTTGATTTTGTCAGGACTAGTTAAAAACAAATATGAGGAGAAATACTAGTTGTTCAATTAGAATGCTTCACTCGGTTGAGAAATTACTTCATCTCTCTGCCTTAGTTTCCTTATCAATAAAATGGGACTCATAAGATTTACCACAGAGGGTTTCTATAATGTTTAAACAACTTAGCAAACATAAAGCAGCTAGTATAGTCCCTGACTCATAGTGAAGAGTTGTACCTGTTCTTGGCTTTTCAGTGCACTCTCTATTGATCTCAGGGGTCTTTGCACCCAGGTGCTACTGAAGAAGCCCCTGTTTAGGAGAATGGAGAAAAGAAAGGAATGCTTTAGTCACTTAGCGGTTATTTGCTCCTATGACAAATAGTCTTCAGTACAACCCTACTTTCAAATGAACAGATTCACATTTCTTGAACATATTTTAGTTTAATGTCTATACCAGCTCCTCACTAACTATGATAAATATTTTCCCACGGTCATCAAAAACATTGTAAAGGTTACAAACAGGCCAGGGCAGCAGCTATGCAAACACGCGTAAGCACCCTTCAACAGCGGGCCTGGAGTGCTGAGGGGAACGTGTAAGAGGCCTCTAGGCCAGCTATTTGCTTTCCCACTTACACAAAGCCAACAGACCAAAATATAATAATAATAATAATAATAATAATAATAATAATAATAATAGCTTAGGCTGGCAAATGAAGAACATTATTTTTTAAAGGATTGATACATAAGAAAAACTTTTGTCATATTTTAGTTTAATGTTAAAAATAGAAGAAGAGGTTGTGTACCTTCAATTAAATTTTTCTGTGAAACTCAAGCTGTTCTAAAATGCAGTCTTTTAAAAAATATAAGAAGAAGAAATGGGTCAACTTGGGCATATTTCATAGGGAAAATATAATTTCATAAATACTAACAGCATTAGAAGAGCACTGAAAAGCGTTTGTATACCTAATATTTTATTTTGTCCTTATAACAGTCTGGTGAAACAGGTAAGATGAGCTTCTTATTCCTGCAATCTTTTACAACTGAGACCAAGATAACAGCAAATTAAAGGGATTCAAGATTTTCACCCAAACCTCCTTACTTACCCTAGCATATCACTTGTATTTCAAGGGAATATAATATAAGGACTTGGCTACAAACAAGTTGGACGGGCTGGAGAAGCAAAATAGGAGAGAAGCAACACAAGTAGAAAGTGATGAGTATTATTGTGGTCACAGTTATTGGAAGGAGAAGAGAAGAATGAGACTGAGAAAGAGGACGAGATGTTCTCAGCGTCTGGTGAGAGATCTCGGTGCCAAATCACCATCCAAATATATGGTTTCTCAAGGAAACTCAATACCCACATCTTGTGACATTAAACCCGGCCTCTTTATTGATTTTTGTGTTAGAATAAAAATAGAAAAAGTTAGAAACAAAATAACATAGCAACAGAGCATATACAAGATTTCAAGGCATTCCTGAGAAACAGAATCATCCGTAGCCTCTTGGCCCAGCCTGGTCCTGCAATTCCTTTGCTCCCCTGAGCCAGCTGTGGCAGGCCTACACTGGGAAGGGGGACTGGGTCTCACAAAAATACTTTGGGAAAATGGGGCTCTTTGGATAGACCTTGTTTCAGGAGCTCCCTGGCCTAGTAGCAATGCAATGTTAGAGGCCTACATGTTCTCAGTGAAATACAAACATCCAAGCATAATACGCTACCTAAGCACAGCCTGAGGTAGACAAAGCAGCCATAATGTCAAATAAATGGGATTTGAACAATTATAATTCCTATATATTAAGCTTACTATTTGGCAAGTACTTATTGTTTTTATGTTTATACATTCATCTCATTTAATCCTCACCCAAAACTTTTGCGGTAGAGACTTTTGCTATTCGCATTTTAAAGATACAACTAATTAATGGAGCTGTGATATGAACCCAGGCTGTTTAATTCCAGAAACATACTCATCACCAGAGTTGTTTTCGTCCGTGTCATTGGAAGGGTGACTATTCCACATCCCGTTCTAAACCCCTCCGTCCTTCTGGACCCATGGATGACCTACTGTTGCTTGGCCAAGGAAGGTCACAGAGGGTATCAGCCACTATGTGCGTCCTGATTATATTACACTCATGTGCATCCTGTCACTTATAGTTTTTTTACACCAAGCAGTGGATCATTTTTTGTTTTTGTTTTTGTTTTGTTTTGTTTTGGGGTTTTTTGAGGGGATTTTGTTGGGTTTTTTTGTTTTGTTTTGTTTTTTTGCATACAGTACATTTTCCCACATGTACATGGCATATAGCTAGTGCATTTGACTTTATAGTAACTATTATTTCATGCATTTTGTTTTGTTTTGTTGTTGGTTTCTCCTGGAGGAACCCAGTCCTAAAGCATTATTATATAGCTGACCTGGAAATTTAAATAAGGAAATTAAGAATACCATTTACAAATGCACCTGGTGTTAATTCAGAACTTCATAAAGATACTAATATAAAATTAGGAAAAGAGTAAGAGGATAAAAAGCTGAAAGTCCAGGGTTTGATTGATTTCAACCAGTTTTATGGAGGTTTTTCGTTTGTTTGTTTGATTTTGGGTTTTTTGTTTTACTTTCTCCAGGTATGTGTGTTTGTACGGTATATTTTAAAAGATGGTCCATTTCCTAATCTTTACTTATACAAAAGGATCCCAAATTTCAACCCAGGGTCATTTCAATGGCAATTAATATTGTATGCTGCCAATGACCTTGTTAGTTACAAATTATTACCTTCTCCAGACATAGGTAATGGACATAAATTTAGAGCTATTCTATCAGGAAAAAAAAAGAGAAATTTAGCAATGGGAACATGCCATCTTCCCTTTGCTATACACTCGCCAAAACAAGATAAGTAAGCTCACCAGGATTTCAACGCCTTCTAGGTGTTAGGGATTTTCACCTTTATTACTAATGTGTGAGTCCTCCTCTTTCACCTCTGAAACTCTTGCCAGCGCCGAGAGCTACCCTGTAGCAATGGGGAAGCTCCTCTGCTGTTCTCGAAAGATCATCACCATTTGCACAGTGAAGTATTTGGCACAGCCCGTGGATTCGGGAGCACGGAAGAACCCTGAAAATGTAATATTTTAATCATTGCTTCTCTAAAACATATGCTGAAGTTGTGTTTTCCAGCTAAGGAATGGTCTCAGCTATCATCCGTATCTCACTCACAAAGAAAGGTTCTCAGGCCAACTTGGCAGCTTCGAGCGATCCAGTCTATCTGGAAATCTTTCAGCTCCCCGGTTAGCATTCTTCATGTCCAAATCCAGGTGCCAAAACTTTCACTGCGCAATAGAACTACTGTTTAACTGCCTCTCTCACCTGCTACTGTCACTGAGATACAACCACTACTATGTTTAGAGCTACTTGAGGAAAAGGGTTGTCGAGCCATATGCTGCATAGTAACGGCTACATGTCCCTTAGCTGTTTCGGTTAGTACAACTGTGCAATTCCTCACCCAGCAGCAGCGTTGAGCCCAGGAGATGGATCAGTTAAACCAGGAATCTAGCTCAGGACTAACAACGCATTAAGATAATCCATGGACCCAGAGTGACCGCACGCTCACTTTGCCTGAGACAGTCCTTGTCTGTGCTGATTGTCAAAGTATAATTACCAACAGTGTCCACTTCTACTCACAAAGATGTACCAGTTTGGATAACTGTATGGTCACCCTAATTGTACCTATAAAAGATCAAGGGACCAAGATGAGCATAATCTCAAGCCAAAACATCTCACTGGTATACATCATAGGCCATCTCACCTCCTTCCTGACATTTGCTGGCATCTGCATTGTTAACACGTTAAACTATAACATATTGTACCCCTAGCATCCATCAGATAGCCTGGCACAAAAGGTAGTCACCTTATAATTTGTGAGATAGATCATGTCAAATCAGAAGAAACACCTTTCATTCCTGCAATGCAAACACATTTATTATATCTCTCCTGTTTGCAGACACTATGCTAGAAGGTGGGAGGTAAATTACTGCCCGCAAGGAGATTGCAGTGTCATGGGAAAGACTGATTTAAGATCTAATTTTAGTAATAATAGTGGTACAACATCATATACTATAGGAGTGTACATATAACCCAACCTTGAGAAATGTAGGAAAGTTTCTTGCAAAATGTGACACATAACTAAAGGAGAGGAAATGAGATGGAAGAAGGTTCTCTTCCAAATTTTATGCACAAGGCACATTGAGAGAACAGAAAGTCATGTGTGACTACAGTGAAGATGGAGGGCTGAAGGACAAGGCTGGCAGTGGGGATGTAGAGGAGCACAGAGAAGACCATGCACATCATTAAGGACATTGGACTTTATCTCGAAGCAAAGGAGGACAGGAACCAAGCCTTACATAGAAAAGGGGCTTGATGAGACTTGACTTTAGAATGATCGCTCTGGCTACAATATTGTGACTTAAGAAATCACAAAGTACTTTTTGTTAATGGGGAGAGAAGGGGATATCACTTTTGTGTTTTATTTGAATGTGTTGAGTCCTCTATGGAGAACATTCTCCTTGATAGAGACAACCATGACTCAACAGTGAGGCACTCATGATTCAGTTACTAGTTCCAGGATTTAATTTGCTGGTGTCCTTGGCCAAACCGCACGAGGCTTACTTGGACCTCAATTTCCTTGTCTATAAAATATGGATTGCTGTACTCACCTTTCACATAGGGTGATGTGAGGAACCGCTATTGAAAGGCAGCCAACTTAGGGGGGGAAAGTGTTGCAGAAATGCTTAATAAGTTCCAAATAACAGCCAAGAAAGATGAAATGTGTGTGTCAAATGTTCAAATGTGCAGTGGGAGGGTTTCAACTATAAGATTTAATTATCTGGAGGCTCATTTTTACTAGGGCTGTTTGTCCCAGCTAACTCTGAGGCTGGGGTGACAGTCTTACTCACCAATTAAGAGATGACAATCTAGATCCATGTCTGCTCAAAGGCATGTCCCTGCCCCAGGACTTGGGCTCCCTTTCGTAAGAACCCTTCCCTGAATCCACAAGAGTCCAGCCCACAACTTATAAAATCACACTCTGAAACTAATCTCTGGGGGAAAATAATGTGCCATTTAAATGATTAAAAATAAAAGAACTGGATGTAAAAAGATGAGAAAGAGATCATTGAGTCTCTCCATTATCCTCTTAAGATACTGCAAAAGATCAAACTCTTTAGATTTAAATGAAGAGGTATTGATAATAACAATCATAATTCGTCAAGAACAGGTTATGGGCAAAGTGCTATTCAACGCATTTTGTGAACATTAGCTCATTTGTTCCAGAGAGTCATATTATTTCCTGTTATATCTCATTTCTTAATGCTTGAGTTTGGAGAAGTTAAGTCCTGCCCATCTATAAAGTGACGGAGCTTAGATTACAACCCACATTGGTACAAATCTAGCTTTATTCTCAATGCCTCTGCACTGCTCTGCTAAAAACTACTAAACGTCCTATCACACTGCCTTCTTCTTGCTGGGGTCCTACTTTCTCACCCCTACCCAACCCTGCTGCTCATATCATCACTGGCATGTGAAGTGCTGTTTCCAGAATGAGTCAGTCAAGATAGGAAGATTAATTTATTTTAGTGGATATGTGTCAGTGTCACTATTTTTAAAAAGTACATCGTAACAACTTGCACATCACACAAAATCCCTCCAATGGGCCATGCCAATATGACCCTAAAAAGGAGTGAGTGATCTGTCCTTTTGTACATGTTCCATCAAGAGCACCCGTCAGTAGTCCATGGTTCATGTCAGCATATTCAACAACATAAGTAAAAAATCCAGGTACTTTTCTGAAAAATAGATGCAACATCAGAGAATAGAAATATCATTGAGATAAGCCCCTTTTGGGGTAAATCCTATAGTTTGGTAAATCCTATAGTTTGGTAAATCCTATAGTTTCTCCTTATCCTATTACAAACCAAAAAATTGGTTGTGATGGTTGTATCAAGCTGTACTTATTATATCAACAGTATGCTGAGTTGCAAACTTGAGTTCCATGCAAGTTCTCCAATTACACTTTGGGAATTCTGCAAAAATATGATGCAAATTTATTTTAAAATATATTTCTTAAATTATTCTAAGATAATTTAAAAACCATATGCATATTCAAATTCATACATTCACACATACATCCATGCTGAACTCATCTATGTAACCAGCTGCCTACTTAACATCAGTTTTAACCATAATGTCTGCAAATTCAAACTCCTGATATTTTTCACCCTGCTCCCCAAACTTGATCCACCGACAATCCTCCATAATTCAATAGGGGCAATTCATCCATACATTAGCATCTTTCTTGACTAATTTCTTCACTCACATCTCATATCCAAATCCCCTATCAAATGACCACATCACACCACCTCCACTGCCCTCATCCTGTACAAGTCACCAGCATCTCTTACTTGGAGTATTGCAATAGCTTCCTAATTGGTCTTCTTTCATTTGAACTCTCTCTGTTGCACTCTAATCCAAGCATGTCAAACTCAAAGGCTAACACGGGCCAAATAAACAAGGTTTAAGTTTATGTGGGCTGCAAAAAAAACACACACAAAAGCTTCAATTTTCATAAAAACATAGGTTTATTTCGATAGACATGCTAAATACAAAGGGCTAAAATAAATGAGTCATCATTAACATTTTAATAAAAAATTAATATTTTTTCTTGAACATTAACTTACCAGACACCGAATAACTGCACAAATTAATAAGCGTAACACAAATAAACCCATTTTTTTTTATTCTCCGAAAGCAAAATATTTCCTGTTGAGCACACCAAACAAGTCAGTACAACACTAATGATGTGACAATCAGCTGCTAAACATTCGCTGCTAGTATTAGTGGAGAGAAATGGTGCGCCTGCGCATAAGGGAAATGGATGCAACACGATTATAGTAATCAGTTATTAGTGAATGTTGTAGTTCATTATTAATAATTATGTACAACAGGACATTGTAAAAATTAAGTTATGAAATTTTTATTAAAACGTTTCTTACATACCATTATATTGGCTGGGCCACAAAAATATTGCAGCCCATGGGCCGCGAGTTTGACATGCTCTAGTCTCATCCCAGCAGGCAGAGTGATGCTTTTAAAACTAAGTCAGACCATGACTCCAAGATCATTTCTCTCAAAATCTTCCAAAAGTGTCTCATCTTATTTTGAGAAAAGCCAAAACTCCTTGGATGACCTACAAAAGCTTACCCACTCCCATCCTCTTTGCCTGGCTGAATTTATCTTCTAAGACTCACCTTTTCTCACTTCACTCCAGCCACACAGGTTTCCTCTCTGCTGTGCAAACATCTAAGGCATGTGCTGCCTCAGGGCCTTTGCACCTCGGGGTTTTCTCTGCTTGCTCTTCCCCAAAGAGCAGGTCTCTCTTTCACCTGTTTCAGGTCTTGGCTTAGAAAGGTGTTCTTAACCACACAACTGAAAATTGCACTCTCTTGCCTTGGCTGGATGGCTCAGCTGGCTGCAGCATTGTCCAGTATGCCTGGTTGCAGATTTGATTCCCAGTCAGGGCACATGCCTAGGTTGCAGGTTTGATCCCCGGGTTGGGACGTGTATAGGAGGTAACCAATTGATGTTTCTCTCTGTCATCAATGTTTCTCTCTCTCTCTCTCTCTCTCAAATCAATAATCATATCGTTGGGTAAGGACTTTTTTAAAAGATGCAAAAGAAATATCTCAGAAGAAATAAATAAAATGCTGGTGTCAACTGTCACCTCAGGGGAGGGAAATTGCACACTGTGTACCCTCCTGCACTGTTTGAATCTTGTACCAAAAGGAGATGCTACTTCTTTGAATTAATAACTTTAAAAACTCACATCGCAAATTATTTTGGAGAGTCACTAATCACTGCAAGGTTCTTTAGGTCCACTTTTTCCTTTTCATGTTGATCCTGTCAGTTTTATAAAACTGGTCCCGTTGTGGTTTATTTCCATCACCATGAACTACATGTTATTGGAATGGAAGTGATTTCTTCTTTTCACCTGCACTATTTTAAGTTTGCAAATGTGATGTTGACCCCGATGTTTCTGCTACTAATAATAACCTGCATGATCAGGACCTCATCTAGAGCTCACTGGACAGGTTGAGTCCCTCTTAGCAGCAATGCCCTCCTATTCTACTCACTCTGCCTATTCTTGCACATATGCACATCAAGACAACATGCTCCAGAAACATGGGAACTGAGTTGGGAATTGAGATGTTCTGGATTCTAATCTTTACTTCCAGTACTCCGGTGATCTCACTCAAAACTCTCCCCACCCTGCCTGGGCCTCTGTTTTCCTGTTTGCCAAGTAAGAAGTGTACACCTCCTAAGCTCACACAAACATGGTAAGGTAATGTGCGTAAGTGCCAAATATGATACACGCTACCATTTCTCAATATCAACAACAAATGTGCCAAAACAGTGGCAGGAAACCACATGTCTTAGAAAACAAAGCTGGAAAAAAAAAAAAAAAAACCTTAAAGGTCAAGAATTACAGCATAGACTCCCACTCACTTTAGCCTTTGATTTCTCAAAGATGATGTCACTGAAAAACTGTGGCTTTGGAATCTCACTAACCAAAGTGAAGACCACGAAACTGAGAGTCCCTTTAAACCAGGGACTGAGTATCATTTCCGTTGTGTCCTCAGTGCCTCCAATAGTACTTGAAAGCAGCCCTCAGAAACCCTCCTGAGTCCATCTTATTCATGGGCATGGCTTTTATAACCACCCCTACAATGGTTCTCATAAGTTTATATCTCTAAGACAGAACTCTCATTTAAACTCCAGACTTATTTATGCAAATTAGCATCTCATCTTGGATATCTAAAGCAGCGGTTGCCAACCGGTGGTCCGTAGGCCACTGGTGGTCCGTGAGGTCCAAAAGGTTGGCGACTGCTACTCTAAAGGATATCTTACAATACATCCAAAGGCAATATTATAAATGTCCCCCTCAAATATGATCATCTTGCACAGTTCCCTATACAAATAATGGCCCTACCATCTAGCAAGCTTTGCAGGCAAAAATCCTAGAGCCTTCTTCTTCCCCACCCCTATAACCAATCCATCGACAAGTCCTTCCAGTTGAACCTTCTAAATAGCTTTCTTTTCCATCTCCTTTTCTCCATCACACTCCCACCACCCTTCTGCACTAGGCCAACTATTTGGTCTATCACTAGGGCTGGTTTACCCTCTATTCTTTTTTTTAATATTTTTTATTGATTTCAGAGAGGGAGAGAGAGATAGAAACATCAATGATGAGAAAGAATCATTTATCAGCTGCCTCCTGCACGCCTCCCACGGGGGATCAAGTCTGCAACCCGAGCATGTGCCCTCAACTGGATTCGAAATTGGGACCCTTCAGTCCGCAGGCCAATGCTCTATCCACTGAGCCAAACCAGCTAGGGCACCCTCTATTCTTATCCTTCTTTCTCCTGTCTGCTCTCTACCTTGCAATCAGAGTAATAAGCATATCATACACATGCTGAAGTTTTGAATGCATTACCGTTTTTAGGATGAAGATAGAAATAAACAGAAAGGCTTGTATCTCTAGTTTCATACCTCATTGCACACACACACAGAACCAGCCCCACTGGAATCTTCTAGTCTTTTTTACTTGCCATACCCCTCTGTGCCACAAGGCCTTCTACTTACCCATCCCTCTCTTGCTATGCTTTTCCTTCCCCTTCACTTGGTTAACTCTTACTCACCCTACATATCCAGCCCAGGTATTATTTCAACAAAAAAAACATTGCCTTCCTTCCTGGAGCAGGTCAAACAGCCTCTGATATACCCTCTTAGTAACATGGATCTTTCCATCGCAGCATTGAACATAATTGCAGTTTTACATTTATTTAGGTCATTCTTTGGTTTGCATGTATTTTTCTACTTATGTAAGTATCATATAAATAAGGGCTTGGTAGATTTTTCCTCATTGTTGTATCTCTACTGCCTGAGTCATGAAGGTACTCAAGGAACATTTGTTTCATGAGTGTTTCCATGAATACATTTTTGTGGGAGAAATGATAACCAAGCGTTGACACACACTCTGCATGATCCTAAGCAAACAGCTTGGAACTTCTAAGTGAAATGTCTTTATCTGTAAAACTGGATATTAAAAATAATTGATTTACCAGTTCAGGGAAGGATTAAATAAGGCTGTATCATAAAACTTTTAGTCCTGTGCCTGAAAATACTCTTATCAATAGATACCAGTTTTCTCCTCCTTGATCCCTCATTTGGTAGTTTAAGTAATAAAAGTTATCTCTTCAATAAATAAACAAGTGATTTATTAAAGACATATGATTTGCTCAGATAACAGTGTTTCAAGCCACAGGAGTGAAAGAAATACAAAAGACAAGGGCCCAGCTCTTATAGAGGTAAAAAGACTGGAAATACAAAGTAGAAAAATAAAATACTAGATGAGTCCCACAGCAATACAAACAAAACATGTTTTTCACAAACCCCTGCAGGATTCATTGCCAAATAAGTGAAAAGTGCTGTGAGTCAGGGAAGAGAGAACCCATCAAAGCTGGAGCCGGTGGGACCTGGGTAGGGCCTTTAGGAAGGTTCTGATGGTGCTGGGCAGAGAATTGGGAGCCTTGTGAGTGGGGGGTTGGTCAGTGCTGATAAGACAGAAGAACACGAGGAGCAGGATTATTCCAAAAACCAAAGAGGAGACCAGGTTGCCTGGGGCAGGAGAGTTAGAGGAGATAAGGCTAAAAGAGTACTTTGAAGAATCAGGTATATGAAGTTTTGAATGCCAAGGTATGAAATCTTGACTTTGCTCTCTGAACAGAAATTTTAGGAATATAACCCATTACAAATCTAGATGTGTCAACCATTGCAAATGCAAGTAAAATAGAGCATAGCTTCCCCAATTTGGTCCCTAAACTTTTACAAAAGTCCATGTCCGAGGGAGGGGAGGGAGGGAGGGAGGGAGGGAGGGAGGGAGGGAGGGAGAGGAGGGGAGGGGAGGGGAGGGGAGGGGACGAGGGAAGGAGGGAAGCGAAGAGCTGGGAATTTCCTTCCCAAATGACTGTGCCCACTTTTCCTTCTTAGATTAATTCCTGAAATCCCATAAGGGCTACTACTAATTCTAAATAGACTATAATCTATAGGCAATTCTCAGAGATAGAGGAATGGACAGATCTGGAAAGGTGAATTAAAGCCTAATATTTACCTAAATGGGGCATCAATAAGCTATCAAAAGACAGAACTTAATTTTAAGGTGTGTGTGTGTGTGTGTGTGTGTGTGTGTGTGTGTGTGTATTACTTGTGGGTTAGTAAGAACTAGGGATATTCAAATTTGAAAATAATGTGATGATGATAACAGAGGTAGACATAAATTGCTGTGAGACTACAGTGTTGGGAAGCTACTGATCCCACATGGGGAATGAGGGAAAGTGGGATACGTGAGCTCTTTGAAGAAGCGGGCATCTGAACTGGAAGTTGAGGGGTGAGCAGTAGATTGTATTGGGAGAAGGAAGAGAAAGTCATTGTAGCAGAGGTAACAGTATTGTGAAAACCTAGATATATGAAGGGTTTAGGATGACTGGAAAGGAAGATACACACTGGAAGTTGTAGGAGACTAAGCTGGAGAGAGAAATTCTTTTTCTATGTATCCCACCAGGACAGAAGCAGAGCAAGACGAGGGCAAGACCTGAACACGTTTAAGGAGGAAATGTAGATCCCAAAGGACAGAAGCTGAAATACCAGTTGTTCCATGGTCTAACTCTGTCACATTGAGTAACTTTATTTAATCTCCAAGCCTCAGTTTCATCATATAAAAACAAAAAACAAACAACCAACTAATTTAATACCTGCCTCAAAAACCTGCAATAGGACCAAATGCATAAGCATGCAAAAATCTGACACATAGCTGGGCTGTGGGAAATGTTTGTTTTCTTTTCCTTGCGACTTCCATTTCACTTCCTTTAGCCATCCCTAATCTCTCCTCACCACCACCGGACTCCAGCCCAGTTCCGCTCAGTGTTAGCTTTGATGGGTCATCATCTCTTTGGGTGGCTCCTTTCTAGTCATTGCCTGATTCAAGCCATCAGCCCAGATCTCAGCATATCAACATGTCCCTGTCCCTCACAGAAAAGCATTATCAAAGGTTTGGATTTTCTATGTGTAATTGCTGGATTGAGTACCAGGGTTCTTTTCACCCCCTGCCCAGCCTACAACCTCCCTAACTCCCAGCACAAACAACCATTCAAATTTGCAGCCAGCAAAGGGGAAAAAGAACGTGTGAGACTCCCTGGGAGACTGGCTATTGTTTGGGGGAACTGGAAGCCACGGTGCTCAGAGTGTCCATCCTCCCTCCTCACCACACACCCTGCTTCCTGTCAATCATCCTGGAACACCGAGTGCTGGGCCAACAATTTTGTCCACAGGATGTTTGTTCGCAGGCACTGCCTCCCAAGTTTCAAAGCTCATGGCTTCCGCTAATAATCCAAACACAAAAATGAGAGAGGGGGGAAAACCCTTGGGCAGTGCTTCTTATGCCTAATAAGGTCTCTTTATATTCAAAAATAGCAACAGGTTATCCTCTCAGCTGGCAGAAGCTGAAGAGGCGAGGAAGCCTGATCTTTAAGATCCTGAGACTCTGGGAAGTTGAAATACAGATTTCCGAGAATGGACACCCAAAGCTTGTCCTTACAGCACCTTTAGCTTATTTCATGGTCAACTTCCATAAATGATCAACTCCTGTTTGAATGGGCACACGGCACTGCTCAGAGGGTAAATGCCTTGCTACAAAGCCACAAAGCAAAACAATTTATAAGACACATACACAGAGAAATTCAAGGTACTCATCCAAAGTTGGGGGATACATCCAATAGCCTGAGGTCACTGGAAAATGTCTGCCATCCTTTCAGAGTGTGTATATGTTCTAAGGAATGTTTGAGATCCTAATAATTACATATGAAGCAATTAAGTTTGAAAAATGACTTTAAAACACGGTGATGTATGTTCTTTAGGGAACAGGTAAGAGAGTTCTCCTGCATGTTATTAATGAGGAGACCCCCCCCAAGGTCTTCCTGAGACACTCAATACTTCACCTGAGAGCCCTGGGCATGTTTATTCCCACAGCTTCTATACAATTATGCAACAGGAATTTTCAACCTCTGCATATTTGCCATCTACCACTTATAATCTTTTTTTCTCTGACCTAATGCTTCTGAGATTATTTTTGCCTATGATTTTGGACCATTATAAAAACTCCAATGGATGGTGGTGAAGGTTAAATGAGATAAAGTATAGAAGGTGCCTGGCATGCAATAGATGCTCAACAAATGGTAACCTAGAAAACAGAGAAGTTGGGGGAATTTCAGAGGCATTCCCAGGACTGCCTTTAAAGTGGCTCCAACTGCCACCTTCATCCTCAGCGAAGTATTGGGGACGACCCAGCAGTAATCCTAGTAAAGAAAGGCACAGAAGCCTTGAATGGGAACAGTTTTGGGGTAAGACAGATTAAGATGGTCCAAAAATGCATTATCAAAAGTATCCTAAATTCAAGAATCATTTGTCAAATGGAGTACAAGTTCGTGAGCAGAAGCAAGAACAAAAAAGCAATACATCCCAGTTGATCCCTGGAACCTTAACACGCACCTGCCAAGGAATGTGACTAGAAAGCAGGATTCCCAGACCAGGGTATACCTGGGGTAGGTCCTGTGTTAAAAAGACTTGGGAGTTTAAGACACCAAACATTTTAGAACCAAGTACTCAAGTTCTGGCCAGATTTCTATACAGTACGCAGCTGCTCTAACAGAAAATCAATCCCCAGGTTATTACAAGGAAATATATAACTTGAGAGTTTTCAAAAGAAATCTTTAGTATATAGAAAGTGGAGTTTGGGGGAAAGCTTATTAAACCAAGCCACTAAATGCTCAAAATTAGTGGACTATATACACAAGAGAAAAATATGCTATGTGGGTTTAATAAATTAAAAAAATTATTAATTTTATTAATTATTAATTGTATCATTTTATTTGTTTTAAATTGGCAAAGGTTTAAAAAACCACCATCAACCACCAGCGTACTGAAGAACATAAGGATGAGATTGACACAAATTTAGCTCACAGTACAGGTAGTAATCCACAGTATAGACTTTCTAAGTCAATATGAAAATATGTGGCGAGAATATTAAAATAGATTTATAAGTTCTGACTTAGTAATGTCATTATTCAATATCTGTCCCAGTGAAGTAAACAGAAATATGGCCCAAGCTCCATATTCAGAGTTGTTTACCACACTTATTTATAAGAACATCGCCATTAAAAATGGAAATACCGTAAGTGTCCTATAATAAGGAAACTGTTAAGTAGATCATACTGTCATAAATTATGGAGCCACTGGGAATCCCATTTTCAAAGGATATGTAAAATGACACTGAAAAATAATAACGATGGAAGGTAGCTTGGGAAACGAAGTGGGTTCTTGTACATTGTACCCTTCTGAATTTTCCAAATTTTCTTCAGTGTCCATAGCTTTCTTTTCTATTTAGAGAACAAACAATTCACAGAAATACAAACCAAAGTCCTCAACATTTACAGACAGACAGAAAAACAACCTGTAGCAATATCACTAACAGTACTTGTGAAAGCCAAAGTCCTTTAAACTGCAGCCAATTAGAATATCCACCAGGGCCCAGAAGACTCTGATATGAAGGAAAAATGGTTGCTTTTGTTTCTTTTTAAAAATCCATGTTGCTTTATCTAAGCAACCTGCAAAGTGTCCGAACGGCCATACGGGAGATGTACTTCCCACAGCTGCAAGGGAAACATTTGCAGAACAGAAAACAGCAGCCATCTCAAGACAGTCTTAGTCACCGCAGGATGGAAAGCACGTGAAATATTTAAAGCACAGAGTGGAGACTTCATTTTAAAATATCTGAATGGCAAGTACAGAGCTGTTTGCTTGTATTTCTGAGCTCAGTGAATCAGCAACAATGGGAGGGTTGGCGGGGAGGGCAAGAGGGAAAGAACGGAGGAAAAAAGAGAACAGCCAGTCACTCCAAGTGAAAACAGCCCCAAACAAACGGCCCCGGAGAAGTGAAGTTTTTGAACCTCGTTGTGCTTTGTTTCTTACATAAGTTCTGGGGCTGCAAAATAGGGCACGTTTTGTACTGTATGTTCTCCCAGAAAAGCCAAACAGAAACCAGTCATCATGGTTTCGAGAGAGCAAGGCCTCCCCTTTCTCATGTGTCAGCGACCCAGTCTCCACTTGGGCTGGGGAGCGTATCATATGTCATAAATCACTCCCTGATAGATATTTGGCAGCGAGTCAGCACCCCGGGCTAGGCAACAACGTACAGTATGGAAAATTTTTAAGGTGGAATCTTGATTTTGTAACTTAAAGACTTAAAAGCACCTCAAAACATTTTACTACTTCCTGGTACACACAAAAAAGGCCCGGAGAGCGGAATTATCCAGATGGTTTTCTGTTTTATAGGATATAGACACAATAAGCCACACAACTGTAAACCTGGAGGGGTTCTCTTGCTGCTGTTAATTCAACGCCAGTGAAAATGAAATGGAAGAGTTCGATCCCCATCTCGCCGAGTTACCAGGAAGGTGGAGAATCTGGGTTTGGACTCTCCATCCCCCCACAGTTCACCGTTCACCACCTCCTTAGAAACTGGGGAAGCAGCAGGGCGAGGGGGCTGGGGACAGATTTTATTGTAAGATAATAACAGGCTGTCAAAGGTACTGTCAGGGATTTCAACAGGAAGGCTTATAAGTTGACGAGAGTCATAGAAACCGCAATAGAGTCTTTTTCCTGATTCCGGGCCCCGATCCGATTTTTCGAGGGCCTCCGAGCGTGCACTCCCACCTTCTCAGATGTTGCAAACCGTTTCAGTCTCACATGTTCTTCTTCAGGAGCCTCTTTCAACAAATCAGGCATTTTTTTTTTTTGAAATTGCAAACTGCATTTAACCCCTAAGTCACAGCCTCTGGGCAGACACCCAGAGCCTGCTGAACCGGGTTGCTTGCAGCAGAGCCACTGTGCACAGAGGGGTTAACTCCACGGGCCTGGGACGTGCCCCAATGTTCTGTGTTCCCAGGCTGAGCAGTTCTTAGAAGGACTAAGTAGAAACGGGGAAATGCGGGCTGTGCCTGTGCAGTATGGCACTGTGCTCTCCATGGAAAACAATGCATGGAAAAACAAAAGCAAGAACTGAATAAACCGCTTTTCAAGTTTAAAATAAATGCTTCTTTTTTGTGTAGTGTTGTCGTTCACAAATTAGCCATCGTTGGGACAGGCTAAATATAAAACTCTCAATGTGGTTTATTTAGAGTTTTTTTCTGTCCAATCTCAATCAACTTGAGAGAGAAAACGATAAGTGAAATTTAGAGAAAAATGAGGGGAGTGTTTGGAGTGGTTATACGTGCACATAGGCCGATTCAGAAATAACTTAAGACTCTAAAATGATACCATGTCCGCTCTCATCCTATTGTCACCAATCAGTGAATTCTTGAGGTTCTGCTACTTTCCCTCCATGAGCATCTGAGGCTTGGTACTGATGTGTTCACAGGCTCATTACTCTCCTCAGGGCAGTCCCTGGAGAGCCCACCTGTAGCTGGTCATCAAGTTCAGGACTTGACCCCCTAACCATTACAGAAGAAAAACTTACTTCTTTCTTCAGGAAGCTCTAGGGCATGGTCCAGCCCACCTTGACACATCTCACAGTCCTTCACTCATCTCCATTTCTCCACCTTTGAACTCAGTGCTCCTCAGCTGGGGCTGCAAATTGCAATACCCTGGGAAGCGTTTAAAAATTCCAGAGCCCAGGCTACATCCCAGACCAATTATATCAGAGTCTTTGTGGGTGGCACAGAGGCATCAGTCTTGTTTAAAGCTCCCCATGCAACTCCACTTGCAGCCAGGGTGAGAACACCGCCCTGCCTGTTGTTCCTGTGTCCAGTCCTGCTCTCCTCTAATCAATGATTCCACTGAAGCGAGGAGGTAGCTTTCCAAAGTAACACATATGTTCATGTTTTCTCCCTGTTCAATGGTCCTTAAAAACCTCCTTAATGGCTTCAGAAAAATATCCAAATCCCTAAGCCTGATCATCAAAGCTTGCTGGTCGCCTTCTCTCTCTCTAGTCGCACTTCCTGCTAATTCCTGCCTCCAGGATCCTCACTGACCAGTGGCATGGAACTAGCGGAGCCCACATGAACCATTCTCTCCCCCCCCCCATCCTAGCCTTGGAACAGGCTGCTCCTTCCGGCTGGAAAACCCTCCCTCCTCCTGTCCAGTACAATCTCAATTCTAACTTCTCCTCATTCACCTTTGGGTTCAAGTCAGGTGTTTCTCCTTGGGAAGTCCAACCCCCAAGCTGGGAGAGCTGCTGACCATAACTCGCATGCCCCCCTCCCAAGTCCTTGATTTATCTTGAGTACAAGTAGAGAGATTGCCTGTTTACTTGCTTTCTCTTCCATCAAATTGTGAGCTATTGGGAGCAAAATAGATGCCTTGTCCACCATGGTGCCCAGTTCAGCACCTGGCCCATGGTGGGAGCCCAGAATAAACAGGGCTCAGTGGTCCAAACCAGCTCTACTCAAAAAGCCTCATTGTCCAACGCAATGTTACACTATTCCAGGTAGAGAAAACTTCCCTAAAAATCAGAATCATTTTAATGCAAGCAATCTTGCTTTTCCGATGATACATACAAATGGTCAACCTTTCATGGCTCTGATGAATTGACACTGAGAGATAGCTGTGAGGGGGCAGCCCTTAGATTTGGTGTCAAGAGTCAGGCTATTTTTCAGAAAGGAAAGACCTCTGCTGAATATGTCAAGCCAAATAACGTTTGTGGTTTGCAAGATTTCCAACCAACCTCCTATTTCATTTATGCTCATTGAAAAAGATAGAAAATGCCACCAGATGTAGTTGGGATAGCCTGGGGTTTGGCAACAGTGGTATGAGAGTAAAGATAAATGAAGTCCTATAATTGGTTTTGAAAGTCTTGCTAGTCATAGCCACACTCCCTACCCCAGGAGCAGAGGAAAGGTGGTTAGTTGATAAAACAGAATGTCCCAGGTGACTGACTGAAAGCATAAAGCTAAGATGGTGGGAGATGGCTTTGAATGTCAGGAAGAGATGGAAAGGGAAAAAATGAAAGAAAGAAGGGAAAAGGGGGTAAGATGAGGAGAGGACAGGAAAAGGGAGGAGAGGGAACCAACAGGTAAATAAGCTGTGTGTGTATCTATCAAGTAATAGAAATTTTAAAAAGGAAAGAACAAGGGAGAGATTATGAAGAGTGAAAATGTGTAAGGACGAGGGGAAAGAAGAATGCATGAGAATGGAAGAAGAAAAAAGGCAGGCAGAATAGGCCAAGAATTTAATTTTAAAGCAAAGACTGTAGCACTGACATTTCCCAGACATTCAGCATGAACCCCATGCTGCCCTGGGACCGCACTAGTCTGGCCTTTCTCTGAATATATGGACCTTTCTTGGGCCCAAGCCCAGGAACTCATCTGCCACCTGGACAGGTTGTATTTTTACTCTGTGGAATTTCAGAAACAGCTTCAGGGAACAAATTCTCCATCAGGTGTTCCTGGCTAACCCTTCAGTAGACTGTGGACAGTGTGAAGAGGCAGACACACCAGGCCAAAGAACCTTCTGCTTGTGCCAAGGACCTCAACTTACAGAAAGACGACAGGCGATGTCTCCAGCCCTCACTGTGACAAGAGGTCTTTGCAACATACATACACACACACACACACACACACACACACACACACACACAAACGTGTGCATGCACACACACTCCACACCCTGGTTCTCTACAGATTGCAGACCAGCTGAAATATGCTTTGTCACCATTATTGCTTTGGATTTTTTTTATGTATGTTTGTCAGTTTTGAATAGTCATCTTAACGTTGAGGAACCCTATTTCTTGTCATCTGTTCTTACGTGTTGGCACGAAATGGTCACAGCTTCAGAAAGAACCTAACCAACTAGGTGGGAACAATAAATTGGGGCTGGAGGTGAGCAGCCCACAAATTTCTCACATTCCTCTTTTCACTTATCAGGCATCATTTTTCAACAGCTTCATATACTGTGCCAGCCTGAACCCACAGAGCTCCAAAACTATAGCTCTTTGCTCTGGGAATGTTACTAAAACAACAAAAGCAAGTTGTAACCAAGTACCAAGTTATATCGGGCATTGTGAGGCTAATAATAATACCCACTCTAACAATAATAACAAATTTATGTAGCATTCAACATTTCACAGATGGCTTTCACATATGGTATTTAATTGCATTGTCATTAGCAATCCTAAGTGGTGGGTGGGGCAAATATTTTTCACTGTGCCTGGATAAACAACCTGAGGTCCAGACAGGTTAACACATTGGCCCAAGTCCGTATGATTATTAAGAGAGGAACAAGAAATTGACACCTCTGACCCTGAGTTCGGTGATCTTTCCACCATAACATAGATTTTAGTACATTTATTTCTCTTTTGAGAAAAAAATTTTTTCTAACTATAATCCTGTATTTGCTTTTCAAATTGAACTTGAACAGGTGCTTGAAAGACATCTGTTGTTCAAGTTAAAGGACTGTACAGGTAAAGTCACAGAGATGTGGAGAAAAGACCTTGAGACATGTACTACCCAAGAGAGCTCAGCAGGGACTGTCTCCAGCTTCCTGGGCAGAAAATCCAAGCAAAGGCATTTGAACTAATGGTTATGTTTTAAAAGGAAGTCAAAGTGTAAGCACATTTTCTGAGACAGGGTTGCTATTGTCCTGTACTAAAGGTGTTTCCCAGCTTATTAAATGAACTGACCCTTTCAGACAATCCTAAGGTTACTGATTAGTTCCCAACCTCACCTCATCCCTGATCCTTTCCAACCTTGGAGGGAAGTGACATTGTTCTTTTTCTTTTTTTATTTTTTTTAATTTACTTTTTATTTTCATCATTGAATATTTGGTGATCACATGTGCTTGGCCGATTTTTTTAATTTTGTGTATAATTCTTGAAAAAGCCTATCTCCCAGGAATGCATCATCTGCTGCAACTTGCAGTTCTCGTCCATGTATATTTTGTTCATGCATTACATAGTTTCATTGTAATCGTTTCAGGTTAAGTCCTGCTGAAGAACTACATCCGTTTGCTTTAAGGAACTCCCTTGATTTCCTCCTCAAAACTAAAAGGGGTAAATAGACAAGGGACGGAAGTATGCATGCCAATGAATTAGATTAGGGTACAACTTCTGAACGCCACAAATTAGTGAACTCCTTGAGGTCAGGGACTGTGTTTAACCCACATCAAGGAGGCCTAAAGACAAGCAGCCCTGAGTTCCAACCTGACTGTCACTTCCTAGGTTTGATCTTGGTTTAGTTCTGGAACTCATTTCCCTCATCTTGGATGTTAACTTTGCAGAGATAGTGTGAAAATTGAGTACAATAATGAATATAAAAAATCTGGCACAGAGAAAGCATTAAGTAAATATTATATCCCTGCCCCATTATTCATTTGGTATCCCTACATGGAGAACACTCAAATTATTTGTTTGCTAATGCTCTGAGTATATCAAACCCCTGCTCTGATTTTTTTTGCCTTTTAATGCATAAGAAAAGTGATACAAAAAATAAGGACAGCTCAGCGGCATGACTCAATGATTGGCTGCTGACCGATGAACTAGGAGGTCAAGGTTCAATTCCCGATCAGGGCACATGCCCTGGTTGCAGGCTGGATCCCCAGTAGGAGGTGTGCAGGAGGCAGCCGATCAATGGTTCTCTCAGCATTGATGTTTCTCTCTCTCCCTCTCCCTTCCTCTCTGAAATCAATAAAAATGTTTTTAAAGAATAAGGCCAGAGGATAGTAGATGCAGTAAGAGAATGTAGGGTAGGGAGCTGGGGACAGGAAGCAGCATGGGCCATAGGTTTGTCCAAATGCAAGCTCCTCTGAAGGTTCTATGTACAGGGAGTGGGTTGCTATCAGCTTGAGTGGGCTGTTTTTTTGGTCATAAAATGGAAGTTCTAAAGCATAAAGTAAATAAATGACATCAGCTGAACTCACGATTCAGAGCTTTTCATACCCTGAAAGCATCTCCTTTTACTCAGATCCATTACATAATTAGTAGCAACTATTTAAGACAAAATGCTTCAAATTACTTTGTCCCAGCATGTTTAAGGTGTGAAAAATTAGAAACCGTGCAAATGTCCTCCGACAGGAGTCTGACCACATAAATTGGAATGACTCACGCAATGGAATACTGTGTGGCTATTATGAGGCCGTTCTCTATGGACATGGAGAAATATGCAGTAAATGAAAAGTGCAGGTTACAGATACATACCCATACATATAAAATGAACACTTTTCCCCAACATATTTATTGCTGTGCACCTCCGAAGTGAGCCGAGAGATCTACACCTGGAACGCGGAGTTCTCCCCGCGTCTCCGACTTCAGGCTCCTCCCCACCCCACCACCACCACCGCCCCTGCGCGAGTCCTGGAAGAGGACTCTGCTGAACAGAATGCGAACTTGAACTCGGCACAGAAGCCATCCCACAGAGAAGCGGGCCCACGGAAGGCATCTCTGATGTCCCAGCAGACTCTGTGGGAAGTGCCACCCACAGTGTTTGTTCAGGATAAAGAGCAGGCAGCTGCAGCCCAGGTTGATCAGTTACCGGCAACTGCCCCGTGAAGAAGACTATATAAAACGATTTAGGGACCCTGAGGCCTCGGATGCCCCATCGCCATGCAACATCCTGGGCCCTGCTGTGCACTTGGGTCTGGGATGGATCACAAGGTGCTCAGCAAGCAGACCTTGGAGTATAAGAAGAGGAAAGAGCAGGGGCGTGCTGGGCTGAAGCGGGTGGCTGAGCTCACAAAGCAAATGAAAAGGAGGAGGAAGGCCAACCCCCGGGTGGGGCGGTGAGTGAATGCGCCCTGGATGATGCAGGGCCCTTTGTGAGGAGCCTCCCCCGGGGACACGCCTGGGAGCTCCAAGAATCAGGGCAGCACCTGGAGGCTGAGATATGCGGCGCCAGGAAGGACCAAGGTGACCGTTGGGGATCAGGAAGGGAGGTGTGTTGCGAGGCCGCAGCTCTGCATGTAATGGGAACTCCGCTTTGAGAAGCACAGCCATCTCCAGTGTCTCACAGGAAAGAAAGCCTTTGCATGGTGCGCAGTTGCCTTACACAAGGTGTCATCTCTCTCTGAGCCCTGTTATTGTTACTGTGAGAAGTAAGATAGCCTGCAACAAGTGCATAAAAACCTTTTAGATTGGGGGTGGGGAGGGGAGGGAATAAAGTAGGTTTTTATTTATTGTTCTTTAATGATCTGCAAGACGTTATGTTGTTGTTCTTTTTTGTGTGTTTTTAAAGCAAATTTACAAAGTACAATATAATTATTTATTTGGGCATAAAAGCCCCAAATATTTGTGTAGATACATAGGAAAAAATAAAGAGATATGTGATCCAAAATGTTATTCAAGGACCAAAAGTTGGAGGGAGGAGGACAGGTGAAGTAACTTGCCCTATCACATATCTCATTGGCTAAGATACTGAAACCCAGAGCCTGATAAACAGAAATCATTATTTTAGTCTTGCTTCTAGTTCCCAACACTGGCACAAATCACATTTGCAGACTTCTTTAGAGTTTATTTACAAAATTCTTCCATAATAACACTTCATGCCTTTAAAATGTTTTAGTTTACATAGTGCTTTCTTATTCATTACTAGTGGCCCAGTGCACAAAATTCGTGCATATTAAAAGGGAATTAATTAGAGGAAATATTTTAATATTGCTATTTGCCCTTTCCCTATAACAGAAGTGTCAAAGAGGAAAGAAAGTTAGTAAAATGTATATGAAAATCTCCCGCCTGTCAGAGTCTGGGGTGTGCCGCAGGACCCAGAGTTAAATCCCCGCCCACCAGCACTCGCCTCGAAATTGCACGAGACCCAGACCCTGCCAACCCCATCCCCGTCAAGCCCCACAGGACGGGGGCGTGCAGCCTCAGGTCCCCCATCAAGCCCCGCCGGGCAGGGGGCATGGCCTAAGGTACCCTGGCCCGGACTCAGGTACCCCAGCCCCAGCAGGAGGGCGCAAGGGCATGAGGGCATGATGACCATTTGTGTATTAGCTCTTTATTATATAGGATTGTCTTTGGTCTTGACACAGAGTATTATTATTACTGGAATCTTCCAGATAAGGAGGCAGGGTTAACTGGGCTATCTAAGATCAGAGTCAGGAGAGTATTAAATCCTTGCTTCTTGATTAGGATTCCATTGCCTATTATACAACTCCAGAGTGAAGCTCATTGATTGAAAATACTGTACTTAATAGACAGTATTAATGAGTCATGAGTGAGGGGGTGGAGAAGTGGAAATAGATTAACCAAAGAACTTATGTACATACATGCATAACCAAGGGACACAGACAATAGTGTGATGGGGCCTAGAGGGAGGGGTAAAAGCGGGGAGAGGGAGAATGGGGGAAAAGAGGGAAGATACCTGTAATACTTTCAACAATGAAGATAAAAAAACAATAATAATAAATTAAATTAAATGAGTCAGTTTTAGACTCAGAAGAAGGAATACAGCTATTGAAGAACACCAAGTCCCCATTGGACATTTCTACGTGTAACAGTGTCTCAAAGTTTAGAAACAGCAATAGTGTGCACTCCAGTTTTACAGAGCCCAAGATCTTATGTGACTTGCCCAATATTACACAGCTCATTAAGAGAAAAGTCAAGTCTAGAACCTAGCTCTCCTGAGCCTAATCTACTGTTCCCTCCCCCAGTCTACTCTCTCTTTCTACCACATCCCTGCCATACATCTTCACTTTTGGTATTTGAAGCATTGCAGATGAAGAATGTATAATCAAAGATCAATGATATATGATGTTTCAGTTTGTGGCCCTTCTCAACAGCATTCAAACTAAATTCATTTAAACTGTGATAAGCTTTATCCCCATAACAGATACAAAGCCATATTTAAAAAGGAGTCTAGGACTTTAAAAAAAAAAAAAAGAAAATTCCAGCCAAATTTACTTTTCAGATTAAGGAATGGAAGCCTAAGGAGGTGAAGTGCTTTTTTCCATGTTCATTTAGGAAGTTCGTAGACTCTTGTAAAATGCCACTTTCCTCCCATTTTTCTGTCCTGTCTCATAGATTAGAAATTTTCACCAAGTGTAGAAAATTCTAGAAAGGGACAGGAAAGAAGAGAATGCCCTCTTGAAAATTAGAAAGGAAAATCTGAGTTTGAAAATCTATAAAAGGATTTAAAAGCAGAACTAATGAGATGAAATTGGTATTTTAAATCTAGTCTCATAATGTCTTTTTTCACTAGAGTTTAGTACATTTATTAAAAGTTTGATTCTGTCATTTAACTCTTCATTGTTCTTTTTTCTACTAATATATATATATATATATATATATATATCTTCACTTTTGGTATTTGAAGCATTGCAGATGAAGAATGTATAATCAAAGATCAATATATATATATAAATATATATTAATAAATATTAATATACATATTCATAATATATATTAATATACATATTCATTATATATATATATTAATTCCCTTTGCCTTCTTTTGGATTGAATAGTTTATTATTCCAGTTTCATTTTTGGTTATATATTCTTTCACCCTTTTGGACAGTAGTGTCTTACAAATTACAGTGTGACCTAGATTTTTAGGGTTCTAGAATAAATTAGTATTTTTATACTATTCCAAACAATGGGTCTTTAAACACTTTAACTACATTTACCCTCCTACCTTTTTTGATTATTGTTGTCATGTATTTTCACACTTAACATATTTTAAATCCCAAACATATCCTTATTTATTTTATACTAGAGGCCTGGTGCATGAAATTCATGCACTCTGGCAGGGGGACCCCTCAGGGGATAGCTGCCAGTCAGACATCCCTCTCGCAGCCCTGGGCTCTTGCAGTCTGGGACCCCTTGCTCCTTATCACCCACCTGCAGCAGAGGCAAGAGAGGCTCTCACCACCGCCACTGCACTCACCAGCCATGAGCCAAGCTTCTGGCTGAGCGGCGTTCCCCCTGTGGGAGCGCACTGACCACCAGGGGACAGCTCCTGCATTGAGCATCTGACCCCTGGTGGTAAGGCACATCATAGCGATCGGTCTTTCTGCCGTTCGGTCAACTTGTATGTTAGGGTTTTATTACTAGGTGTACTGGTTAATAATGCGGATTTTTTTTTCAATAGATGGAGTTACACATATGTTGATATATATGCGATTTGATATGTATGCTATTTTGTCATATTGACAACAAGCTTCAAAATTTCATGTCAAATTTTCTGAAGGTGTTAACATCATAGGTATTTTTACACTTAAAAATGTCGAATTTCATGCCAAAAAGAGAGCATTTGCAGGAAGATATAATTCATTGCTTTATTTTGAAGAGAAGTGCTGCTGAATACTTCAGGAAGCTTATGGTGAACATGCTCCATCTCAAGATACTTGTGAACGCTGGTTTAAACGCTTTAAAAGTGATGATTTTGATATGAAAGACAAAGAACGTCCAGGTCAACCAAAAAAGTTTGAAGACCAACAATTACAAGCATTATTGGATGAAGATGTGTGTCAAACTCAAAAACAACTTGCAGAAAGACTAAACATTGCTCAGCAAACAATTTCTGATCATTTACAAGCAATGGGAAAGATTTTAAAGGAAGGAAAATAGGTGCCACATCAACTGAATGAAACACAAATGGAAAACCAAAAAGTCATCAGTAAAATGTTGCTTCAATGGCATGAAAGAAAACCTTTTTGGCATCGAATTGTGACTGGCGATGAAAAGTGGATTTATTTTGAGAATCCCAAATGCACAAAATCATGGGTTGATCCAGGTCAACCATCAATATCAACTGCAAGGCCAAATCACTTCGGAGAGAAGACAGTGCTCTGCATTTGGTGGGATCAGGAAGGTGCGGTGTATTGTGAGCTTCTAAAACCAGGTGAAACCGTCAATACTGATCGCTACCAACAACAAATAATCAATTGGAACCACGCTGTGATCGTGAAATGACCAGAATGTTCCATAAGACACGGCAAAGTAATTTTGCTTCATGAAGACGCACCATCACACACTTCAAAACCAGTTAAAGATACGTTAGAAGATCTTGCCTGGGAAGTATTAACCCACCCGCCATATTCACCAGACCTTGCTCCTCCAGATGACCACTTGTTCCGATCGATGGCACACACACTTTCTGAGCAGCACTTCAAAACATACAAAGAAGTGGAAAATTGGGTCTCTGAATGGTTTGCCTCAAAACAAGAAAAGTTCTATTGGGATGGTATGCACAAATTACCTGAAAGATGGGGAAATGTGTAGCTAGCGATGGATATTACTCTGAATAAAGCACTTTTGATGTTTCTCTTGAAATTATGGTGTTTTCTTTGATTACAAAATCCGCATTATTAACAGGTACACTTGGTATATAGGATAGTTAATATATTTTTAAAGTTTATTCAACTATTTACCATTCCTGTTTCTTTTCTTTACTTCCTATATTTCCATTTCTTTTTCCTGTGGAAAACAAACCCTGCAGTATTTCTTTCGGTATGGGAATACTAGCACAAGTTTCTGAAAGGTTTTGGTTGTCAAGAAATGTCTTTATTTTGCCTTCGCTATTGATATAAATTCTTGCTAAATGTAGAAGTCCCGGTAGAAAGTTATTTTCTTCCAGCACTTTACACATTTATTTTCTTTTGGCTTCCATATTTTCTATCTAAATGTCAGACTTACTGTTGTTGCTTCTTTGTAGTGAGTTTTTCTATCAGCTGCCTTCAAGATTTTTATCCTTGTCTTTGGTTTTCATCGGTTTTACTAGAAGGTGCCTAGATAGATTTTTCTTTGCATTTATCTTGCTTGAGGTATAAAATGCTTCTTAAAGCTGGGTTTTGATATCTTTCAACAGTTTGGGAAAATTCTCAGACATCATCTCTGATGTTTTATATGCGTCTATGCTTTTTCTCTATTAGCCATTATTTTTTCTTAGAGCTTTGTTTTGGATACCTTTTAATAAAAAGGAGCTGTATCCAATCGGCTGCTAAATCTATCTTATGAGGTCTTTATTCAGTTATTATGTTTTTACTTCTGCAACTTGTATTTGATTTCTTTATTGATTTCACTGTTGAAATTATCTGTACTGGTATCTTTTTGAAAACATATTAATCATAGTAATTTTAAACTCTGTGTCTGGTAACTTAAATATTTGGATCAAATATAGGTTTATTTTTATTGGCTATTTTTACTCGTGGTTTCATGTGGTCCTGTTTCAGGGCAAATCTTATTTTTGTTTGAATGTAAAACATTGCATATTAAAAACTGTTCAAGACCTGGTTGCACCTTCAGTTTCTTTCAAATGGGGAGAGTAGGGCACAGTACCTTTGTTCAATCAAACACGAGTTCAGTGTTCAGGTATCCCAGCGGAAGGCCTGAGGTATTCACTCATGACCTCTCTTCCTTGGCAGACTCCGAACTTAAATTTTTAGCTCCATGTCACCTTGAGACTACTGAGAGTTCTGTTTGGTTCCTTGCCATTTCTGTTTTCTGGTAGGCTTGGCACCTCAATTCCTGGCTGTCTTCACAGCCTTGAATTTCAGTTTTTGTCTTCCAAGCTCTGAAAGAGGACTGAAAGCTCTGATCAACATCTCTGGCTCTTACCAGATGCTCAGTCTTTGGCTTCCTTGCCTCGCAGCCCATGCCCCTTAAAAATTAAAGAGGAAAAGTTGCCTTAAGTACCCATCTTACCTCAATGTGTTTTCCTCCTTTAAAGGATTTGGGGCCCTCAAATCTTGGCTGCCTTGGTATTTTTTTGACACCTTAAAACAGATTTTTAAAAAATTTGATATAGCTTCTCTAATTGTTCTCACCGTAAAGTTTCATCTATGAGATATTCAATTATTATTGGAAACAAAATTCCTATATAAGAAATTGATGTGACGGAAACACAATATTAAATTTTATGCAAGTCTCAAATTAAAATTTGGTTAATATTTTTATTTTAAAAACACATTTTCATGAAGCTACACATATAATTACTTCAAACACACACACAAATAAGCCCCTATATAACTGCTGAAATATGAATAAGATCTGTGGATTATACCAATGTTACTCTCTTGGTTTTGACATTGTACTATAGTTATATATAAAGTCAATTTGGGGGAAGGCAGTGTGATGTGTCCTTTACCCAAGTCACAAAGTTAGTAGACAAGTTACCACAGAATTCTTCATTAGTGGTTTTTCCTTTGATAATAAGAGTAACATGTGCTTTTTTATGATAAAACTAGAGGCCTGGTGCACAAAATTAGTGTGGGGGGTGTCCCTCAGCCCAGCCTGCACCCTCTCCAATCTAGGACTCCTCGAGGGATGTCCGACTGCCCGTTTAGGCCCGATCCCATTGGACATCCCTCTCACAATCCAGGACTGCTGGTTCCCAACAGCTCCCCTGCCTGCCTGCCTGCCTGCCTGCCTGATTGCCCCTAACCACTTCTACCTGCCAGCCTGATCACCCCCTAACCACTCCCCAGCCAGCCTGATCGATGCCTAACTGCTCCCCTGCCGGCCCGATTGCCCCTAACTGCCCTCCCCTGCCAGCCTGGTTGCCCCTAACTGCCCTCCCGCACAGACCTGGTCACCTGCAACTGCCCTCCCCTGCTGGGCTGGTCACCCCCAACTTCCCTTCCTTGCCAGCCTGGTCATCCCTAACTGCCCTCCTCTGCCAGCCTGGTTGCCCCTAACTGCCCTCCCCTGCCAGCCTGGTTGCCCCCAACTGCCCTCCCCTGCAGGCCTCTTGTGGCAGCCATCTTGTGTCCACATGGGGGCGGCCATCTTTGACCACATGGGGGTGGCCACCTTGTGTGTTGGAGTGATGGTCAATTTGCATATTACCTCTTTATTATATAGGATTAGAATACTGCAGAAATGCATAATACTATCATCCAGAGGAAACACTGTTAATAATAGTGCATCTTCATTTGACTTTATGTGACTAATCATCAGGTTTATTGAAAATTTTTCAAGTAACAATTCCTAATTATTTTTCTTATGACTTCTTAATGTGTTTTTAGCGTCTCTAAAATAGACTCAGGATGTATTTTAAATTTAGAATTCTCTGGGCACAAAACTCTGTTTTATACATTTTCTTTCTGACATTGTTTTAAAGCCCCAATTACACAAATCATTCCTTATTTTTTAGTGAATTTTCATCAGTCATTTTTTTCTTAAGAGGGGTTTCAACTGCTATGTGCAGAGATTTAATGTTATCACTTCTAGTTTTCATTTCATGTAATTAAGTGGATATCATATGGTACACTTTATGCTCTGTGTTCTTGTATGTATTTATACCACTCTTTTGTTTTATCCATTATAAATATTCTAAACAGTTGATGGAAAACCCATATCAGAAGGTGTATCTTTCTGGACGTTTCTTGGCAACTTCCAGTAAATATATACTTACTTTAAAACTCGAAAAATGCATCCCCAAAAATTTTTGAAAGAAACTTTGTGTTTGAGAATTGCCACAGTATGGGTCAAAATGCATTTTTTGGTCACATTATAGGATAAACTTTCAAACAATCCACCTAGATAACAGTCACTTTACAACATTTAAGTTTGTTGTTTTTTTTTCCATCTAGACCAGTGGTCAGCAAACCGCGGCTCGCGAGCCACATGCGGCTCTTTGGCCCCTTGAGTGTGGCTCTTCCACAAAATACCACGGCCTGGGCAAGTCTATTTTGAAGAAGTGGCGTTAGAAGAAGTTTAAGTTTAAAAAATTTGGCTCTCAAAAGAAATTTCAATCGTTGTACTATTGATATTTGACTCTGTTAACTAATAAGTTTGCCGACCACTGATCTAGACTTAAGAAAGAAGCAAATTTCCTTTGTTGTCTAACCAAGTGAAATTATACCAAGTGGGAGGGGGAATAGGCTATGGACTCTCTCAAATCTCTCTTTTAAGGAAATTAGACCGTGCGAAGTCCATTGACTTCATAGATTGGTTGTTTGCGAGCATGCCAATTCAACAGCAGTAATTTCCTTTAGCCCATTAGAGAAACGTTATAGAGAAGCCCAGTGTAATCTTCTGAGTTTATGATATCATCTGAGAAGGGATATTCTGTGACTATGAAAAGTTATAGTAGTTTGAGGCTAAAGGGAGTAGGGGCAAATAGTATGATTACGCTTTCCTTCATGAATCAATTCCAGATGTTGCCATTAGATTCTTTGAATGTTGAAAGAAAAGCAAAAATTGGTGCTAGAGAGACCATAGAGATAATCTAGTTGAACTTTCTCCTTTTATGGAGGAGGAAACTGAAGCCTAGAAAGATTAATTGCCCACAAAAATTGTACAGTCAGGTAAGAACAAAGTTGGGTCTGGAACCCAGGTCTCTTATCCAATTTGGGGGTTATTATAAATAGGAGTAATCAGGAAGTGCACAGACAGCTTTGAGATAAGTAACATTTTATATCCCTTCACTACTAGCACATAATATTAATATTATTTGTGACATTTCAAATCCTGTATTATATAGATAACAAAATAACAGGAAATGATGAAATGAGGGTTTGGGAGGAATGTTAGTGAGTTAACTGGGAAATATTTAGATTGTTTGATGAGAATGCAGAATACATTGTAATTAATCTTTTTTTAAATGGGATGCCATCTAAGTTTGACTCTTAATAACTCTGTCTAATAGAAGACAGAGTATCAAGTTCATCTAACCTACTACTCATGTAAATTCTATGAAAACCAAAAATAGCACTTATGCTATTGTATCCTTCTTCATGTATCAAGTTAAATTACTTTGTCTCATTTCTTACTGAATCATGATATATTGATGGAATGTTTGTTTGGGGACATTCATGATGGCGCTTCACTCTGACTCTTTTATCAATGGCTACTCTACAGATAATCAATCCTCCTTCCTCCCTTCTGGAGGCGAGTGCAACCAGAAGTCCTCACACAGTTTGGAAGGCACCATGTGCATTTTAGGAAAAGCAATGCTGGAGTTTCGCATTCGAGCAGAATGGACAAGTATCAGGGTAGGGATGTGGAAGAGAAGACGAGGAGGCAAAATCTCAATATGCAGGTCAAGAATTCATTTCATTTGGGTTATAAATTATCAACTGACCCTAACATAAAGGTTCTAAAACATGACTAGAAAAATTCTACCTTACTGCTTACATCTGAAGAAGTAACTTACTCAAGATGAAAAGCAAATGTGGGAACAATTTAATCTAAAGGCACATTTTGCAGTTCTACTTGGCAACACCCTGCCTCAATTTTCTCCTCTGTTAAATGGTGATAGCAATAGCCTATGCATTTTTTAGTTTAGGTTCAGTCAAAACAATGCCTGTAAAAGAGCTATGAGACTATATGTGGACTGTTGTGGCTTTGTTGTGTTGTTGTTAATAGCAGCCTCTCATCTTGTAATCACACAGTGCCTGTTTTAAAACCACGGTGCTTATTAACATTTTCTTATTCATGGTAATAGAATCTTCGTTTCTGAACATAGCATGGCTGAGAAAACTATACAGGGCAATCACCACACCATTTAATGAAACAGGTAATATGCATATACAAAACTTTAAGCATTCAGAATGCCCAAGGTGAAACAATATCTGGATATGACGCTTTAAAAAGATATGGGGGACTAATAGCTCATAAATTAGTATTAATCTAAGATGCTTAATACTTAGATTAAGCACCCCCATCACACCTCTGCTGCTGCTATTGCCGGCAGCACAAGCCTCGGCCGGCCCTCATTACCTGAGCCTCGGGTGGCCCTGGGTGGCTGGGCAGCCGCCATCTGAGGTGTGCCTGTGCCTCGGGCCGACCCTAGGTGGCTGGGGCTGAGGGGACTGGGGGATTCTGGAGGCAGGCACGTGGAGCGGCTGGACCCGCCTTGGGGCGGGCCCGGCTGTGTCATGCTTGCTGCCCCAGCGGGGCTGAGGGGACTGGGCACCACCATCTTGTGGCTGTGGCACCACCATCTTTGAGAGTATGACAGTCAATTAGCATATTCCCTCCTTATTGGCTGTGGGTGCTGCCACCTTTGTGAGGGTGGGACAGTCAATTAGCATATTCCCTCTTTATTAGATAGGATATTTCCATTTTAGACAATATCAATTTGCTCTGCTTTGAAACAGGAAGTGGTTCTTAGCACTTTACACATGCCCTCAACTCCCATATTTCTACTGCCCAACTTTTTGTTCTTTTGTCCTTTTTATTAGGTTAGTGTTTATAACTGTCCTTTCTGCAAATGCTATTATCTTGGTCATCTCATTTTACTTCATATTCAAGTGAGCTCAGTGTTTATTGCCTGGTTTTACCACAGCCAATATATTACTGAAGTCTTTATTTTAACTTATCTTTTTTGGAGTAATTTTAATATAAATTTTTTTTTCAAGAAGGGCTTATGGGTGCCATGTCTGCTGCATGTGTTCATGCTTGAGGATGTCTGGAGTAAATTTTAAATCTGAGCAACAGCATCTGTCTTGAAAAGCTTCTCTCTGAATTTGGTAGACATTTATCCATTGTGTTCAGACTGACTGTTAAACTACCATCAACTGTTTCTTAATGAACAGGATGCTCTTTCAAAGAAATTTCCCTTTACTACATTTCTCAATACTTTTTCCTTTCCCTTCTCCATTTGATGTGCTCCCAATTTTAGAAACTGAGAGAGTCCTTTTGTTAAAAAATCTTAGAAGCCTTCTATAATTTTCTTCTATCCTTTTTTCTTCTAGCTTGTTTTCATCTATCTTTTTACCTCTGAATTCCCTGAAAATATCTCATGGCTTTCCTACAAGTAGTCAGTTTAATATCTTATTCAGGTGCTTCTTAACAACACATGAAGGAATTATGACTTCATAAAAGCAATCAAAAGGATAAATTAATAAGAGCTGATGCCACTCCAAAGAAAGAACTACATCCAGTTAACTAAAATATATAGGCATGCCTCATTATGTGAGCATAATTTGTAGCAGAAAATTCACTTAAAGTAAATATACTTAAAACAAGGACTTGACCAAAATTTAAAATTACTGCCCTAGTCACTTTGGCTCAGTGGATAAAGTGTCAGCCAACAGACTGAAGGATCGCGGGTTCGATTCCTGGTCCTGGTCAGGGTGCTTGCATGAGGCAACCAATCGATGTTTCTCTCTCTGTCCCTCCCTCTCCCTTCCACTCTCTCTAAAAATCAATGGAAAAAACATCATCGGGTGAGGGTTAACAAAAAATAAATAAGTAAAATAAAATTACTAAGACAAGTTTGTCTTATGTTTAGGTCATAATCTGTTAATTCTTAAAACAAAGAAAGGATCAAGTGCTAGACTCTAGGGGTACAAAAGCACATGATTGCTTGTTATAGCATTCTTCCCCTCACATTTGACTTCAATGAAATGGTCATAAAAAGAGCCGTTTATAGAAAAATATTAACTGGCTTCATCAATTTATCCCAGGGCTTCTCTTAACCCTTTGACATTGAATTCTTTGTCTTCCAATATAACTGTTACATCACAGTCCTTATTGGTTTCCTATTCTCCAAATGTTAACTGATAATCAAACGTTGTGATTAGAGTGATTCTTCAATATCATTTTCATGAAACCCCACATCATTTGCAAAGTTTTTTATTTAACTTTGCAATCAATTTGTATTGTACTTTGCATCTTATTGCTGAATGCAACAAAAGTCTGACTATCTAGGCATCAATGTGAAATATGCTATTAATGTTTGAATGAAGGCAAATTTCACACATGTTGAGTTTTGCAAATGTGTGGTGTGGTGTTGTGTGTATGTGTGTGTGTTTACTTTTCATTTCCCTGTACAAGTTATAATTCCAGGGAACTAATTAATAAATTCATTATTCAGACACTTGTTAAAGACAGTAAGGAAGACTTGATTCGAGAGAGACCACTGCAATAAGGGTCTTGCAGCAAGGGAGAGAGACTGAGCTCAACATACAGAAAGGGGATTTATGGCCAAGCAGTGTGGTAGGGCCAGGCTTCAAGATGGAAAATTACCAAGATGTAAAATTAACATCTAGGCTAGGGGCATTCTCACTAGAGCAACTCCATAGGATTCTTGTTGAAAGCAGGCCAGGATGATCATTATATACCAAGGGTGGGAGATTTTCACTAACCTGACTCAGCACGATTTTTGCTAAGTCTAGACTAAGCAGGTCAAAACAGAGCCCAAGGTCAAGTCCTAGTCAAAAATAGGACTCAGAGCACCCTGACTTAAGTATGGTCAAGAAGAGTGTTTGTCAGTGGAGAGAAGGTCTTTGTCTCATACTGTCTTAGGCTCTCTCCCTTTCCCATCTTCATATCTGTGTGTTGCCTTCTGAATGCCTCCATCTGTGTCAATATCTCTTATTGGACTCATCCTCTCTTGTAATAAGGGCTACTGACCAATTTCAGAGCTCTCAACCTCTTTAACTGCAATTGCTGTGACTTCCTCTAGTGGCTGGTTTATAAGTCCATTCTAGGCCCTCCAAAGGTGTCACTTCTTCCAGGGTAAAAGTCTTCTCTTAGCTCTCTCTCTGCAAATCGTCCCTTTCTCCATGCTGCTGGGAAGTTGAGAGTTTTACAAACCTAAAGGTGGGAAGGCTGCTTTCAGGCTGCTGACTACCAGGAAGTCACCCCCATTGCTCAGAATGCCTTTCCCGAGGTGGTTTCCTGACTGACTCCCTCCATCAGATACCCCCTGAAGCAGCTGGCATCAACACTCTGCTTACTGCCTGGGCGAGGATTTCCTTTTTAACTCTTTCACGTCTAGGTATCCATGGTGAGCTCTCGGCCAACTGGACTAAATTTGGGAGAGCATGAGCCTCGCTTCTACTAAGTCCAGTGCCAGCCAAGGGAAGTAAAGCAGCTCTATTACAAAGGCCTTCTTCATGCAGAAAAGGTACACGTATGTCATGGCCAGGATGGCATGACATGAGCTGTTCTTGTTGGCTTATTATTCCCTCTTTCAGAACATATTCAATGATGTTATATGCAAAGTATAAGATTCCCGAAACACAACAAATCAATGGACAGATGAAGTCTTTGTAGACATTGATACATGGATTCAAACCTGAGTTCTATCACTGACTTGCTGAGTTAGCATTGCAACTTTTTAAACCTTTGGAACCTCAAGGACCACATCTCCAAATTGGGGTAGCAGTGCTTCCTTTACAAGACCTCAAGGACCATCAGGGAGCATGTCTGTAAAGCACTCAGCAGGGACATTGGCAATGAGTAGACACTAAAAATTGGTAATGATTTCGGAATACCAACTTATGCATTAGCAGGCAGAAAACATTTTCTATAAAGGTAAATGCCTTAAAAGCATAACTAGAATTTCCATAATCCAAGAGCGTGAAGGAGTCAGTTAGCCCCTCACAGTAGTTTTGAAGACAAGCTAGAGAGCAGTTACCTAGCAACATCTCACCAACCCTCTACCCAATGAGGACACAATCCAATGAGCTGAAGCAACAGTAGCTCCTTGAACCCTGGACCTCTTGGGGTTTCACATTTCCTACCCAATCAACTCCCTCACTATGGGCAAATACTTAGAAGAGATTAACATCTCACCTTCAGAGGCCTATGACAACCAGCTAACAAATAACCCAATGAATCTTCAGTCAGCACCCAGCACCCCCTCCTACTTGACAAAAATTGAAAACAGAAAAAGGATTTTCCCCGCAAGAATTCCTGTTTGATATACTACCCTGACCTGCACCTAACAGTTCAAATCTTGAAAATAAGAATCTTTTATGGTTACTGGGAAAATTCATAGTTTATCATATTTTGTCGGCTGGAGAGGAAGAAAAGACTTGGCCAGGATCCTGAGGGAAAGATAGCCTGTCATATTTGCCTAGATTTATTTAGGAAAAAGCACTTAGGATGATACTTTTGTGCAACATGTACTCCTCCTGCTCAGAGCACCGTCAGTGTAAAGCGGAATAGGAGAGGCCACCAAAGGGTCCAAGGCTGAAGGGACAGGAGGGGACCAAAATAAAGGGGCGGGGGACACTCTCAGCTGCCGTCATTTAAACCTCTTGATTATTTAAACTTCTGCAGAATAATGATTGCATATTTGAAAGTCATACATCTGTTCCTGTCCTCCCCACCCCCATGTGGTTTTCTAATCCCGAGGTAATTACGTTTTGACAAAAATTTATTGGGACATCTGTTTTTTCCCTTAGAACTGCAGGTCACTGTGTGACTCTCACAGCAGCCCAGCAGCGAGCTGCTCTGGGGAACCCAGCACAGTGGCAGGCGAGACCCAGGGTGTGTGCTGGGCAACTTTTAGTTAGAGACAGAAAGGGCAGTCCCCTGGTGCCACCCTCACACACCTTCTCACGTGCCATCTTGTTGGGGCTCAGTGCAGGTTCTGGCCTGGGAGGGTAAAGGGATCAACAATATGGCAGGGGAGGGACGAGGAGGGCTGGCTGGTAACAGGCTGGCAGCGTGCACCAAGATTCATGCGTTTCTAGGTTGGCATCCAATATAAAAATAAGTCATGGAGGGATGAGGATGGGGATGCCATGCACGGGCCATATGTTTGGAACCCCTGCCCACAATGGCTGGCTGTGGTACCAGCGTCTGGTGCCACCAACTAGATTAAATTGTGGTACCCTACAGAGACACAGAAATCAGGAAGATTTCTCTAACTTCCAGCATTTGCTAAAACATGGAGTAGCCTAGGAACTTTATCCACACATAAAACTTCTCTTTTAATTTTTTGCAAGCACAACTTCACTTCAGTCTACTCTTTCTTGATGGATAAGCCACCAAAATTTACTGACTTCTCCCCCACAACCCCTCCACCCCACAACCGCCACAAATCTCAGCTCCCACAGGAAAGGGCTCTATCAGAATTGCACCAGGCGCGCCTTTTCTCCCTGCTTCCCAACCTCGGAGCCCTCATAAGGAAGTTTGTTTTCCTGAGGTGTCCAACCCAATATCTTGACCTAATGTTTGAGCAAATCTGAGTGACTGGCCTCTGTGCCAAGGGAAACTTTGGAACAGTCTGAGATGTTTCTGCCATTAAGAACTTAATTAGGAATTTCAGTAAGTAAATAAAGTTTCATTTCCCCTTCCTCTAGTTTATTGATTTAAAAAGAATCATAACCAAGATGTTTCACTTTCAAATAGACACCAAACAACACTTAACTCCTTTTTGTTTCTCTCTGAAAAGTATCTATCATCGCAATGATTGCATATAAATATCTACTCCCCAAAGCAAATGAAGAAAGTAAGATGCCTCCTTTTCATGAAGGGATCCTTTTCATGAAGGGATAAAAGTCATGCTACTACCTAAATTTCCTTGTGAAGCACTGAGTGGGAGCAAATTCCCACTTTTCAGATGGAACCCTGGGAGGGAGAGACAAGGCACCGGACGTCAGTTTAAAATGCTCCTGCGCCTCGCTGGGCATGGAGCTCCAGGCGCCTGACCTCAGTTCTAAGCTCCCTTTTTTTGATTACCAACGTGTCTAAAGACAAACAGTCATATAGTAGATTCCACATAACCCTGGTGTCCCAAGAGATGACAGACAGCTGTGGTAAATAAAGGAAAAGAAAGAGATTTTTCTCCAGAATAAGTTTGGAAATACTGGGTTAAACAGGTCTCTTTAAGGCCAGAAATCTTTAATTGTTTATGTGAATTATAGAGCTCACAGAGAATAAAAAACCATAGGTGTATCTTAGTCAGCTCAGGCTGCCATAACGAAATACCACAGACCGGGTGGCTCACAGTTTATTTCTCATAGGTCTAGAGCCTGAAGGCTGAGATCGGGGCTCCAGCATAAGAGGTTCCTTGTAGACTCCTCCTGGCTTGCAGGCAGTCTCTCTCTCCGTGTCCTCAGGTGAACAGAGAAGGAGACCCTGGTGTCTCTTCTTATAAGGGCACTAAAGCCATCAAGGGTCTCCATCCTCAGGACCTAAACTAAACCTAATTACCTCCCAAAGGCCCCACCTCCTAATATCATTTTACTGAAGGTTAAGGTGGGAGGACATAATGAATTTTGGGGGGGACACAAACATTCAGTCCACAGCCAAGCACTGCCCAAACTCTCTTACTACAGAATTATGAGTTTTAAGGAATGCGCAACTAGTCTCCTCTTCAGTTATGAACTTTATTACAATACGAGAGGCCCGGTGCACGAAATACATGCACGGGGGGGGGGGGGGTCTCCTCAGCCTGGCCTGCACCCTCTTGCAATCCGGGACCCCACAGGGGATGTCCGACTGCTGGTTTAGGCCCGATCCCGCAGGCAGTGGGACATCCCTCTCACAATCTGGGACCGCTGGCTCCTAACCACTCGCCTGCCTGATCGCTCCAAACCACTCTGCCCGCCTGCCTCATCACCCCTAACCACTCACCTGCCTGCCTGATCACCCCTAACTGCTCGCCTGCCTGCCTGATCGCCCCTAACCACCTCTGCCTCAGCCTCCGCCTCCGCGGCGAAGGACGTCCAGAATGACATCCGGAAGATCGTTTGGCTGTCTGGTCTAATTAGCATATTATGCTTTTATTATTATAGATGAATATGCTAATCGTATCACAGCACAGGACACACAAAAGGTACTGTTATTTTTGGAATAAATTTGTTCACTCTTTTCACACTTACCTATTTTTGTGCCAGAATATGGAAAAATGAATCACGATGACAATACTAACAAAGGTTGACAAATTACAGAGGAGTGTGTGTGTGTGTGTGTGTGTGTGTGTGTGTGTGTGTATTGGAGTGGTTGTTAGGCTTGGGAAGGAGGCCTTAATCCTCTTTTCTCTGTTGCTCTTCTAATTAAAGCTTCATTTGAATAAAAATTATTAAGAAGTAAACTTGTGCCAACCCATTAAGCCTCAGTGGTTTAGTGTTGACCTATAAACCAGGAGGTCGATTCCCAGTCAGGGTACCATTCATGCAGGAGGCAGCTGAACAATGATTGTCTCTCATCATTGATATTTCTATCTTTCTCTCTGTCCTGCTCTGAAATCAATAAAAATATATTTAAAAGAATTAAACATATAAACTATTGTTCTACTCTTGTATTATTTCACTGCCCCAACCTTGCCTAATTTTTTAATTCCTTCTTTTCCTCATCCTAATTTTCTAGCTTATTTTTATTGTTTTGTTGTGCTATTATATTTGAATTGCATCGTTTCTTCATAGATATACACACAAAGCCTATTTTATTGTGGTCATGTTTTTGGGTTTTTTTTGCTTTGCTTCTCCTTCAAAGCAGAGAAATAAGGTTCAATATATAGAACATAACAAATTTCAACTTCTTTGGGCTACAACTTGTAGAAATATATGGAGAGAAAATGAACTTTTCACTAAAAAAAAAGACAAAACTGCCCTGACCGGTTTGGCTCAGTGGATAGAGCATCGGCCTGCAGACTCAAGGGTCCCAGGTTCGATTCCGGTCAAGGGCATGTACCTTGGTTGTGGGCACATCCCCAGTGGGGGGTGTGCAGGAGGTGGATGATCGATGTTCTCTCTCATTGATGTTTCTAACTCTCTGTCCCTCTCCCTTCCTCTCTGTAACAAATCAATAAAATATATTTATAAATAAATAAATAAATAAATAAAAAAGACAAAACTTTGTTAGTGTCAGGTTCCAAAACCCATATTTCTCATGCTATTTCTCAACATAAAATGCTTCTTCCTTCTAGCTCTTCCTGTCAGCATCCTAGCCATTCTTTAAGAAACAACCCAAACACCTCTCCCACAGGCCTTCCCAGGTCCCCAGGGGGGAGAGATCTCCTTCTCTTTAGTGCTCATGCGGCCCTTTTATCTACCTCTCTGGGCCTCAATTTGATCCTCTGTAAAATAAGAATAATAATCATATCACTGCTTCATGATGAATCTTTTTTGTTTGTTTAAAAATATTTTTAATGATTTCAGTGAGGAAGAGAGAGGGAGAGCCATAGAAACATCAATGAAGAGAGAAAATTGATTGGCTACCTCCTGCACGCCCCATACTGGGGATCAAACCTGCAACCTGGGCATGTGCCCCAACCTGACCAGGAATCGAACTTTGACCTCCTGGTTCATAAATTGATGCTCAACCACTGAGCCACACAGGCCTGGCCATAATGAATCTTTTAGATTAAAATCTCCCATGCTAGATCTGTACCTCCCTGTTCCTCAAGACACAAAACAGTATCAGGAATGTGGCAGGTATTTAATAAATGTCTTAAAAGTAAATAACCAGAGAATTACAAGTGGCCAGGACAGACCTGCAGTTGGAAATGGCGAGAGCAATGTGGCTCGCCCGCATCTCGGAGGCATGTGGGGACCCGCAGAGCACTGGGCTGGAACGAGGACCTGTGTTAGAGCCCTGCCTCACCCCCAACTAGCTGCTGGCCCTGAGGAAACTCACTCCTCCTCTCTGCACCTCCAGGGCCTCATCCTCAAGTTGAAGCAATTGGGCTGGGTAACCTCCACGCCCACCTTGGGCTCTGACACAACAGAACTCTCTGATGACCAAAACGCATAAATGTTTCCTTTCCAGGAGGCAGTCAGTCAGTCCTGCCCCCACAGAAAGCAGCCCGCGGCCCAGAGAGCACACTTGGTGTGCAGGCCCCGCACTGACATTTAGGTAAATTGCAGATGAAAATCTCTCACGCCCAGATGAAAATAATTTGGTCCTTCCAGAGCCTATTTTCCCATCACCGACATATTTACAATCACTGTTTCAATTTTCCCTCTTAGACGTCATGGGGGCATCTTTTAACAAATACAATATGCACCCCAACCCACCAGCCTGCTTGGAAGCGCTCAGATGCACTCACTGGAGCTGGGGCGGGGGGGAAGGGGGGTGCGGGCTGGTGTGTGTGTCTGAGCGCCCTCTTCACACAAAGAACGGCAGCTGGACCGATGGCCTGCCGAGGGGTAAGCAGAGGGCCCTCTGCCAAACGCTGTTCCTTTCATTCACCTAAACGCTGACCTTGAAAAATTGCCCTTTATGGGATGTGATGAGGTGTGAATTCAATCTCCATCCTCACTTGGGTCCTGTCATTTTCTGCGCTGTGATTGCCAGTTGTGCCAGACAACATCCACTGGACCGGCAGAGGGTCTGTGAGATTGACAAGGTCCTCTGGGGAAGGCTGACATCAAAGGACCCTGCACACTCATTTCCATCACGGGCCCCTCTCGCCATTCTTTTTTCCAGTCCTGCTTCAGTGACATCACCCATGCAGCTTAACTACACCCTCTGTGATTGTTGAGCAAAAGGGATGCTCATCCGAAAGGAGGTTTTGGAAGGTTCTCGGTTCATTCCTTCTCCTTAAATCCTTGGGCTCCTGACCTAAACCAGCTCACTGCAAACTTATTCTGAACGTTCCGAAAGGGTGAGAGAGGGGAGCATGCACTCTGTCATTTTCCTTGTGCTCAAAGAATCAAATGCAGTCGATTTAACTTCATCAAATCGCTGACAACAGGCGCTGATACAGAGGATGGAAAATATGCAAGGCCAGAGAACAGCCAAAATCCTACAGTTTCTATCAGTATTAAAGCCAGATGTTCCACTGGCAATTCAAATTTGATAAAACCCACCAACAATAAAGGCTTCTCCCTGGGATCGGTGGGCCCCAGGGCCCATTCATCAGTACGTGCTTCATGTGGCTGGACACCAGGCCAAGGGGTAGCATTTACGGCCACCCCAGGGCATCTGTGAAGGCGAAACGGGTCCTCCTTTGTCTGTGGGCTTCTATAGGTTGTTGTGGCTTGAACAGACCTGTGTATACTACACTTGCTATGGCAACGTTTATCTGATACGAACAAAAGGCATTTTGATTCTTGAATTAGTACCACTTGAGTCAAGCGTATGATTCAACGGGAGGTATTCAAACAGTAAAGGCAATGTTTCCTCTGAAGCCAATTAATACAGCAGCAAGCCTTTGGCTGAAGTGATCCAAATGTGCAGCGAGCAAGTGTTCCCGGGCTCTGTAAACCATCAAGCTATCTCTGCAGTGAGTGACTGGAGAGAAAAAAAACACACAAATGCTCTTCCTGTTGGCATGAGGCTCAAATCAGAGGCGGGCCAGTTCCCTTTCTAAGGAGGACCTGCAGGAGTGGCTTCTGCTCAGGCAGACTAAGTGTTTGGCCTCCCTGCAAAGTGTGAGCGGGACTTGAACACAGCAATGACTGTGAACTCACCTTCCCGTGCTGCTCTCTGCCCCCTTGGACTACAGAAGGCGAGCCTCCTACCTGGGCCTGAGCTCAGCCCCCACCCTGCTCGGCTGCAGTGACGGATCTCACCGGCAGATCTTTTCTGGGGAGCAGATGTAGCCCCAGGGGCACAGGTAAATGGCTTTCCCTACTTCCCCCTGCAGCTCCCAAACAGAAGTTTCCTTCTCCTTCCTCCACTGAAAAACTGCCAAAACCACTCCATACTGTACAGCTAACCCAAAAGCAGGCAAGGGAGAACCATGTTAATTTAAACTTCTGCCTTATTAAGTAACAAAACCCAGAAATAATGTGATCAAAGCCAAAAGACACAAACGTCTGCCATCTTTCTTGAGATAAAAGGAGTGAAACACCCATGAAATGAAGGAGCCTTGGACACTTAATAAAAATAGCTAATTAAGTGTTGGAGTAACTTAGCATTTTGCCTCACGAGCCCTGCAGTACTCAAGACTCGCCTGTATCCCCTCCGATCTCACTCTTTGCTGCTGTGACTCAGGCCACCACATAATTCTTTTTTCGTTTCCTTCATTACGTGCCAGGGGCTGTTGTATGCACTGCGAGAACAGAGTGAGCAGGAGACCGGATCCTCACTCCCCCGGAACCGACACTAGAGGTAGTAGGGTTGGCAAGCAGGACGGGCCAAGCAGGTGTTAAGTACTTAGATAAAAACAAGTCAGCATAAGAGGAATACATGGGGGTGGGACGAGACAGGACCTACGTGTTGGCCACTCCTCTGAATCCGAAATGCTCATGAGAATTCCTCCCTTCAAATGGACCCTCCTTCTCTGGTTGATGCTTTTACAATCTATTTTTCAGTGGTATGAGTGAATTCCATGCCTTGATGCAACACAGTTCTTTTCTTTTTTTAAAAAACTTTTAATCTATAAATAATTTTGAACACTTATTACATGCCAAATACACAACATATGAAAAAAGCCCAGTCCCTACTCAACCAGAGCCCGCCATCCCGTTAGGAAGGCAGACTCACACATCAATAACTCTGACAGGTACAGAGCTCTGGTCCGCGGGTCTGAGCAGCAGGTTTGCAAGGCAGATGCCTGGAATCCCCCCAGGTCTGCCCAATGAAGATCTCTAGAGCGGGAAGGGCATCAGAGCATTTGCCTTTTATTCAACTGCTCCCCTCCCCTCAGATTAATTCTGAAGTGTAACAAAGGTGAAGAACTACTTATATCAGTAAAAAGCATCTTGGACTGAAGGACATTAGTCACTAACGCTCCTGAGGGCAGGCCCAAGGCCTTATTTGGGAGTCTGAGCTTTTAATCTAGTACCGAGGCCCAGATGTGACTCAGTCGGTGGAAGCATTAATGAGGGAAGATGCAAGTTCACTTCCAGGACAAATCTGGTTCAGGTTCCTGTAGAAGAGTAGTAATATCTCCTCTGATGAGTCTTGTATAATTTAAATGAAGTGAAATATGGAAGAACAACTATCATTATGGCTGGAAGATAAGAAGATGCTCTGAAATGGTCAGGTTTCACTAGCCTTGGCTTCCTTTTATAGAACTCGCTGGTACATGCTACCATGTGGGTTGAATTCTATTACTACTCAACCTTCAGCTTTTTCCCTAATAGGAGGGAAATATGCAAGAGAAATGTATTTTTACCTTTAATTTTCTTCCTAGTCAATACAAATAATATGGCTCCCTCCCACCCCCCGCCCCCGCTCCAGCCATTTTAGTGAGAAAGAAGAGATAAGAGTTGTCACTAGAAGCTGACAATACACATCGGTAGTCAGGGAATCCTAGAATCATGGGACTAAGTAAATTTTTCAAGGTCATCTGTTCCAACCCTCCTGTCTTTGATATCAGAAACCTGGGGCTCAGATAAGACACATAATTTGCCAAAGGTCAGAGCCAGCTAGTGGCAGAGCCCTGTCAAAAACCCAGCGAAAGGGTGATTTTCAAATTTTCTCCCTGGAGCTATTGGTATCGCATACAAGGGCCCCAAGACTGTGGAGATTGGGACTGGGTGAGAGGGAGAGGAGGGCTCCATTGCAAATAGAGGAAGTCTGCTCTTTCTCTCTTTTGTACAGTTAACATACTCAGAATGATTTCATTTAAAGAAACACTGTTACTATTAAGTATATTTTAAAAGCACTGTACCATACCATTCTACAGTTTTCATCACAGGTTGTAATATTTATTTCCATCCCAACAATTAACTTGTTGCAATCATTATCAGAAAACAACCAAAACAATTTTGGACATTGTGCTTGGAGCCTAGAGTTTGCATCATATCTTCCCATCCAAATGTCCTTCTTCCTTCTAACAAGATTAAAACATCATGAAACTTCCACTGAAAATGATAAGACAAGAAATGAATTCAAGGAGACACCAGAGGTTCAAGAGGACAGGTGCTCAGCGGATAGCAGAAACCAAAGAAAGGACAATACAACCCGTGCCCCCTTATCCGCGATTTTACCCACAGTCAACTGTGGCCTGAAAATATTACATGAAAATTTCCAGAAATAATTCATAAGTTTTAAATTATACACCTTCAAAGTAGCATGATGAACTCTCATGCAGTCCCACCCAGGGTGTGAATCTTGCCTTTGTCTGGTGTATGCACTCTGTATACCGAGCATGTCAAACTCGAGGCTGGTTTGATATGTTTGCTGTTACTGTACCCCCTGTTAGAAACTTAGTTGCCATCTTGGTTGTCAGATTGGTTATCAGAGAGAAAGAGAGAGCAAGATCACATTCACATAACTTTTATTACAGTGTACTGTTACAACTGTTCTGTTTTTTTACTAGTTATTATTGTTAACCTCTTACTGTATCTGATTTATGAATTAAACTTCATGACAGGTCTGTCTGTATAGAAAAAAACATATTTTATAGCAGGTGTCAGTACTATCCACAATGTTAGGAATCCACTGGGGGGTTTGGAATGGATCCCCTGTGGATAAATTTGAACTGCTGTGTAAATCTTTTCAAATGCATTGTTATAGATTGGGGTATGGTTAATTAGCTCTTCAGTGTTAGAGATATTTTAAAATTTGTTGACAATTACATATTTACTTATTTAGTTTCCCCTTGAGACTTTTTAACCAAAGAATCAGTAATAATTATAGGTAAGATTAAAGGTAGATGTATCAGAGACCAAATAGCCATTTTCTCCTTATAAACAAACACCGATTTTAGTAAAGGAGGAAATGGGCCAATTCCTATATGAATCAAACCTCCCTTGCAGCTAAGGAATATCATGGGAGAGCATGATGATTGATGGAATGTCAGCAGAAATAACAGAGACTTTCAGAAACTACCTTACAAAAAGGCTTCACGTACTTCTTTTGCCCTGACCTGAACATGGACATGATGGCTGGCATTCTGGCGTCACCTTGAGAGCCGGAGGACAAGGCTACACCCCACAGACGGTGGAGCACAAAGCTGGGAGGACCCAAGGTCTTTGATGGCATCAGGAAACTGCCATCCCCGCCTGCGTGCCCGTCTCCATGTGTATTACCTGAGAGGAAAACAGATCTCTAAAACCTTCTATTCACTCTGTTCTTGTTTCACTTTACTAGCAACCAAACAATTTACAGCGTACACAGTAGGCAAGCCAAGGTAACATTCATGAAGCTGAGCTTAAAAGTGTTTCCTGTGTAACAGGAAGCATTATCTGCCAGAAATCTGCCCAAGAAGGTGAGATTTGTTCAGGTGAGATTTCCTGAGGTGTTTTTTTGTTTTGTTTTTTGTTTTTGTTTTTTTGTTTTTTCTTTATGTTTTCCAGATCTAAAAGTTTTGGAAAGTGTATACGAACAGTAAGTCCATGGGCAATAATCCAAAGAGAGTCGTTTTATGTTTGCCCAGCTCTGTACAATGAACGGTGCTGGATATGAGTTGTCAATGATCCCATATTCCTCAGAGTCAAGTCAATAAAAGGATTTCAAACCATTTTCCAGAGCGGCTTATTGTATATGAAAAGGCCATTGCAGACACACAGCTAACTTTGAGTTCATTTTCAGACTTGCCATGTGATGGTAACATTAAATGACATCCATTCCTACCACCTCCTTGCGGAGCCTTTGCATCAGCTCTCAGGCAACATAAGACTAAAAAGCATAGGACCACTGGGTCTCCATCAGGGCTCCTGAAGCCTTGCACAAGTGTGGGAAGTGCGCAGTGAACACATTTGTGTATGTGTCAGGTACAGAAAACAGCAAACTTAAACAGAGCATGTCATCTGAAGTCCTGAAGTTGACTAATGAGCTGGGTGGGGAATGGCAGGGAGAATGCTTTCCCCTGGCTTTTACAAGACAGAGGCAAGCAGCCAGGCTCAGGAAATCCACTCAGCAAGGCACGGGGCAAAAAGAAGGAGATCAACTGGGATCTGGGAGGCACGCAAACAGGGCTATCGGCTGACACCGTGGTGAGCTGGAGCGCCACGGGCACAGCTATGAAATGCTGGAAGCAGCCTACCTCGCAGACCCAGAGGCCGCAAAGAGGAACGAATTTGCCCGGTGCCCTCTTTACCAACAATGCTGATGGAGAGACACTAGTAAAAGATGGTGAATTACCCAGCAGCACTCATAACTGCCCTAAGCAGGCAGGCTCATGTTTACATAATGACATATATATATATAGTATTCTATTAGTTAGCCCAGGAAAGTGAGGCTTAAGGAGATTAAATAAGTTGGCCAACATCACACAGCTCATAAGTGACAGAGCCAATACTCAAACTTGAGGCTGTCTGCCTCCAATACCCACCCTCCTAACTCCTGAGCCATGTAAACTCTCTGAGAGGAGGAGCTCCCTCAAGTTGGTGACCGTGACCGAAGGCCCGTACAAGAATCGAAACTACAGCAAGAGTCCTGCTGCTTTGATGAGAAGGTTGGTTTTAACCTCATACATAGGCAATGCTTCATTTCCTTGAGCTTACTGAAATACTAAAAATAGTTCATGGATCCCCCTATTTCCACCTTCATAAACCCACAAAGAATGTAAAGATCCTAACGCGGAAAGCAATGGCACCTGGGGAAATTCATGGGGGGAGGGGAGGCGAGGGGAGGAGGCGGTTACTACCACAAGACAGTGAATATTTGATGATGCATTGTGCCACGCCATTCGTTTTTTTTTCTAATTATGGCTTCCTCTGCTCTCCAACATCTGTGCTTCACCGTTTCCTTAGGCATGGAGTCCAAATTTCAGAACAGCCACAGCTGCCCTAAGGAAACAATGAAACCCCTTTACATATCTTGGTTGGAATTGAAAATTATTTGCAGGGTATCTTCCCATCCTCTGTTGCCATGTACCTCATGAATCTATGAGGAAGTGACCAGACAGCTCAGTCTTTCCAGAATACATAGGCACTGCCACACATCACTTCCTATACCACCACCTCCAATGCCCCTCCCCTGTTCCCTGCATGGAGCAGTATTTATTACCTGTTCTTACAGGCCCAGCTCAAATACCAACTCCTTCTAGAAGATTCCCTCAGGCCAGAATCTACTTCACCCCTTCCTTGCCAAAATTGAATGGCCCAAGAGAATTTATTGCCTATGTGTTTTATTTAGGTCTCTGTTTAATTCTGTAGTGCTGTTTATGTTGTTTATTCACTTTGCTAAGTGTGTCTATGAGAAAAGTACAGTAACTTATTCGTATATGGCTCTCCAGAATCTTGCAAGCACCCAATACATATTAGTCAATCAAGACTGAATGCCTAGATACACTGCTGTAATTATTACAATAGAAATCAGGTTAATAAAATAAGCTGTTAGTTTGTGCTTCAGATGTTTTCCTGGGTTTGTTATACCCTCACCTCACAAAATAAAATATCCTGCAAAAGTCTAATGATAGAATTCTAGGGGCAATCAAAAGGTAATCTTACATCCTGAAAAGAATTTGAGCAAGGATGTGTGGCAAATTTTCATATTCCTGCCACACTCTTTCATCCTTAATAATTAATACATACTGAGCGCTTATGTTGTGATGGCGCTTTTCTAAGCCCTTTCCAAGTATCAACCCACGTAAATGTCTAGAGGTCGAGGCAAGGTCCAAATGGGAGGGCATTATGCATAGTGAAGAGATAGGAATGAGATTATACAGAGTGGACAAGAGCGCATCCAAGAGTTTCAGTCCCAATGCCCCCCTAAGATTCACCTGTAATAGTAAGCTTATCCCAGTCATTTAGTTATGTTTATCACTTATAGACATGTACTAAAATATTTACATGCGTGATGTGTCTGGTAAAATAATCCAGTTGCAGGGCGATGTGGAAATAGAAAGAAATATCAACAAACATGAGTAGTCAGAAGTTGATACTGGTTCTAGTTGAGTTATGGTACACGTATTGCTCTCTAACTTTGCATATATTTGAAAATTCCATAATAAACAGTGTTTTTTAAAGAGACACATAAACCATATTCATAATAATGCAATTAATAATAGTCACTCCGGCTGCTCTCTCCAAGGTTGGCGCCTACCCCGATGGTCTGTCTCTGCACCTTCTGTTTCTCTCACAGGCTTCTTCACCATTGTTACTTTGTTTACTTGTTTTAGCCCACCTCCCACTGAGCTTTAAGTTCCCAGAAAGAGAAACAGCTCTTTCTAAGGGACTGTGGAATCCTCAGCATCTAGCACAATGCCTGTGCAGAGTGGGAGCTAAATTAATATTTGCCAAGGAAGGAAGGAAGGAAGGAAGGAAGGAAGGGAGGGAGGGAGGGAGGGAGGGAGGGAGGGAGGGAGGGAGGGAGGGAGGGAGAAGGAAGGAAAACCATGCCTGTAGCATAGGAGGCACTTACCTGGTATTATTTCTTTTGAGACCAACCACCCCCTGAGAAAAATGCCATCATAAAACATAGAGACATGCCTTGCTCTGGGTCATCGGCTTGAAGGAGCAGAGCCAGGATTTGGGAATGACCTGGATCTCCTAGGCATTACTGAGGAAACAGGCATGCATTGTCCATAAGCACATCCCCGCCCCCCCCCCCCCCCCCCCCGCAACACACACACACACCTCGTTGGTGCAAAGAGGAGAATTGAATCACAACTCAACAAAAATGCTAATGTAAAAGTAGGCCTGGCCTATTGGGATCCTTTCTAATAAAAGAGTAATATGCAAAGTAACCATCACTCTGCTACACCCACAAGCCACGCCCACAAGCCACACCCACAAGCCAATCAAGAGTGAGTATGCAAATTAACCCAACCAAGATGGCTGCAGCCACGAAGAGAGCAGGAGGGAGGCTTGGGTTTCCCCAGCAATGGAGGAAGCCAAGCTTTCCACACACCCTGGCTGGCCCAGGCCTCCGCTTAAGGCTACAAAGTTTCAATTATAGAAGATACATAAATCCCAACAGAAATGGCTGCCGCCAGGGAGCGAGCAGAAGGCTTGGCTCCACTCCAGGCTACGAAGTTTCAATTGTAGAAGATAAATAAACCCCAGATACCAGGGCCTCCACTTGGGTCGCCGGGGGGCGTGGCAAGCCTGCAAACCACTATAGGCCCCTCGCCCAGGCCGCCTCACGCCCCAAGGGAACCCCCACCCTGATCCGGGACACCCTTCAGGGCAAACCAGCTGGCCCCCACCCATGCACCAGGCCTCTATCCTATCTAATAAAAGAGTAATATGCAGATTGACCATCACTCCAACACACAAGATGGCTGCCCCCATGTGGACACAAGATGGCCACCACAAGATGGCCAAGAGGGGAGGACAGTTGGGAGGGACCAGGCCTGCAAGGGAGGGCAGTTGTGGGTGATCAGGCCAGCAGCGGGGGGGGGGGGGGGGGGGGGGACAGTTGGGAGGGACCAGGCCTGCAAGGGAGGGCAGTTGGGGGCGATCAAGCCTGCAGGGGAGGGCAGTTAGGGGTGACCAGGCAGGCAGAAAAGGGAAGTTGGGGGCGACCAGGCCTGCAGGGGAGCAGTTAGACATCAATCAGGCTAGCAGGGGAGTGGTTAGGGGTGATCAGGCTGGCAGGCAGAAGCGGTTAGGGGCAATCAGGCAGGCAGGCAGACGAGCAGTTGGGAGCCAGCAGTCCTGGATTGTGAGAGGGATCCCAGATTGGAGAGGGTTCAGGCTGGGCTGAGGGACACCCCCCCTTGTGCATGAATTTCATGCACCGGGCCTCTAGTAAGACTTATATTAGTCTATCTATTATTAGGTCTATTATTTAATGAACTCTCTTGGAAAATACACCTAACGGATGGCCTTTCTTACCATGCCTACCAGTACAGCTGAAAACTGCCTGATGCTCAGACCCCATATTAGGTAAACCATTGCCCAAAATACGTACTGAATTTACTTCATTTTTGCTGAGCTGATGAAGATATAGTGCAATAAGAAACACACACACAAAACCCAAAACAAACAAACAAAAACAAAATGAGCAAAATAGACCCTAATACCAGGATAGCGTTTTCATAAATTGAGTGAGGCAAACCTCGATTTAAATGCTGTTTCTGCCCTTCAGCAACTGCGAGGCTCAGAGAAAGTGACTTAATTTCATCCAGCCTTAGTTTCCTGAGCCACATGGGTATGGAGAATAGCAGCTGAAACACCTTAGAATGAAGAGCCTTTTAAAATCCTCATGGAGATGTGAGCTACTTTTAGATGTGGATGGAAGGCATTCTCTTACCTTCTTCTGTCCCCGTGGGTTTCAATGTCCGCTTGACCGTTGAATAGCACAGGTTTGCACTACGCAGGGCCTCTTAAATGCGGCTGTCTCCCTCTCCCCCACTCCCCCGCCAAATACTTTCTGCTGTTTGCATCCTTCGGTTTTGCATCCGCAGATTCAGCCAAACGTGAATGGAAAACAGTGGATTCACAACCGCAGATTCTCAGTGGTTGAATCGCAGATGCAAAGGACCAACTGTAGAGTCAAAAGTTCTGAGGATTGTCCACGTGGGGCGGGGGCGGGGGCGGGGGCGGCGCCCCAACCCCCGGGGTTATTCAAAGGTCAGCTGTATAGCGTGCACTTGCCAGGCCAGGTGAACGTCTTTGTTGTAACTAACAATCCAGCTACCGCCTGACTTTCAGGGGTTTGCACTGATTGGTGCGGAGATGCTCCGCGGGGTCACCCACCTCCGTTTGCCTGGATACTTACTGTGCCAACACAAAGTTTCACAGTAGCTCTTTCGCATAAAATAACATTTTCTAAAAATTGGGGGATGCCACAGCTCCGTCTTTGCAGTGAAAGCAGAAACTTGGTCAACCATTTGTGTGCAGACTTCTCGTGTACAGAATTACAAAGCACCTGCCTTTTCAAAATGAGCAGCTTCGGCTCCTGGGAGACCAGGTGTCCATCACTGCGTGGGAGGCTTCCTGTTCGAGCTAACTGACCAGGTCAAAGAAGTGGAAGGGTCACCCCAGAACGTTCCCTTGACTCACGCGGGTATGTTTAATACCATCTAAATTACCCACTGACAGTGGCTCCAGGCAGAAAACTAAGCAATGATTCCCCCCCAACACCCCCTCACACACACACAAACACACACACACACACACACACACACACACACCTCACACACACACACACACACACACACACTTTTTTTTTTTTTTTTTGGAAGGCTAGGAATATATTGCTCTGGAAGATGACCATACCAAATCAGACTATGCTTTTGGACTAAGGGGTGCATGAATTTTAAAGTAAATAAATAGTTATAAAGCATAGCACAGATTAAGCAGCAGGATAATGACCATCAGCTTCCAGGAGTATTTGGGATCCACCTGGGGAGCGTGGTAAACCATAACAGCCTCCCTCCACCGAAGAAGCTGCGACAGGCTCAGGCTGTGTCTCTAACAGTGATTCCCAGCTCTGGGCACGTAGAAGGTTCACTGGGGAACTGTAAAAACTAGCCAGCCCCACTCCCCATGTGCAGCCAGGGTGGAGAACCACTGGCATCGAAAGAAAAGGGTAGCCTGTGGGAGCTGGGGTCATTGGAGAGGTCAGGGGACTTGGGACACCTCAGAACCTGTCGCCAGCCACAGCGGACAGCAGCTAACTCTGCCCAGTATCACCGAGGCTCAGTCCACTGAGCCTCTCCTCTCCTCAGGTGAATGAAACACTGTGGCCACGAGTGACCGAGCCAGTCACCACTTCGTATTGACTCCAAGCAGGGCACCATCACTCCCTCTGCTTGTTTCTCCCTGGTCTTTCTTTGGCTTCCAGATTTTCTCAGAACAGCCTCTGGACATAGCACTAATGGGGAGATAAAGGCACCTGTGGTAATAACACCACCCACCTTCCCAGGCCTCCTCATAGATCAGCCCTATCACAACAATCACAGGGATGATTTATGAAGTACCTGCTATATGGCGCCAAACTATATGATCGTCACTCTGCATATGGGCATATTGAAACTCAAAGCGATTAGGCAACTTGACCAAAACACACATGGCGAGGACCCAAATGTATCTGGCTCTGTAAGCCCTGTCTTTCCAGGCCACACTGCCAGTCTTTAAACCTGGCCCCGTACAGAGTCTTCCCCATCCTGAAACTAAGTGAAGGCCAACCCGGGAGGACACCTCTGGGAAAGTGGAGAGGACTGATTAGAGCAAGGATCAGTGATGCCTCAGTCTCTGCTGCTTCAGAATGTGCGAGGAGTGGCAGGTGACAGTGACAAAAAAAGGAGGAAGGGACAGGAGCAGGGCAGAGCCAGGAGCTGCCTGGCACCCACCTTTGAGGCGCGCAGTAGTGTGGGCAGAGGGGACGGGCTGGCCCAGAGATCAGGTCAGGCCAAGGTAAGTGGACATGTACCAACTTCACTTTGTTTTCTCCCCCTTAGGACCTGCTCCCCTCTTTTTTTACTCCTGTCAAGCAAAACTCATTTTGCTCTTATCATATTTAACCAAATCATGGGAAGGCCAGTAAGTCAAAGGCAGTGAACTGATTTCTGGTTTCACGCTCTCGAGATCAGAAACCTGGTGATGCTGGTAAGGAGGAGTGGGTAGGGTGGAATGGCAGAGCGAGTTTGGGGCCAAAGGTGTTATACAGAAGGAGGGAAACAGTGCAGCTTTTCTGTGGTGACCTGGATCCCACTCTTTGTGACCAGGCGAGAGAAAAGGTCTTTGTCCCATGGCAGCCCAGGGCAGGGACAGCTCCTGCAGTTCAAATTAAGCCCAACTTTTGGGTTGAGTGTACAATGTTTGTTCTGGAGATAAGGTTAGGTCCCTCCCTGCGCTGCTCCTCTCTGCTCCAAGCGAGGGGAGGTGGGTGCTTGCGTGACAGAGGTCCTCCTTGGACACCAGATGGGCATGCTGGTCCCCAGGCCTTCCCCCAGCGTAATCCAATGCCAACTGCAGGAAGCCAGTGGTCAGACGGACTTTCCCACAATGCGGGTTAGCACGACATCAGGTGGTAAGGCTCTCTGGAAGCCAGTACAAACAGAGCCAGGCCCATCTTCCCCGGAGACCTGGCCACCAGATGGGTTTCTCAGCCTGGCTGCTGCCCACACATCCAGGGGGTGGTTTTCAAATATTCCTGGAGGTAATGACAAGCCTGTTCCCTCGGTGGGGAATTAGAGTGGGGGTGAGCTTGGGCATCAGGGAAGGGGAACCCCCTCCTCGAATGCTTCCGTCCCCTGCCCCGGTTGGACAATCAGAGGGAAGTATAATGCAATGTGAGGTGAAAATGCTGCCTTTAGGAAGGTGCATTGGAGAGAGAAAGGCAAGAATGTGGTGCTAAACAGACAGGAATCTGAGATTTTTAAGAAATCAAAGTCTATTTGTCATGCACTTTGAAATACCACAGGACAAATCCTTAGGGTGAAGCATCCATCTTACATAAAAACTGCTGCTTGAAATTTTAACCTTGCTGTTTTGGCTTCTGTAAATGCTTGCTTGCTTAAATAATAAGGAAATAAGATTACTCCCTGTTCCAAAGAGGCCATACACCTTCCCCAGACGAAGTTATCAGTGCTGGCGCCAGGCCACGCCTTTGGTTGAGGTCTCAAAGCCCCAGCACATAGGGCCCTTTAAGAACTTGCAAAGGGAACCGGAAAAAACCTTATTTGGGAGACAAAGAAGGTAAAAACATATAAATACCAGGAATTTCCTATGTGACTTGACCCAGAATTTGAGAGACGTTTTCCTCTGGGCATGCGCATAATAATAATAATAATAATAATAATAATAATAAATGTAACTCCATCTCTCTAAGCGTTGCTTGGTTCTTCTCCGGTTTTCTGTAACAAGGGGACAAAGTATAGCTTCAATCCCTAGAGCTGTGCATAAATTCAGCTATAGAAAGATGGGGAGAAGCAAGATATTCAAAGCTGATCACAACCACCAGCACCTTCTCTGGTGTTTCTGTTATGTCTCAGGCACCACTATGAGTGATGGAATTATTTAATTGCTCACAACAACCATTTAAGGTGGGTCTTATTGCTCCCATCTTACAGATGAGGATACTGAGGCCTCAAGTGGTTTAGTAATTCAACCACAAAGTTTGGCTCTCTGCTGGGCGCTTGCCATACTTGCCTGGTTCACTCCTATTGAAGTGGAGTTGCACTTAGGTGCCAGTCAGCTAGGAAATGCTGAAAGGGCATTAGAAGCCCTTCTCTGGGCCAAGGAAGGAGGAAGACAGTTTTGCAGCCTCTTGTGTCCTCATTGCAAATCGTGGTGCTGGCACCTGATTTGACAAAATAAAAATGGCCCCGGCTTAAAGGTGAATTATTTTCCACAACCTGGAAACCAAGAAGCCCAAAACACTCATGTCTGAGAATCAAAAGCTTGAATAGTGCTAGCTTATGTGAGATGAATAAATGTTTCATCAGTGAGAGAAAGAAAGAAAGAATGAATGAGTAAACGATTTCTTTCTCAATACCAGCAGTGTTTCAAGACAAGACTGGGACACATGTCGCTGGCCCGTTCCTCCCAGTTTTCTGTGTAAATCCCCACGTCTGTAGGCCTCTGCTTAGAAAGTTTGGCTTAGAAACAGGCCTGAAGACAAGGCTCAGCCATGTGACAGCAGGCACTCAGTAGTGCCTCAGTGAAAATCACAGTAATGATTTTTTAAAACCCCATGATCTATTGCACTCTCTTATCTACATTTCTTCCAATAAACAAACAAAAATTTTAAAACAAATCTAAGTAAGTTTCTAGGATTCTTTTCCCTCTTCTGCAGGAAAGACAGTTCTCCAGTGATTCCTTCTTTAAAAATAACGTGCATGTAATTTTCTACGTTCAGACTTAAGAGTTCTCTATTTTTGGAAGATACTAAAAATAGATGCATTTGCCATGAGATTAGAGCTTCAGAACTGACGTGTCTGTCCAAGCTCACAGACAGGCCTTTCAAAATATTGGTGGTCGTCTGCTCTCTAGCGTGGCCGTGATTAATTTCATTAGGAAAAGGAGGCCATTTTCGATCCTGAACCCCCACCTGGTTATGCCTCCCTGTTGACTTCCGTGCCTGCCCACAGCAATATGCGTTGGCTTTGGCATGTGCAGGGCCATGCACCACCATCAATGGGACCCATTGTTTCACAGCCGGGCACCTGCACGGCAGGCGCAAACAATGAGGCCATACCAAGAACTCCGTTCTCCTCAGGGCATGCAGTGTGAAAGAAAACTTGTTGAGGCCTGGAAGCCCACTTGCATCATAATTAGACTGCTTGGCCAACAGTTAACCACCAAAGTTTCCAGGTGAACACAGATGCTACTTCCAGATCTCAGGTACCTGCAAAGCTATGGGCCAAGGCCGCCCGAGCATCGCATCTGGGCTCCCCTTGCCTCTGAACAAGTGCTGGGCATGAAGGATGAATAGCAGGGCAAGGGCTCCTAACTGCCCTGTGACTCCTGGGTGTTTTGGTTTTCACAAGGACACAGCACCCTTAGGCCATCCTCGGATCTACGAGAGAATCACAATTGCTGCCCAATAACCTGCCTGGATCAGGTCTTAGCCACACCCCAGGAAGCCTTCTTTGAGGAGGTGTTAAAGTGCTACTATGCCAGTAAATAGAATTTAATTTTTAAAAATATTTTACTCATTTGAATACCCTTTACTTATCTTTTGGTTTATTTGAATGTAAAAGATATAATATAAAGGCAATGATTGTGTTTTTTGAGGTCAGGCATACCGGGGTTCAATCTTGGGTCCACCACTCCAAGGATGCATGACTTTGGAGGAAATAGCTTAATCTCTGAATCTCTCTTTTCTCATCTTAGAAATGGGGGTAATTATAACCAAAAAATTATTGAGACTTAAACTAAATAATATATGAAAAATATTTAGCACAGTCCCTGACCCACAATAATAGATCCTTAATAAACAGCAGCTATTACTCGAAGGTAAATTAATTGAAACTATGATGGTAGAATTACTGATGATATATTGAGTTTTGAATGTCTACCTTCCCTAAAGCTTAATGAGGTCTGTAATTTGGAAATTGAAATTGATGACAAAAATATTCCACTTCATGCAAATCCTAGAAAACAGAGAAGGTCACTGGTTATTTTAATCTCTAGTTCTAATTTGGGGTTCAGAGAATTCTTAAAATCTTCAAGTCCTCTACTATTCAAAGAAAGTCAAATGATTTAATTGCACTGAATTTTAAGACATATGTTAAGCAATTTAGGTCTGCTAGTTGGATGCTATGTAAGTCTCTTTTTCCCCACTACTTGAACAAGTCACCTCATCTCTCCATACCTCTGTTTTCTCGCTGGTAAAACAGGAATATTACTGGTACTTACCTTTGCTGAGTCTTCTGAGAATTAAAGAAGTAAAATCCTCAGGCCAGGGCCTACCTCAGTAATCATTCAACAAATGTTTCCTATGTCCACTCTGTCTTACTGCCCACGTAATACACTGCTTCCCTCTCATTGGAAACTTTCCCTGCCCTCTACCGGCCTCTATTACGTACCTTTGTCACTGCTATGGGAAAATCTTGACATTGGTGGCGTGGTGGCGATCTGTAACGTGTGCTATTAATTTGACTTATTTCTCCTTACAAACCTCCTTTAAGCTGCACAGAGAACGTGCCCTGAGACGTCTCGCCAGAGGGGCAGCCTGTGGGGACAGTGCTACAGAAACAGAAAACAAGAAGGGTAAAGCACTGAGCCTGGGGCAGCCCATGTGGATTTCATTAGCACCAGGCAGCATACTCCCAATTTAATAAGGACTCCCAGAGAGGACATAAGCTAGAGCAGAACCCAGTTTTGATTTCAGGCTACCCAGGCAAGAGGTCAATGAGAAAATTAATACGATCTCTACCAGGCCCAATGGACTTCTATTCTCATGGAGATGAGATCATTCCAGTACTCTGAATTTGGTGGTATGCCTCTGATATCAAGCCTAAAACAAATCTCCGTCTTTTCTGTTTAAGGAATTTGCTCATATGCAACGTTTTACAAGGATGTAAAAGTTACACGTTTAACTGATTAATGACAAAATTGGAATAGACAAAATCAGAACTTCTTTGAAAAACTGAAGATAGATACTGGAGTACTTGGGAAACACCCACAAATGGGTCAGAAAAAGTGGAGAACATTTAAGAACCACTTCTTTCACCTCTACTGTGTTCCACTTACTTTAGTTATCTAATTAGAGGCTAGCTAATACTCTGTGACTATCATGAAGCTAGATCTAAAATGGAAAATCGGCCCCAGCCTGTTTGGCTCAGTGAATAGAGCGTTGGCCTGCAGACCTAAGGATCCCGGGTTCAATTCCAGTCAAGGGGAGGCACCACGGTGTCAGGCTTCTTCCCAGCCCTGGCCCTGTCCCTGGTTGGGGTACTTGCAGGAGGCAACCAATTAATGTGTCTCTCTCACATCAGTGTTTCTCTCTGTCTTTCCCTCTCTCTTCCACTCGCTCTAAAAGATCAATGGAAAAATATCCTCAGGTGAGAATGAATAAAATGGAAAATTGATAGATGTACACTACACATTTTTATTATCTTAATCCCTTCTTGCATCCTATAAGTGACATTTACATGTTTCTGTTTTATCTCTTATTTTCTTAATTTAATATGATTCTTGTTTTTTCCTCATACATTAAAATGTTTAAGTTCCTTAAAGGTGGTGGATTACATTCTTGTTTGTGGTGCATGCACTTTCTTTCAAATGAAGGAAGCAAAGACTATGATGTCCTCTTCCTTTCCCCTGTCTGTGTTGGCAATAGCATATAAAGTGAAACCTTGGACTTCTTGATAATATACTTTTTTGGACACCTCTCTGCAATAAAAAGTGTTTGTGTTTACCAACAGGGCAGGATATTCTTCTCTATGCTACTGCTATCTAATGTGAACACAAATTTGGAACTGATTACTTTGCTAGATTATGAAACAACTGCAGCAAAATTTCACAAATAAAAATTCACAGTAAATGAGTGGAAAAGCCAAATGTATGTCTATAGATTCCCACTTCCGCACTTCCTTAAAATTCCCATTTACGTTACCTTTTGTATGGAATATTATTTAATAGGAATCGACTCTTTCTGGGACAGACAACTCAATTATTCTTCTTAATTCAACCAGTGTCTTCTATTTGATAAATTGGGCACTAATTATTCGGCAGTTAAGAAATGGGGATATGTAAACTTCTGGATACTTTGGTTTAGTGTTGCAAACACTAGGTTGTTTGTGTGTTTGTGTTTTTACAAATTAGAGAAAAGAAATGGAGTATAAATGGAGATTGGGCTAAACCCTGATTACAGTGCATTTATTAAAAATATTTTAATTGGGCTTTACCAGGATAAAGTTCCATCACTGACACTCCTTGTATATGTTTCTCTGGATAGGTTGTGTAAAGCCACTTTATTTTTGTACTAACAGAGAATTTCCACTCTGAAATAGTAAAAATGTGAGAAAGAGTAATTGGAAGAAACATATGAGATCGGTACAGGGTGACTACTCTTAGAAAAGTCTCTTTTCCTCTATATCTTGTGGGGCACTGGGCAGCCGTCACCCGTGAGTATACAGCCATAGACAATGCAGATTCCACACATTTTCCTCAGTGGTCACACTCCTAGGGATGAGAGGGCAGCGGGGTGCTTTGCCGGCTCCTTGTATAATTTGGAAGTCGTGTGACATGAACAACCCCCAGCTGTCCTTGTCTAGTGCAAAGTCTTCACTCCCCACCCTCCCTACTTAACCCAGTTATGCATTTGCCCCATCCCCATCTGTTTCCATTGCATTTTTGAATCCTGCAGTAAAAGACCATACACCACAGCAGCTTCTTCATATAATCAACCTACAGAGAAATCACGTTGTGAAACTAATTGTGGTGATAACTTCCTGGAAAATGCAAGTTCCCCACCTCCACTGCACCCTCAATCTGTTATTCAGGTCCTCATGTGAATGCATGACGTTGCTCACATCAATTCGAACAATCCAGACTACCCTCAAGGGGGCATGGTGTTGACATGGAGGACAGGACCCTTTTGGAGAAAGAAATAGTGTGATCATCAATGGAGGTGCCAATGTTGAGCAGAAAGAGCAAATTTGGACAACCTAAGGGTGGTGTGGGAACGCTGGGGAGCTGTTGAACAGGGAGTGAGGGGAGAAAGCAGAAGAGGGGGTTCCACAAAGGGAGGAGGCCTAGAAAGAATTGGAACCTTTGCTTCCTGTCCCATGGGAGGAACTGGGGTGTGTCCTATAAAGACTTTGTGGGGCTCCTTTGCATAAAGTTTGGAAAGCTGCACAGCTCAGACTATCCAATCTCCCTACCCACTGCAGATGTTGCATCCTTATGCAGAGGAAAGAATGCAGTGTCCCGAGAGAGGAGCACAGGTGACAACTGTCAGCTTGTCAGAGAGAAGGGAGGTCAGACACTGCACTCTTGCCTTGGATTTCTTCGTCCCTCAATGTCTTCAGTTCAGTTCTCATGACTTTTCTGGGGAAAACTTCTATTCCTTGCCAATTTGAGTGTCTCCTATAAAATAAAGCTATTTAGAAAATT